>NC_134479.1:27610514-27625298 GCF_964194025.1 Convolutriloba macropyga
GACATGAACGCACGGAAGTCTGGTGAACGCACGAAAATCTGGACATGAACGCACAAAAGTATCCAGACTTTCGTGCGTTCACCAGACTTTTGTTTTTTTTTACACGAAATATACGTTATTAATATAGAACGCACGAAAGTCTGGACATAGGCACTTTCCGTCTGGGACGGTCTGGACATAGGCACTTTCCGTCTGGGACGGTCTGGACATATCGACTTTCCGTCTGGGACCTCAACCTGGGTAACCACTTTTGTTTTTTTTTAAACGAAATATACGTTTTTCAAATTAAGAAACAGTGTTAGAACCCGGGTCGTGAAATTTTCTAAAAATTACGTAAGAAATGCTCTGAAATGCGCTGAAGTCCGCTGCCTTTTTAAAAACGTCGCGTTGACAAAGACCCGAAGTTCTCAGATTCCGTACCCATGACTCTGCGCCATTGATTCCTCAAATGCTTCTCATTTAACTGATTTTATATTAATAAACAATGCGCTGTCTTGTTAGAAATGCGCTGACATTATGTAAGTAATGCGCTGAAAATTTAACGCATTTAGTACATAATTTGAGCGAATTTCTGCGCTTTTCAGCGCATTTCTTACAGAACGTTAACTGTTAATGTTAGATCATATTTATTGGTACAAAATTAAGCAATCTGTGCCAAAAAACATTAAAATCCACTAATATTATTTGAGAAATGCGCTGAAATTCGAATGCGTTTTTTACAAATTTCAGCGCATTTCAGCGTACTACTAAGATCTTTGTGCTGAAATGCTTGACGAACCAGCGCATTTCAGTGCTTTCAGCGCTTTTCTTAAATATTTTCAGCACATTCAACGCACTTCTTACAAAATGGCGCTGCCATCTCGACACGGGAAGCAAATGAGAGATGCATTTTTGTTGGTTTTTTACGGAGATGCTTTTCCGTATAGTTCTCCATCATAGCTCTACCTAGCCTTTACGGAAATTCAGTACAAAATCAGAACGTTTCTCGGAAACTACCCAGAACGAAATTCAAATCTTGCACGGTACATCTTCAGTTACATACACATCTTGGATCAACCAATCAGTGATAATCACGTCTGTTTCAAGTTTTAAAACCTGCTGCGTGTTAAGACTTTGTTGGAGCTGAGCTCGCGTAGGTGGGAAGCAAAACTATATCAGCACAAAAAATAATATGACAAAACTCGTTCAAATGAGGTGATCGTTTTTGACCACTTTCGGCTGTCATAGCAACTGTTTAGTCATAGTCGTAGTTATAGTTCTAGTAACAGTTACATTCATAGTCGCGCGATAAAAGGAAACAGGGGGGAACAAGCATTCATCTAAATCAGCCACAGAAAACGGTTTTCTTCCTATGCTCGGCACAAAATTGCAACAATAAACAGTCTTGAGCAATTAATATTGTACTATTGCATCTTGAACATTCAGAAAATTTGAGCCGTAAACTGTTACTGTGTTTTGTTTTGATAATTAATCTTGAGCATTAAATTTTTTGTATTTGTGCCTCTTATATACAAATTAAATGAGCTGCAATTCAGCGGTTACAATTCCAGCCTCTGGCATTTAAACTTGAGTACAAAGAGCGAAACCAAATTTTAGTTTAAGTTTGAATAATTTCGCATAAACGGGTTTTGGACATGTATCTTTTTCTTCAATTTGTTTTCCTATCGGATTAAACTTGTAAAAAAACAAAAATCCCGAATCTTTTGATCTGCAGCAAACCCAGTCCAATTTGATACAAAAAAAATCTAGGATTAGCAAATTTTCAAAACCTGATTTTGAATGCAACGGTAACAATATAGCGAATATAGATCAACAAAAGCGAACTGCAATTGCAAATTACAGAAACAGATTTTAAACGCTGAAACAAGTTGGGTAGTTTAAGTCTCTTCTCGTCACAAATGATTGGGAGAGCAGCCGCTACATTTGGTACGCCGACACGGAAATTGAAAAAAGCCTCTCAACGAAGCTTTCAGTACAAAAATTAAGCTGCATTACGTGTTTTTCACCAATGATCTTCACCAATGAAAAATTTCACCAATGATCTTCACAAAAATTAAGCTGCCGTACGTGTTTTTCACCAATGATCTTCACCAATGAAAAATTTCACCAATGATGTTCACCAATGAAAAATTTCAACGCTTGATTGTTTGACGAAGTCTGGGTCTGCGAATTGAAACTCGTCCACTGTTTCCTTCCAACGGGCTAATGTCACTGAAACGCGATGCCAATTTTTCTCTCAATTTGTTCAAAAACAGAATCAGTTAATTTATTCAATGGCGATTTGTTATTTGATTAAATGAACGTTTCTACAATTTTAGCTGCTTTGAACCTTTACTATACACAGAGTCCGGATATCTTAGCCTTGTTGTGTTTCTTTTTAAATTGCCTATGTTGCATAGCTGCTTCTGTTTTTAAATAGCATAGCTGCATCGATAGATGTTTTGTGCAAAGCTCACACTTCAGCGTTTTTAGTCCTTTCTTCTTAAGTTTTTTTTTCTGTCAAAACAATCAAAAGCTGACGTAATTTGAAAAGCATGAAAAACTGGCACAAACCTTTCTATTAAAATAATCAAAAAAGTTTAAGTCTTTTGCTGAGTTCTGACAGAATCCAAGTTGAACTTTGAAAAATATTGGGGAAGCGTATAGTCGAATGAAAATATTTGCTAGATTTTTTTTATAGAGCTTGATAATATTTTTCGAAGAACCAGTAATTAGCGTTTCTACGAAAGTTAGATAGAATGCGCATTAACATAATATCTCATTTTTGTTAGGTTGCACCCAAATAATCAATTTTAAAAATTTTTAAGAAATTGGGGCTTTAGTCCATGCAGTATCTTTTGTTTCATGCTTTCCCATCGATAGTGAGCAAATTGGAATTGCTGAGTAATTTTGAATCATTTTTCAGAAATCCTTTGCCAGCTTTTTCTATCACTGGCAAGAAAAATGTTCGATTGATGAACTCTGTTTTTTTTAACTCATACACAATACCTACCACTCGAAACGTAACTAAATGAATTTATATAAGTGAGCGATTCCATATGGAATCACGGAAGCAAATCTTAGGAAGACAATTTAAGTTAGCTCGCAATTTCGCAGCGGGATGCAATCTCGTAAATGAGTTCTGAAGTAACACTTACCGTGAACAGCTATAAATTTTCTAATTACATTATACTTCTTAAAACCTAATTTTAAAAAACATCTTTGTTTGAAAGATCCGTTATGTTTTGTGTATTATAATATAGATTCTCCGACTTAACATTATTCTCTTTTGGATGACCACCAGGCACCAAAATCGGTTACTGTGTTGTTTGCTTCTAGTGTTTTGCTGAAAATCATTGCAATGCAAAACAAAGTACTCCGGATAAAAATATTTTTGTCATAATCTGGTCGAAAAATTAAAAGGTTTGGTCTTCCCATTATAACACCACCTAAAGTTTATGCCCCCAATTTTATTAAATTTACGGTGTTGGGTAGGGGCTCGAATGGTTCTGATACCGATAGTCAATGTAATTTGAGCAATGTTTGATAAAGCAAACAAGGCTGAGGTGTCCTGAATTCTCCTGATCAGACTGTCCCAGACCCAAAGTACCTATGATCAGACCATCCCAGCCCGAAAGTGTCTCTGATCAGACTCAACCGGCTTGACAGCTTCTGTGCATTCGAAGCCGTCATTGATCAGACCCAATTGGGCTCGACAGTTTATGTGCACTCGAATTGCGTTGGAAATTTTATCTGATCAGAATCAAATGCGCTCAACAGTTTCACTGCGCTCAAAAAGACTTGCGTTCTTGATCAAAACCGCCTGCACCCAAATGTATTTCTGATCAGACTCCCAGGTTGAGGTATTACCGCTAAAAATTGCTAAACAATGTTAAAGTTGCGTTGAACTCTGTGAATTTTTGCAACCATTAGGTGGCTAAATGAACTCACAGCTATGCTAAACCCGTAGTGCACATTTCTGACTCATTGGATGAACTCATACAGCTCCCCATAAGAAACTTCTTTGTCTACAGTTAATTAGTATCCTCTAAACGAGACCGGCATTTGATATCAGCCACATCCCTTGACTCTGATTAGAGCCGTAGGATTTAAGGTGTGTCACTAATCTGGGATCTTTTCCGTTTGTGCCCCCCCAGCTTAGTGGGCGCATATTATTTGCACCCCCCAGACGCACGTGCAATATTTTTACATAGTGATTTACTATGTAATGACACGTGCTCTGTAACTGGGGGGCGCATAACGTACTGGGGGGGCACAAACGGAAAAGATCCCTAATCTGAACGCTGTTTTATTGTTGCCTCAGGGCAGATCAATCATCTCTCAGTAACAAATACAAAAAAAAATGCAAAAATCAGTGCGCTCGAATTTGTCTCTGATTAGACGCACTTGTGTTATAAATAGTGTCTGATCAGACTCAGTTGCGCTCGAAATGCTCTATGATCTAAAAGCCTGGAGCGCAGGATTGTCGACTATCTTGATCTCGAAAATTTTATGATCAGACCCCGTTGCATTGAAGCTGTTTATGATCAGAATGCGTTGCGCTCGAGGCCGTTTATGATGAAACTAAAGCACGCTGGGATCGACCTCTCATCGGACTCAACTGCTATCGTACACTAGAAGTTGTTATGTAATTCCGAGCACAAGGTGATCAAGTGTGCGCTCGAAATTGTCTGATAAGTGTGAGCGTCAGGACAGTTGCGAACACACACCTCAGCCTGGGAATGCTTAGATTGAATAAATAAGCTTTTTCTGTTTTTAGGGCATTTGATAGCTGCTTTTATTCCATTTTATAAACGATTACTTCGAACCTGAGCTCACTTTATGATGTTCTCGAGTTCTATCGATGGCGAAGAAAAAGCAATGCTTCTGCCAAATCATGATGGGCAAACAGAAATCTACCAACAAACACTGCGTGGGAAAATATTTTCGACTCGATTCAAAATTGCGTTTTTTGGTTTTCTTGGTTTTTCATCCTTAATGACGATGAGAGTTACGATGAGTATCGCAATTGTTAAGATGGTCATTGACTCCAGTTCAAGTGACGGCTCGTATAACGAAAACTGTCCAGCTTCAATTGATCGCAAAATAGCCAATCATTATGACGGAACTTTTGATTGGACGATTAGAGAGCAATCATTTATTTTAGCTGCCCCTTTTTATGGTTTTGTTTTCACACAGCTATTTGGTGCAGTTTTAGCATCAAAATACGGGGGTTCGAGGACATTCGGATATACTGTCTTCTTCAAGGCGATTCTGTTGACGTTAAACCCACTCTTTGCCTACTTGGGTGTTTCGTGGCTTGTTTTGTTGCGATTAGCCGAAGGAATGGTAGAAGGTCTGGTAATTTCAGCATTTGGACATTTGACAACCAGATGGTCGCCAAAATTAGAACGAACCATGTTTTATGGTCTTTCGCTCTCTGGTTGCTCCTTTGGTTTAGTTCTATGCTACCCTATTGCCGGATATCTGAGCGCCCTTAAATTCCTCGACGGTTGGCCATTACCATTCTTCATATTCGGAGTTTTGGGAGTCATTTGGTTCTTTTCGTGGATGTATGTTGCATCCGATTCACCCGATAGTCATCCAAGAATATCAGAACGTGAACGAAATTACATTAACGAGCTAACAGAAGTCAATGATACAAGAAAACATTCTATTCCATGGAAAGAAATGCTGAAAAGTCGACCATTTTACGGGTTTTTGTCAGCAGTTATGTGCACATGTGGCGTTGATTATGCGCTGCTTACAGGTTTGCCCTTATATTTTTCAGACGTGCTCAATTTTGACCTGAGCACAAACGCTTTATTCTGTGCCTTGTTGTGGCTCTGTTGCATGATAGGCTCAATTATTGCGTCATTCTACACAGATTTTCTACGTGAACAACATTTGGTCACTACCACTTTTATTAGGAAAGCAAACCAAATGATATCTGCCGTTTTTCCTGCTATTTTCCTGGTCGCCGCTGGCTACGCGGAGTGTTGGTCCGAATTGGCGGTTTTCTTTCTGTGTGTGGCAGGATTCTTTTTCGGCTTTTTCTACGCTGGCGGGTACTGCAATAACGTTGACATTGCACCCTACTTCTCGGGTGCTTGCGTTGCCCTGGCCACAGCAATCGGATCCCTCCCCTCAAGTTTCATGCCCATTGCTGTGGGTTTACTTATTGATGACAACGTACATAGCGCGAAACTATGGCTGAAATGTTTTTACTTGATGGGTTTCATTTCAATACTCGGAGGTTTTCTATTTCTGATTTTTGGATCAGGAGAAGCTCAACCGTGGGATAATCCTAATAACGACACTGTGGAAAAAGAAGAAAGCGAGGAAGCAGAAATGAGGAAAAAGAGTTCACAAACGTAAAAGATAAAAACATTCAGTGTTTTGAAATTTGAGAAGAGTGGTGATATTGTTGTTTCATTTGATAAAAAATTTATTCTTGGTATTCTGACACAAATATAGATAGATTTTAGGGCCAGAACACAAAGTAAGTTGACATAATAGTAAGCCAACATATATGCAAGCTGAAAATTAAGTAATAATTGTGTAATCTTTCACAATTAATACATTTGTTAACCGTTGCAATCAAAGATAGCGAGCGCATAGTGTTTCGAATTTAGACTGTATTTCGGTGTACAAAGAAACAAAAGTATGTTACTTTTTAGTCATCTAGTAGTTGCGGGCTCCAGCGGACCGCTTTCTGTGGCCGTGCCTTGGATAATTAATTATCCAAGGCACGGTAACAGTGGCGCATTTAGAGACACTCGATTCTACTCATCAAATTGGTTTTAATTAATCTCTTAATTCTCTTATTAGCCTAAAGCTCCTAATTAAACTTGTAAACTTTCTCCAAGTACATGATCTTAGCAGAAAAGCTTTTATTTTCATCGTTCTCTTTTTTTCCTTTTAAGCTACATTTATATTTATATATTTATATATTAAAATTTAAATACATAGTCTGTCTACCGTTTTATCTTTTTTTTTCGAAAAAACAATCTTTTATCCTGGTAACTAAAGTTGTTTTAACTCTACTGTTATGTCCGCTAACCCTTTTACGTTTGCTGCTATAATCTATTGAAGACAATGGTCGTCCTGCTTTTTTTCATTTGTACACATCATTTTAGTACAACAAAAAGCAATAGCTCTTCATGCTTCAAAATATAAAATCTATATACAAAAATTTAGATCAGCTTCAAATTCTAGTAAACAGTTTAGATAGTTTACCCTTAGCCGTCTGCTTAACAGAAACCTGGATAAACGAAGAGTATGACACTGCTTGTTTGCAACTAGACGGTTACCAAAAAATCGTCACTGTCAGTAGGGTTGTAAAAGGAAATAGAGGAAGAGTTGTTTTTTTTTGAAAAACAAAAAAAGTTTTAAACAGTAAACAAATAAACCATCAATGAGTGCCAAATTTTGTCAGCGAAGTTTTGCTATAATTTAAAAGTTTTTTTAAACTACAATAAACGTCAAACCAAACTCGTCCAACGAAAAACAAAGCACAAGCTTAGGAAACCATTTTGAGAAAATTGATATTCTGGAAGACTATATGTCGGTTATTTGTGGGGATTTTATTATAAATCACCACGCCGTTTCGTCAAAGTTGAAGACTTTGCAAGATGCCTCGCTGTCTTTTGTTCTGCATTATGTAGAAAATGCGCACTGCATTAGTGAAACAAAGACTATTAATTCTTGCATTCATGCCGTGTATTCCAACGTAAAAATTGATTTGAAAGTGTCAACAACTACAATAACAGAACATTATACGCTCTTTTTTGGATACTCTGAACCCAAATTGAATCAACTAGAAAAAGAAATTGATGATGATCGTATGATTAAAAAGTGGACAAAACTTAATGACGCAAATTCAATTAATTATCTTCAATTTTATATTCAACATGAATTACAGAAGTTTGAACTAACCCTTGATCAATTAAGTTGTGAAGAAGCCATGAAAAATTTTCAGTTTCTGTTGAATAAATGTGTTGAAAAATTTGTTCCTACGAAAATTTGTAAAGGTACAAAAAATTGTGGGTTGACAACGAAATGAATCATCTAGCTACCAAGAAACGACAGCAATACCAAAATTTTATGAGAACTAAAGACAAAAACAATCAGCTCAAATTCAAGGCATTATGTAACAAGCTGCAAAAACTGATCAGAAGAACAAAAGGAGACGTAATATCAGCGATTAAAAAATGCAGATGGTCAGAAAAACTCGAAATCTTTTTTTGACTGTATTAGCAGATTAAAAGGTAAATTTGCAACGCAAGGTAGGCTCAATAAAGAAGCAGCTGATAAATTCATAGAATAATTTTTTTGTTGGTAATATCTTAGCACCATTTTTTGAGTCTAAAAAACAGAATGTTTTCTAAAAGCAGTAGTTCAATGTACAATGAAAGCGACTAACCAGTGCCACTTTGCTGAAAGTACGGGAAATAATAAATAAAATGCAAACCAAATATAGCACAGATTGTTGTGAATTGAGCAATTTTTCTCTGGAGAAACCCGAATGTGTAATTGTGCCAATACTAACAAAATTATTCAACAATTTTATCGATAAAAAAAGTTTTCAGACCAGTTTCTCTACTCCCCACTGTTGCAAAAGTGTTTGAAACATAACTGTACAACAAAATTTTTTGGAAGTCCTTGATCTCCTGGAGGCAAATCAGTTTGGTTTCAGACGACAAAGAGGAACAATTGATGCATTAACGCATTTTGTTGAAAACGCTAGGGACAATTTAGAAAACCAGCCAAAGTGCTCGATAGGATTATTTCTAGATTTGAAAAAAATCATTTGACGCGGTTGATCATAACTTTTTTCTTAGAAAATTTGCTAGTATAGGTTTGAGAGGCCCAATGCTTGAAATTATGAAATCTATTTTATCTGATAGAAAACAAATTCTTAGATATGGTGCAGGAAGAACGAGTCCGAGAACTGCTACTTTTGGCGTGCCTCAAGGCTCAGTTTTAGGACCACTACTTCTCATCATATACGTCAATGTCATCAGACAACAATGCAACTGCTCCACAATAACGCTCTATGCCGACGATACTGGTCTGAAGCCACAAAAAAGTGCAATTGAATTTCTTCTTCAACGTGATATTGACGCCATCGGCCTCTACTTAAGCGATAACAAAATGACGCTCAATGTTGAATAAACGAATAATCTAAACTGAGATCAACTTAGTGAAATCTACGATGAATGAAATAAGACTGAACAACGCAACCCTTAAACAGCAAGGAAGTAAAGTATCTAAGCGTTTTCCTGGACAACAAATTGGATTTCAAAAGACACATAAATAGCGTTGCAGCAAAATTGACGCAATTTACGGGATTGTTCTATGTTAATGTGTAAATAAAAGAACAGCGAGAAATGAAAGCAAGAAATGAACGCGAAAATAGAAGGAATTGATTACGTCATATTTCTAAACCATGTAAGCCTTTCAAAAAGATTAGAAATCAAACAAAATGCGTTCTATTTTATGTAGAAAGCTCGGAAAAAGTTTGCTAAACATAATTTTCGTTGAGCCTACTAATATACTAAATCGATTGTGCTCATTTTAGGCCTAATAATTTTATGTCTCAGAAACTTCTCGGTGATCAGTCTTAGACTAAGATCTGCCAAAAATGTTTCTAGATTTGCCGTTTTGAAGTAGTTTGCTTTTTTGCCTTGATGTTATTGGAGAGAAGATGCTTGTTGCGTTAAATACTTGAATAAAAGTTCTCGAAAGAGCGTTTTAGCGTCTTTACTGTTGGTGCCGCTCCTTGAGCCGCCTTTAGTGTACACTCGTTTAGCCTAATTGTTGAGATAAATTTATTAAATAGTGATTGGATGGTTGGTTTGCCTTTGTTGAACTGTGCCTATTGACAAACTCATTGCTTATGACTAAAGAGTTCTACTGCTCAAACTTGTCCTCTTACCGCTTCAGTAAAGCTCCAGAATCAGTGACGAGTAATCCAAGCAGTGTATTAGCCAGGTCAGAAACTGGTTGATGTCTCTTAAACTCCGAAGACAGAGGCGTGGTTAATTCTCGTCAGACTATTGGATTGGACAAATACATCAATTAATTCTATTTACCGACTAAGGTGATTTCTGAACATTGGACCTCGTCAACCAGCTGAAACGGCCAGGGACCTCAACCCGGCCAGCGCAAAGTGCTCCTGCCCGTGTACCAGAGCGAGAACTCAGGAAGGGCAGTTTAGTGGTATTTCAAGTATGCTCGACTGGCAGATGACTACGTCATACTCTATCACAGTGTGGACACCTCTGCCATCATTCCATCAACTGGATACATGTGGGATGGACCTCTTCTTCCTATGTATTTGATGGAAACAATGCGGAAAGGAAATGAAATGATCTCATTACCGCTGGATGGAAAACTGTAAGATTCCTCCAAGAAAAGTTTCTCATGTTGAAAAAAAAAACTTCTGATTGTTGCAGTAACATAATATTAGAGAAACCGGCAAATCTGGTAACTTACCTCATCTTTTGGTTTCATTTCATCTATTCCGGTATTTTCAATTCCTCTGGTCAACGATAACCTATCCCTTATTATTTTTTGAGTTTAAAAACATCAATATTAAAAAACTTCGGCAAAAAATGCGATAATTGTTTTATTGCGTTATATCTCACTGAATTTGGTTTTAAAAAAGCCATAAACTTCTTAAATCACGCCAAGCAAAGAGAAAAGTTTAAAAAAATTGACTAAATTTGCAAAAATTGGAAAAAAATCTATCCGATCATTCTAGCATACTTATATAGTAGTTAGATAGATTAAAACGTCGTAAAAAACAAATTTGGTTAAGTTTTTCAAACTTCACAATAAATCAGGTTGCTGATTTTTTTCAGAATAAGCGCTCATTCTTGGAAATTCTTAAAAATTGTGCATTTAACATCAAGGTTCGGAGTCTGAGCAAAGCTCACATCAGTTATATTGTAAAAACTTTATATGGTTTTTATATTAGCTGCCAGTTCACTGCATCACGCCATAAAAATTTTGCCTCAAGCGTTACAAGACCATAATAAAAAAGCAGTTTACTCATTACCGGGTGCGAGTTTCAATACCAACGCGGTGAAATAACAAAAAACTGCTCAGTTCCAATTGAGTCACTTCGTCCGTGATAGAAAGAGGCTAGTTATATGGCATGAAGAGGTGAACAATTTATTGTCACGTCATCGCAGTAACAACAATAAGCCTTTAACACCTTCGCAGCTTATTGCAGTGCTTGAAAAGTATCAGGAGCGCATAGAAGCTATAGCGTATTGCCCCAGAAAGGGAACTCCTGATATATACAATCAACTCAAGCGTATCACTTTAGTAACCATCCATATAGTGAAAGACATTTTGTCTAGACGTAAACAGAAAGATCCTAGTTTACTTAAAGAGAACAGAACGTTACATCAGAAGCCTGCGCTTGAGTTGAAAACACTCACTATAGTGTTAGCACATAAGAACAACCTCCGGTCCATGAGAACACGCTTCCGACCAAAAAAACTTTCTATGCGCCGTCGTAAAACCCTTCGCACCCTTCATGCGTTCGAGGAGGCGGAACTTACTCAAGCCTTTGATAACCCGAATGTCACTTAACCTTGCGTTTTTTGTTTGCATGTAGCCGTGTTTCTTTCTATCCCCCGTTTATCTGTTGTATGATGTAGAAAATTCAGTTTTTGCTGTAGTAAAATTTTTTTTCTGCTAGTTTGCTGACTTGTTGTTTAGTCTCGTTCCTTGCTAGAGTGTGACTTAAGTTCATTCTGCAGTTACGGCTGGTTTGATTCGTGACTTTCACTTTTTTTGTTTGCCAGCAATTTGTTGTAGCTTGATTAATTTTAATAGTATGTGCTTTTGTTGTCTGGGTATGGTGGTGTGCTAGGGTGTGATTTAAGTTTGTTCTGGAGTTACGGTTAGTAAATTTTCTGACCTTTTCGACTTTTGTTTATACTACTTCGTTGCCGTAAATTGATTTGATGTTGGTAGACAAAGCCCCATAATGACCTGTGCTAGTTTACCTGACAGTAGCTTCTCTCCCTCTTTCTACGGTGTGACTTAAAATTGTTCTTGTGTTACGGGTACTTTGTTTGGTTGAGTTTGTTGCAGTGATCCGCTAGTATTGTTCTTCCCGCCTCCTCGCTCTTGGCATATCGTCTCCCTCCCGTGCTATCCCGGCTTTCCTTCCCGTCGCGCGCTACCCGCTCGACGTTTTCGTCCCGTCCGTACCGTTTTCCAGCTTTGTTGCGCGCTGTTTGCCCGACGATCCCGTTTGTCAGTCAATTTTCACGTTGTGTCGTGCGTTATTCGTTCGGGATCTCTTCTCGTCCGTCCCGTCTCACGTTCTTTCCCGTGTTGCGCGCTCTGTGCTCGCCGCTCTTTCTTTCTTTTTTTCTTTCGCGGGGTACTACTGTACTCGACGAACAATTTTGCTCTTTGGTGGTTTGCTAGGCAAATCGTCATACTAGGGTTCAGTTTAACCCATTTATTTTTTGTATGTGTGCATATTAAATTTTTGGTTCCTGTTTTGATAAGATCATGACAACATTGCAGGACAAATTCAACAAATTTATAGTGCGAGGGCAAAATTAGCGGCTGAACTTAATAACATCTATGGTGAAATTAACAATGCTGTGGATAAGCAAGACAGGAAAGTTAAGATCGAACGTCTGATTGTGAAGTGCAAAGATGCTTTTACTAGAGTAGTTGATAGGAATGAAGAGCTCTTTGATCTGGCACAAAAGACTGAAGATCCAGATACCGCCTGTAAGAGTCTTGAAAATATTTAGAGACTGTAACAAAGAAAACTGCTCGAGGGTATATCAATTCGGTCCAAGACAAAGAGACAGGAGAGCAGTATACCTCTCATCATTCAAGATCAGGTTCACACATGATTTCCTCAAAAAATCAAGTCGGCGTCAACGGGACTTAGCAATATCAAGACTTAAAAGGGAGGAGCTTGAGAAACAACATGAGATAAAGCTACGCATTGCTAGACAGCGTCCATTTTTGTTGTGTATGCGTGTGTGTGTACTTTTGTATAAGTACCAAATTAAATTTGTGGTTCCTGTTTCGATAAGTTCATGACAACAATGCAGGACAAATTCAAGAAATTTTATAGTGCGAGGGCAAAATTAGAGGCTGAACTTAATAGCGTCTATGGTGAAATTAACAATGCTGTGGATAAGCAAGACAGGAAAGTTACGATCGAACGTCTGATTGTGAAGTGCAAGGTTGCTTTTACTAGAGTAGTTGATAAGAATGAAGAGCTCTTTGATCTGGCACAAAAGACTGAAGATCCAGATGCTGCCTGTAAGAACCTTGGAAATGGTTAGAGAATTTAACAAAGAATACTGTCGAGTTCATTGCTGCTGCTCGAGGGTATATCAATTCGGTCCAAGACAAAAAGATAGCAGAGCAGTATACCTCTCAACATTCACAATCAGGTTCACATATGAGTTCTTCAAAAAGATCAAGTCAGCGTCAACGAGACTTAGAAATATCAAGACTTAAAAAGGAAGAACTTGAGAAACAACATCAGGCAAAGCTACGCATTGCTAGACAGCGTCCATTTATGTTGTGTATGTGTGTGTAATTTTGTAATAATACCAATTTAAACTTTTGGTTCCTGTTTTGATAAGCTCATGACAACATTGCAGGACAAATTCAAGAAATTTTATAGTGCGAGGGCAAAATTAGAGGCTGAAATTAAAAACATCTATGGTAAAATTAACAATGCTCTGGTTAAGCAAGACAGGAAAGTTACAATCGAACGTCTGATTGTGAAGTGCAAGGTTGCTTTTACTAAAATAGTTGATAAGAATGAAGAGCTCTTTGATCTGGCACAAAAGACTGAAGATCCAGATGCTGCCTGTAAGAACCATGGAATTGGTTAGAGAATTTAACAAAGAATACTGTCGAGTTCATTGCTGCTGCTCGAGGGTATATCAGTTCGGTCCAAGTCAAAGAGACAGGAGAGCACTATACTTTTTACCATTCAAGATCAGGTTCGCATGAGTTCCTCAAAAAGATCAAGACAGCATCAACTAGACTTAGAAATATCAAGAATTAAAAGGGAGGAACTTGAGAAACAACATGAGGCGAAGCTACGCATTGCTAGACGGCGGCTTGAAATTGAGAAAGAAACGAAATAGTGAGAATTGGAAATTGAGCAGCTTGAGGAAGTTCATCACAAGCAAGTAGCTGCTGCAGCCCTTGAGGAATGTGATTTGATGACAAAAAGCATCAGCCGATGGGCCTGGTACTGGCAAAATGAGCTCTTTGCGGAAGGAAGTTCAATCAAGAGCAAAAAATTTGTTCAAGATTGGGTCAATTCGTCATCGGCCGAGAACGTGGAAGATGTTGCAAATGAATCGAGTTTGCACTTTTCTGGTTCCATCGCTCAATACAACCAAGCAATTAAGTCGCGTCCTTCTTCAACTCACCTTCCAAACTCACACTATAATCTCAATACAACATGGTCAAGTTGAGGCCAACGTCAACCTCCCTCTCCATGAGCCGCAGGAACCAAGTAGTAGAACCAATGTAACCAATGATGCACATTAAGCAAACAACATCATGCAAGAGCAGCAACAACCTCAATTTACGGCTCCATCACCACCAATAACCTTTGGTTTGCCAAGTCAACTAAACGCCCCAAACACAACCCGACAACTGTCTCAGGCCACAATGCACTTCGATGGTTTACAGTTAGATCATCAATTCCCCCGCAGGTCGAGCAGGCCGGGACCCTTGAATTTAGTTAGCCCTCCGTGTTCAACACATTTAAATGCACTCTTT
>NC_134479.1:27625321-27637821 GCF_964194025.1 Convolutriloba macropyga
ATTCAAGAAACGGCTGAGAGAAAAATGAAAATGATTATTGTTCCGACCCCTCTTGAGGGTGGGAGGAACTATATACTCAAATAGGTTTTTTTTGTTCAGTCAATTTTGGCCGATCGATATATTCATCGTAGAGAGTTGAGACTGGTATCATTAGAAAGCTTGTCCAGCGTAGAATGTGGAATTAAAAAGATTTTTTTGATTTTCGTTTTTGACAGGGAGATATCGAGGTTTAAAAATTTGAGAAAATAGAGTGAATTCCGTTGATTTTATTCACCTTTTTTCAAAATTTTTGACTAAAATTTTGCCAATTTTGATAAAAATTAATTAAATTTTTCAAGAAAATGTTGTTGATTTTACGTTTAAAGACAAAATGTATTGTCGGCTATTTTCATTGAATTTTTTTTGTCACAAATTCCGGATAAGTATTTCACAAAAGTCAGACTTTTTCATAAAAAAAACTGCACGAAATAAGTTTCTTTTGTCCACTCTGATTAAATTTGCAGGAAGTGCACACCCAAACAACACTAACACAATCTTTGTAAACTGAAAAGGGGGCTAATTCCACTTCAACTTCCGTTGAGAGTGCTCTGTAAATAAAACTTTGCCGTTTTTTGCTAAATTTATTCGTTGATTATCAAAAACGCAGCATTTATTTTTGATTTTTTAACTAACAAAATATCTATATCAATGATATTCCAAAAACTCAATTTTCCTAATGGACAATCAGCTATAGGAAGACTAGTTCTGTACCAATCCTGGACCGTTACCATCCAAAAATATTTCGTATTGTCGTCAGTCGGATTTTTTATTAAAAAATTCGATCTTTCTTTTATTAATTAAATAACAGAACATTCCAAATCAATGCTCACTGGTGATAGATCCTATTGGCTTCCTAATTAGCTCAAAATTAATTTATCTAGTTGATTGCTTGAAATCTTGCGGTGGTTTTGATATTTGAAAATATTGATTTTTAAATAAAAACTGGCTTATTGAACTTTGCCTCCATTTTTCTCTTAATTTGGTCAATTTGTAGCTTAGTGTCAGCAATCAAAGAGTGCTCCTTCTTTCTGCTGAATTCAAATTAGTCATCAATAGTCTTCATTGCGGTTTTACGCCTTAAGTTAATGTGTTCTGGCTTTGATGCTACTAGATTTCACAATTTTTTTTTTAAGTTTTAAGGTATTTGCCCATTTTTCATATTTTCTGGTTTTGTCAAATTATCACGTAATTGTCAGTTCATATATCACATTTTTCGCGTTCAAAATAACGCAAAATTAATAATAATTAAACCTTTAAAGATAAAGATTGTGGTTCTTTACCGCTTCGACAGTACTTTCTGGAAGAATTGAATAGAATTTTTTAATTTTGTCTTTAACTGTCGTTTTTATTTTGTCTTTTTAGTCGTATTTAGTTAAGCTTTAGTCGTATTTAGTAGTATGTGTTAAGCCTCTCCGATTTCTTAACTGATTGCGTATAAATTGTATAAATGTTAAGCCCGGCCCCCTAACGAGAATTTAATGGAAGAGCTCTTCAAAACAAATCATCAATATAATACCAAATTTTCAAGAGATTAATATCAAGTGATTTCAATTAAATCAGTTAAACCAATATATTAAGGTTAGGAGTAACATTTATTTTCGAAGAATAAACCTGCAACTTTTACATTTCTCATATGCTGATTGTCAAAAAATAGAAAAATATTTCAACTTTGAATCTATGTCTTTAATATAACTTATACGCTTTGTAAACTCCCCATACTTGTACCAAGAATCTGTTCAAAAATAAATAAGTTAACTGAAAGTTGGTCGAGTTGAAAAACAAATTCACCTCAAGACGATAACAAAGTTAATAGCACAAAAAAATTGAAAAATGTGAAAAATGGCCTTAAAAAGGTAAAAGAGGGGAAGAAGGGGATTTTTTTAAAAGTATCGAGAAATTATTTATGAAAATGGAAAAAACTGTCGCATTTGATCCGAGCTCTGCAAAATTGTATGATGTTTCCTCACAAATCGAAAAACTAAGCCGTTATCAACGTTGGAAGGATCTGATCATTAAAGTTGCGATTATTCAAGAAACGGCTGAGAGAAAAATGAAAATGATTATTGTTCCGACCCCTCTTGAGGGTGGGAGGAACTATATACTCAAATAGATTTTTTTTTGTTCAGTCAATTTTGGCCGATCGATATATTCATCGTAGAGAGTTGAGACTGGTACCATTAGAAAGCTTGTCCAGCTTAGAATGTGGAATTAAAAAGATTTTTTTGATTTTCGTTTTTGACAGGGAGATATCGAGGTTTAAAAATTTGAGAAAATAGAGTGAATTCCGTTGATTTTTTTCACCTTTTTTCAAAATTTTTGACTAAAACTTCGCCAATTTTGATAAAAATTAATTAAATTTTTCAAGAAAATGTTGTTGATTTTACGTTTAAAGACAAAATGTATTGTCGGCTATTTTCATTGAATTTTTTTTGTCACAAATTCTGGATAAGTATTTCACAAAAGTCAGACTTTTTCATAAAAAAAACTGCACGAAATAAGTTTCTTTTGTCCACTCTGAATAAATTTGCAGGAAGTGCACACCCAAACAACACTAACACAATCTTTGTAAACTGAAAAGGGGGCTAATTCCACTTCAACTTCCGTTGAGAGTGCTCTGTAAATAAAACTTTGCCGTTTTTTGCTAACTTTATTCGTTGATTATCAAAAACGCAGCATTTATTTTTGATTTTTTAACTAACAAAATATCTATATCAATGATATTCCAAAAACTCAATTTTCCTAATGGACAATCAGCTATAGGAAGACTAGTTCTGTACCAATCCTGGACCGTTACCATCCAAAAATATTTCGTATTGTCGTCAGTCGGATTTTTTATTAAAAAATTCGATCTTTTTTTTATTAATTAAATAACAGAACATTCCAAATCAATGCTCACTGGTGAAAGATCCTATTGGCTTCCTAATTAGCTCAAAATTAATTTATCTAGTTGATTGCTTGAAATCTTGTGGTGGTTTTGATATTTGAAAATATTGATTTTTAAATAAAATCTGGCTTATTGAACTTTGCCTCCATTTTTCTCTTAATTTGGTCAATTTGTAGCTTAGTGTCAGCAATCAAAGAGTGCTCCTTCTTTCTGCTGAATTCAAATTAGTCATCAATAGTCTTCATTGCGGTTTTACGCCTTAAGTTAATGTGTTCTGGCTTTTATGCTACTAGATTTCACATTTTTTTTTTTAAGTTTTAAGGTATTTGCCCATTTTTCATATTTTCTGGTTTTGTCAAATTATCACGTAATTGTCAGTTCATATATCACATTTTTCGCGTTCAAAATAACGCAAAATTAATAATAATTAAACCTTTAAAGATAAAGATTGTGGTTCTTTACCGCTTCGACAGTACTTTCTGGAAGAATTGAATTGAATTTTTTTAATTTTGTCTTTAACTGTCGTTTTTATTTTGTCTTTTTAGTCGTATTTAGTTTCCGGTACAATGGCCCGGTTCGATTGGCTTTTCCTGGAAGAGTAGATGAGCCGAGGTTATGATATTAGACAATAGATAATGGCTTTCATGACTTTGAAAACAATTGTTTTCCAAAATGAAAAAAAAAACATTTCAACTTCGCAGTTTTGTTCTTTTTATTGTCTGTTTGTTACCTGGTGTCGTTGATTTAAGGTTAAAGATGACATTTTTTTGTCAAGGGAAGGTGTCAAAAGGGATTGGTGTCACAAAGTCTAATGTTTCTTTAGAGTTCGTTATGACTTTACTGGCTTCGACACCGGTTTTTCACAAAAAAAGTAAATTATTTTTTGATTTTTGTCATATTTGATGTTCTTTTAGTGGACGTAAGACTTGTTCTGGTTAAATGCAGGTCTCGAGGGCTTCCTTTGGAAGAATAAACGAACCTATTCAATTTTTTCATTTTGTAATTAATGGCTTTCATGTCTTTGAAAATAAATTTTTTTCGATAAAAACAAGTATTACATAATCTTGCTTTTTTTTCCTTTTTGGTCTAATTGTTAACTAGTTTCATTAATGAGAGGTCACATAATACATTTCAAGGGAAGGTGTCAAAGGGGGTTGGTGTCACAAAACCTAATATTTTAAGAGAATTCGTTGTGACTTTACTGGCTTCCACACGGGTTTGTCACAAAAAAAAGTAAATGAATTTTCGATTTTTGCCATATTTGACGTTCTTTTTGCAGCCGTAAAACATATTCTGGTAATTGTAGGTCTCAAGCGCTTCCTTTGGAAGAATGGTCGAACTTATTCAATTTTTTCAATTTGTAATTCATGGCTTTTATGTCTTTGGAAATAAATTTTTAAAAAAAAAATGAGTATTACATAATTTTGCACTTTTTTCTTTTTTGTCTAATTGTTGCTTATTTTCAATAATAAGGGGCAACATAATACATTATCGGTGTTCGACGACGGTGCAATCGAACATATTTTGTGGGCCAAAGTATGGCTTTACGGCTTCCAAAGCATTTTCTGGCAAGTTTTATTTGATTTTTAGTTTGTCTATTTGTTGTTCTTTTTGTAACTGCATAAAAAATTGAATACCAAGAGTTCTTAATTCCATTCTACAGAAGTAATGGTAATTGTAAACCTATGGGAAATTTCAGTTGATTCCTAATGGTTTTCATTACTTTGAAATAAATTTATTTAAAAAAAAATTCAGCGAATTTTCTAACGTTAAAAATTGTTCTTTTTTGTCTAATTGTTACCAAGCTTTTTCATGAACTGGTAAATAACCATTTTTTTCTGGTGAATTACAAGTTATTTTGTTTATTTTCAGTTGTATCTGACCCTATTTTGACTTTGTTATTAAGTTTTGTTTTTTAAAACGGACATAAATTTTTTGATGTAATTAATGTTTGTTGTTGTTGTTTGATTTTGCCGTTTGTCTTCGCTCGCTTTCTAAATATTGGCATATCTCATCGACCTAAAGAATCTTTTTTTACTCCTCTGAGTTATTTGCCTTGGAGGCTATCTTTTTGTTCATACACGGGTTTTTTTTTTTGAAAAATACTTGAATTTTTTGTGTTTTTCCATCTGTTCCTCATTTGGTAGACAACTATGCCAAAATTGTGGATGAGCGGGGTCGGAACCTTATGTGCGATCGCACATTACCGAGCCGCCTTGTTCCCTTTATCGGCAATGCGTCTTTCGCTGTAATGTTGTTGATTGTCTTAATTGCTTTGAGAGAGTTGATCGCTCCCAAATATTCACAATCTAAGCGCCAACTCCTAATAAATAGGAAGAAAATGCCATCCATGAGTTGTCATTGAAAGCTGTACGTTGTTAATTAGTTTAAGTTTGGTAACAATCTCAAAATTTCGGCCTTTTTGTTGTCGCATAACGCTTTTATAACGCTAATACAAGACTTTTTGTTTGCAATGTAATGCTTTACATTGACCACCTAAACTTTTACCTGTTAATTGCCTCTACATCATATCTTTAAGGGACACGGATCACATCTTTTACTTCATCATCAAAATCTATTTTCCGAATTATCTCACTTTCAGAGCCAGGTGGACAATTTTTTCTGGTGACGTTATGGTGTAGCACATAGCACAATTATTTTGGACTGATTCCCTCAACTTTTCCTTTAGTTACAATTTCTTACTAAATAGCATGCAAGTCAGTTTTTGCAGGCATCTCTAAATTCAATGATCGGTGCCAAAATTTTATTAACAGTGGTCAGATGTATTGATATTTTTAAGGGTCAGTGTACTTTCCGTGAAAAACGCAGGAAAAACTGATATTTTTCAACAAACAGGCTGCCCCGAGCCTACGTAGGTTCATTTTTCTGAATGGAAGAGCCAGTGAAGTGCTAGCAAATAATTAGAATGATTCGCCGCACCAAGAGATAACAAATTACCAAAAGTTTAGTTTCTTTGAAAAGGCAATACAAATTACCAAAAACAGTTTCTTTGTCTAAGCAATAATCTCAAAGCCTTATTAATAAAATTTGTTATAACTAAGCAATAGACTAGAGGCATCGAAGCTGAGTTACAGTAGCAACCGTTTATTAATTTTTTCCCGCATTTTAGCAATTTCCCGCACAGCAAATTAGAGTTCATTTCATTAGACATGTTTCTAAGTTGAAGACCAATTCACCCTAGCTGATTAAGAAAAAGCAGTTCTCTGCATATATAAATACGTTATCTGACATGCAATTTCCTAAATTCACTTTTTCTATTGTGCTATCAAATCTTTTTAACAGTAGGTATTGCAATGTTGACTGCTAAAAACTGTTTACTGCTATTTCACAAGGAAAAATTGTGAAAAAATGAACCTCATTGGGTTATTGACGTGGGGTTTAAATTCGAGTTCATATTTTTACTCTTGATTTGATTAGTTAGAAATAAATTGTCTGACAATATCCTAATTAAAAATAACACGAAGTAACCAAGAAAAAAGTTCTAAGCCAAATTAAATTGATTTATCAGTCATCTTATTTTTAATGAATTTTTCGGCTCTTTTCTGCTATTGCCCCCCACGTCCATTTGCACCCCCACTTGTAGCGTGTTATCATATTGGTTGCATTTCACATAGTTACATATACAATTATATACAAACGGCATTTACAATTTAATTATGCAGCGAACTTTTGAAATTAAGGCGTATACGATAATTAAACTTTTGCTTATAATGTAAGCAGACAAAGAATTATGCGTATTTTAAATATTTTTGGGCTCTTCTTTCTCAGGAATAGCTTTATGGCACCAATTTTTTTGACAACCGGAAACAAAAATTCATCCATTCATCTGCCGGTATCGGCAATTTATTATGACAAAAATAAGGGATCTCTCAGGACCAAAAAGTACATATTTGGGGGGTGCAAACAGACTGGCTATATAACGCTGGGGGGGGGGGCAATAACAGAAAAGAGCCAATTTTTCTTTTGAGAGTTTTTTGAGGATTTTCAGAATTTTTTGACAGTTTTTTTTTTGAAAATTTTGTTCATGTGGACCTCTTTGGCGTATTTTATTGAAGTTGAACTCCAACGGATATCCAGCAACATACAAGTTCTGTGCGCTTATCTCGGAAAGCTTACAAAGGCAACAAAAAAGCCAATATTAATGTTTTTGAAATTTTGATTTTATAAGAATGTTTTTTATAGAGAGCACTTTTTGCTATAGCAGATTAAGAGGGAGGTTTTTTGTCTCTGTAAATTTACTAGATTGCTTGTTCAAAATTCCAAAACTTACATTTTTAGTTTTTTTATCATATCTTAGTATCTATAGGTATTGCAATGTTGACTGCACCAATAATGGTTCTTGCTTTTTTTGGGGCAAGAATCGTGAAAAATAAAATCATTAAAAAAATTCCGAAAACCTTAAATTTACTGTTTTAGAAAAAAAAAATTTTTCACTCGAGTGGTTGAGAACAAAAGCATGGATTTTATCAAAACTTTGATTTTTAATTCTTTTCTATTATTTAGTTGTTTAATCATTCAATACTTTTCATTGAAAATACTCCAGAAGTAGAAAAAATACAGCATTGTATTTCTGTCTACATCCTGTCTTGTTGTTTTTGATTTCAATGATCAAATGTTTCTCATTACTGTTTTAGAGGTAATATTTGCAAAAGATTACAGTTTTTCAAAACATTTTGAAACAGATTTTCTTTCATTTATCGAAAAAACATTAATGGATCTTTATAACGAATAACAGAACTTTGATTGCTTGGTAAGGGTCCAATTATTTAAATGCCTGCGCCTTTTTAATAGCTAATAGCTCTCAGAATACATACTAGGCTCTCAGATTAATACAGTCTCTGAAAATTTAACCAAGGGCACAAACTTTTCAGAGACCTTCTCTGGTTTTGATCAGATATCATTTATGCGGAGATGAGGAAATTAAGATAAAGTTTTTTTTATAATTCATATTCTTACATTTTGCTCGCGATTCAGGATTCGTGTAGAATCATGATTACATCCCGATTATATTATATAAGCAATTAGTGCAACTTGCGCGATTACGACCACCGTTTCATGTCTTATTTTTATATTCTGGCACATGTTAAATTGTTAAATGGTGTCATAAACCTCACTCGGACAAGCGCATGTAAATACCATGAAGCAATCAAAAACTCATTGAACAAAATTATCAGAAAAGCTGGGCGTTTGATTGGATCTTATTTGAAAAAGTTATCACACAAAAGGGACCATTATGAGAATAATTCAGTTGCATTATTTTCTGTGCGATAAACCAGAGTGCAGCTTATTCTAGACAATTTATCATGCAAAGATGCAAAAAAAGAAAAACGACCAAATGGGAAACTTGGACAGAAACCAATGAAATACGAATAAAAAGAAATGATTATTTTTCTTTTCAGCTATGATTTCAATTTCGATAATTAACTGACTGCGACATTTTGTCGTGTCAATTGGATATAATGAAATATAGAACACTAAATTGTAAAACTTGATTAATAATCTCAATCTGCTAAAAATTTGTTTCTTTTCGTTTTCTTATCTCTTCAACCAAAATATCATGTATTTGCATTATCAGGTTGGGAAACAAATGTGATCATTCTGATTGTTTCATACATTGTTTTGGGCATAATTGATTCTAGTCGCCATTGGTATTAAAATCAAGTTTTACGTTTTACGTTTAAAGAAATTACAGTTAGGTAAGTAAACACTTTTAAAAAATTTGTCCTCTAACTTGATCTCAATATTGATTTTGTTTCTCAAGTTTCGCAAAACACAAATTCTTAATTCTTAGTAACAATTGTGACAGCAAATCATATAGTTTATATCAACCGCTTTTCGTTTAGGTTTTGTTTGATTTTTCCAAGCAAACTTTACAACCTTCTTAAAACTAAAACCGAACTCCAGAATAAGGCCAAGCATAAGATTTCTTTTTTCTCATATTTGACAAAACACATATCCATTCACTGATATGAATTTATAAAGATTACTGTGATGTCAAAGAGAACTGTCTAAGCAAACGGGATCATGGTTTTAGTTTAGGTTGCCTTTTAAATTGAACGCCCCCCAGTTTGGATCTACTTACTGTTAGCTTAATTGAAGGCGCTGTGGAATTCGCTACCCAAGGAAGCTGGTTCTTTGGAATATATTCGTGGAAATAATTTTGAGGAAAATTTGAGGCTGAGATCTCTTAACTGAAACTTAGATTTTGAAAGGCAAATTAGTGTGCAAAGTTTTGGACGTAATCTTGAATATATCTAGTTTAAGAATTAACTTGAGCAGTCTTCGTTGTATTGATACCGAGTTCATGAATGCTATGTAAACAAACACAAAACTTGCTTTGAAAAGTCACTAAGTTATCACAAAAGACTTTGAATGAAGTACAGATCAAAAAATTGGCAAAAATTGGCAAAATAAAGAGGAAACTAAAATTGTGCTTCATTTTTTTGGCCTTTTTGGGTGCCTCCATGAAGTTGGAAAAATGGATGACCGTTACCAGTGACAGAGGAAAAACAAAGAATATGAAAAATATGAGTGACAAAATTTAATGCGAATATGAAACAAAGCACTGTGTTTATGGAAAAATAGATTCAACTATTGTTTTGTTTGCTCTTGTTCCCAACAATAATTCGGTTAACAAAATATTAAATTTTTGAATCAAAAACTGGGTAACGAATTATCGGACGGAATGAATTCCGCGATAAATTTCAGAGACAATGTAGTGATCAAGGAGGAAAACATGTGCAGACTTATTACAAAGAACACAAAAATATATTGAAATCTCATTTTCAAATTGTGATGGTTGGGGCAATTATGTCAAGTAAAAATTAGAGAGGTCAAAGTGATCAGTTAAACCTAACGAAAAAATTTATATCTTATCTAGAAAGTGTGTAAAATTAATCTGGAGAAATCAAAATCGTTCAAAAGACGAAGGAAACTGTGGAGATTCAGAGAACCAAAATAAAACAAAATCTTAGAAAGCCAAATTCAGATTTAAAAAAACATGATAATCAATCCAAACTTAGAGAAAAATGCAAGACATGTTAGGAAAAAATGTGAGAGAAAAGAGTTAGTCTAGCCATAATTGCATTAAGATGGTTGTTTTGTCTGGCCGGGGAAAATTCGACGGCCGAGCCCCATCCCTGTAAAAATATACTTCCGAAAGGCCAAATTAGGGCACAATTAAAAAAAAAAGGGGTGCGCTGAACAATTGCGTATACTTCGAGAAAAATATCCAGCTCCTTCTGGGTATCAGGAAGCTTTTTTTCCTTCTTTTAAAAAGAAAAACACATTAACTGAAGAGTTTATTTACTCATAATTAAAAGAAAGAAAACTTTGATCAGAATTTCGCTCAAACAAAAGTGACTTAAATGAGATGTGTTTCACTAAGAATTGTTGACGATTGTTATAACTCTACCTAAAATTCTAAGAACTTTGCAGTGTTCTCTATCATGGTTGTTTGTAGAAGTTTATTTAAAATAAATCCAAAACAAAAATTTTAACTGAATCTAAGGACATTCTAAAGTATATACAAGAAAAAACGGGCACGTTTTTCTAATTTAGAACAAAGAAGATAAAAAGCATGTACAAACTTGGATAAGAATGTTTGAGCTTGAAAAATGAGTTTAGCTACAATCTGAACTCTTCCAAACAATTGGTTCAAAGTTCTCCAGACAACTAGTGGAAACATTTACATAGAATAAGTTGCATTTTCTGGCCAGCCAAACACACGCAATAGCCCATTTCTCTTTTTACACGTTAGGCCATAATGTTCCTATTGAAGAAAAAACGTTACTGAACGTTGTTAGGAACTGATAATATTGATTACATTCAAGCACAAAATAAAAAAAACATCAAGAACCAGGAAGTGTGCAAGAGAGAGAGAGAGAGAGAGAGAGAGAGAGAGAGAGAAAGAGAGAGAGAAGAGAGAGATAGATAGAGAGAGAGATAGAGAACGGTTTGGCGGAGCAGTTTTTTCTCGGTGAGAGAATACGATAATTGCAGTGAGTGGAATCGCAAAGCTAACTAAAATTGTAAGCTGAGGATTTCATAGGTTTCTCTCCAGTAACAGCGCAAATGAGAGGCAAAAGTACACTCCCCACAAGTACACGAGCCCAAATTGAAAATGAAAAAGTTGAATTTTGGACAAATTTTCTGGCGTCCCCGAGTAGAAACCATCTGACGGCAAAAAAATAGAAAGTGCCAATAATTGTCCTGGGTAGGTTCTCTTCGGGGATGGTTTTCAGTAAAAGATTAGACACGAGGGTGACGATATTTATATTAGAATTGCAGCAAGTGCTCAAAGCTGTTAATTTTAGAAATAAAACAAGTTGATGAAATAATTGGCGACAATCATGAAGAAATTTGGTAAGTGTTCTGAGACAAAGAATTATGAGGGAGCTTGAGTAACAGCGACAATTTTCTACGAAAGACTGTTGTTCCCTTGGAAGACATCAAGTAAAATTTTTAGGAACGAGGATCTTGTGGCAAGATGGATGCTTAGTACCCTAGTCAGGAAAAGTTTTAGAGGCAATTCTCAAAAAACTTTACAAGTTTTCTAAAACTAAAACTTAACGCCAGAATAACTCCAGAAAAGAATTCCGGTTTCTCATAATTGAAGAATCACATAACCATTCATTGAATTGAATTTATAAAGGTTACTGTGATGTCAAAGAGAACTCTCTCAGCAAACTGGATCATGGTTTTATTTTAGGTTGCCTTTCAAACCGAATAGTCCCCAGCTTGTTTATACTAACTGCTAGTTTAATTCTAAGGACGCTTTGGATTTCGCTATCCAAGGAAGCTGATTCTGTGGAAATCCTTCTGTGCAAGTGATTTTGTGGAAAATTCTGAGGCTAAGATCACTGAACTCAAAACTTAGACTTTTAAAGTTCAATTAGTGTGCAAAATATTGGAACTAATCCTGAATACATCCAGTTTAAGAATTAGCTTGAGAACACAAAAAAACTTTGAAATCTCATTTTAAATTTAGTTAGTCAGGGCAATTATTTCAAGAAAAGTTTTGAAAGCTCAAAGTGCCTAGTTAAACCTAACGCTAAAAATTTTTTCTTTATTTAGAACGTTTGTAAGTTTAATCTGGAGAAATCAAAATCGTTGAAAAGATGTACGAAACTGTTGAGATTCAGCGAAAAATGTTACAAAATCTTAGAAATCCAAATTGAGATTGGAAATAGAAACATGAGTTAAGTGGATGCTTCAGATACAAAAAAGACAATTTGATTGATAGAAGTCTCTTTGATAAGCAATCGGAATCAAAAGACATCTTAGGAGAAAATGTGACAGAAAAGAGTTCTAGCCATATTTGCATTAAGATGGTTGTTTTGTCTGGCGGGGGAAATTGGACGGCCAAGCCTCATGCCAGTAAAAATAATCTTCCCAAAATTAGGGCACAAATAAAAAGAGGGTGCGCTGAACAATTGCGTAAACTTTGAGAAAAATCCAGCACTTCCGGTTGCAGGAAGCTGTTTTTTTCCTTTTTTAAAAAAGAAAAACACATTAACTGAAGAGTTTTTACATTTTCCTAAAAGAAAAAAAAACT
>NC_134479.1:27647821-27765678 GCF_964194025.1 Convolutriloba macropyga
TGGATGTTTCAGATACGAAAAAAAAGATTTAATTTTTAGAAGTCTGTTTGATAAGCAATCGGAACCTAGAGAAGAATGCAAGACATATTAGGAGAAAATCTGACAGAAAAGAGTTCGTCTAGCCATAATTACATTAAGATGGTTGTTTTGTCTGACCGGGGCAAATTCGACGGGCCAGCCCCGTCCCTAAAAAAATATTCTTCCCAAATGCCAAATTAGCGCACAATAAAAATTGAAATCTTGAATATATCTAGTTGAAAATTTAACTTGAGCACTTTTAGTTAGAGTAATACCGAGTTCAGGAATGCTATGCAAACAAAAACAAAATTTGCTTAGCAAAGTCACTAAGTTGTCAGAAAGACTTCGAATGAAGTACAGGTCAAAAGACACAAAGAAAATATTTGCAAAAAGAAGAAAGAGGAAACTAAAACTGTGCTTTCAATTATTTGTTGGCCACTTTTGGATGCCTCCCTGCAATTGCTAAAATTGAATGGCCATGAACAAAACAGAGGAAAATAATGAAGATGAAAATATGCTTGAAAAATATAATACGAGTAAGAAACAAAGCACTGTGTTTGTGGAAAAAATTCAACTATTGTTTTATTTTCCTCTCGTTCCCAACAATAATTTGATCAAAAAAATATTTTTTTGGATAAAAACGAGGGAGGTAGCAAGATATTGGATTGATTGCTTTCCGTGATAAATTTCAGACTTGATCTAGTTATCATGGAGGAAAACAAGTGCAGTTTTATCATAAAGAACACAAATATTAATTTGAAATCTCATTTTCAATTTGTGCCAGTCAGGTCAATTATTTCAAGTAAAAATTTGAAAGGTCAAATTGATTAGTTAAAACCAACGCCAAAAAGTTTATAATTTATCTAGAGCGTTTGTAAGTTTAATCTGGAGAAATCAGAAACTTTGAAAAGTCGTAGCAAAGTGTGGAGATTCTGGGAACCAAAATATTACAAATTCTTTGAGTGCCAAATTCAGATTAAAAAAGGAAACACGAGTTGAGTGGATATTTCAGATACGAAAAAGACAATTTGATTTTTAGAAGTCTCATTGATAAGCAATCCGAACCTAGAGAAGAATGCAAGACATGTTAGGAAAAAATGTGACCGAAAAGAGTTCGTCCAGCCATAATTGCATTAAGATGGTTGTTTTGTCCGGCAGGGGACATTTCGACGGCCACGCCCCATCCCCGTAAAAATATACTTGCCAACGGCCAAATTAGGACAATTGCGTATACTTCGAGAAAAATATCCAGCTCTTTTGGTATCAAGTAGCTGTTTTTTCTTTTTTTTGGAAAGAAAAACACCTTAGCTGGAGAAATTATTTGTTCTTACTTATAAGAAAGAAAACTTTTATCATAGTTTCGCTCAAACAAAAGTGATTCAATAGGATGCGTTTTACTAAGAATTACTGATAGTTGTCAAAACCCCACCTAAAATACCAAGGACTTTGCAATGTTTTCTATCATTGTTGTTTTTAGAAGTTTAGTTTAATATAAATCCAAAAGAAGGGTTTTGCTTCATTCCAATTATATACAAAAGTGTATACGAGAAAAAACGAAAACGTTTTTTTAATAGAGAACAAAGCAGATAAAAAGCTTGTATCTACTTGGATGAATAGAGTTGAGCTTGAAACACGAGCTTAGCTACAACCTGAAAACATCCAACCAATTGGATCACAGTTCTCTTACAACTTGCAGAAAAATTTACATAGAATAAGTTGCTTTTTATGGCTAGCCAATAACACGCACTAGCCCACTATTCTTTTTACACCTTAGATCAAAATGTTCCTATTGAAGCGACATGTTACTGAGCGCTGATAGGAACTAATGGATGACAAACTTTTTTAGATTTATTCAGTCAATTGGCTTTGGACGTCAATTGAATTGCGATAAACTTCGGATATGTTGATAATTTCAGCTTTTTCAATTTAGTTGGGACGTTTACAAGTACGGGAGTCCCCTTAATTACACGAACACATCTGTTGAGATTTGGATTGATATTCTGGCGTTTGCCAGTCCCCAAGTAGAAACCATCTGACAACAGAAAAAAGAGAAAGTGCCAATAATTGTCCCGGGTGGGTTCTCTTCGGGGATGGTTTTCAGTAAGAGTTCAAGAGGAGAGGAAGGTAAAGAAACATATATTAGAAGTACAGCACTTGCTCAGAGCTGCAAAGTGTAGAAGTGAGACAAGTTGAAGAATAAATTGGGGACAATCATGAACTGGTTCGATAAGTGTTCTGAGACAAAAAATATTGAGGGTATTTTGAGCAACAGAGGCAAATTTCTGCGAAAGGCATTTGCGTTGGAAGACATCCAGTAATCTTCCTAGGAACGAGGATTTTGACAGAGCAAAGCAGAGGAAACATGCAAGCAGATGAATTACAAGGAATATTCAGACAAAAGCGGAAAAGAAAAACTGCAGGATTTGAATAAGAAAATTGAGCCTCCGAAGTGCATTTAATGTATATAACAAAATGATTAAAAATTGAAAATAATAAGATATATTGAAATAAATGAATATAGATATGGGTGAATAAATCGTTTCCTCTCTACTGGATAGAAAGTTTTGAGTACTGGTGTGAGTGATTATTATTTGGATGCGTGTAAAGTGCTTAACTGGGCAGAAGAAGAGGTGAAGAGGTTTTAACTGGAGAAGATGTTCGAATGGGCACTCATTGCTTCGGACTATTTGCCACATTGATTTTAGTAATCCAATTAAACGAATTGTCTTCAGAAAACGTTTAAATTCTGCACAACTGTTGACTATTGGGCCGATTTATCAGGATGTTTTTAAAAGGTACTTGATGGAAATGGAGGATTAAGAGTCAACAGTGTTGCAGTGAGATGGTGCGAATTAATGTTTCAAAGCTAGCCTTTTAACAAAAGGAGCAAACTAGGCGGGAACTGACCCGGAAAAAAGAAAAAGCGGACGTCAAACAGACAATTGATATTGTAATAACAATTCCGTTGTGAGATTTGGCAATCTGTTCTTCCATTAGAATATGGTCGGCGATAAAAGCTGCTGATGCTGGTGTCGAGACAGTTACTGAGGATGTTTTGATCAACCAAGACAAATACCAAGCAACTGGTTTTAACAGCAGCTCCGATCCATAGCAGCTGAATTTGGGAATTGAAATAGTTTCGGTAGGACTCCGTATTTTGAGTTAGAAGGAGAATTAGCAGAACAAGTTGTGACAAAATCAAGTCCATCGATAAACAGTTCAGTCAAAGAAAAATTTGAAGCATTGCCCAAGGAGATAATGGCAACCGTTACACAGTTGCAGAATGGAGATTTGGATTTTTCTAGGAAAGCGAAAACCGAAAGAAGTTCTTAGGTATAAAAATGCTTTTGGCATTGACTACAGCTTATTCGATAACTACGCTAAAATGGTTGGCTTCAATGGATGACGATGTGAGCAGCCTAATATTTCTACCTTCCTGGAATCGAATACCAAAAAGAAAGTAAAAGTTGAAAAATCCGTTCTGTTAAAGACTTATGCCAAGTGAGTTCTTCACCTCCAGTCCGAGCATGTTTTATTTCCGTAAATGGATAGAAGCTGAAGAAATTTTTATGTTCATTTATTTTCAGCCCAAAGTGATGTTTTGGCTTTGGCAGCAGAAATTTTGTTTCGTGGAAAGTAACCACTGAATCACGTTGACATTCAATCAAAATCATTCGAACCGAACGTCATTTAGAGGCAAATATGGAGCTTAGAGGATAATTTTGTTGCTTCCCATGAAAAATATCCAAAGACACCGGAATAACGGGTTGTGAAAGCATAGCTTCAACAGCAGAAAGTGATAGTGATGAAACAGTACAATGCAGAAACTTCTACTGCCAAGAGGATTGACCTGAAACATTTTCGCCAGAGCATGCAATGAAAAATCAATTGTGAGATGATGAAAAGTCAGTTGAGAGAGACAGCGATGAAAAAGAAGACTCAATCACTCCTGAGACTGGGGACATTAGATGTGAAGCGGTACAAAAGTCAGTCCCATTCTATTACCGCTTGTCAGCAGTTAGCGCTGAAAACTTTCCATAGAACGGAAATGAAGGTAAAGCAAATCTCGAATTCAGAAAAATTTGTGGTTAAGTGATCAACTGCTGAAAATTTTCAATTGTAAAACAAGGACGCATTAAGACCTGATTGCTAGACAAGATGAAATGCTTTGTCTTGTTTGATATGGCCTCTGGTTTATTTGACATAAAATTGGGACAGCCAGTCGTTTCAAAAGAAAAATGATTATTGATGCAGATTATCGAATTGACTGATGGAAGAGTCTTGAAGCAGCGTTTGATATAATTTAACTGGAATTGTCATTGAAAGCAGATCGTATGGAGAGCAGTTGGTTAGAATTCGAGCCTAAAATCTGTCATTCAGACAAGAGAAAAAACGAAAATGAGTTCGTTCTAAGTTGCAGGTGCTGCAATTCCACAGAATGAGGAAAAAAGTCCAAAACTGAGTGAAGAGATGCTTTTGGTAAACCAAAGCAAAATCTCTACAAGCGAGCAACTTGTTGTTTGAAAAAAGTGTTTGTCAGAAGAGCATTGGACGGAAATGGAACATTCGGAGAGTCAGTCGTTGTAAACATTATCTCGCAAACGAAAAAAATAATGAAGAGAGAAACTGGAAGTTCAAATTCCTTCAAGAATAGAAAAAAAGCACAATTTTTCAATTTGCTATATCTGATTTGTCGGTTATGAGAGCTATTAGCTCTATTTTAACTGTATTTTGGAGTGCAGAAAAATAAAATACAGTCGATTAATTTTAATTACGAGCTTTCAACTTAATTAATATTTTATCAAAATGAAGGAAATGAAAACGCTTGTATTGACAAAAGTTCTCGGGAGACTTAAACTAGAGGAAGATGCAGTAGAAAAAATATACGGAGAATATTGGTAACTGTTCGGTAGAAAAGGAAAAATTTTTTGGCTTGTAGACTGATTTAATTGTTTTGGTTTCACTTTAACCGAAGAAAATTGAACAAACTAGCTAATAAACAAAGTTTTCGATCCTCAACTTGCATCTATTTTAATTAGTCTGCAGTCTATCTCATTGGAGCTCCAGAAAAAAAATGATTGTAGCGTCTGAAACGACGGAACTTTTTTTCGTATTATATTGGAAAATATTAATCTAGGAGGGAGTTTGGAACTAGGCTTTAAAATTTTAAGGCCCAGATCTCATGATTGAAACTTAAATTTTGCGACCTTAATTAGTTTTAAAAGTTCCGGAGATAACAATGAAAACAATTACTTTAGGAGCAATCCTGAGCAATATAGGTTGGAGTGATAACTAGATCATAGTTGCTATGTACAAAAAATGAGAAACTTGCTTTGCAATGTCATTAAAATGTCAGAAAAACTACGAAGGAAGTAGCTAAGATATAGCAAGCGGTGAACTCGTTTCACCGACAACTTCAAATAGCACTTGGCAACAAAAAGAGGGAGATAAGAGATAGAGATTTAAAAGACTTGTTGGCCATTTTTGGATTCCTCCATGCAAGCACAAAAGTATTACTCTCCTAAACACCATTGACAGAGGCAATAAGAACATTAAGAACTCACGAGAGAAAATTGGACGACTATGGGAAAACTATGTACACTGCATATGCCAAGCATTAAACATGCTAAAAATTTGATTGAGAGACAGTCATGAAAAATTGAATTGAAATCTTTAAGGTAAACAATGTTTGTTCGTTATTTTAGAAGGACAGTTTTGGACAAGAAATCAATAATCAATTGTCAGAATGTTAATTTGTTCTGATTTTCAGGATAGATTATGTGATCAAAAGGGAATACCAACAAATTGTTTTTTTCTAGCAACAATAGAAACAGTAGTTGCAGTTCTCATTTTGACATTTTCGTCAGTCAGGTCGAAAATATCAATCGACTTTTTAGGGAAAAGGAAAGTGCCTGCTTGGAACCTGTGCTAATAAAACTAAACTAGGGCACTCAAATAATTAAAGAGGACCGAATCACAATTGTTATTAAGATGTAGCAATAATAGCACCGAAAGAACTGAGAATTTGTAAAGCCAAATGTTTAGTAGAAATCAAAGGTTTCAAGAAGGATAATGTTTACACAAAGAAAATATTGAAGCCGAAAATGAGATAAAATGGTTATTTCTGACCGGAGTAGCTTTGCTGCCTCACGCCAAACTTGAAAAATGATACTCCCCAAAGTCCAATTTTGGTCCAATTTGATCAGACGGTGTACATAAAAATTGAAAAAGCACCAACGAGAGCACCGAGTTTTCCCAGAACTGCTAAGCAATTTGTTTCATTTTAGGACAGACAAAGAAAAAAAGGAAGCAAAAGAAATTTTTACTATCTTTTAATAGAAAAAACCTTTTTCAGAAGTAGTTTGCCTTTTGTTTATTTAACCTTGTACAAACCAAAATGCTTCAAACAGACAGCCTTTTTCGAAGGAATTGATATCAATAAATAAAACCCTATCGATTATCTTGAGGATCTCGCAACTTTCTCTATCATTGTTTTTTTGGAAACGTAGTCAAAAATAAAGCCAAAGAGACATAGCTGCATTCTAAGGGAGCTCAAAGGTAAATAAAGAATTAAAAAAGTGTTTCTAATTGAAAAAAGCACATGAATAGCATGAATGTACTTAGATAAGAATGCTTGAGAAAAAAGCATAAGGTCTGTTGAACCCAGATAATCAAAGCAACTGGAGCACAGATATCTTGTCTACTCAAAAGAAAAACTACATTAGAGAAATTGCATCTTCTGAGCTAACTTGTACAGCCACTAGCCTTCTACATCACTTTACTCTCTGTGTAATTATTCATTTGCTTCTACTATTAACTCTTTGGATATATTTTTAGCAAGGCTATTTATTTCAGATTTTATCTGTGCCCATGAACCGCATCGGTTATATAAAAACAAAACACACACTTATGGAACATCCGCCAAGGAAAAACAAACCTACATTTTAATTAATGTTTCTCTGTTTTGCTACCAAAGCTGATCCAAAACGAAGATTTCTTGATCTTTTATGGTTTTAACTCCAATTTCAAGGTTAGAGCTTCTATTTTTTGTCTTGCCTGCAATATAACAGAACGACGGTTTTTTCAATGATAATTTCAAATGTTTGATTTGATTTACAACACTGGGCATTTAAAAGCTGTTAAAATATATTTTCTTCACTATTCAGCCAGCTCGAATATATCAATTAATTTATTTAGGAAATTGAAAGTGCCTGCTTGGAACCTGTGCTAATAAAACTAAACTAGGGCACTCAAATGATTAAAGAGGAACGAATCGCAATTGTTAACAAGTTGTAGCAATAATAGCAACGAAAGAACTGAGAATTTGGAACGCCAGATTTTTAGTAGAAATAAAGACTTTCAAGAAAAATAATATTTACACTAAGAAAGTCCTGAAGACGAAAAAGTGATAAAGTGGTTATTTCTGGCCGGAGTAGTTTTGCTGCCTCACGCCAAATTTGTGAAATGATACTACCCAAAGTCCAATTTTGGTCAAATTTGATCAGTTGGTGCACATAAAAATGGTAAAAGCACCGACAAGAACAACAAGTTTTCCCGATTTACTAAGCATTTTCTTCATTTTTAGGACAGACAAAGAGAAAAAGGGAAGCAGAAGAAATTTTCTCTGTCTTTTAAAAGAAAAAACTTTTATCAGATCTAGGTTGCCATTTGGAAAACTCATACAACCTTGTACAAACCAAAATAATTCAAACTGGCAGCTTTGTTTGCAGGAATTGATATCTATAAATAAAAACCTAATGAAAATCCTGAGGATTTCGCATATTTCTCTATCCTTGTTGTTTTTTGAAAAGTAGTTAAAAATAAAGCCAAAGAGACATAGCTGCATTCTAAGGGAGCTCAAAGGTAAATAAAGAATTAAAAAAAGTGTTTCTAATTGAAAAAAGCACATGAATAGCATGAATGTACTTAGATAAGAATGCTTGAGAAAAAAGCATGAGGTCTGTTGAACCCAGATAATCAAAGCAACTGGAGCACAGATATCTTGTCTACTTAAAAGAACAACTACATAAAAGAAATTGCATCTTGTGAGCTATATTGTTTAACCACTAGCCTTCTACATCACTTTACTCTCTGTGTAATTAACCATATGCTTCTATTATTAACTCTTTGGATATATATTTTATCAATGCTAATTTTTTGAGGATTTATCTGTGACCATTAACCGTTTCGGTTATATAAAAACAAACACAAGCTTAAGGAACATCGGCCATGGGAAAGCAAACTTTATTTTTAGTTAAAGGTTGAAGATGCACTATGAAATTTTTTTATTTCTCTGTATTACTACTAAAAGTGATCCAAAACAAAGATTTTTTGATTTTTTTTGGTTTTAATGAAAACCTCAATTTCAAAGTTAGAGCTTTTATATTTTTTTTGTCTTGCCTGCATTATAACAGAATGACGGGTTTTTCAATGATAGTTTCAAATGTTTGATTTGATATACAACAATGGGCATTTAAAAGTGTTTAAAATATATTTTCTTCACTAATCGTTGAGAATTAGGAGAAATATCATTAGCAAACGCCGAAAGTTTGGCCGATGTTCAGCCAATTTTTTTCCCCGAAATCCGTTTGTTTTGAGGAGTTTGAAGTTTCAAGTGCTCGTGATTTTTTTCTCTGACTGATTTTGCTTACCTCCAGCGACATTTTTGTCAAGGTAGGATTTTTTGAATCAAATTTTTGTCTCAAGTTAATTTTTACGTTAAGATTTGGAACAATTACTTGTTCTTAGTCGACCGGGAGTCGTAGAAAGGACTGTTTTTGTGTTCTCTTGGAAGTTTACGATCAAAATGAATTAAACTCTTTGGGAGAGTTGTTTTTTAAATCAATTCAAAACTTTTTTCTTTTTTTTTATGTCATTTAAAGACAACTCAATTTTCTTATCAGTTTTCCATTACTGAGAGTTCCATTTACGTTACGTTCCAAAGGGGCACAAGGATCTTCTTTTTTAAATCCTGGAAAACAACTTATAAATTTTGTTTCCAGAATGTTTTCTCCTAAATGTCAATAAAGTTTTGTCTTGAAGACCATTGTTGCATCTACCGCAGTCTTGTTGATTAGTCGAGTTTATCAAAGGTCGTCCTAAAAAAGAGAGAATTTATTGGAGACATTCAATTGATATCTAATGACAAAATTATATTGTAATATTAAGTACTTGAACTACTGAATTTAACCCCATCTTAGTATGAATTCTGTGAACTTGGAGCTCATTTTCTCTAATGTCATGTGTTGTCTTTTATCCAGCGCCAAGAACTCTGCTGATCATTTCTATTATTTCACTCTTGATTTTCACGAAAACACTGTAATAAAATTTCGTTTTCTTTACAAATTATGCAATAATAACAGTTCATATAGGCTATGAAAATATGCATAATTGAAAAGAAAAAAAATCCGAGAATAGTAAATGTTTTACTTGCTTAGACACTTTCTTTTGCTCACTTTTAATTAATTTGTTTTGTTCTTCTTACAGAGGTGAGAACTATTCTGATTTCGTGCATTTTTCTTTGCTTTATTCTTGAAATCGAAAAATGAACGTATTTAATAGCTAGAAGTTTAACGTTTTCGATAGCTCGGTTTTCAATCTAAAATTTAAGAGTTTCAAACAGATGTTCATTTCCGTCGTTTTATGAAGTCTTTTCTGAATATCAACATAATGGCAGGCCCGAAGCGCATTTCAAAGAGACCCATTTGAGCTTATACAAGGTTTTAGTATGTAGTTGACAATTTTGAGGAATCCGACACTTTTCTCGCACTTTTTTATTGCTTTTGACGCTGTTTGTTTCTATTTTAAATATTAATAATTGTTCTGATTAATGACAGGTCTCATTGGTTTCTTATTGAGGTCTAGTTGAAATTTTCACGTATATCAGTTCATACTATTTTTTTGATTACTTCCTTTTTTTGAAATTTGTCTTTTTTGAACTTGTAACATAGTCTCTTCACTGAGAGGCTCCATTCACTCTCTTGTAAAAAATTTAAAGTGTCTGTTCTTTGGTTTATCGGATCCTTTGAGATGTTAGAGCTGTTTAATAAATTTTTGTGGGTTGTCGAAATTTGTTGTTCTTACTCTTGGTCTTTTTAAGAGCCGGTCACAATAAATTTCAAAAAAACCAAGTGTAGTTATATTGTAGTCTTTCATTAATATAATTACTCAAACAAAAAACAATCAATTGAATGATATTTTAATTAATAGCGCATGATTTTTCTTCAATACTTTGCGCTTTTACAATTTTTTTGCAAAATTTTCTGTACTTATTGTTATTTTTTTAGTCTTATGATTCAATCCCAACATCGGCGAGTTCCATTGGCTTCCTCAGGAGTTATATGTGATTCTACAAAAAAATTTTAAACGAAAAGTTCATAACGTTGTTTATCCTAACTCATTTAGTTTCAAAAAGTTCAACAATTGTTGGACTTCCCCCTTTTCGTCATGGTAATCGCATTGAGGAAACGTCTAATCTGCTTTCTGAGTTTTTGATTCTTGTTGTTGATTCTTTTGTTTGACTTATTACGTGATCTTTTAATTGTCGGTCTCAACGACCCTCTAATGCAACTTGGCATCCTTTCATTTATTTGGTGGTTTGGGGTTGTCAATGTTAACACCAATTTTCTTCGAACAGTGAGTGAAATTTTGAAAGCGTCCTTTCTCTTTATTTTTCAGACAATTTAGTCATTAAAGTGTATGAGCAGGAACACTGCATGCAAATGCATGTTTGACGAACCCCCTTGTTTTATTTGCAGCCTGCGAAAATTGGAGAATACTTAGATTGAGGAAAAAAGTTTGAAGAGTGGATATCACAAGTTGACATTAGAAAATATATTTTTCCACAACATTTTTAGAATCATGTTGAAATAAAGCTGTTGAAAAAAAGAACCAAAATGTGTAACTACTCATTGTCTACAATGGTTGAGGAGGGAAAGCACAAGTAATTTTGAAATTATTATATAGAAAAAATTTGTTCTTTGAAATTTTTAAAACTTTTTCACAATTTTCACTCTTAAACTGCATGTTGTTACCTTTCGTAAAAACGATGCTTAATTTTAATCCGAGATAAATTTCATAAATTTTCTGAACGTTGTCTGCAACTTTTTGCATGGCATGCTTTTTTTACTATACTCTGAAACATAACAGAAAACAATTAATGATATATTCAATCGAACAATGTAACAATTGAATTAAGTGTTCATCTTTCTATCAGAGATTTCAAACTGATAGATTATCTGCAATTAACGGACTTTGCATTATTGGACGATTCATTAGGAGCCAGCACCCCTTAATTTTTACTAATATTGCGCTAATTTCTAGAATTTGGCAATAAAGGACAAAGACATATGTATTATTGTATGATTATCAATCAGTGCCGCGACATATCCCACACTTTCAGACCCTTTTTACATTAATATACGTTTTGTGGAATTGAAGAGGTAACAGGTCCAAATGGTCCATTTTATTTGGTTGGGGCGCTGGCCTGTGACGTTAGTATCCTGATCCTTTCCATCTGTGCCCCCACCCCCCCCCCCCCAAGCATATTGGGTGCATTTTATTTGCACCCCTCCACGCACACACCATATTTGTGCATAATGGTTTATTATGTTTTCGCACGTGTTCTGTAACTGCATAACGTACTGGATGGTAAAAACGGAAGAATCCTAGTTTCCTGAAGCAAAAATTAGTTTGAGTTCATCCTCGTTCCAGTCATTCCGAGCACGATTGATTGCGATGCGCTTTTTATGCTCAGCAATGATCCTTGTATCCCACCGCCAGTCCCACAAATCGAATACCCACTGGTCCATATTGGGCACAGTGGAAACTACACCCCAACTGTACCCCGCGTTTGTGCACAGTCTACTATATAACCCACCTTGGTCAAACTGAGTCTTAGTGAGAGAGTAGCAAAAGCCTCTCTTTAAAATATCTTCAACAAAACTTGCATTCTTTTTTCTATTGTCAGCCACAACATGAAGAACGCATCGTGGCTTCGGAATTGTCATTGAATCTTTGACCCCCTTAATTTGCTTAAAATGATTGTCTTCTGTCGAATTTGGTTGAAAGTGCCAGTTATATTGACCATTTTTCAGTTTCCACAAATGCTGGAACATGATGTTAAATTGACTATAGTTTCTTTGACCTTCCATAATTCCGCGCCTGAAAAAATCGTCAAAATTTCCGAATTGAGGTAAGTACTTGAGAACATTATCACGCATAATCTTTAAGTGAGAAGTTTTCACCACAACAGGGAAATAGTTCATAGCTCGCATGACTTCTATATCTGAGTTGTCTGTCCAAGAAGACGTGGCCGAAATTTCTCCCCACTCTTTGACGTCCGTTACAGGAGACCTGCCAATAACATGAGGTCGACCTCTGCGATCAAAAATGTCTTCGTACAGTACAGAGTTGGTGATCAAACTATCATCGTCCAAAAACCCGACATACTCAGCGTCGGTGAAGTTATCAGCCCAGAACATAATTAACTGCTGTCGATCATGACCCCGGCTGTTGAAAACTTCTTTCGGAATGTAATTTAGCTTCACCTGGACAGATTTTGCATGTCTTCTCATCCGTTCTTTGATTCGCTGAGCAAAGGGATCCCTGGTTGCTGGAGGTATTTCTGCATCAATCAACACCATCAGTTTTAGTTTGTTTTTAGGCCAGAAGAAAATTAAACTTCGCAGTAAAACCTTGAACAGTTCAGCCTCACCGCCCGGGAAAGCAGGAACAAATAACACCAAATCTGGCCACCTTGGTTCGGAATTGTCCCTTTGAGTAACATTAGTGGTAGGCATTAGATTAACAATTGATGACATGCGTGACAATTGAAGTTGCTGATAAGAGAATGATTCCCATATTGCATTTTCACGTATAAGAGAAACAAATAACGAAATCACCGTAATTGATATCAAGGCAGAAGTAATTGATCGAATTCTTTTTAACGACTGAGAATGCTCCATAATCGAAAACATGCTAGGAAAAGGTATTTCACAATATAGCCCCCCCCCCCCTCAACAGCTAGCTTATAAAAATAAGTTATAACCCTCTGCAAGTTCAACCTAACTCACATCAAAAATTTTCCCCATAACCCCGGAATAAGTTCTGGGCCTAAATGAGATCGCATTTTTCGTTGATCAGTCTTAAATAACCTCCAGAATGAGAAGAATACATATGCCGATAGGGTGATACTCTGCACCCAATCAGCACACGCATTCTTCCTCGGTTTTTGGAACCTACCCGAGAATGAAAATGTTCTAATTTGAGAAACACCTCATTTTAGAAAAAAAACAAATTAAAATATTACTAACCTCACTTTGCCTTCCTAATAAGAATACCAACATTGAAGCACACTGTTTGACGGCTGTGGTGAATATTCAGGTTTGACTCCTTCCGTCTTGTCTCCTCGTCAATAATTCGTGTGAATTTAGCGCTGGTTCGAATTTTTACGTCAATAATGCAACTTGTTCTATGGATAATGTTATTAAAATAACCAATTTCTTCATTTTGAGCCAACTTGAGACTTTTTCTCCACTGCGCATCTCACATGTAGCCCGAATTGAGAGATACTGCCGCACACGAAGTTCGTTAAAATTGAGATTCCACTCCCGCAGCATCTGATATAAAGTAGCTTGGTCACCGACACGGAGCTGCAACCTCCTCATAATTCCGCCTATATGGTGTACGTGTTTTATGAGGCTGTTATTATTTAGGGTTTCAGCCCGTTCGAGGCGAGGCAGCAATTGTGACGGGGCTTCGTCGTCACCAATTTCTTCAGCCTGCTCAACTTCAAGGCCGGCAAGATCATCTGCCTGCCTCAAGATGCTGCGGAACTGATCAATAGTTTGCTGTGAAAACAAAAAAAACAAAGTAAATAAAGAATCCCGTACCAGAACTGCCCACATCAGCTTTTCCCAAGACATCAACAGCATTAGTCAGGATCAAAATGCATTGAAAAATGTTTAAGCTCACCCTGTCTCTCTCTTGTTTGTTTCTTCTCTTCGTGTTGGGTGAAGCGTTTCTAAAGGATGCAGGTGGAGAAAGGAACCGTATTTCAGCGGCCTCACTTTCTTCATATGAGGGAGGTGGATCATCGGACACCCCGGTATTATCGAGTGCCTGATTCGACACCTCACCAGTATTTGGTGACTCAGGCGACGAGAGAAAAACTGTTATTTCCAACACTCTGGCAGCTTCAGTAAGCAAGTCGTCATTGCTGTCATCATACCCTCCTGCATGACGGCCAACAAAAACCAAGGCTTGAGTTAACGCCGGTCCTTCTCCGTATCTTGAACATCCATACAATCGGAGCAGATGGCAAAACTGCAACAGATGTGAACTCAAAGGCCTCGTATTCGCCGTCTCTTCTTCTTCCAAGGCCAACCGACTACCATCATCATCGTCCGAGGAGGAGGAGTATAGAATATACTGCGCTCCTCGGCGTCGAGGTCTCAATCTGAGCCTCCGGTTAATGGAAGTTACCTCCTCATCGTCATCTTCCACTTCGTCCAGAGATTTTTTGCGCACTTCCGTTTTCAAACATTAGTGCTAACTCATCTTCATTTTCCAAATCCAACTAAGGCGATGGAGGGATAGACACATCACTCGCGTTATTGTCCGAGTTGGGATAGTCGACTAACATGGCAGAAGCAGAAGTAAAATTTGAGGTGGTGCTCGACATTCTAAATAACTTTTTGGAAATTTTTAGGTCTGCGTGTTTGTTTATTTTAGTGACTCATTTGTTTTTTTGCTAGTTTTGTTAGTCTGTCGGATCAACTCCATCCTATTATCGCAAAAAAATAAATCTAATTTTGATAGCTTGCACATGTTTTGCAAAAAAAAACAAAAAAAAACTTTTCAAAGAATTTATTTTCATTGTAGAAATACTAAATTTTTCAGCAGCAAATTGTAGCAACTTTTCTTCAAGTAGATAAAAAGGAAAACTTCGGGTCAGTAAATAGATACAGTGAGCAACGTATAAATAGTACAATGCACAAAGTTTACTTGTCGCTAGCTGTTTGAACAATGGACGAATTTCGACAAATTTAATGGATGTATTTTTTGTAGAGCTTCTGCAGTCTTTTAAAAATACTCGGGAAAACATCGTGAAGACCTCGTTTGAAGGAGTTGTAGAAAAGTAGTTGTACATTCCTGTCTGCGATCAAAAGCCAGTGTTCCAAAAAAAGCAAGTTAGTTGATTCTTAACAATAACAAATTTGTTTCGCTGAATGAAAGGGAAGTTGTCAGCAGAATAACAGCCAAGGTAACGCAGGCTAACCGCAGAGTGTACACTGACAAAACGATCATTGTCGCTATTGTCAACCATTGTAAATTGCTGAGTTTTTGATAACTTCTCTATTGCAATTAACCAAAGCAACAGATCGACGTTCAGCCATAAGTATGAATCTAATGGGTTGCTTGGTTGGTGTTTTGAATTTAAATTCGATCCCCAACCGTGCACCAGTAAGTTTTGGGCGGATTGTGCTGTCCCGTAAGTTGGAGTCGGCTGTAAGATTGATAACCAACGCAAAATGCTTGGCAAAGTTTTTTAGAGTAATTCCGTTGCCGCCAACTGAGTGACCCAAGGCCGTCATTGTTGTGTGGTATAGACTGACGTGGCTTTAGGAGATATCAATGGGCGTGCCACCTACTTGCGATCCTTCTCGTGTGACCCTCACTGAACTCAAAACAAAGTCCTCGAAATTGAAAGGATTAGATTTGTACGTTCCCGTGAAAGATGTCTCTGGTACCAAGACCACAACCAATTAGCAAGCTGGAGCTCTATTGAACAAATCACCCTGGTAATAAACGCTGGTACCTGTAGTGATTAGAAAAGAAGTAATGGGAGACTCTTGCCACTCATATTGAGCTGCTTTTTTCTTTAAAGCTCTCTCCAGTGAAATAAAGGTCTCCGTTCCAAGTTCCAACAAGTGTACATATAGAGAAGCATTTAGGACCTTGATTGTGAAAGTACTTGCATCCTGACAACCTCCGGGCTGGAGCATAAAGAACTTGTCCAAAGAACGTGTCAGTCGGATACGAACTTCAGCTCCAGGTATCAAATACTTGTCAACACCGTTCAAAAAGTTGTCAGAAATTGTGGAATAATTGTGAAAGCTACGCCCTGAGTTTACAATTTCATGCCGTCTGGAAAAAGCATCGTTTTTCAAATTGTTGAAATCCGAAGGCTCTGGTTCAAAACTATACCCTTGAGTTGCCATCATGCTCTGCTTGGTTGTCAGGTCGTAACTGAGGTCAGCCTCTAAGATGGACTTTAGGGGTGCAAATTGCTGGACGAGGAGACCATGGTGCCATTCAGGAAAACTTCCACATTTTGCTACAAACTATTGGCGATGTTATTCTTAAAAATTGGTAGGGGCTCGCCATCTGTACCATCACTTTTTTTCTTCACAACATCTGCTTCGCCTGATGATTTTTTAATCAACAATAATTCCATTTTGAGTAAAATGTTGTTTAGATCGGCTACAGTTCCACATATTTCCGTACGTGGCGCCTGAAATTCAAACTCCAACACTGGGCCATCAGAGTTTGTTGGCGGGAAAATTTTTTCGTCGTAAGCGCGGACAAAATCAACCAAAACTTGACTTGTACCAAAGAGATCCAACATTGCAACATTGAGCTGGTTGCTGAAACTGGGGGATCGGCATAGGTGAAAGAATGAGACATTGCAATCAAACAGTTAGGTCGTAGCGTCGACGATGGTGAAAAAGAAATCTTGCTTGTTATGGCTCTTCTTTTTTTTTCGTTATACGCCTACGGTTTGTTCTCAAGACACGCTTTTTCCTAGTGGAACGGTTTCTGATCGTTTTTCGTGCGGAGCCTTTTGATTTTCTTCTCTGGTAGCGGGAGCGCTTTTCCTTTGATTTTATCCTTCATTTTGTTTTGGTTTTCCGTCTAGGTTTAGATGACAGACGTCGTCGCCTCTTTTTTGTTGAACTTCTACTTTTTCTTCTCGAGCGACCACTTCCAATTTGTTTTTTTACCGTTTCGCGTAAAGTTTTTTTCAGGGCAGCTTTTGGTTTTTGTACGTCCCACTTTTATCCCTAGCCTTTCAGTAGCGGCACTTTAAACCAAGTTTTGGGCTAAGGGTAGACCGTATCGCTTTGCAAGTTGTATCACCAAATTTTTCAAACCGAGACGCAGCGCAGAACCCAGCCCACAGCCGTATCGACGATTTGTTGAACCAGAATAAAAACATGGATTTGCTCGTGAAGAAAGGATGCGATTAGAATGGTAATTGACGTCCATTCAAGAACTGTCTACAAAGAAAAAAGTTTCTGCCTTTCCACCGCTGACGGTGAAGCAAGGCGTTGACAACTGAATCGCTTGACAATCAATATGAGTACTGAACTGCAGGTTGGCCATCAACCCGATCACAAACGATTTCTTAAGATGACCAAATAACTAGGCCCTCAGCTGCAATGCCTAATTGCTGGCGGCCACGATGTCTATCTTCGTCATAATTAAAAGCAACTAGTTCAGAGGCATAGAACCGTCCCAGATTTTCTTTGCCTTTGTTATCATGCAGTATAGGTTATGGGTTCACTACAATTACGCGGAATGGACACTATTGCAACAGTAAAGACTTCATTTGTAAATGGCTGCTTATTACCTTTCTGGAAGGGTTTTCGCTGAAAAGACAAGCAAACAGTTTGTTTTGTCCCAAACATTTTTTTTCGCCAAAACAGTTTTGGTGGCGTACGATAACTCTTCATTCCTGAATTTGGTCTTTTATCGTAAGCATTGGGACTGTTTTGCAGAACAAGACTCCTAACATGTTCCTTAGAGACTTCTGCTGGTGCTAAACCGATGCTTGAGTTGACTCGAGCGTTTATCAGCCTCACAAATTGTTAAAGATGACCCAAATATCTACATGAACCACTTTCTTCAAAAAATTTGTATAAAATATCTTTCAACGTCCGCACAAACCGCTCTGCAATAGCACTTTTCGAATCACCATAAGTGCTATAAACTTCAACTCCTAGCTCCTCACAGTGTTTTCTAAAGCATCCTTTGAATTCTTTTCCTTGATCTGTCCAAAGTTTTTTGGGCACTGATATTGGTACTTCCATATTAATCATCTTTGAAAAAGCATCAAAAGCTGCCTGAGCAGATTTTGATTTCATTGTGCGAACTCGTAGAAAACGTGTTAACACATCAACCGCAATCAGGAGATAATGTACGCCGTCATTTTCCTTTGAAAATTTATTCATAAAAGCGACATCAACGGACCAAATATGGTTCACTCCGAGACTTCTGACTTTAAGTCATTTGAACTTTCGTCTTGCAGCTTTAAACTTTGTATACACTTTAATACTCTCCAAAACTTTACTACTCTTTCTGCTATTTTACCGGCCTTTTTTGTATTTTTAACAGAGAACAAGCTTTAAGGATTTCAATTCAGTATATAGAAATTATGAGTAGAACAAAACAACAACTATAACGCAAGACTTAGCTTGGATGATCTAATTTCATCGTCAATGACTTGCATCGCCGACCTGTTTAGGAGCAAGGACTTTACATGGTCCTTTTCTTTTGTTATCGGCAGAAGAACTCTTTCTTTTGTTATCGGCACCATCAATAATGTTTCAACAAATTGACGTTCGATCCCATTCAATTTTTTTATGAATCTGCAAAATCTTAAGAAACTGTATCAGGTTAACAGAATTTGTAATGTCAACTTGATTGCCCGACTGAAATGAATTAGATCCGAGGAGTAACCAATTACAAGATTGGCTGAAAGAAAGACTGGGATTGGAGTCAATCAGAGACAAAAGAGCTCGCATGCGATAACGTTTCAGCGTAACACCATCTTTTTTTCTGTCTGTTGATTTTTGGGAGCGTGGAACTCCTTTTTTTTCTATCCAACTGTTTCAAAGAAGAATTGACAACCGATTCTTCCCTAACAGGGTCGAAAGAAGAGTTTCCTTCAATATTTGTTGGCAGGTTGTCTTGTCTGTTGTTGTCAGCAGCTGACTCGCTGTCGTGCTGGTTCTCTACAGGAGTAATTGAGTAGTTCAACAGTTGTCCGTGATCTTCTTTATTGACATCCGTTGTATTGCAGCTATCTGTTTTTGGGACAGAGGAATAAGATCTTTTGGACTGTGGCTGCATTGCTAGCAAATTTGTATGAATAGCATTTTTTGGCTCTTCTAGTTCTTTCAGCAACGAAAATAGTGCAAACTCAATAAATTTTGACGCTGTATTTGACGAGGCCTGCTTTGCTCGATATGACATAACAATAAGCACAAAAAAAATGTTAAAATAGGGAAAAAATTTATCGGATTTTGCTCAGCTCCAGTGCATGCAATGTTTAACTCACATTTTGCTGATCACTTTTGCCACCACTCGTTAGTGTGAATGCACAATTTTGGTAAAGTTCAAGGATCTAACCATGTAATTCGTCCACTAGAATAGAGCTGTTTTGATGGAGGGTAAAATTGTTCGAAGAGACTTGTTGAAAGGAGAGAAAGAAATGTGTGCACTCCCCGCGCCGAGGTACCGGCTGTTTTTGACTAGAGTCTAACGACAACTGGCAATAATCATCTGTTCATTTGCAAAGAAACCACTGACTGCTCTCCTTTGCTTTGATTGCGTGTCAGATGATACTAAAATATCTTTTTTGATAAATACGGTAGTATTGCAGATGTAGGTGTAAAATCTCAGACTATCGTGACATGTCGGTGTCAAGTCAATCAGGAAATGGCCGAATGAAACTCTCTTGCAATGCTTATAGCAGCTGTTGAGAAACGCAGGCGTTGCAGTATCCAGCTCAGAGCCTTTGACTTTCAATTGCATACCAATGCGTGGTGATTTTGTGAGAACGGTATGTGTTGTGCCCTTATCAATGGTAACCGGATAGCGGCCCTGTTGATAAAAATTATGTTTAATGAAAATTGTAGAGATGTTTTTATGCTTACCGGCTGTCGCCAATGTAGCGAAAGCCTTGCTCTCCATAATTTCCTCACCGCAGTCATCAAAAATTAGCCGTTTTTTGTTTTGTGGGTAGCCGATGTTGCTGTGCCTCTCGGAAATAGCATGAAGCTCACTCAAAATAAGGTCGTCAACACAATTGTCTTCGTTGCTAGCACCACTGCTGTTGTTAAGGGTATTCATGATTGAATTTTTGACTGAATGCAGCACTTGAATTCTACTTTGACACTTTTCACAAAATCTTAAGAAACAGGTTGCCAGTAGCGATGAATGTAAACAATGTGTTCAAAGGGTGGTTGGAAAACTCCCTGTAGGACAGTAGGAGTTGATAGCATTAAAAAAGGATCAGTTGAGTTTTTCCAGCTCAGGAGCTTCCGCAAACACACATAAAAACACGCACATTCGTTGATATTTACTTATTCATTACTGCTCATACATGTGGTTGACTTGTGCTGCGGAGTAAACGGGGGGTAACAAAAAAGTCAGACAATATGTAATGACCATAAAATATGCAGTTTTTAGCTCACAGCTCAGATTGTCAGAAGCAAACGCCAGCTGGCTACACGCAATTGAAACCATCACAATTACAAAAAAAGTTTGAGTAGAGAAGGTAGCACGGGTTTTTTCTATTGCAAAGCACACAAACTCCCAAACATTATGCTGCTGTGAGGTTTTTGCTGCTTTAGCATCTTGAATCCTGTCGGTTCCGTCTATTTGGTCAACAGCATCATCAATGTCAGAATCGCCAGCTTTACTACCTCTCTGCAACTTTCTAACAACGTGAACTTCAGTGGTTGACTTCGGAGCAGGCACGAGATAGCCCATACAAGTGCTCAACAGAGTTAGATACGTCGTATTCTCTTCGCAGAGGAAGGGCGAGGAAAAATGCGTTTCATCACTTGTAGAACCCGCGGTTGCTTTCTTTCGATCAGAGAACCCGCTCTTGTAGAGACACAAAAAGGTAACAAACACAATCACAATACATTGAGTGAAAAATAGAATCTGTTGATTGGGCCAAAAATAACGACGAGTGCCGAGTCTTGGTTTGGTAAGGATTGAATTTTCTTGCACCTTGTAATCTTTAGTTACACTATCTCCGCCAATGTTGTAAGACGTTCTTCCATAGCTCAAATCTGTTGTTTGTTCTTGTACATTAGACGACCGCTGCTGATGATTAGTATCTTTCATAAATAAAATGAGATAGCGTGTGCTGAATGGGGTATTCATTTCGTCTCTTAGCTTTATTGGAGCAACAAACTTTTGTAATATTTATTACATCTCATTAGGACTAACGAAGAACAGAGAAAAATGAAAAAAAAAAAACTTCAATTGACATTGATTGACAGATAGATAGATAGATAGATATAGATTAGTATCAAAATGAAAAAATAAATAGTAGCCTCAAAATTCCAAAATTTTGACAATTAAAAATCCAAAATTTTTACTTTCAGAATTTTTGTCTAATTGCATTATTCAATTGACTGCAGTATCATCAATCAGCAGCGTAGTATAATAATTCTAACTAGAGTCTTTTAGTTAGTTGAGTTGAGTTCAGTTGGGTTCAGTTGAGTTGAGTTGAGTAAGTTAGTTAGTTCGATTCATGTGTGTGTGTGTGTGTGTGTGTGTTGAGTTCAACAAAATGGATGAGGGAATACTAAAACAAATGTCAGAGGTGGGCCTCCAAAAGACAAACGCTTTGATGTTGCTGCGCCTTAGGTCTTTTTTGCAGCGGATGATTTGTTGTTGTTTGATCAAAAAGTTGAAGACTATTTGGACGAACTGCAGTGGACTGACTGGAGGGATGCACTCTTGTTGTCTATGACAGTAGAGCTGACACGCCACAAAAAGAGAGCGAACTTGCAATTAGACGCATTGAGCTCAATCCTTTTTCGTCTACGTCGTGCACGGATATAGTCATTCTTCTGCTCCTCTTCCCATTTAAATCAAAGTGGCTGCTTTCCATTGATCTTATTGTTGTTGCGTTAGTTCCTAACAATTCCATACAATTTCTGCACGGCTCCGCACCGCCCGAAGATGGCGCGCCATCCAAATTCCGGGCAGCGCGTCCGCCGCCGTAGCCCAGCTCGGCGTCGTCCGCGGGCGGTCCGTCGTTCGTTCGGGCGGCGCGTCCGCCATCTGTGCCGTCCAGAGATCGCGCGCCCACGCCGTCCGCGAGCGGTCCGTTGTTCTTCAACTCAGATTTAAAACAACTGCTTTTTCCTTCTTCTACCTGTTGATGTTGTTGTTGTTGTTGTTGTTGTTGTTGTTGTTATTCTTCTTGTTGTTGTTGTTGTTTTTGTTGTTCTCTAATGATCTCGTTGTTGTTCTCGTTGTTGTGAATAATGTGTTTTTTTCGCTGCAGTTGCAAATTACGGGGAGCCACCACTTTAGAAATTAGGTGACAGGTCGGGCAAAATACTTGTTTGACACACACATACGCAGCCAGTCAGTCAATTGAAACCAGGCAGGAAATTTTTTGTAACGATTTTTGTCTTCAAAGCATCTGAAAAACAAAAGACTTTTTTTTTCTAATGAGAAATACAGGGCCTTTATTGTGAAAAAAGACCAAAAAAATAGTTCATGAAAAAATGATGTATATCACGTCCATCCATCCATCTCAATGTTGACGAACTCCTCATTGCTGTATTCTTTGCTTTTCGTTTGCCATACAAAAAAATATCTATCGAAAAAATTATTGTAATCAATCAATCAATCAATCAATCAATCAATCAATCAATCAATCAATCAATCAATCAATCAATCAACCAACTAAACAACCATTACAAAAAGGAACCTGATAATGGAAAACTGCATAGCTAGATGTATGATCTATGTCAATGACAATTATTCTTCTTCTATTAATTAATCTATCAACAACAACAGTATATTTTGAACACTCTCCCTTGCACAACAAAAAATTAAGAAAATTAGATAGAAACAGGAAAAGAAGCGCCACTTTTAGTAACAAAAGAGGACACAGTACAAAAAGAAAAGGAAGCGAGCGGCTTTTTTTCTGGCATTAAAGAAGCGAGCAGCTATAAAAAATAAGTACCAAATGAAATAAATAAAAAGTATAAAGTAAAATGTAAATTAGTAGAAAGAAATAAATAAAAAGTGTTTTCTGAAACAGCAGCTTAATAGATAGCATCAGCTTCTAATCAACGTTAGTAGTATTGATATTGTCGTCATCATCTTCTTCTTCAGCGTCATCATAGTTACCATCAGGAACACCAGCTATTACAACAGCTTCTGCCGACGACGAAGTAACATTTCTGTCTTCCGTCCCGGCAACTTGTTGTTGGGTATCATTGCTTGATCCATCTCCTACGTGTTGAGACACACAGGCTACTAAGGAATAGTTGTTTTCTTCACTTTGATCTTCAATTGTGTAATTGGAAAGATTTGAGAGATCAGCCGAGGAATAATGTCGAACGTTTAGAGTGTTATTGGTAGCTCTACCAAATTGATTTTTGTTAAAAACGGTTTCGCTGCTGATGGTGCAACAACGTAGCAGATGGTGCAGCAATATATGTCACTGGTGATGGTTGCTGATTTTGCACTGGAATCGAATCAGAGTCGGTTTGAGCGGCAGCCGCAAACGGTATCTTCTGCGTGGAAAGACATGGCCTAGCTGCAACGTGCGACTGATTATCTTCAAGTAAATGTGCGTTGTTGTTGTTGTTGTTGTTTTGGTTGAAACATTGCTGATTGAAATCCACATTTGCGTCCGATGCAATATCATACTGTAGACAATAGAACTGTGATGAACTAATTTGGCTGTTGTTTTGCTGTTGTTGTTGTTATTGAGCGAACCGATTATAAGCATTCTGGAGCTGTTTTTGAGGCAAATATGATGTCGCCGCCTGTCGGTAATTGTAGACTGAATTGTAGTAGATAAGCAGGTTGTCAATGGCTGGCTTCAAACCCCAAATACGATTCATTTCTGTTACGGAGAAAGTAGCAATGCTCTTGAAGCTTCCTACACGAGAAGCGTATAACTGTGTTGTCAGAAACAGGTGCCTGCTGCTCACTGGAAATTGTGTTTCGCAACTCAAATTGCTGATACGCTCAAACACCTCAATATTGGGTTCAATATGCTGCTGCTAAAGCGGGTTCTGATGCAAAGATGCATTGAGGACCGAATTTTTTGACCAAATGCCAACAAAATATTGACTAGAAATTGGTAGGAGAGCCATTGAATCTCTCTCTGAAAAGACCAAACCTTGTGTTATGACCAAGGCTACCAACCAGGATAAAGTTGCGTAGAGCGCTTGAAAGTCGAGTCAAGGCTACATACTATTTGCCTGCCTTCAATCTTACATTTATGTATTAAACTGTATTAGGAAAAACCAAAGATGTCATAATCTAAATTGCTGTCCATATGCACAACACTATTTTACCAAGAAATTTATCTGCAGTTCAAACAGGCACTTGGAACAGAGAAATGGTGCTCTCTTTGGAAGATATTTGTTAAAGTCAGCATTTGCGTCATATGTAGAACTGAACAAGTCGAATTGTTCCCCACGCGCAAGAACACAAGGTTGTTTATTTCTTATTTGTCCAGCGAACGCAGCATAAACAGAGAAGGGACACCACACTTGTATTTGAAAGAACTTGAAGCCTGATCTCATCTTGGTAGTTGAAAACTGAAATAGTGCTTTACGCGTGCTACGACTTCTTCAAGTCTCCACTTTGTTGTTGTCGCTGGTTGGGCATTACTTGTAGATGATTGGGAGTCATCTCTACAGTGTATCTTTAAACGAATATGGTTCTCACAAAACTCCGGTGCTTCTTTATTAGTGGACGACATATGATTGTACCTTTCTGCTTAATTTGGAACACGATGTTGATTCTGTGAAGTTTTTCGTGTCACACACACTGCATTTGGAAAACCGCATCGTTTTAGGCAGTTAAAGACATGGGCACCAATCACAAACTCAATGTGCTCACGCTGTAGCATTACCCAGAGCTCCTCCAAAATGTGATCACATTGCTCTATCGCTCCTTTCTCACAATCATTGGTGGGGTAGAACACAAAATGCGCATAATTCCTGGTGGCACCTTGACGAAACTCCATACCAAAGCTCTGAAGTATCAGTGCCCACTGCATCACAGTTAATAATAGGTACAGAAATAATCAAAAACTTAAAACAAAAAGAAAAACATATAAGTGCGTTAGTTAGTAATTAAACAATTAGATATACCTACAAATAGCAAAAATCTAAAAGTTAAAAAAACTTGCGTCAAATTGGCAGTTCTCTTTTCATTCAGTTCAACCTTTTGTACAGTAAAAAGCAACAAGTACTGTCATCCATAAAGACTAATTCATCACAAATGTTTGCTGAAATACAATACAAAACTTCGAGATATGGTATACAAACATAGAGAGACAGACAGACAGCCATGAGTCTCTACTTTAAAAATGATCATCAAGTGCTCCTCTTCTTTTGCAGGATATGATCAATCCATCAATCAAATAAGCATTTCAAGGTCTCCATAACTATACAATTGCTTACGAGAAAAAGTCGGAGTTGTTGTTGTTGTTGTAGTAGTGTTATCATCTACACGTGATTTAGATGACAACCTCTTTTTTTGGGCGGGCACTTCCTCGACCAGGCTTCCAAAGTGAGAAGTAAAAGGGTTATTATCTCTAAAATGACTTACATTTGCCGGCTTGTCTTTTGAAATTATCGTGAAAGAATTGTTTCTCTGAACGGAAATTGGTGTATAATAAATGTTTTGAGAGCTTCTTGGTAAAGAGTGTTTTCTTTCATACAAAACCGGATACTGCATATACTTGTTTGGTCCAGTCAGTGGTAATACTGCAGTCATGTTTTCCCTACTTGCATTGGAAACCAGGAGATCGGGAGGAATGGAGTGAACTTGCGCAGTAGTCTGGAGAGCTTGGACAGAATTTGAATCGTGTTGCCACCATGAAGCCGTGGACATTTCGCCCTGCGTTGTAGCAGAGCAACCACTGCAATTCAAGACAGATTGGTTTTTGTCTTCTTGCAAGTGTGTTCGCCCGTCCACCGCAATCCCTTTCTCAAGAACCTCGGTCGCCAGTCGGTTTTTCGATTTGCTTTTAACGGCTGACTGAATTTTTTGTTTTCGGGACCATCGGAAATGAGTAGCATCAATAATACAGCACACAACGACAAACAGTAAAATTATCGAAAAGATGAACAGGAATAATGAAACGTAGTTTGCGCGCACAAAACAGCTGACAATAGTGTCATTAATTAGATCTAAGTCAGCTCTTAGTTGGCCCTTTGGTCCGCAACAATAAAACCCATCAACGCTCACGCAACAGCCCATATTCTTCATTTGACAAGAGTCGACCGCAATGTAGTGACAAGTCAGTTTTTCTAGATAGCTGTTACTTGACCAGTCTGTTACCGTCTCTGTGCTCCAATGTTGAGTGCTGTCTGACTTGGTTTTAGACTTAACGTTCAATAATCTGAAAACAAGACAAAGTTTTTTGTCTGCAATTTCAGTTCAAAGAATAAACGATTGGAGAAGAAAATTGTGAAAAGAAATTAATACTTCAAATTGAATAAAGAAACAAAAATGATATTACTGTTACCAGACACAAACGGGCTACATCAATGTTTGAAGTTGAATAAGAAACCATAGGGGACAGATAAGCCAGTATCAGTATCGAAGCAGCGTTTAGTACAAGATATCTTACTCAATTTTTTTGCAAAACTGTGTTTGAATTTTACCAGTTCTAAAGCAACAACGCATTGAGCTAAATGGGGAGCGCATCTCGTGCACGTCCTGAAGAACCAGTTTTTTGAACGCTTCGATATCGAACGTTTTCTCCACTGCTCTGTTAATAGTGAGACCTTTGACTTTAAAGGCATTGTACTCAGCAGCTGTTTCATTATTGCGTCCATTGATACAGTAAAGTTTTGGCCCACCACTAAAAAAATTATCAGCCGTGACCGTTTTTGGAATCTCGTCCGTCATATCACCGAGATAGGAACCGATAGGTATATCCTATGAGCATCCAAACCACTAACTTGCTCATCAATGTACATCATACTGTTTGTATCACAGTATAAAACTTTTTGAGGATTTTTCACTTTCGAAATATGCTGATATGGTACGCTTCGGGCGCGAACGGTTGTAAAGGCAGCCAAAACAACATTAGATTTTCCAGGAGTATCAGCCGCATTATCAATCATTTGGAACTGAAGAAGCATCAAATCTTCTCCCACCAGATTTGCGTCAATAACGGAGAAAAATTAGACGTGAAGTTTTTTTACTACATTAGGGTAATTGTTGACATACCTCGTCTTTGGCAGGTTCTCACGCATACCAATATAACCCCAAAAAGAAATGAGAAAAATTTTTGAGACGAAAAGTAAGCCTTCGTTCCGCTCCATATTGTCCTCCTTCAGTTTAACCCCTTCTTTGAGTTCAAAGTCGCGCTGAAAAACTCTTCTGTGGCTACAAGTTTCAGTCTAATCACAGTTACACTCTACTGGCCACCCACTCGCTTCTGTTTTTATCTTCAAAAAAGTGTTTATGTACTCCCGAAATAATTTTGATGAGCGTCATGCAGTGCTCCGTGACCAAATTTCCGACACATCAATATCTCTGTAGGCCCATGGAATCCCTAATCGTAGTTCAACTGTCACAAATGTGCCCCAGGAAGCCCCATCAAAGTAATCACTGTGCGAGCAATTTGACCCATCGATTGAGATTTTTGCCTGCTGGGATTTGCTAGAACTTGTGGTTTCCACACACTTCCTGCAGAGCGGGAAAAAAAATTCGCATTATACTTGAAAGGGATAATTGGTATCCAGAGATTCCTCGGCGGCAGAACAAGAAATTTGATTAATCCAAAGTATTCTTCATCCAAAATTTTTTGTTCAACTTCCGAAAAGGGCTGAGAATAAATCCAATCATTCGAACGTGATGCTGGCACTTTTCGTTGCTGAAGACTTAACGGATTTTCCGACACATTTTCATCAAAAACTGGAGCCACAAGCACAAAGACGGGATGATCAACAGGATAAGGGCAAGACGCGTTAACATACGGGTGCAAGGAACAAATATCAACATACCGAAACTTTTGGTTACAAATCTTTTTGTGCCAACGTGTGCAGAAATTTTCTGTCCGACCGCCAACAAAAGCGTCTCTGGCTTTGAGTGGCAAAAAAACTCGCTACTGCTTACCAACACTTTGCAATTTGGATAACATTTGTAGCAGCCGTGATAATAACAACCAAAAAACTTGTAAATAACAGCTCTGTCCACAACTTTAGATTCGCTGATCAATTCTTGTTCATCGGAGCGCTCTTTTTTCAACATGAGACCATCTACACGGCACGGGCCAATTTTTTGCTCTCGAACTTCTCTAGCGTTTTTTGAAGCAGAACCACCCAAGGAGTTTGATTTGTAGAACTTGATTTCAAAATTCTTGTTTTTTCCTTTTCGGTACGTTCGATCCAGATGAGCCATTGATTAGCCGGGAACGAATTTTTCTCCATCGACCGACATCCGTTTGATGATAAAATCGCTATAGAGGCTGGAGGCATGAACAGTTGTCGGTATATATAGTTACAGGCTGATGCAACAGTACAAGCTATTTGAAGGGGGTCAATGTTGTTGCATGTTAATCAGTCGTCGAAAAGTGGTAACGCCTTGTTTCAATAATTCAACGTCTGACTGGCAGTATTTTGTTAACTCTAGCTGAAAGTAGTAAACTAACAAGTTTTCCTTGTAAATTACCTCTTGTTGTTGATGCAACTGAATGAAGTGATTAAAATCCTCAGTATCTTTTAGGGAATTAACGCCAAACATACACAGCAAGGGGAACTCTCGGGGTAGGAAGGCAAAATCTGGTTCTCGGCATTCTCTTGAAATCTCATGGCACTCTCTTGGTAGCGTCCGTGCTGTGCAGTTTGATCCTTGGATTTTTAAAGTCTATCATCTCTCCTACTAATGCAGTGAGGGCAATCAGCGGAAACTATGTTCACTAAGCCGCATTCCTGTCCATTGGGGCACGAAGAAATTGTATGAAAATGTGTTTTACCTTCAAAAGCTGTAGATGAACTAAGAAAGTGGGGGAAATATCCCTTCTCCGTCACTTCCCAAATGAGCAATGAACCATTCGAACTTTCTGACACGCTCTTTGTTGTCGAACAACCAAAGACAAAAATTGTTAAGTGAATTGTAACCAACAAAAGATTTCTCAACTCCGGAAAGTGACTTTGCAACCAGAAGAACCGGTTTGTGAACATTCTTTTGTTCGAAGCTCTGATCAGTTTCAATGTCAAAGACCCAAAGTTGTTCGTCTGGCACTGCTTGCTCTGCTTCCTCTTCCTATTCCAAGAAGGAAGCGTCAGAACTGGACACTGAATTGAAGAGGTTACTCCTCTTTGGTTTTTTGCTGGCAAAAATTCCGTTATCATCATCAACAGTCGTTCTTTCACCAACATCAGTCTCCAGGGTTGTAAAAAACAATCGTGTTACTTTCCTTGTGAGAAATCGTAAAATTGAGAACCAGTTACGCATCGTTTTTTGCTGAATTGATGAGTGGACGCCGAGCGCCGGGAAACAGTAAGATTGCACCAAGGACAATTGTAGAAATAAGAGCAAATACGTTGTGTTATATGCGCAATCAAGCACAGCTGACTCTTCAAAATTAGACCACAAGTTTGGCAACGATATGTAGAACACGTCGGTTGTCCAAAAAATCATTATTGAACGCAGTAGAAGCCCTGTTTCTGCACTTTGGCATACGACACTCTGTGCACGGACTAGCTGCACACAAGTGTTTAACAGTAGAAAATATTTTATGACAAGCATAGTAGTAAAACCGAACGCTGAACAGGCATTTCATCAAAGTGATTACATCAACGTGCTCTGCGTCTGAGTTGTACAACAAATCAATGTGCTTCTCCTGGCCGTCGTTGAAACTTTTCAAATAAACACCCATGAACTTTGCATCGTACACAGTTGTGTTGTATGGTATTAGAGTTGTAGTTTTGGCCAACATAGAGAGATCATCAAGAGTCCATTTTTTGTTCGCGCTGTTTTCGAAATCAATATCTGAAATTGAAAACCGTTTCAGTTTGAATTTCAACTGTTTTTTTCCAAATCTTGCTTGTATTTTTTTGAAAATTGTTTCTTTGCCTGTTGTAATACGTTATCTGCCAGAGCCATGCCTACGCCTAGTGCTGCTAATATACAATTATTTGATTCATCTGTATGAATAGATGTAACTGATCACTTCTGTGATATGAAAGTTAGTACGTCGGGGATAGTTCGATTATGAATTCCGCCTATTTTATAGCCACCACATTGAAGGTAAAGACGCCGATAACACACTCACTTTCATATCGCTACTGATGTCGACGCCTTCGTTTGAATTTAAAACACGCTCTATTTCTTTCAGCCCAAATTCTATGTGAAAATCAGCCGCTTCCTGAAAAGTATATGAACTGGGTGACTCAGACTCGGGGAATTTAGAACCAAACGTATACGGTGATTATTGTTTTTGCTTTGGCGGTTTATTTCTTCATTGAGGAAATTTATCAAGTGATTAAAAATGTCTTTGACTTTGTCAATTTGTGTTTCAATACCTCGGAAAATGACCTCGAAGTTGCGACTGACCGCTTGTGGGGAGCTCCTTCTTTTCGGTCTTCGTGTTATTTGATCAAAGGTTGAGGGATCAAAACCACTAGCCCAGCTCACGTCTGGTGCTTCTGCTGCAGTAGCGTTGCTGCTGTTGCCATTAGTGTGTGTGTTTTCACGTGACATGATCAGTGTCTGAAAACAGGTATCAAATTTATAACCTGATTCTTCAATTATTAGTTTCAGACCACGGTCTATTTGTGTGGTTTATAGATAGAAAACAATCATCAATTTCGAACAGCAAAAAAAAATGTTAAACAGAATTCATGTTGTTTTATAAGTTGAGACAAGAACAAAGTATTGTGTCATCATAAAATAATTAGAAAACTCGGGTACAAAAAGTGAGCGCATCAGAAATGACAAAAGAAAAAGTTTTGTTTGGAAAATGATTAGTGGCATTAATTACAGCAGCATGGGTGGTAAAAGGTTGGAGCAAGTTCTACTTATTAATTGAAAGCAACAGTTAAAGGTACAACTTAATCATTTGTTGGCAGGTTTCTTAATTTATTTGCAGGCAAAAACCGCTGCCATATAAAGACATTCTTTGACTTCAGATTTAGAGGAACCATCATGAAGTAGAAGAACTTCTCCAAGATTTTAATAGACTCGTTCCATCAGATACGTCATGCTGAACCACTGAAAACCATTCAAAAACTCTTTGGTATTTGGAAATGAATGAAGTCTGAAGTGAATGAAATGAATGAAATGAATGAAATGAATAAAATGAAATGAACAAACCCTCGTCTCTGAGGCCTTTTAAAAGCTGCACCGCCCTCACATCGTTCACCTCTTTTAATCGAATACCTTCACTTGCTTCCATTAGTGAATCGTTCCAGGCCGCAATACATTTGTCAAGATAGACAACCCTCTCATCTGCACTGGCGTGTACATTCATTTCACTGAAACTCAGCAAATACGTTAGAAATTGCAACACCAAAATCAGTTTGATCAATTTTGATTAACGATTGATTGGAAAGCTATCATTCAACTCTTTTGCAAAAAAAGTCTGTCCAATATTTGACACGTTTCTTTTCTTCTCAAAAAAGCTCTAGATTAAACCCGGATATAAATTAACGTACTTTAATATCAGTAAAAACACTGTGAACTATACATAATATTTGAAGGTGAAAGATAGGCAGCTTAAAAAAATTATAAACGTTCGAAAAACCGTTATAATCTAGTTTAGGAACAATCACTCTGGGATCGTCGCTGGTTTCTGTGCCTCGTTACGTTGTCTGTATTCTTGCGATAAATTGAACGCTCTTAAGCTTTTGCGTCGTCGTGCATGTCAATTTTTCTGTAACAATCCGCCAGCCTCAAATAAATTTGTTCGAGTGTCTTGTTCAGTCGATTCCCTGAAATAAGGAAGCGAAACGTCTGATGATTCCCATATGGTAGAGCACATTTACAAAAGCCTTTGTGCTTACCAGGTTTCTCAGAGCTTCTATCCATGTACAGGATCCGTTATCTATCGAAATGGTAATTAACTGATGTGACAGCTCCAGTTGACGAACAGCTATCTCAACTTTTTCGTAAACTTCAACTTCTTTTGAGCATGACGGGTTGTCGGACATTGCACATGGTTGATTTCCACTCTGCATTTTGTGGTCTGAAAAACAGAGAACTGGCTGAATTGGTGATCTTGTGAGATCATTTTTATTCTAATGAGTTTAGCATTCATTCATCATAATACTACTGACGACAAGGTGGTTTTGAATAAACTTGTTTCTTGCAGTTGGTCGTTGAAATTAAAAATAAGAGAAACAAGTTGGCAGTAAAACAACTAAATAGTCAATACATGACTGACTGTCTTAGCATAAGATGAAAAGTAATACACATATGAAAGATGAAGAAGCGTACAAAAAATTTTTAGACATATCAAATTCCGCGCGAGAAAAATGATTTATGGTAGGTGGAACATTTTGCTATGCTATGTTTGGCAGCGAAGAATCAAGTCCTCAAGGGTCACATTCGAGAATGTCAGCATTTTCATACAAAGTTTCTTATACACTTTTGATCGCCTCTCGTCTTCATTGTCATTGAAGAGATCACTTTTTGCTTTGTACAAATACCAAGCATCCAACAATGACGCTTGATGTTATTTGTCTCCGAGGAACCTACGTTTATTTGGAGAAGTAGGCTCTAGAAATTAGCTATCATGAAGTCAAAAGCAGAACTTCGCATAAAGGTCATCACAATGACCCTCTGCGATAGCCTTGAGTATCATATTGCCCAGCGATATTTGAATTGTATGTTTACTGACAACTTCCTTCACTGCGTCAATCCCAAATGTTTGCGCTATCTGGGTTATTTGAACATTTCCACTACCCTGAACAGAACACAATAAACTTATTGAGGATCAGAAAATTATCGAAGTGATTTGTTTTTTGTATATTTTAGGATGCGTTACTGCCCTTCTCAATTCAGTACAGTATATGTCATCCTTCAAAACATGAGGTGTTTTTGAAGCGAAAAGGTTCTTATTACCTCGTCATTAACGTCTTCATCGTCCAAGTCAACAACTTCAGTGGTTGAGCTCGCTTGTTGGTAGTTGTCGTCGACAGACTCTTCGATTTCAATCCGGGTAGAATTGCCTTCATCATCCTCCAGTGTAACATGAAAACCGTCCGGTTGCCTTGACAAACGCGCTCGCTTCACAGCAAGATTATGGCCGCGACTAAGGTCAATTTCTTCGTAACTCACTGCTTCAGAACAACTGACAGAAGTCATTGATAATTGTCTGAAAAACACAGCACTATAAGCTCGTTCAAGGTTTGAAAAAATGACCAACAATGACTAGAATGAGGTGACGAGTAAAAGCTGCAAAAAAGTTTTTTATTTAAAAAAATAGTAGCAAAAGAATACAAAAGTTTTGTATATAGGTTGATCAAGGAGAGGAGAATAAAAATCTGGTAGCCAATCAATGGGTTGAACCAAAGCTGTGTGATATCATTCAGACGGTTTAAAATTTTTTCATATTGGAAGAATTGCTCTTCTTCACTTTTTGACTAGCTTTGAATTTGACTGGGATCGACAAATATCTGCATCCTGATCATTTCTAAATGATACATCCTCTGTAACAGGGATAGCAAAGTCCCCGGGAAAGTCGTCCCCAATTTGAGACTGGGTGTAAATTTCACCTTAGCCGCGAATCGTTTCGCCATTTAATTTGTGTTCAACTTCCACAACTTTCGTCTTCATTTTTTCCCCTCAACAGGAGCGCTATTGCATCTAATTGCTTCAAGGGATGAAGTCATTGCCAACTCAAAAGACTCCCGCAGTGCCAAATCTGGCTCGGTCAAGGTTTCATTGGATTCACTACCAATAATTTTTGTGACGTTGATCAATTCGTCCATTGTGAGCGATAAACTCGATTGTCTGGTCGACTTATTAGATACTTTATTGATTTTTGAATCAACCGTAGCTGTTAGTTTGAAGACCTTAATGTAAATGTATACGCTCGTTTCAAATTTTCTGAGCCCGACTCTGGCAAATCGGTTGTTTTTTGGATCCAGGTCCCACACGTTATGCAGTTTTGATACCTCAAGATCTTCTTCAGGCGTTACTCAGGTAAACGGCTGTTCATTTTGTCGCTCGAGGTCACTTTGTTCTTTTCGTTTTCTGATCCACTGCGCCATTCTAAATTGTTGCAAGAAATGAAACTATGAACTAATTTTTTGAAAGAAAAGGGTTGCGTAGGTACGACTAACTCCCGTGAAAGGTATCAGTTTCCCAGTATCACTTCGAAGTTCAATCAAAATATCGTAAATATAGTTTTTATTAACAAGCTTAGCTGGATATCCAAAACGGCCTACGATGGAGGACTCCATCTTTTCAGGACCAATTCGAGTTGCGTCAGATAAAGGGAAAGATCTTAGTAAGGTTGCCTTGGTATTGCCAACAAACTGTGGCTCAATAATGTCACAATAAACAAAAGCAAGATGATACAAATTGATATCCGTTTGAAAAAGTGGCTTATCTTGAAACTGGTTGGTTCCGGAGGAAAATTTATTACGCGTCTCCAACGGAGATTTCTCTAATCCTAATTAATCCTAATATGTAACTGAGAACATCGGAAACAATTGTCAGATGAACACAGTCCTTTCCTTCGCATAGAACAACAACACCTTTGGACGTAAGTTCTTTTCTCGGGAAAACAGAAAATCTTTTTTATTTTTATCAAAAATAGATACTTGTCCTCTAGATGAATAGATTCCTTTTTCCATGCCATCAATCAATTCGAACACGCTATTGTACAAACCTTTAGGAACACGACAATTTGATAAGTAGATGCCAAGTTTTCCATTGATATAGTCAAAATTACCTTCAACGATATTGAAGAAATTTTTTGGGCAAGTTATGCTAGAGAGGGAAACAGTCCACAGATTATCGTCAAGTTTTAGAGGTGCGCTGAGTTATGTACAGAAGGACGCAAGTGTATTGTCGGGATAGCAATCAAGCGACGCATTGGATGATAAATCGATCGTAGAGAAACTGTTTTCAAATTTTGTTATCAAAACGTTGCAATCACTACTGCCTAAAGTTGGCAAGCACTTCCTCTTTTAAAAAATTAAAAAACCGCTCATGGCGCAAACTGTGTTTAAATCAAAATTTTAACTTACTAACAAAGTTGTCGGAATGAAGATCAAGATGCTTTTGGATATAAGTTGGATGACACTCCTCCACTTTTTGTTTTCTTCCAATGAGAAACAAAATGTAGTCGTGCAAGCTTATCTGAAATAAAGTGGAAGGGCTGTTTTTTTAACGCAAACAAGAGCTCTAAGTGAAAATGAGAAATCACTCCAATTTATTTTTGCTGATGAAAAGCAAAAACAGCGAAAGAACGAATTTTACAATTTGTAAATTTGGAGCAAGACATCCCTCGCTTGTTAGAAATAATCCTGTTTTTTAAAATCTGTAAACAGAAGCAATATAGAGAATTTACAATTATTCCGAACGAGAAACATAGTTGAAATTTTACAATTTATAAAAAGTAGAAGCTGAGTTTTTTACAATTTGTAAAAAAGAAGCTGAGTTTCTTACAATTTGTAAAAAGTAGAAGTTGAGTTTTTACAGTTTGTTAAATGTGATGCCTAAAAATTTGACAATTTGTAAGAGGAACGTAGTTGAAAGTTCACAATTTGTAAAAAAGTAGAAGCTGAGTTTTTTTTACAATTTGTAAAAAGTAGAAGCTGACTTTTTTACAATTTGTAAAAAATAGAAGCTGAGTTTTTTTATAATTTGTAAAAAGTAGAAGTTGAGTTTTTTAAATTTGTAAAATGAGATGCCTAAAAATTTGACAATTTTTAAGAGGAACGTAGTTGAAATTTTACAATTTGTAAAAAAGTAGAAGCTGAATTTTTTTACAATTTGTAAAATTTAGAAGCTGAGGTTTTTACAATTTGTAAAATGTAGAAGCTGATTTTTTTACAATTTGTAAAAACTAAAAAATTAGGGCAGCAAGACAAAAAAGTAAAGCTTATTCGAAACGCTAGGACAAAAGCAAAAATTTTAGTTGAGAAGGAGCAACCAAATGACGGTTAGCAACAGTGTGAGGTAAATGATTTACTTGGAGCGAGGCAAAGCTAACCTCATCTCGCTAGTCGATACAACAACCAATCAGAAAAAAATCCGGAAAAATGATCCACAAAAACAAAGAATTAAAGCATTGAGTAGAAAGTATCAGAAAAATTATCAAAAACAAAAAAAGAACAAAAGAGAATGAAGGAAAAGTAGAGGAAAAAATTAACCAATCAGATTTCTTTGCTAACTCAAATTAAAATTCAAAAAACACAAAACGAATCAACAAAAAGGTTGTTTTCATAGTGAACCAAGTTCTTTACAATTTGTAAAAAAATTTTAGATTTTGTAAAAATGAATTGATCCGACAGACAGGTATTACGATAAAAAGATTAAAATTTTTTTACATTTTGTGCATGTTTTAGTTTTTGAAAGATTCCTTGGAACGATGAAAGTTTTACAATTTGTAAAAAAAAATTGTAAAATGTATTGTTTGTTTTCGGAATTTAAAATAGTTTTTGAGAACTATATTTTTTTACTATTTGTAAAAAAAAGTTTTATAATTTGTAAAAAATTTTTTATTTTGTAACTTAAATTGATTGTTTTGAAATAATATTGAAGAAAAGCGGTTTTTACAATTTGTAAAAAATTTTTACAATTTGTAAAAAATTTTATGATTTGTAAAAACAATTATTTTACATTTTGTAAAAATTATTTTACAAAATGTAATTTTTTCTGCAAAAATAAGAAACGCTGACTGTGTGCATGAATCAGTCAGTTGTTGCGTATAAACCTGTGATTGTGTGTGTGTGTGAGTGTGTGTGTGTGTGTGGGTTGATGTGTGGGTGTGTGGGTGGGTGGGTAGTGTTGATGGAGGGGGGTACACATTTTTAGTAACTACTTTTTTGATAACTTTTTTGATAGTTTTTTCAAAAAAACACGCAGCCATTTTCGAATACGTAGGTTGTATAAGTTAGGAATAGATTTGACTGTTTAAAATGAGTAAAGTTGTTGAGGCAAAAATACTGTTTTTTTTACTTGAGAATAAAGCGTGTTGATGTTAAGAGCTATGACAAATTAATGTGCTTGCTCTAACAAACAGGAAGTTATTTTAGCAAACACACATACTCACGCACGCATACACTCATACACAACACAAGCAAACACACATACTCACGCACGCATACACTCATACACAACACAAACACAAACGCGCACTCAAAAGGGAACAATACGGCAGCTGAAAAAAGTGGGGGGAATTATGACGCTATATGTTTTGCTACAAAAGTGAAAAAGGAAAATGAATAAGCTTACTGTGTCATCTAAAAATAGAACAACATGATTAGTCGTGTAGGCTCCGAAAACCGAGGAAGATTACATGTGCTGATTGGGTGCCGAGTATCACCCTATCGGCATATGTATTCTTCTAAAATGCCTTCGATTTGAATATCCCGACTTATTGACGTCAACCAGACGTTACAAGTTGTGAGCACAATTACCAGTTTTTGTCATTTTTTGGGAGGAATCTATCAGTACAGGTTGTCCTTTTTTTAAAACAGCTAAAATAGCATTGCTTCTATCGGGAAGTGAGAGTTCATTTGATTATCATGTTAATGCTGAAAATAAAACTGGTGATGAACCTCAGATGAAAAAAATAATCATCATCTTTAAAAATAATTATCTTTTTAAAAATGGCTTTTTGTACAATTCACTAATTGACTTCTGTACAATTTCTTTTGTATTTCGGTTTTATTTCGGGATAGCATCTTTTGTCAGTCTTTTTGAATAGCAAAATTTTTCACATTATCATCCATATAACAGACGGCAATGGAGAAACTTGAAATTTTGAAATGGATTATAATGGAAATATACCAATCATGAAACAGTCCATAATTGTAACTTACCAACTTTACACGGAAAATCATGATACAAGGAAACATACAAATCATAGCAAGCTCATATAATGGAATTTTTCATGGTCCGTTTCATGATTGGTAAGATTGGTCAGGCCGGTAGAAGCTATAATTGTTGACTCTACTCAGCATAGACTAATAAAACAGCCGTACATCAATAACAAATCAAACTTTTACGGCCGTAAATAACAGTATCTAAAAGACATTTGTATAGCATTAGGAAAACGCTCAAATGAGCTGAAATCTGAGAGCTGAAGTTCAGCTCTACTTCGTCGAAAATTAAAGCGCATTTAGCGCATTTTGTAGTTTTTTTGCAAGCTCGAGTCATAAATTTGTTATGAGGGGCATTATTTAAAAAAAGTAAATAGCCACGTAAAATTTAATTACAATGAGGAATGGGGGTTCAAAACGGATGCCAATTTTGAAAGTCAAATTTAACAGTAAATTTATACTGATTCTTAATTTTAACACGTTTGTTAAAGTTTCAGGAGAACTTTATTGTATAATACGATGCATTTAGAAAAGCGATGTAACTTGGAAAAGGCTAAAACACTGCGATTAAACCAAAGATAAAATGAAGCATTGTTTAGAATTATTATATCTGCGCTCAAAACAAGTGCAATTATATTCGGACATTCATATTCAGTATTTAATAAGTGATTGATGGAAATACAAATAGAAGACTGAAAAGTTCAAAACAATTAAACAATGAAGACAGCTTGAGCAGCTGCTGACTTTATTCGAGGACAAAGCACCGTGTATTGACCTTTACTAATTGCTACGAAGTGACAGATGACATTGTTGATAAATTCGAGCATTAAAAACAATTTTTCAGAGGGGACAAGTAAAAAAGCAGATAAATTATCGACTAATTTACCATGTTTAGAACGCACTTTGCATGTTTTAAAGAACCAGAAGCTCTTGTAATTTGACAGTGAGGAAATGTGTAGTTAAATTTATTAATTTGTAATTTATTTAAACTGAACCACGCAGACATGCTTTTTCAAACTTATTTGCAGTGAATTGTAAAAAAAAAATCATTGTTTAAATTATATGTTGTTACCCTGAACCCCAAAAATTCAACTACTGAATAACTTCAACTACTGAATACCAATTAATCTGAAACCATTTTAATTCAAAAAATTTCTAAGCTTAGGATAGGATGCATGAGCCAAACTTTCTGGGCAATGAATAACATTCGTGCCATTGGCTATCGAATTTTGTCTTAAGTTTTCAAGAAAGGGTCAAAACAAAGATCCATTGAGTTTGTCTTTAGTTTTCAAAAAGGCCTGAAAACAATGAATCAGCCTTGAAGACAGGAGAAGCTATCAGTTGGAGAGATTATCTATTTCCCTTGACAGGCTTTCGTAGTTACTCTTTTCCGTCGAAATTCATAGACCTGCTACTAGCCTGCTAGCCCATAAGAGAACACTCCAGAGTTGATCTCTATTGACAGAGAACAATCAAGTCTTTGGGGTCTCTGCCCAGAGATATCCCAAGACTTGGGTCACTCTGTGGACCAACATACAACTATATAAGGACATTGGTAAACGGACACAATATATTTTGCGAGTTCGTGAGAGTCTGCTTTTGGCCTTTCGTGCACTTGAAATAGCTCGCGATTAGACGCTTGATTGTTGGTGTATACCCCTGATCAGACCGCTTCAGGCCCCGGGTCGAGGTCTCACCGCCATTGAACGCAAAATCATGTTAGATAAGCGCTGAATGCGGTGGAATTAGTTATATATTAGGCGGTAAATGCCGTGAAAAAAAAACTTTATCGCCTGGTAGCGGTGAAACTACATAAGTTAATCGCTAAACTTAGCGGTGAAATTACATAAATTCACCGCTTTGAAAAAATTTTACAAATTATGTAAGATAAGCGGTGAATGCGATGAAGTTACATAGAGTCACCGCTTAACTTAGTGGTGAACTAACAAAAATTCACCGCTTAGAAAGTTCTTAAAATTGTGTGGGAACAGCAGTGAATGCGGTGAAATTGCACAAATTCACGGCTTAGCTTAGTCGTGAAATAAAATAAATTCACCGCTTAGAAAACGCTTCGAATTGTCTGTTGTTCAACCAAGTAAAGATACATTTATTAAAAGACGCACGGAAAATTTACCCATAAATTACCATACATAATTTTGAAAATTTTAGGCGGTCAATTAATGTGATTTCACAACTAGAGTAAACGGTGAACGTACATAATGTCACCGCATTCACCACATTTCGCCGCCAAAATTTGTAATTTCACCGCATATCTTACAAAAGTTCAACACCTATGTTTTACATAAAAGGAGTGTGAATTTGATTTAAATTTAAAACAAATATGCAAGGTTGTAGTGAGAAGTGGCGCAATGGAAGAAGATGTGGCTGCCTTGTGATAACCTAATATGCCCTATGATGATTAAACGCTATTAATTTCACTTTTGGATTAGTACATCAAAGTGTGATAGGGAAGCCACGAGCAAGTAGTCCACTTTCTACATGTCCATTGTCCATTGGGATTGAGTTTTTCATAAAACGAGATTTTTCACTAAAAGTTGCCTCAGATTTAAAATTCTTACTTTTCAATCACCTTTTTCAATTTTTCTCTTACTTTTTTCTCTTAATCTTACTCTTCAAAGTTCCTTTAACTCCACTTCTTTCATAGTTTAAGCTTTTTACGTAGCTTTCTAGGTTGCTCTCTTATTTACTGTACAGCCCTTAGACTTCCTAACAAGGTTAATTAAAAAATTTTTTAATAGAAAAAAGTTTTCCTGATCTAGCCTCTTGAGAGAACAATTGAAATTTCAGAGCCTCATTGAGGCTGATTCTCAACATGATCCAAAATGACAGACTTTCATCTGAGGCCAGAATGACAGCGGAAGAATCAACGCAAGATGAAACGCGATTTTACTGAAGTGCGGAATAAAAGAAAACGATTCGGAAAAAAAAGAGTCAACCCCGATCAATAAAGTAAGATCTTCACAAATTCAGTTTGCAGGGGCAATTAAGTCGAATTTTTAAGGCGTCAAGATGATGAAAATGAGAGAATTGAAAAAAAAGATTTCATTTTTCAACAAGAGGACCTTGCCTCAAGAGAATGTCTAATGCATTCACTAAATCTAACTCAACCTTTTCCAAATGCTAAAATGAATGCCAGGAACACACTTCCTAAGCCTGAATTAAACCATGGTAAGAAGAAGTAAATGAAGAACTTTTAAATAAAAACGCAATAAATGTCACCAAATTTTCAAGAACAAAAAGTCGAACAAATGGCCAACCACCAAAATTAATACGTGTGATTACGGAAACAAAAGATTAAGCCCACGCAACTCAAAAACATAGCGTCAAAAAAGGCTGGCAGCTATACCGATGTGAAGAAAGCCGAGAACCAGCACATTTCGATGTCTTCGCTGCTCGCAAGATCATAGTGTTAAAAAATGCACTGCGGCAACTGAAAACTCCAAGTGCTGGGGAGAGCTCATGCTGTGGAGAGCTCATCCAAGAACTGTGGTAGCGCTCATGCAACAGTTTATAGTGGCTGTCCAGCATATCAGAACAAATTAGCGGAGGCCTCGAAAAAGATATGAGAATAAATTCTCAGCGGTAGCCAACATTTTCAAACATCAAGCAAACACTGCGCTAACGCCATTAACTGATAAAATTCCTGTTCTAGTAGCTGATGTTTTGAGCAAAATACGAACAGTTTTCAACACTATGTCATAAAATGACATAAGAAATATTCTCTCTATTAGCGCCTCACGTGTCTTCAAAGCGGAAATTGATGGCCAAATTATACATGACAGCACTGAAAGCGCGAATATAGCTCCTGTTATTTCAATACATACAAACAATTTACCAAACAGCCAAATTCTTCCGCAAAAAGGATAGCATCAAAATTTTGCAACGGAATTGTCGCGGACTAAACAACAAAATAACCGATCTGATTTTATTTTCAGCAGAAGAAGACATAGATGTAATTTGAAAGATATAAGAACTGGAAACAAACAACACCTCTCAGCAACTACATAGTTTCGACGGAAAACTGCAGCAACGGTCATCATGACTCTGCTGTCTTAGTGAAGAAGAGCATTGTTATCAAGCGAACAAATCTAGCAGAAAAAGAAACTGATAGCAATGGACGAAACTAAAAACAATAAAACTTTGCCTTAAGTTGCCCTTTTTTGAAGATTTTTGGATACCAACTGCTGACAATTCCCCTGGAAAGCCGCTGTCGACCGCGAAAACATTTTCAAGAAAATTAAAAAGTGTCTTCGTATGTGGCAACTTCATTGCTTCCCACCAAGAACTATAATGCTCCTATGATTCTGAAAATGGAGAAAAACTCCTAAATATTATAAACGAGGGCACTTTTAAACTGCTGAACAACCGTTATCACACCTTTTTGGTCATATGATGCAGAAATATTTCTGATCTGAACTTTTGCAATAAATCACCTTTTAAGCAATTTAACCTTTTTTAGTAGTCGAAGATCTGGGCAGGGATCACAAAATTACAATTACCACAATGAACTTCAATAAAATCAAAAATCGACTACAAAAAATTTAGGGAAAACGCACAAAAATTGTACATATCATCAAATCTCTGGCCTGCGAAGTATCCAAAAATATGAAATAAATCACTTCAGCAGCAGTTTATTTGAACTAATACAAAAATCTTTGGAAGACTCCTGCATCAACGAGAAAGAGTTACCCTTCAGTGCTGAGACATAAAACCTGATTAAACTGAGAAGAAGATGGCAGAGACAGCTCAAAATTGCGGCTGGCGATCACTATACTTATTTAAAACAGAGATAAGTTAAATACAGGACGAAAAAAAAAGATCCGATCAAGGAGGCGATCAAAAGACAGAAAAAGAGCAAAGGTCTTGCAAAATGCGTATGATAAGGGTAGCAAAGGCTTCTGGAAGGCAATAAAAGAACTAACAAAAAAACAATCTCTAACAAAAATCAGTGGATTACTCAAAACTATTCTACAAAGACTGCGTGGCGCACAAAGACAAGGAGAAAAGTGAACTGTTCAGACAGCTGCTAAAAAAATATGAAAATCACGAAACGGAATCATCAATAATTTCTGAACTCTGTGACAACATTGAAAACGAAAACAAAGCAATTATAAATACAAATGAAGACATTGATCAACTTGGCATTGTGGTTAGAACAAATGACTTTGATGAAACATTGAAAGAGTTGAGATAAACATGCCCTGGGTAGACAAAATTTGCTAAAAACTCCTTAATTAATTACCTACGAATGTGAAAGTCTTTGCCTGTCTCCTCATATCTAGCTCCAAAAACCACTCGTATGTTCCAGTTAACTGGAAAGAATCCCAGATAAATATTATATCAAAAAAGACAAAGACCGATCGAAGTCCGAAAACTACCGACTCATTAGTCTTACCAATTGCATAGCCAAAATATGTGAAACTGTGGTGAAAAACATTGTTATGGAATAATGCGAAAACTACAACATATTCGGTGCAGGAAACACCACTGCAACACAGACAACCGCATTAAATTCACTCAGCACGTCAATGAAGCCTTTCAGTGGTCTCAAGTGGTTGGTTTCGTATGCTTAGTTGTCGAAAAAGCGTTCGATGTTGTATGGCACCTAGGATTCGTTCACAAATTAAATTCGATTGGGCTCGATAATTGAGTCATAAGGTGAATAAATCCATTTTTATTGCAAAGGAACGTGTTTGTGAAAATAAACTTCACAGTCAGTGATAGCTTCAACCCGACAGCTGGAGTACATCAAGGAAGCGTAATTTTTCCTACTTTCTTTCTCAGGTACGTCTTTTGTTCGCCTCAATTAAAAGCCCAGATCTCACAGTGCCCTGACGATTTTGCCCTCTACTATAGGTCACGCGGCGCCAAATTAATTCAAAAGCATCTCCAATCATCACTGAACAGTCTAATTGATTGGTGCGACTCACTGAAAATCATAATTAACCCGAATAAATCTTATTACCTGATCTTTAAAAACCCCTCAAAGAAAGAAACTTCTATTGAACTCAACATAAAAAGGAATACCAATTAAGAAGACACAATCGATAAAATTCTTTGGTATGATTTTCACTCCACACAACAAGTGGAATGAACATAGCAAAAGATTTAGTACGGGTTATTTCAACTCTGGAAGCTTAGTAACCTAAACGTGAACGAAGGAGGTCTAATTTTGGTTTAAAAATCGTGGATTAGACAACTATTCCTGTTATCATCTTCTTGCTGGCTGGATGATTAACATGCCCTGATAAAAAAAAACACGCCTTTAGCAAAAATAGCGTAGGTCTAAAAATCGTGTAAGAACAAACGAAAGAACAGACATTTCTTTTCTCTGACTGCAGCTCGAGTCCGGCTCAGTTGCCTCCAACTTTCCCTATTATTTTTTTCCGCTATATTTTTAATATGAAAGGAAACAGAACAATCAGACGTGTTAATAGTATTCGGCCAGCCGCTCTCCTAGTCTATTCGGGGCCACATACAACTCAATCTTTTTCATTCTCCGTCCATCCCATTCAATTGTTTTCATCTGTTCAGAAAGCCGCTCCCCTAATCAATTCGGGGCTGAACAGATCAGAGCTGACATCAAAATCTTTATGCGTAATTATTGACCAAAAGTTGCGCCTTCCTTCGATGCCTCTCATTTCTACTTTACTTATGATTATTTTACTATTTTCCTCAACCCTCTACTGATTTAAAAGAGATCGTCTGCCAGATTAGAATGAACAAAAAATTTCACTTTTGTGCTGCGCGTGGTTTGGTTTCAGTGGTCTTATGCTTTAGGTTAGCTTAGCACTTTTATTCATCAACTTCTTAATTTTGTCACTTTATTATAATGCTTTTTCAAGTCACACACAACGCTTTTCTTTGTTTTTTTTCTCTCTCTAATAATCTTAACCGATCTTTTTTTTCTCGTCAATTTTTTTTCAACAAAAAAGCAGGATTATTTGAAAATAAGGCCACCGATCTAAGCCCCAGCTATAATTGAATCAAGCGGACCGTCATTATACTAGAAAAAAGGCTTAATTTTTGTAGCGCGTACATGAAATTATGTGCTGTCCGCTAATATAACATCAGAAGAGGGAGCTTCGGCTCGAAACCGTTCAAATCAGTTTATCGATTTTCATTTTAAATTCGCGACAACTTGAACATTGTAAGAACGAAGCTTTGAAACGAAAAATCTGCAGCTACCTAAGTCAATTTAGTGCAGCGAACTATCACCTAGAAGAAACAGAACGTCAGCACGAGTGGGTTCAAGTCCCACCGACGCCCATCAAACTTTTAAAATTTTTCCCATCCGGTTTTATATTATTGTTTTTTAATTATCATACTTATCTGAAGAAATTGTCACACTGCTTTTACACAATTTACAGGGGAGGAAGTCTTCTATTACAGATAGATAGAACATTCTTTCTTAACAAAAACTTCTCACACTCAATTTTATAAACCAAATCTCTTCTTACTGTGTATATAACTTCTTTCACCCCTGGTTTTACATAAATTGTATTGTGTATAAGGAAGAAGATGTGGCTGCCCTGCAGTGAGTGAGAGGTTCGAATCTGTGCAAGGACGGTAACTGTAGTGAGAGGTGAAATGTTGACCTACACATATTCACCGCATTCACCGCATTTCACCTCAAAATTAGGTACAAAATTTGCGGTGAAAAAACTAACTTTTCACCGCTTATCTTACGTATTTTTCCGATTTTTTCTAAACCCGGGACAAAAGTGACCTGCTCAGAAAAAGTCCAGATGATGGTCCTGAAGATGGTGCTCTCAGAAGTATTTCACACTATGTAATTTGATCGCACGATGCGGATGTGTGAGCTCGAGGATGGTCTGATCCGAAATTTGTCTTGGTCCCAATTCTGTCTGGCACCTCAACATTGTTCAATTTTGGAGTTATGGCATCAAGGGCCACTGTTATAAAGAAAGCAAGAATGAACAAAAGCTCGGTTATTGAAGACTTCATCTAGGGTATGTGAAAGATCTCACTTTCAGAAGACTTTGTTAAACATTGTTTTATTGACAAAATATCACACAAAGGAAACTAACATATGACCCTTTAATTTGATAAATCAATTTACAGATTGCTTGAATTTAAATTCTAACTTGCAATGAAAATTGGCGAGTTTAAAATTGCAATGAAGTAACACACAAAAATTTTCGTATATTTCTAAATTAAAATAAATAAAAATTAAAATGTACTATTGGAAATAAATAACGACTTTTAGAGCTCCCACTCTATATTGGACTTTAATTTGCATCCGATCGTAAATATTATCAATGCAAATTTCTGTTGCATTTCGCTTTTAACGATTGATTCAGTTTAGAAAATTAATTTCGGACAAAATTTAGTTAGTCCAATATGTATTAATTGATAATATTCACTGGTAAGCCATCGACTCTAACTGGTAATTGAATTCATATAATAACAGAGAAATCACTTTAAATGATTGTTCGCACAATTTAAATCTGAGTCTCTTTTTGAGAAAATAATTTCATCCGATCGATTTGAAATAAAGCGGCCAGTTCAAAATCGATGAAACGTGGAGGCATTAACACTTCGAAATCATCAACATACGTGAACAAAAGAAGCATCATGAATGAATAAAACAACAGAAATTTTGTTACTTGGTTTTTTCTCCAATATCAGCCTGTTGTTGCTGTTGTACTAAAATTGCTGCTGTACTTTAAAAGACACGGAACTCAAACGAAATCTGGCATATTCAACAAATATAACGAAATTTTCAACGTTTCAAACTCAAACTTGGGAAGCCTCAAAGTTTGTCGATTCGCAGTTCTTTCGATGTTCTGATCCACCCGTGAACACGTTGGAGGACTGCTTGCGTAGGTGGTGGTTCGTAGTGTTCGTGTTTGCCTGTGAAAGACCAGCCGGACTTGGCTTTCGTCTGCCGAAGTAGGTCACCATTAACTGTTGCCTGGATAAAAAATATATTCAATCAATTCAAATCGATACTGTATAATGACAGTCTGTTATGGCCCCTGCAAATTGTTAAGATTTCACAACCTTGACTTATACCTAAAGAAAACTTGTTCACACAACGGAATTGATAACTCTGATAAGAAACACAGCAAAGTATAATGCATACTCCATCACCGTTAATAAGCCATAATGGGGGAAGGGGCAATAATAAGTGGGAGCTATAATGGTGAAGACTTCGTGATTCAAAGACTCCGTTTCGCAACAAGGAACTGCTAATTATTGATTTGATTAGAATGCAAAATTAATTGATTTTTGAAAAATATGGATGCAACCTATTTGAACATATTTTATGTGTTTCCCACTGTAGCCCCCCAACTTAATTGTCAGAAAGACAGGGGCCCCCAATTGCCGTAGATACGTAGATATACCTTAATGGGGGTATAACTATGACTTTAGAAAATTTTGGTGCTCAACATCGAGTGCAGAAAATTTAGTAGGTGAATAACACTGTATCAGCCTGGATTAAACTCTACCAGGGTGTCTCGAAGGGCAGGTGCCCGAAATTTTACCTTTGAATGTCTACTTTTCAACCGTTGTTCAACCCATTTGAGTAAACATATCGATAATCAATGCAACATTGTTCTACACGCAGAGGATACTTTAGTGGCTCTCAATGTAGTTCTTAATTGACATAAAACCAGCGAACAAAAACTTTAGACATTCTCTGAATAGACATTCCTGCTAATTTGGTTTTAAGGAAAAAAAGTGAAAAAAATTTATTCGACACATGCTCTATAATTGTTGGTTCTGGAATACTGAACATGAAAATTACAGTGAAATATTTAGGAGCTTTTCTTGACATAAATATCAACTGCCACGAAGAAGTGAAAAAAGTTTCGTGAAGCGTTTGGAATAAGAGCAGTTCATGCAATACAAAGTGTTTTTTTGCTGTTCAAACAGTGCTACAGAGTCATGAAATAACTTCATCCTAGCCAATTCATTTGGATACAATTTCAAATTTCAAACTGTAAAGCAAAAACTGCGGACTCATTAGTTTAGGAAGTATTTAAAACAAATTGAGACTGACAAAACCGACAAAAAGGACGATTATTGACACTGCTTACATCAAAAACCGACAAAACCGATAAAAACTACGCTATTCGACATTTTTACATCCAATACCGTCAATGACGACGAAAACGACGATAATTGACCTTTCCTGCAAAAAAGCTGACGGAATAGACAAAATTCGACAAAGAACGACGCTTCTTGCGTTGATTTCGTCGCAATTTTTCAACCCTTGTTCCGCTGCATATCACGCTAAAAAGGGCCCAATTTTCTTCTTTAGCTAAATTCTGTTGTTTCAATTTTTGTTAAGTCCCTGTGTACATTTATCTGACATAACAGTGCTGACCAACAATATAAGTTTTTTTGCATCATTTTTGTTGATTTAACTGCTTAATTAGTGTATTAAATTGAAACCCTCAGCGTTTTCAACCATCCGTCATATATTTTAAGGAAACAAAACTGTTACTGCTTTATGAAATTGATCACTTTGACATTAAACGGTTCAAAAACTCATGAGGAATTACCGTTTCAAAAACTCATGAGGAATTACAATGAGGAATTACCGTTTCAAAATAAGAAATCTATTCATCATTTTCGGAAACAACCGCTGATTTTTTGAGAGGGAAATCACCTCATCCAAGTTGAGTTTTGGGTGTGTAGGAACGAATACAGAGCTGAAGAAAAATTCCCCGATAAATATATATATATATATATATATATATATATATATATATATGTATATATATATATATATATATATATATATATATATATCGGGGAATTTTTTCTTCAGCTCTGTATTCGTTCCAACACACCCAAAACTGAACTTGGACCACCTGATTTCCCTCTCAAACATCAGCGGTTGTTTGCAAAAATGATGAATATATTTCTTAATTTGAAAGGGTAATGCCTCATTGTTTTGACGAGTTTTTGAACCGTTTTACGTCAAAGTGATCAATTTCAAAAAGCAATAACAGTTTTGTTTTCTTAAAATGTATGAGAGATGGTTGAAAACGCTGAGAGTTTCAGATTAATACACTAATTACGCAGTTCAATCAACGAAAATGGTGCAAAAAAAATTTATATTTTTGGTCAGCACTGTTATGTCAGATTAATGTACACGGGGACTTAACAAAAAGTTAAACAACAGAATCTAGCTAAAGTAGAAAATTGGGCCCTTTTTAGCGTGATATGCAGCGGAACCCGGGTTGATAAATTGCGACGAAATCGACACAAGAAGCGTCGTTCTTTGTCGAATTTTGTCTATTTCGTCGGCTTTTATGCAGTAAAGGTCGATTATCGTCGTTTTCGTCGTAATTGTCGTTGTTTGATGTAAGAAGTTTCAAATTGCGTAGTTTTTGTCGGTATTGTCGGTTTCTGATGTAAGCAGTGTCAATTATCGTCCTTTTGTCTATTTTGTCAATCTCAATTTGTTTTAAATACAAAAGACGTAGAGTAAGCGTAGTGAAGGAGAAGGTGGATAGTAATTTAGGGGTCAAGGGTTCAAATCTCGACAGGGACAGGCATTTTTTAAAGATTTTTAGAACGGCAAAATCTGACAATTTTTTCGTTTACATGCCCACGAAAACCGATCAAAACGATGAAAAAAACGTACGGGCGTTTGATTGGATTCGGCGAAGTAAACCGATGAAAACCGACAATTCTTATGTTTGAATCCAACGAAATTCTCAACACGGAACCACTTTTTTTTCAACAGGTGCTAATTATCATTCAAATTTGTTACAAATCAAATCTCCTCTAAAAATAATTTTTTTCATCTCTGCCTCTGTTCATCAACTCTGTTTTCTACTTACATCCTTGTCTGTTTGATTCCAACACCAATCGATCAAGTGTAAAAAAATTAAGTTTTTGTTTGGTTTAGATTGGTTTTTGTTCGGTGATGCATAACTTTATCCTGCTTTTCCGTCAGTTTTAAATAATAAGTATATTTTGACAACATCGACGAAACTTCTCATCTTACTATTATCTCTTCAATGCATTGATTCAAACCATATTTTTAATTACCAGCATGCACAATTTTCTGACCGCAGAATGAACGAAAAACGGGGAAATATGTAATTTAAAAATTGATAAAAATCAGTTCTTTAAAAATGTTTATTTTCGATCTGTTAGTATGCGTTTTTCTGCTTCATCAAAATTGAATGGTAACAAATTCTCAATTTCAATCATAGAAGAGGTTTGTTTACTTTGACCAAAAGTAAACGCAAGTTACCAAAAAACTGTTCATTTTTTTTCCTTGAATCAAAAGGATGAATTTTAAATTGACTTTCACCTGTGTTTATATCGATACAAAGAATGTGATCTAGAATCAAATTTTTTCAGAAACTTGAACTGAAAAATTTTTAACAGTTCAAATTCACAGCACTGAAATTGGCAAAAAAATTGATATAGTTTCTTCTTCTTAAAATTATTTTTTAAGTTCTGTCTTTTTAAACAAAAAATAAAGCATAAACAAAAGGTATTTGGCAACGAATGATATTGCATTACAGGTACTATTCTGCCTGCTCATGTAACAGGGGCACAGCTACGACCAAATAAATAGCAGAAAATACTTTCTTAGAGGATCGAAAGTTAAATTTTCTACTTTCAATAGTTTTGCATTGGTTAGGTTCGCAGATTATGTTTAATCGTGACTTAATCCTCTGCTCTATTTTGGAAAAATTATAGTTTTTTTCAAAAGAAATTTCACTATTATGCTTTTGCCGCCCATTAAATTTAAAGCTCTTTAAAATCTCGCAGCTTTTGATCGAAATAAAAATATTACGCAAAAAAAATGTTTATGGCGCCTTCCTTCGAATATGATTGGTTGAAATCGCAAAACGAAATGTCAGTACTATCTTCAGGTTATCAGAATAAGTTTTATCCAATAAAAGTTGCTGCCAGCTTTTTAAAATCAAGAATGTTAGGAACAAAGAAATTTAGTTAGCAGAATGGTAGTTCTTATATCGTGCTATAATAGAACTGCCCAGGTTCAGGTCCAGACCCAAATTCTAATCTGATCAGACCCACTTGAGCACACACCCGTGTGTTTCCAGAGGGAAATTAGAGTGTCTGGAAGGCAGTTCGAGAGCACTAAAGTCTAGACCATGGTCTGATCAGAGGTCATTTTGGCCTGGAGAGTCTGATCATAGGCTGCTTCGGGCGCACTTGGTTCTGATCATATGCACTTTAAGCGCACTTGAGTCTGATCAAAAGCAGATGCCAGTGCAATTGGATCTGACCATAACCACTTCGAGCCCCCTTGAGTCTGATCATAGGCAGATTCGAGCGCATTTGGGACTGATCAGAGGCGGCTTCGAGTGCACGAAAGTTTGATCAGATGTCAATTTCAGTTTTTTTTTTCAATTTTTCCAATGATTAGGCGAAGATGACTCTGTCACAAGCCAAAAAAGACATCTGTTCTGACCAGAGACTCATTTGGAGTCCCTTGCCTTCGATCAGAACAATCAAGATAAAAGAGTCTAGCCACTAACAAGTGGTCGTTACCTTTAAAATAGGAATAGAAACTGTGGGTTCAGACGTTTTTTAAATAGCTATCTGAGATCATCTATGCTGCCGGCAAGCTTTAGCTTGCTGTCTTTATCATAATTTCCTGAAAAACCTTCATTCCACAGAACATTTTTATTTTTTGAATTTAATTGACCGCATTTTCTGCTGGAGAGATCAGTTTTTATGAAATGCATATATTATATCGATACTTAAAGTCTTGTGCGTGTTTAACTCTAGTCTCTGATCAGAGGTTACTTGGGTCTAAAAAGTCTGATAATAGTCTGATTTATGTCTGAGCAAGGGCCTAAAATTGAGTCCGGAACATGGTCTGGAGATAGCCAGATCAGAACTCCTTGGAAATTCTGATCAGAGACCTTCTCACTCTGGATAGTCTGATCAGAGATAATATTGCTCTGGAAAGCCTGATCAGAGGTAAGTTCTGTCTGGAAAATCTGATCAGAGGAAAATTTGGGTCCGAACCTCAACCTGGGTGGTGATCACATTAGCGGCAGATAACACTTATAGATACACCCTTGTAGGTCCATTTACATTCTAACCGCACTCTAGATTTATTCAATTATTTACACCAAGGAAAGACCCCAAATAGTCGACCCGCTGATGTAGCAATGCACAGCTATGATCATATAAAATATGATCTGAGAAGAAAAAAAATGTGTTTTCAAATTTGCACTGTGATTTAATTTGATGGGTAGGAAGATTATGTTCCAACTAGCATTAGAAAATAATTTTTGCTAAATTCACAGAATATGAAGCTCATTCTTAAGATTTTTAAAAACTAGCGTAGTTTGAAATTCATAGTTTAAAAATTACCTATATATCTCGGAAGCGAAGCAACATATGATAGGGTTGACGATGCTGTTGCAAATGTATACAATACTGACAATCTGACTAATGAGCTGGTTTGTTTTGAATGAAGCCATGTCTTGGGCAAAAAGGTGGGTTAAATTCCACAGTCTGTGGGGAGAGAGAAGAAGAAGGAATGACAGCATGATCATGAACATCAATCGCGTGACCTGAAACAAAAACTTTTTTTAACATTCTCTAACGACGTCAGTATTTGTACTTACAGTATTATGATAAACGTTTTTATTGTTTAGTGTTAAGCAATTCAAAACGGTGTTCATTGTTTGGTGAAAAATTTACAGGTCGAATTCCACGGTTATCTTGTAACAGCTTGCAAAAGTTTATACTTGCACTTCTGTAAAAAATTTTTGAAATCTTTTCTCCCTCGCGGATTCTATGTGAAATTCAAAGAGACCATCATCTTCATTTTTACCCATGCTCACATAGCCTCGGACAGACCAAAGGTTGATATCCTAGAACTTTCCTCTTATGGATTCCTAATGTCATAGGCGATCAAGTTGTACGAAATTGATAGGAATACAACTTTCCCTTTATCATAACAGAAAGTTCGATGATTACAACCTTATAAAAAGGAATGATCTATGATTACAACTCTGTCATAATATGAAAGTTCTATGACCTCCGCTTTTCATAAAACGACCGCGCATTTTTCATAAATGGAAGTTCTATAATTACAGTCTTTTAATATTCAATAACTATAGCCTGATTGCGACTCCACAGACATTGAATCCACTAGTATAAGGTGTTGTAGCTTTCTTCGGAATATCTCTTATCTAACTCAGGCTACAGGAAATTTTGTTTAATCATGAGGCTGATCATGAGGCAAGACTAAGGAAAAAATAAGAGATTCGGATAGCTTGAAATAACAATGGTCTTTGACATGCCAAAGCAACTAATGAAATCAGAACACATGAAGCTAACAGCACAGTAAACGCGTAAACAAAACAATAGCACATGAAGGGCAAAAGATAGGTGTTAGATAAAACAATGAAATGTTTTAAACCAAGCAAGAAAGGGTTTTGTTCAGATGCCATTAAAATTTTACAAAAGTTTGAACTAACCCCTGATCAATTAAGTTGTAAAGAAACCATGAAAAATTTTCAGTTTCTGTTGAATAATTGTGTTGAAAAAAATTGTTCCTACGAAAATTTGTAAAGGTACTAAAAATAAAAAATTGTGGGTTGACAACAAAATATAACATCTAGCTACCAAGAAACGCCAACAATACCAAAATTTTACGAGATCAAAAGACAAAAAACGATCTGCTCAAATCCAATGCTCTACGTAACAAGCTGCAAAAACAGATCAAAAGAAAAAAGGAGAGGTGTTATCAGCGATTAATAAATGCAGATGGCGAGAAAAACTCGAAATCTTTTTTGATGACATTAGCAGATTAAAAGGCAAAGTTCCAACGCAAAATAGGCTCAATGAAGAAACAGCTGATAAAGTCATAGACTATTTTTCTTCAGTTGGTAAAATCTTAGCATCAAATTGTGAGTCTAAAAAAAGAATATTTCTTAAAGCAGTAGTATCAATGTACAATCAATGAGACTAACCAGGGCCACTTTGCTGGAAGTACGAGAATTAATAAACAAAATGCAAACCAAATATAGCACAGATTGTTTTGAATTGAACGAACAATGTTTTTCTGAAGAAACTTGAATGTGTATTTGGGCCAATACTAACAAAAATAATCAACAAATGTATCGATGAAAGAAATTTTCCGCCATGCTTGAAAGAAGCTATCATTGTAGCAGTACATAAAAAAGGCAATGTCCAGGAACCATCTAACTTCAGACCGACCTCTCTGCTTCCGACTGTTGCAAAAGTCTTTGAAACATACCTGTACAACAAAGTATATAATTTTCTGGACGTTTGTGATCTACTGGTCAAAAATCAAAATGGATTCAGACGACAAAGAGGAACAATTGATGCATTAGCGCATTTTGTTGAAAACGCTAGGGACAATTTAGAAAACCAGCCAAAGAAGGGTTGTTTTTAGATTTGAAAAAACACATTTGACACTATTGATCATAACTTCCTTCTAAGAAAAAATGCTAACATAGGTTTGAGAGGACCAATGCTTGAAATTATGAAATCTTACTTATCTGACAGAAAGCAAATCTTTAGATATGTTGCTGCAAAAAAACAGGTCCGCGAACTGTTACTTTTTGGCGTGACTCAAGGTTCAATTTTAAGAACACTACTTTTCATCATATACGTCAATGACATCAGACAAAAATGCAGTTGCTCCACAATAACCCTCCATGCCGACGATACTGCTCTGCAGCCCCAAAAATGCAAATGAAGGTCTTTCTCAACGTGACATTGACAACGTTGGCCTCTACTTAAGCGATAACAAAATGAAGCTCAATGTTGGAAAAACAATTAATCTAAACTTAGGTGTGAAAACTACGATGAATGATCTAAGACTGAACAACGCAACCCTTAAAAAGAGCAAAGAAGTAAAGTATCTAGGCGTTTTGTTGGACAACAAATTGGATTTCAAAAAACACATAAATAGCGTCGCAGCAAAATGACGAAATTTAAGGGATTGTTCTACAAAATAAGGTTTACATTGAGTATTAATCAATTAGTTTAGTATATAGGTCTTTTGTTCAACCGGTTATACAATATGGAGCACTTAATTACGGAACCGCAAACAAGAAAAGCCTGAAATTTATCAAAGTTAAAATCAAACAAGTTGCGCAAAATATTTTCATAAAACAAAGTCATCAATCAACAGCAAACGATCGGGAAAAATATGGAAAATTCCGGGTGAAAGAGCTACATATTTATTAGCTTTTAAAACTTTTGACCAAAACACTTAGGCGAGAACATTAAAATGAAGTTTTTAACAGGTTTATTGAGGCTTCAGAGCTTTTCAATTTAGATGAGAAAAGAACAACAATTATGAAACTAAAACCTAGCAATCATTTTACTGGTATCAACCCAAAAGAGAATTGAAATACGAATAAGAAAATTGCTAAATTATATACTTAAATTCAACTCAAAATACATTCATTTTATAAAGAGTTGTTGCGGATCCGGAATTAATACACAACATCATACTTTTCAAGAAAGTATTATACAAGGAAATGATATCATAGAACTTTTTTAATAGTTTCTTGGGCAATTGTCTAAAATTCTAATAGTTTTTTTTTAATTTTTTTATTCTTTACAAAATCTCCACTGTTTCCTCACGTATAATTGCTGTCATTCATTCTTTTAAACCTTAAAACAAGCCAATATCAGACCCTACCCCCGACACTCGTTGCTAACAAACTTGAACTGCTTCCCAAAGGCATCACACGACTGGGCTTTTTTGCCTTTTGATGGCCTTTTGAGTATGTATATGTAAACCTCATAGAAGAATGCTGTTATTCTATACATACTTGAGAACAATTTATTATTATTATTCTTATTTTTATTATTATTATTTTTATTATTATTATTATTATTATTATTATTCTTATTATTATTATTATTATTATTATTATTATTATTATTATTATTATTATTATTATTATTATATTTAAAAGTCCAGATTGATCATTAAATATTCTATGGTGCTCGTCTTTGGCTAATGAAGCCAAATTGAAGGATCATTAATTTGTAAAGCAAAAATCAATTCAGGAAAAAATATGATCCATGCGTTGTCAAGAATCTGAATTTTCTGTTAAAGGAGGTTTTTCACTGCATCAAAGATAATAGAAGAAAAAAAATTGATCCGCATTTCAAGAAACAGATTCTTAACGTTTGACAACCAGTCATTTCACATGAAATTCTTTAGAGCAAAAACAAAAATGGAAACTTACATTGACTTAAACCCATGTCGAGACCGGATGGGAAACTTGTAGCAATCTGTCAGATTCTGACAGATAAAAGTTTGTCTGTTCAAAAATGATAATCTTGAAAGATTCAGCCGGAATATGGTTAATCTGGCACAAAAAATGGTTATCTTGCAAGATTGTGATAAACGGGAAAGAGATTTTTCCGGTTGAGCTGTATTTCAATTGGTTATTAACATCTAAGCTGCTGAATTTTTTTTTCAGAAAATTATTTCCAGTTGTCTTGTCAATCATGTAAAGAGCCCACAGAAAAAAAAATCAAAATTGCCTGATACAAAGTTGCTAGATAGGATCGCATACTGAGTTACATTTACAATTTTGTTGTTCTTTGTGAACTTCAAGCTACGTACATGACTTACTTATTGTGCCTCAATGAAATACAAATAATTACAACAAACGTAATTTTTATTACATCAGTTTTTTTAGTTATTTTTTTTTAGTTAAGTATTACGAGAATACATTATAGGCTCAATTAGAATTATGTTGGTTCACAGTGAACTAACATAAAATGATTCCCAACAAAGAATCAGCTTCGAAAATATTCCCAGAAAGTTTTTATATAACAGGAATCTTACAAAAAAATTGATATCTTTTAATCGGACATAAGTTATCTTTTTTTAAAATCTGACAGAAAGACCAAGGCACAAAACTGGTTTTATGGTAGTAATCTGACAGAAAAGTGGTTATCTTGTTGGAATCTGGCAGAAAAATTGTCAAATTGTAGAAATATGGCAGAAAAATGGTTACCTTGTAGGAACCTGCCAGAAATATCTGGCATAAGATGCGTCGTCTTGCAATAATCTGCCAGCTTCCTACAATATAACCATCCATTCTCGACAAGGGAAAATTTGGAAAGAAAAATGTTTTTTGAAATGAAAAAAAGATTTTGTGCATCTGAATTTGATTGAGATATCTTTAAGCGCTTCTACAAACAACGTTAAGTTTTAAATACAGACAGTTAAACAAACATTCGCAGTAAATGTTCAATTAATTTTTTCAAATGATTGCAATAATAAGTAAGAGTATGGGAAATGGTCCTTCCTGAGAGTTTTTATAAATTACAGAAAAATTAAAATTACTCAATTACAAAACAGATGTTGATAAAAAACGCGAAGTGAACAAACAAAGAAAGAGTTTTTGGATATTTACTTCAAAAAATTCAATTTATTGGTTCTATTAGAGTAAAAAAAACAACTTTATTTAATGTCTCATAGACACAACAAATGATAGTGTGTACCAAATTGAATTTTGCGACTGACAATGAGTTGTCGTTAACTAATTGAACAATTATGTTGGTTCACTTGATTTCGTTAAAAAAAACTTTGGTTTTAAATTTTCTTAATAAATTTATTAATTATATTTTTATAGAATTATACATGCATCACTGTTTTTACTGAACCGTTTTACCGTTATTGAAAGCTTTGATTCCGGAAAATTTTTCCCCTACTGTTCCAGTTCTGATTGCAGACTCAATCTTTCAAGAGGTATATGTTATTGTAATTCGATTTTTGCAATGTTTTAATTTTGTGAAAACTACCCGGTTTCACCTAGAAACTCAACATTTTGGACACACTAAATGTAAAAAAAACGTGTAAACGACATGAATGGGTTGTAAGTTTCTTGCAAACATTATCCTGAACTTGGAAAAATTTTAAAGTTAATATGTTAGCATGTAAAATCACAAACGATTTTTGCAAGAAAAGTTCATAGTTAACTTGCAAGCTAAACATCTTTACTGCGCCCGGATTGTTGACTGGCGTTTACAGTCGTACGTTCTGCAACGTTTTCACAGGAACTCTGAGTTCATTTTAGGACGTCATATTTGATCCTATATTGGCTACAAGCACAGGTCAACGCTTTTTTTTTCAAGGATGATCACTGTTTTTCCCCACTTTACATAAAAGTTTTAAAGCGTGATTTATTGATAGAAAGGTCAGATGATATATTTTTTTTTTTTTGGGGGGGGGGGGGGGGTTTGATCGCCTTATTGATTTTTGGAAAAAAATGCAAACTTTTTTAAGCTCCTGTATTTAAATTTTCTCTCCGAAATCTTGTTCGGTTGTGATAGTTTCATATCAAGTCCCACGGGCTGCTGAGGCATGTTCATGGCCATTAAGTATGTTAAAACATTAAAACATACGGGTAATAGCGACTGCTAATTTGTTGTCGGATTATTGAACGAACATTTCAAAGTACATTGGGTATAATGGCATTGGGTAATTTGTCCTGGCACTTTTATTGCATGAAAGCAAGAGCATTTATCGCGTGCAAATGATATCAAATTAACACTTGAATGGAAGTTATAAGTTTCTCCGTTTATTTTTAACAAAATAAATAGCCTTTTAATGAACTTAATTTGAACAATATAAAATGTTTCTTTTTCAAAACCTAAAAAATCACCTGAGTCAGGCACCAAATTTCGCTCTTTGTGCATTGAAATTGAACAAATTTACAATTCCACGGCTATTACTAATGGCAACATTTTCCAAACCTCCTAAATTAATACTTAAATTCTCCGCAAAAATTTCTACTGCTTCGATTGTCATACTTGAATCTCAATTCTTGACGTTGAACAATTTTCTCCTCTAAATGATGCATGAAATCGCACAAATTAATGAACCAGTTCATGCTTTACGCGTGAACAAATTTTAGACTTACCTTGTTATAAAATCATTCAGTTAATGATTTCCGAAAAAATCGAGATATTAGGTTGTTACAGCGGAGATGAAAAAGGCACTTAGTTCCATATTTTTCCTGAAAAGTGTCATTTTGACAAGCCTTTTTGGTCCATAATTTTAAATTTTAAACTGCTGATTGTATTTTCAAAATAATTTTAAAAGATCAACTTGTTAAACGTCAAGTTGTGCATTTATGGGACTCCGAACACTTACCAACCAATAATAGCATTAAAATGCTAAATGTTTCAGACTATCTGTGTTCCGTAAAGGGTTGCGAAATTTTTCAGCTCTGCATAACATTATGCAATTGTTTGCTCACGCAAAAGCTATTCAGAACGATCTATTCTGCAGTAATTCTGCAGTAATTTTACTATTACAACCACTTTCAAATAAATGTCCTTTAAAATGAAAACTGATATTTTTCAATTATTTAGACTTTTTTCTTTTTTTTCGCATACAATGATAAACATATGGCAATGCAAAATCAAAATAAGCATAACCAGTGACGTCAAGTTAAATTTCTCTGAAACCGACGCAATTAACTTGAACTGTAAAACAATACAGGTATTGAGATCTAGACTGTTCTTTGTTTTTAATCATTGTCTGGTTGAATACTGGGTGAACAATTGCAAAATGTTACCTAGTCCCGCGTTGATTTATTGCAAATAAAAGGTCATTGATGACTATCGCTAAGGATTCAAGGTCACATTTGTTTTATCTCTTGACAATCGTTGGAAAACTCCATGAAAACTACTAAAGCTAACAAAATATTAAAATACCATTGCCAAATTAATATATACAAACCAATCTATACAGATCAAACCAATATTTGCAAAAAATGGCAAAAATGTTCTGTTCGTTAAAATTGTCAAGTGATTTCTCTAAATTAACAGATTTTGCCTGAAGAAAAACTTTAGAATCAAGAACAAAAGTTCAGTAACTTTTGCTTATCTAAATAAGAATCAGCACAAGATGAACAACAAGAGCCAAAAAAAGGTCCACATACCCCAGTGATTCTGGAATTTTTATCGTGTATGATCTGATAAGATTCTGATCAAAAATCTTTATCGTGTAAGATCTTATCTGGTCTTACATGATAAAAATTCTGACCTACGTGAAGTTTAATCGTGTAAGATTTGATAAGATACTTATCAGATTTTATAAGATAATAATTCAATTATGCTGAAGTGTTATCTTAAAAGAACTGATAAGTATCTTATCAAATCTTACACGATAAAAATTCAAGTAGGGCTAAGTTTTTATCGTGAAAGATCTGATAAGAAATGTTTTGATGATTTCATTATAACCGTATAACATAGTCAAATTCTTATGAAAGTAAAAAATAAAGGGCCAACTAACCAATTTTGAAACAAAAAATGTTTGTTGATTCTATTTTGACTGCACTATTATTCTTAGTCTTAACTAGGTACTATGGCTAAACTTAGCAGTCCAATATAGTTCTGATCTTTGATGAAATTTTTACAGCCTAGTTTTAGGCCACAGGTTTAGCCTATTACTGCCTCAGAAAAAGCCCCTAACACTCGAATAACTTGTTTCACAATATCTTATACGTCTCAAAAGACAATGTCAGATAATTTTCTCTTTGTTGCTCTGACACTTAAGTGTTGCATGCTGTAGCTTTTTTGGCTACTGCTTGAAAGCAGCCTTGAATTGTCTTTAATATGAAAAACATGTCATAGTCAAAGAATTAATATCGTATGAGATCTGATGAAAATCTTATCAAAAAGATGAGTTTTCCGAATGTTTATCTTGCAAGATCTTATAAGATTCTTATGAGATCTTACACGATAAACATGTTGTGTGAGGCAGAACTTTTATCGTCTAAGATCTTATAGGACAGAATTTCTATCTTGTAAGATCTGACAAAAGTGAAATTTTATCGTGCAAGATTTTATCAGACCAGATAAATTTTTTTATCGTGTAAGACCTGATAATTTCTATTACAAAGTCTTTTTCAGGTGACGCATAATCTTATAAGCACCTGTAAGTCAAATTTGTAAGAAATTTGCAAGATCATACACGATAAAAGTTCTCAAATGTCTGGGGTAACTACATTGAAGTTTCTGTCTGAAGTTGGAGGAGGCGCTTATGAAGTGGGGAAACATATTATCAATTCCAAAAAGACCTATGCGATTATTAAAGTGCTCTGAAAATGAAAATTTTAAGGCAATTTTTGAAATATAAGCTTTGACTTTGATGAATTCGAGATGCTCTGTTAACCAATTTGAAGTGCTGCAATTTAGTTAATGGTTGGATGCTCACAAGAAAGCAATCAAGGCAGAGCTCAGATCTAAACTACAACCTTGAGAAAAACCCGAACACGCTAAAAAAAACCATTGTGAAAATCTGCGCTGCCTTGTATCAGAGCATGAAATTTTTTGTGCAAAACTCCACCAAAGGTTTTTTGACCATAACACAATACGTTCAACGGTTTCATTTGAACTGATAAATAGAATATGGAATAAAGTGATAAATAGTATAAACAGTACCAAGTGAATATGTACCGTAGACCTAGTTCGCATTGAATGTGTGACCTCAGCCATCAAAAATTGCAGAATGGGTTTAACTCTACCCACTTTTCTGATCAGGTCCCACTTTAAAAGTTACAGCCTGGATCCCACTATAAAATTTACCGTTTGAATTTTGCTAATTATTAACTCATCCGTCTACCGGAACTCAATTGTAATATTTTATGATGCCTGTCTGGGCATAACAAATCAAAGACTCCTCAGCAAGTTGTCATGAACAAACACCCACTGCTTTTAAGAAATCATCAAAGTAAACAATTATATGCCAAAAACAATCCCGAAGACCTAAAAGTAAAATATCCTAGGAACTATTTAAATGATTTCTTTCACTAAATCGTCAACGGCTAGGTTTCCGATTAAGACGATCATAATTGTTCCGACCCCACTTTAGTGGGGAGGGAGGAACTATATACTCAACTGGGTTTTTTTGTTCAGTCAATTTTGGCCGATCGATATATTCATCGTAGAGAATTTTGAGTGGTGTCATTAAAAAGCCCGTCCAGCGTAGAATACGGAATTAAAAAGATTTTTTCATTTTTCATTTTTTACAGGGAGTTATCGAGGTTTAAATTTTGTGAACATTCCACTGTTTTTGTTCGCACTTTCAGTTATTTTTGCTAAAATTTGGCACAATTTCGCTAATATAATTCAAAATAAGTTAAAATTTGTAACGGCAGAGTGTTGTTGTTACCGTTAGAGATAGAAGAGCGTTTCTGAATTGTTTGAAGTTTTTTTTGGCTAAAATTTTTGATAAATATTTCAAAATTCAAACTTTTTCATCAAAAATGGCACAAAATATGCTTTTTTGGCCCACTTTGTTAAAGTTTGCCAGACCTAGTGACCTAGAAACCTTAACACAGGTTCCATAATCTCAAAAGGAACGTTAGTTGCAACTAGGAGCCGTACGAAAGTCTTCTGGAATTAAAACTTTGCCATTTTTTGCAGATTTAACTCGATAATTATACAAAATGCATCGTTGTTTTTTTTTCAATATTTGAAGAATTCCACTCAACAATTGATCTAATTCGCAAACACTTGGAACACTTGGTATGTTTGCTGGGCAGGCGACAAAATCTGGTAGACGTTCGATAATATCATGGATTCTTAGAATCAGAGACTTTTTGGTTTTTATTTTGATGCTGCCTTTTTTCAAAATAGTTTGCTTTTGTTTTTTTAATGTAAATTACTATCAATATTTTTTATTCACGGCTGGCTCGTTAAATATAGCTCAATTTTACGTACATTTGAGGTCGAATGTAGATACAGTTTGTTTTAAGGGAACCAAAGGGTTTTTATGGCTTTGAGGAAGAGTTTTAGTAAAAATTAACTGAATTCTTTTTTTTTCGCCTTCAATTATTATTCTTTGGCAGTCTGATTTTTGAGTTTAACAAATCAAAGATCTAAATTTCTTCCTCAAAAGGTACAGGTAAACCTTTTCTATTCTTTCGTTTGTTACCTAATGTCTCTTTTGTTATTGAATGTATTTGTTTTAAAGAAATTTCTGTGATTTTTTTAACTTGCCATTTTTTTATGTTATTTTAGGCAAATTTTGCTTATTCTCAGGAACAACAGGTCAACCTTTCCTCCTTATAGGATACAAACTAATTTTGTGGCCGAATGTTTCAAAAAAAGTTTTCTTGCTTTTGGTACTACGAGTTTCCATACAAAATTTTCTGACTTTTGTGCATAATCGCCCATTTTTGCTGTTGTTTTTGTTTCTTTTGTAAATTATCATATTCTTTAGCAATCTAACTGGAAAAAACTTTACAACATTTGAAATTGAACATATTTTTGGTTTTCATAACATATGGTATGAAGGGCTGCGACACCGTTCTCTTGCATAAGTTGGTAGAGTTTTTTATTTTTGCCCTGTTTTGTTGTCAATTTTTGTTCTCATATTGTTTAATTAAAGGTCTCAGTGGCCAACTATAGATAAATAAAGGAACTTAATAACTGATATCGGTAAATAGCTAATGGTTGTTTTGACTTTCGAACTAAATTTCTAAAAGAAAAGAGTAATAGTATTCTTCAACTTATCACTTTGTTCTTGTTAGCGTTTTTTCTTCGTATTTTACTTTGTTGTATCATTTCGTAAATTAGCCTCAATATTTAGAGCTCTTTCTAAAGTGTTGTTGAATCAAACAATATTTTTTTGGTTGTTTGAACGTTTTAAATGATGTCTTCAGGGCTTAGACATTTTGTATCAGAAGAATTGTGTGAAGTTTAGATACTTTTCAGTTTTTGTGGTTCTTTTGGTTGTCATTTTGTGATAGTCGTGTTATAAAAAGACGTTATGATGATAAAAGGAGACGCAAATGAAGATGTTATCACCTCGCGGTTAAAAACTTATACATTTAATAGCTTGAAAACTGTAGTTTTGTAAAAATGTTTGTGAAACCTTTTAGTTCAGATTGTATTTAATGTTATTTTATAGTCTTATGATTTACTCTCATTAATAAAAGTTGCAATTAGTTTTCCGAATATTTGCAAGACAAACTTTCTGCTCTTTTAGTCGAAAGCTTTTGTTGGCTATGAATTTTGAATATATTTGTTTTTAATAAAAAAAAAGATAGATTTTTGAGATCTGCCAATTTTATTTGTGTTAAATTGTAGCTAAGCATCTCTATATACAAATCACCTCATTTATCTATTAAAATACAAATTGCTCTTATTAACTGTTTTATTTTCCTCAAATGGTCATTCTTCTTGGAATAACCAGTTTTCATAAAACTAATTTTCGTGAATTTGGTATATTTGCCCCTTTTGTAGATTTTTGTTTTCTTTTCACAGTATCACAATAATGGGCGTCATTTGATTTACAGATGTTGTCACCTGCAAAAAATGCAAACGAAGATGTTTACTGTTTTTAGTGATCAGCTTATTATTTAATTGATTGGGGGGACATCGTTTTCATGCATAATTTTTCGTGCAAATTTTTCGTTTTTGCTTTATTTGTCCTTCTTTTTGTAGTCGTATGATATATCCTGGATAATGAAAGGCCTCAGCCGCTCTCTATTGAGGTATAAAAGACACTCTCAATGATTTAATTTGATGCGTAATGTTTCTAATCAGTTCGAATTTAATTCTTTTTTTTTAAAAAAAGCAATGTTTTAATAAACTTTGCCCCTTTTTCTCATTTCTATTCGACTTGTTGCCACGTCGCATTGAAGAAAAGTCCCACATTTTGTTCCAAAAAAGCACCGGTTAATCCTCTTAGTATAAATTTTATCTGATGCAATTTTGCTTTGGTTATTAGTGATTTTCAAAAGATTGACAAGGAGTTTTGGTCGTAATTAATATTTGTATCTATTTGATTTTTATTGCTGTCTTTTCTGGTAGTCATATTATGGTAGCCACAGGTCTCATAGGCCCTCTAGAGTAGATTGTTTTATTCTTTTAGACTTTTGTTGAACGATATGTTGATACGTTAATTTTTTTATCTCATCCTCATTTGGTAGACAATTAAGTGAAAAATGTAGATGAGCGGGGTCGGAACTTAATGTGCGAACGCACATTACCGAGCCGCCTTGTTTTCTATCTATATGCAGTTAGTTAACTATTCAAAAAAAAACAATTAAAAAATGTGTACAAGTGATATCGTCCCAATCAACTGAGCAGTCAGCGAAATTGTGCAAATTAAACATAAAAAATAAAAACTTTGATTGTGTTTTCTGGTTTTTGAGAATCAGGCTTAGCATTGAGTGCATATCAGTTGATGAAAATATTGTTCTGAATGAGAAAAAGTTGTAGGAGAACAACCGACTGTTTTCACACCAATGAGTGCATATTAGATGATAATTCGGTGAAGGGCCCGCAGAAGAGTAGCCGTTTGGTTTCACACCGATAAGGTACAAAAGATTGGTGGAAAAAACTTATTTTTCTTTCTGTAAATTCTTTCAATAAGTCTTCAGATTTTTGTAGCATGATTCTGCTGAATCTGGCTGACTTACAGAATTCCGCGTTCTTGATAAGAAACAAATTATCATAGCTAACCAACTCCATTAAAAATTAAAACAGCGCTGAATAATCCTGATGCAATCTTAAGTGTACTAATTAACATTTTTCTTAATTTAAAGAATACAAACGCCGCTTATGTTTTCAATAAGTAAGTAAATGCTAGTTTTAATTTATACAAAATTTGTTTAATTCGAATCTGAACAGCACAGTCCAAAAATTTTTCTTAAATTTTTCGAACTCAAAACAATAAAGAATATGGTCTACAGCGAACGTTTTCTTCCACAAAAGCCCAACTTGCACAAGTTTTTGAATCATCTCTGTCGAAGTTCAAATCAGTTTATTCATTGAAAGGGTAAGTATTTTCTGCGATAGGAAAGCAATTAAAAAACTTCATAGAATAAACCATTACTTGTACCCACATTTCACAGTTTTGCATGAGTTGATTCTAGTTTAATTAGCAGGCTAAATTGCTAGAATTGATATTTCCACACACTGCAAGGAAATTTTTAAAACTTTAGACAGGTCCGAACTAATAGCAAGAAAAAAGAGAACAAATTTTTAATTAAAGGTAAAAGACTAAATCAATGCTTCAAATTTGATGTTGTAATCTTTTTTTTCTAAGAAAAAAGCTTTTAATAAATAACTGTGATCTGAATAAATAACTCCTGATAAAACTGATTTGTCAATCTCAATCAGAGTTCAATTAAAATAAGTGAGAGATGCATTATAATATCTAAATATAATGAAAAATGTTGAAATTAGGCACCTAATTTTCTTCAAAATTTCCCAAAAACGCCAAAAATGGTATCCACGTGGCTCCGTAAACAGCTCAGACAATTATGGCGCCATATTTTACCATTCTGGCATGGTCCTGACGCGTATTTTTGCAAAAATCCTCTTGCCAGAAAATGATCAATAATTTTTGATGAGACGTCTTTTGATTTGAAAATTTATTTTTTCAGTTATCATTATCAGTCATTGCCTGAATGACAAACAAAACATTTCTGATGCTCGATTCCTTTTGCAGCATCATTGGACCTAGTCTTCTAGAAAAAGTCATTGTTGGCATGTCAACCAAAACAAACGACAAGGAGTGTGAAACAACTGAACTCTTTTGTTTCTCTACCAGTGGCAACAATTATTGATGACCACAGATTTTCCGTCTTTTATGCTTTGGCTCATTCTTGGCAGGATTCTAATCCTTTTAAGATTAGTTTGGTGGCAGCATGAAAGAAACCATGTAAGTGAAGAGAAATACATATAAAAATCTGAGATTTCGAAGAATAGAAAACTTTGCTTGGGCCCTAACAACATTCAATTGATATTTTTTGGCGATAGCGCGATGGGGAGACATTTTTCAGGAAATTTGTTTGTTTGTTATTTTTTTCTTGACACTGAAATTAATAAAACTGGTCTGGGGGATTGTCGATCTTCTAAAAAAGCGAGGTTCTTTGAACATCGTATATATAGCTATATACAAAAAAAAACTGTTACTTTACAGTATTATACCAGATAGATATAATACAACCAACTATTGTCAAATAGTTGAAGTTTAGCGTACTGGGTGAGTGTTCATTTCAAATCTGACCTGCTTTGTAAGCCCCCCAATCTTTGAAGATATAGAAATTTTACACCCCCAGGTGCAGGTGCTATTTTTAACATGCTACTGAGCCAGATAACAAAAAGTAAATTGCAATTGGGGGAGGGGACTCTAGGAGACAAAATAGAAGAGATCCGACTGTTAATATGCGAAGAATTAAATATCTTCGATAAATATCTCGGAAAAAATCACTTTTATTAAACATATTTATAAAGAAAAACGGTTTCACTTTAACTGTTCTAGTGGAAAAACAGAAATTGGTATTGATACAATTGAATCACTTAAAAATGCAACCAAAAATTAAGAAAAACATTAAACTTAGGACGCTCAGATCGATCTTTTTTCCCCTGTTTTTAATTAAGATGATTTTTTGTGATTAGTCATCAATAGATTTGCGCACTAAGTATATACGGCCTTGAAATTGGTTCAAGAAACTGCATGTGGGATTGCTACCATAATTTTTCCTACCTTTCGATTTGCCGACAGGTGTTGATGAGTTTGCTCTTTTTTCGGGTTCTTGCTCATATCGTTTTGCATGTCTTTTCTCGTACTATCAGTTTTCAGCGAGGGCTCTGTTGCTGTTCGTTTTTGGAACAGTCTCTGTTGCTTGCAAATAGGCCCGTTTGTTGTCAACTCCACCTCTGTTTTCTGCCTACCATATCCTTTGCTTGTGTTCAGTCTGCTTGAGTCTGAAAATGAAAAAAAAAAACTGATTAATCAGATCTTGATCAAAAAGTGGACATGGCGCGTGTGAGTCCATTGGTATTCCGGAAACTTCCAACAATAATTAATATGGTTTTTATTCGCATGATACAAATCAATCTTGATTGTGATCAGCGTTTGAATTTGAATTTGATATTAACCAGAACAGCAATGTAAATATGTAAAATAATAGATGTTACTGCCTGGCGGGCACCCCAAGAAAACTTATGTCTCATCGAGTGGGTAGCCCAAAAGTATATTGGAGGAGACCTAACGCATTTCATACCTAATAAATTTTAACGTAAAGGAAATCAAAAAGGAAATTTTAACGGAATCTATCAAAAACGTAAAGAAAAGTGAAATTTTTTGTCAAAAACTTTAACTGATGACGGTTAATTTTAGCTATATTTTCTGGTATTAGGTTCATTTCAACGGCAGAAATGTGAGCCAATCTGAGTCGTGGTGAAGATGTTTTTCCTTTTTCTGTATGATATCGTTTGCTTGGTAAAATTCCTTTAGTTGTGTTCCGAGTTACTCGTCTCGCAAAAAAATATTTCTGATTAAGAAATTTATGAACAGATTTGTCTGCCTGATGCAAAAAAAAGTTCTCGAAAAATTTCTGATACATACAAATCAAATATGTTGATCAATTTGAGTTTGCTCATTATTGATTGAACGGAATAAAATTTCCGTTTAAAAAATTCTTTTTTGCAGATTGAAAATTTCGTTCAAGTTTGTTTTAGTTGTACAACCATAAGCAATAAGACTTTATTACAGACTTAGCATAGCTTTCATAGAAATGTAGTAACTGATTTTTTGTAAAGTAGTATCTTGCTTTGTACAAAACCCTGCAAAACTTGCTCATCTGTTTCGCTATCTTTTTGACATGAGATTTGTAATTCAGTACATTTTTACCAAGCAAATCTTTGTTCAAGTATTTACGTTTTCCGAAAGTCATGAAGCTGCTTCTTTGTCATTATTTATGCTCTTCAAACCATCTCTTCGTTTCTTTTATAGAAAAAACTATTGTTCTGCTTTGCAGCAGAGTAAATTGTAGTATCATCTGCAAACAGACCACTTTTGCTTTACTTACAAAATTTCGGAATATCGTTAATATATAACCCAAGACTAACCCCTGCGGAGCACCATAGTTGAGTTTCATTTTTCTTGAGACAGAATTATTTTACTCAAAGTACCAGTGGCGATTTCCGATAAAACTCTTCATTAAATTCAAAAATTCCCTCGAAAACCGTACTTTTCAAATTTCTATGGTATATGGTATCAAATACTTTTTTAGATCAAGGAAACATGCTAACACTTTTAAATTTTGGTCTACCGAACTCTTTTAAAATTCAGTAAAAAGATCAAAACGTTTTTGCACAATTTTCCTTGTTGAAACTCAAAACTGATCTCCTTTGATTAATTTCAACTTTTTAATTAAATGCATCATCCTATTAAACAAAATTTTTTCAAACACTTTCGACAACGAGCTTAAGAGACTGATGAGTCGGTAGCAACTCGGGTCAGTCTCTGAACCATTTTTGAACAACGGTTTCATTTTCGCCAATTTCCATTCCGAATCTTTGTTACTAATGCCATCATGACCAGACGAGCTTTGTTTATCGGCGATCCAATAGAAGCTGAGACTTCTTTATCAGAACAGGTGACATAGCAAAGCTATTGATATATTTCCTACCAAAACAAATATCAGTTTCACTGAAACTTGAGGCTAAGTTTTTGCCTATGCCAGCAAAAAAATCATTGAAAATCTCGGGATGATTGTTCAATTCAATTCGCCTGATTTTTTGTCAGTGCAAAATTCACTGAGTGCAGAAAAAAGGTTTTGTTAGTTTTGTCTTTCCTCTTAGCAAGATTATCATAATGGCTCAAGCATGCATTTTTGTTAGCTTTGAGTGCAAGGTTGCGTTGTTGCCGATATTTTAATGTTTTCTTCTGAAGGATTTTCCAACCATTTTTTGAAACCATTGTTTTTCTTTTTGATCGTGTTTTTCTCTTGATTTGTCATCCATTGAGAATTGCGGTTAATTCTCAAGGTTCCTAAAGGTGCAAAATTTTCAATAAAACCAAGAATAATTTCTGTTAATTCTTTGATCTGTTCATCTACATTGTTTTTTCCCAAATTTTTTTATTTCATGATTTAGGAGAAAAAAATAGTTAAAATCTGTTTCACTTTCCGCCAATTTATTAAGTTTTCTGTCCAAGATTTTTGTGACTCAATTCTTCTCAATGCTGTTGTTAGCTCTGATCAAAAGAGCCTAATGGTCTTGGATATCAGTTCTAACCGTGTTACAAATGAAAAACTTATTATTGAAAATATGGACAATTCATTTTTCACTGTTTATGGATGCGCGACTTACAGAATAGTTCTGGAGATCCAAAATGATAGACTATAGCAGATTAAAAATCTGCTGTTATGTGAGCCTAAAAAGTCATTGTTGAAATCTCCGCAGAAAGTGTGATATCATTTGGGATGATAAATAGTAGTCAAATAATTTTCAAAAAGTTCTAAAATACTCGAGATTGCAAATGTTGGTGAGCGGTAAATGACAGTTATAATTTGTAGCTCATTTTTGAAGTTAATTGTAAATTTAAAGCCTTTAATCTGATCACCGCGATGTTTAACAGTAACGTCAACGTTATCACTAACAAAAATGCGCATGCTCCACCTTATTGGCCGCTTCTATTATGCGCTACTATATTAGAAAAACCATAGATTTTAGAAAGTGAGGTCGGGTCATTATCTGTTAACCAAGCCTCTGAGAGTGCAATTACTGATGATTCGATTGAGAAACCTTCTATGAAATTGTTCAACTGGTCATGATGGCATCGCAACGATCTTATATTCTAAAAAGTAAAAAAGTGTCCTTTACTTTTTAATGCTCGTTCTCCTCCATATATATACCCCGTTATTCGTTTATATCATCATTATCAAAGCAGGAACAAAAAATTTTGGGGCAAAAAAGATTTGTTGTTAACAGTTGCAAGCATCACTCATCCCTCGCTATCAACATGAGTATCAGAAATCGTATTGAAAGTCAGTTCGCTGAATTTTGTTACTGTTGTCTTTCGATGAACTCAAAAGCCCTTTAACGTAATCCATTTCTTTGTCACTGTCATCTGACATCAGGCGAACTTGTTGAATACTATCATTATCTGATGCGATACAGGATTTTTGTATTCGTTTTCGTGCTGGTGTAGGCGGTGGTCTGTCCATTGATTTATTGTTCCCAGGAAACCTAAATAGCTTTTTCGGGATAAAATTTTTGCATTGAAATTTTGTTTTCTCAGTCCTGAATATATACTTTCCTGCTTTCAAGTAATCATCAAAATCTTGCTGTCAATTTAGTTTAATTGTTCGTACTTTCTCATCAACTTTTATCAAAGTTTGTGGTTGACCGTTATCTGTCTGCGTTCTGAGACTTTTTTTCGAAAGCAAAATCTAAGAAAACTTTATCAGCTTTCGTAAGCTTCTCCTCCATTTGCAGATTTTTTCCGTTCAAAAGGTTTACAAAGCCAGCAAGAAACTTTTTCCGTCCCCAAAATCAATTTTTGGACGGGAATATAGAAATTAGCTATAATTGGGCGCGGCTCGTTGATGTCAACCATCCGTCCTAGTTTATGACAGGCCACTAGGTCCCCTGATGCAACTTCCACATGTAGCATATTTCTTATGAACTCGATAACATCCGTGGTAACGTCCTTGTTAAAGTTAAATTTCGAAAGGGAATAGTTTCTTTCGAAGTATATCTTTTGACATCGTTCACTTTTTCACGGAGGTTTTCAATCTCATTTCGCAGTCAAAATTATTTCGCATTTCGCAGTCGTCCTTAGTTTTTAAATTTTCACATAACTTGGAGAGAAACTCCTTTAATTCTGGGTCAAATTTAGAACTCAATAGTTTATCCGTTAAAAAAGCAGTCGAAGTTATAAAGTTGTTCGTTTTGATTTCGTAACACAGATGCTTTAACGAGAGAGAGAGAGAGAGAGAGAGAGAGAAGCGCCTGACCTTCAGATTTGCATAGTTCTTGTCGTTGATATTTCTTCTGCCACCAAAGTCTGGAGAGTCAACGTAACTTGACTCGCCTGAGGCTGTTGTTAAAGCAATTGAATTATGTTTCTTCTGGATTGTCAGTACTCTGTTCATGTCCCTATTTACTCTAATTAGTCTTGATTTTCGATAGAAAATAGCCGCTCGAAATATAAAATGTTCGACCATATGCACAATATGTTGGGAAAAATTTGTTTTGAAATTTATGTTCAATTATGTTTTACGATGATTATAAGGTTAAAAATGAGATGAATATTCATACTCGCGTCAAGAAATTTCGCTTCATAAGGCATTTGAGCATGCGCGCGTGAATTTGTAACATTTGATTGCAATTTTCTTAGAAACTAAAGCCAGGGAAATTTTGAAAAATAGCAACATATTTCAGGAAAAATGCGCAAACAGTAAATGTTGTCAAATGACAATCCGGAGCGAGAAACACCGCATTATATTTATGTAAAAAACGTCTTCAGTTTTTCAAAATGAAAAACTCTTTATAATTATCTTCCTCTTGTATTACTTGCAACGTTCGATTCTTTTTACCACTTTTATAACGCGTTACAGTTTACTTGAATCTAAATAATCTCAGCAAAATTCAGGAATTATGAAATTGTACAGATTTTTTAGTGAATTTAACAAACTTTCCAAACTCTGTTTCCAATAATTAGTTTTCTCCTTAAAAACAACGAAAGAAAGATCAAGACCTATATTTTGGTGCATATTCAGTTTTGCTAAGAGAACCACGACTTCAATATGATCAAACAAAAATTTCCAATATTTGTTTGAAAATTTCGAAAATTTGTACAAACTTTGTTTTTTCTAAATTTACCTAACTTTTTTCCAGCGCTTGAGATTAAAGAAATGCGAAGTTTGCTGTCAAAAGGATGATTTACACTTCTTTTATTATCATAAAATTTTGTCACAATTCAATTGGAGGCAGTGGATAAAAAGACATAACAACAAAAATGTCTGATGGTCGTCGACAATGAGACATTTTTTCTCTGCATGGTCGACGACAATTTAAACAGTTTTCAGAAAACTGTAAAACAAACAATTGGAGTGAAAAAGTAATTGCTTTTGAAAATAACATATTGAGAATAGAACAAGAACTTCAGTTTCTGGAAACGTTTAAGACGCTGAGATGTTTTCACTCTCAGTCAGATGCAGCAAGCTTTTGGTAAATAAAACCAAACGGTAGCCCTTTTTTCATACTTTAATTTCTATTTGAGGAAATCTATTTTTTTTAGTTTGAGGCAAAGGCAAGCCTCTTGTTTTGAGAAGTCTTCAGAAATTTTTCTCATAAAAACAAAATTTGCTATAGATTAAATACGAGAATTATCGTCATCGCAATGATCTGCAAAAATGTTTGCGTATCACCGAAAGAATTTCAAAGACATCAGAAAAAGTCATTTCAACTAATAAACAATACTAATGGCAGAACAAATGAACCCGATTTCATATGGCAGACTCTTTAACTTGATTCAGATTGCAAAAAAATTCATGCGGTGCTTGTAAGGAATTTGCAACAAATTTAAAAAATTTGATTTGTATTTGCAGTGCTATTCGAAATATAAGTGAAATAGCTTTTCTGGCAATGTTTCGTAATCCAACTTATTGATATTTGATTGGGCAGCTAACTGCATTATCTGAAGGCCGAGCGATAAATAAAAAAAACAAAAAATTACATAATAAAACATTTGCAATTACAGTCGATTCTTCGAAAGATCTTGAAAAATGACACGATTGATGCATTTTTGCGCTCCTAATTCAACAATTGAGCTTTGTGTCTTTTTAACAAAACATACTGGAGGTAATATTGTTTTACAATTAACGCTTATCTGATACGTGTGTAAATGCTGTGAAAACAAAAACACATTTATTTCAGATACATATCAAAATTTAATAAATCCATGCAAAATAAACTAAGGTGGCCCATAAAAGCCACAAAAAATGACATAAAAACTACTTCTGAATTGAGTTTGATTCACTCGTTCCCCTAGAACAAATATCCATCTTGAAAATTTACTTTCAAAAATGTATCAATTTCCAAAGTCTTTCAATTGAAATGCACAATTAATAAGTACCAGAAGCTAAAAGAAAAAACACAGATTTTGTGGTGAAACCATATGCACGCCTGATCGCCTATTGTTTTTAAGAAAAAAGAGTTTAGGATGGTTTTTGATTCTTTGAAATCTGTTATGCTACAAATTTTTAAAAAATTTTCCAAAAAAATTAAGTTCATGGAATCTTTATTATAAAAAGGACCAGATAAAACGATAGAACAACAAAAGATGATGAAGTTAATGCAAAAAAGCTAAAAAAGTTACTTTGTTAGCCTTTGTTTTTTTTCGTTGGATTTTTGGATGGAAGCAGGATAATAACTGTGGAGATTATCAAAACATTTCACTGAACCCGCATTATTTTTTTTATCAGTCAATATAAATCGAATATTCGATCTGTCCAATTAGACAGACTACAAAAAAGAATGTTACTTTAGAATATCAATATAAAACCTAAAATTTGTACGTAATTTGAGGTGGTTTTGGTGCCTGTCCCGTGTCGATTTTTTCCTAGGGGGAATTTTAGAAAATTCCTCGCAAACAGTTTTTTTTGGGTTTTTTTAGGAGGAGGGGGGTTTTAAAATGGTGTTAGAGTAGGGGGTAATTTGGGATATCCCCTTGGAAGCTCTAATCATACATTGTTTTAGACACCCATACTCGAAGACTCACTGTCTAGAACCCGCAACCTCTGTACACTCAGGCGGTTCTTCTTAGACTCCAAACCATCAATGCTTGCCCAATTCTAGGCGATCCATCTATATGAATCTACTCCCCATTACCCCATCACCCCCTTATCTTACATCGCTTTACCCCCTAAAATTACCCATCTAATCTTACATTTTTTGGATGGTAATTTTGGGGAATAAAATCTAAAAATTTCCCCCGTTACTACTCATTACTCTAATTACCCTTTATCTTGCATCGTTTTACCCCTCAAAAAGTACCCCCTAAAATTACATCTTTCTTTGGGTTTGAAATCTAAAAGCCCCCCCCCTCTACCCCTATTATCTCCTAATCTTGCATCATTTTACCCCCCCCCCCCCCATAGACAATTACCACCCCCTTTACGCTTACATCAGTTAGGATAATCAGGGGAGGGGGTAAAAACAACACGGGGTATCATTCTGTTGAATATTAATCTGCAGTTTATTTACGAATCAAATAACCATAGATAAGTGCTCTGAAATATACACAAAAATTGTTTCCCAATAGCGGCTTTCAAAATTTAATTATTTCTGTTTTCGAGTACTTTCCTTTTCCATGAAACATCTGTGCTCCGTTGGTGTTAAACAGAGCGAAAATGTTGTACTCGACAATGTGACCGCTAGAAAACACCTTGACTGAATTAAAAACTAACAAATTTTGCCACCTACAATAAACCTTCTAACAAGGCGGCTCGGTAATGTGCAATGGTAAGGTTCCGACCCCGCCCAACCACAATTTTGGCATAATTGTCTACCAAATGAGGAACAGATAGAAAAACCCAAAAATTATTTTTTGCGAATCCCAAAAAGCCCAAGTCTTTTTCAAAAAATTCTGTATGAACGATAAGATAACCTCCAAAACAAATAACTCAGTGGAGTAAAAATTGATGCATTAGATTGCTGTAATATGTCAATATTAAGAAAGCGAGTCAAAACGAACAGCAAAATCAAACAACAACAACAACAAACATTAATTACATCAAAAAATTTATGTCCCTCTTAAAAACTAAATTTAATAACAAAGTCAACATACCGTCAGATAAACCTGAAACTAAACAAAAATAACTTATAAATCACCAGAAAACATATGCGACTAGTCCATAAAAAGGTTTGGTAACAATCATACAAAAAAGAACAAAAACAGAAAAGTAAAAAAAATTAACTTACTTTTTTGAAACAATTAACTTCAAAGTAATAAATACCATTAGGAATAAATTAATATTACCACGAATTTGCGATTACCATTGCGTCTATAGAAGGGCTTTAGGACCTGACCTTATTCATTTTTTAGAGCGGCTAAAAAGAACAACAAAGTTTCAATTGAAACTTGCCAGAAAACGCTGTCAAAACCGTCAAGCCAAATTTGGCACTCATAATATATTTGATTGCGCCTTCTTCAAACAGCTATAATGTAGTACGTGTCCATTCATTAGTAAGACTAGGTAACAAGTAGACAAAAAAGCGAAGTGCTAAAGTATGTAATACTTTTAATTTTTTTTTCGAAACAAAATTACATCCAATGTCATGAAAGGCATTAATTTTAAAAAGAGCTATTTAAATATCGTCGTTTTTTCATGAAAAGGAAACCCTTGAAACCTTTAATTATCCAGAACATTTCTTGCATCTACAAAAAGAACGTCAAATATGACAAAAATCAAATTAATTTAATTTTTTTGTGAAAAAGCGGTGTCGAAGCCAGTAAGGTCATAACAAAATCTTCAAAAAAAAAGATTTTGGGGCACCAATCCCTTTTATTCCCTTGACACCCATAATGTCATATTTGACCTGTAATCAACTAACGAGATTAGGTAACAAAAAGAAACATAAAAAGAACAAAATTGCGAAGTTAAAAAAGTTTTTTTTTTTAATTTTGGAAAACGATGGGTTTGAAAGTCATAAAAGCCATCAGCTATCTGCTAATATCAAAATATCGGTTTTTTTAATCTTCCATGAAAAGCCAATGAAAGCCATCACTATACAGGAAATTTCATACGACCGAAACGACAAAGTATAAATGACAGTTAAGACAAAATCAAAAAATTCAATTGATTTCTTCAAGAAAGAGGCGTCGAGGCCATTAAAACGATGATTTATATATTTCAGGACTTTAATATGTTCCATTGTGCTTTAATTTGAATGCTAATAAGGTGACATGAGAACTGTCAATAATGTGATAATGTGACAAAATTAGAAAACGTGAAAAACTGGCAAATATCAAAACAAACAAAAATCTAAAATCTTGTAGTATCAAAGCCAGAAAACAATAATTTCAGGCTTAAAACTGCAACCGAGAATAAATGTTAACTCAGTAGAAAGAAGAAGCAGTCTTTTTTTGCTGACACTAAGCTGGAAGTTGAACAAATTAAGAAAAAAATAGAGGAAAATTTAATTAAGCCATTATTTATTGAAAAGTCAAGTATTATTAAAAAAGAAACGACCATAAACTTTCAATTAAAAAACTAAATGCATTAGCTTGGAGCTGTTTAGCAAGCGAATTGGTTGGACCTATCACTCCTGAGCTTTGATTTGATATGTTCTGTTCTTTATTATTAAAAAAAAAGTCTTTTTTTTTTTTAAAAAAAAAGACCGACTGATTACAACCCGATTTTTTTTGGATTGTAACAGTCCAAGAATGGCCCAAAACTACCCCTGTTAATACTTATTGTCCGTTAAGAACAATTGATTTTTCGAATGTTGTAGATACAGATAATTTCTGAGTTGAAACTCAAAATAAATTTTGCATTTTTGATAATCAACGAGTAAAGTTAGCAAAAAACGGCAAAGTTTTAACTACAAAGCACTCTCTGCGGACTCTGAAGTAGAAATAGCCCCCCTCTGGGTCTACAAAGATTGTATGAGTGTTGTTTGGGGGTGTACTGTAGGCAAATTTAATCAAAGTGGACTAAAGTAGCTTATTTCGTGCTGTTGTTGATGAAAAAGGCTAAATTTTGAAATGTTTATCCAGATTTTTTGACCAAAAAATTAAATCAAAACAATCAAAAATGCTTGTTCGTCTTCAAAAATAAAATCAACGACACTATTCTTAAAAATTATAACAAATTTTAGCAAAATTGACGAAAATTTAGGCAAAATTTCCGGAAAATGTGAATAAAAACAACGTGAATTCACTCTTCTTTTCTCAGAAGTTTAAGCCTCGATAACTCCCTGTAGAAAACGAAAATTAAAAAAAATCTTTTTAATTCCATATTCTACGCTGGACGAGCTTTCTAATGATACCAGTCTCAACTCTCTACGATGAATATATCGAGCGGCGAAAATTCACGGAACAAAAAAAACCCAGTTGAGTATATAGTTCCTCCCCCCTCAAGAGGGTCGGAACAATTAAGATTCTAACTAACAAAAAAAACTTTTGTTGTAATATTAATTTAAAGCAAATGAAGAAAATGGATCGGGGGAAAAACGTAACCAAATTCACTCACAAGAATGTGGTGCCTTGGCTCATAGAAGGGCTTTGTCCAGAGCTTCTTTCTCTAAACGAAACTTCGATACCCGAATATCTTGCTAGCTTGCATATATGGTTATTTCTATATCTAAAAAGTGGACCATTATGCTTTATTTATTCCTTCAAGGTAGTTTTTCATCATTCCGTTATCAATAACTTCTAAAAAAAATTAGCTCTCACAGTTTTGTTTCTTTTGCTGTAGTCAACTTCGGTTAAAAAGGCGGGCTCGCTATATTTTTTTCAACACTAGGATGAAACAAAAAAAAAGAAAATGTTCTATAGCGGGTTAAAAAATGCATAAATTTCAACACTGTTTCCTTGTGCACTTTGAAAACTCTCATCTTTACAACCGTGCACGACAAACATAACAAAATTAGAAAGCAAGTTGGTTTCTTGAGCTGTGAGTGAAATTTGTGGAGGCTCTGGCCTTTGTGATGAGAGCGATGTAAATTGTTCTACTTGACAATAGAACCTGTTGATTGTATATTCAATTAGCATGATTGCTCTGATCGCGTACCATCAAAAACAGTTATGCTAAGTCATTCTCGCGTGATTTTAATGAAGGTCGCAAAAAAGGAATGGTTTAGGTTTTACCATTTAGTTAAATTGAAATTTACTGCTGTATCCAAAATTTTTATTCTTAGGTTAGATGTAGCAGCTTGCACTTATGTTTTTGCAATAACTCACAGGAAAAATATGATATAAAAATTGTCAAAATATTCTGTTTTGCCTCCTTTATTTACTTAAGATCGTTGGAAAGGAAATTAAAAAGCAAAACTAGTTTTGGCAATTTTTGTTTCTTGCTTCAAGGTCAAACAAAACTAAACAGAATCTTTGTTTTTGCCGTCAAAAGTATTTTTACATCCATGTGTGAACAAATGAATGAACGTTTTGCGCCACTACCGTTTAATAGTGTAGTGAAAAAACTGTAACTTGATATTCAACTTAATGCATCCATGATATAGAACCCAAGTTTTCAATTTGAGAGGGTTGCATCTAGTGGAACAATACGAGAACAATAATTCAAATAGAATGTTTCCAAACTTTGTCGATGATTAAAGCTATCTGACAATATTTAGTAGCGAATTTACTTTAAACGTTTCGTAGAACTCAACTTGATCGGTAGAGATTAATCGGTTTTTTAATCACAACTCGCTTCGATAAATCAACAGAGACGCAGCTAGCAAACACCGAAACAGCAAAAGGAGCGAAGAAGCGAGTGGTTTTGTGGCGTTAAGTTTTTCTGGTAGTGTGATAAAACGGTGTTAAAACGAAAATTCGATTTCTCTATTGTCAGTTTTCATTCACCTGCGGAATTATTACGTGCTATGTTTTCTCAATTTCATTGATCATTTTTTTTCTGAATAATCCTCTGAATCACAATTTAATTTCATTTAGTTCGAGTGTATGAAAGTTTTCGTTAAAAAATTCATTGACCAAGAACTATCTTCTCAAGCGGAAAACATCATATTGAACGGTTCAAGTAAAAAAAAAACGATTTTGGAAAACGATTTTGGAGAACGATTTTTTGCAAAAGTTATCGCGGGAGTTTCGCATTGACTTTATTGCGATTAAGTGTATTGAAAAATTAGCCTGCGTAACTTAAATTGATTAATTATTGTTAAACGTGCGTTATCGTTAAACGTTGTGTGCTTTCAGGTTTCTACAAAGGATTAAATGTTTGGCTCTCCAACTGAGATAGACTGCATCGGTTGGTAAAACTTCAAAGAAGATGGGGATAGTTGATCTACAGAAAATATTACGCTTCATTTTGATTATTTCTATAGTCTAATTAACCCAGTTGTTTTACCGATTTGGATTAAGACCCTCAGATTTCATTATTCTGTTCCAACAAAATTTTTGTACAAACAATTATGAACTCAGAACCTTCCTGGAAAACCGTATCACACAATTGCAATACAAGATCAAGGAGTAATGACTAGATTTACTTTATAGACACAAGACAGAAGGGTAAAGAGAATTTTTTTGTTCGTATATCTGTACAAAACAATAGCAAACATCAGATAAGACTCCAACGCTTCTGGATGGGATTCATTAGGCAATCTAAATCATACCTAACTTATGCTTCCCGATTTAAGCGGCCCGAAAAAAAAACAACATGACAGGAACCGTATTTGATTTCAATTCTTTATTATTTATATTTCAAATAGAAAACTGTTTCTAGAATCCATTTTGGGTAGGGTTTGCGTAACTTAAACTTTATATAAAAAAAACTTTTTTCAATTTTTTTTGTCGCTTATAAAGAACTCTATTGCCATCTTTTCTTTTATGGGGGAGAAGGAGAAGGAAACGAAGGAGAAGAGTATGCTGCCGTTTTTTTAAAGTTCCTACTCGAACGTGCTTATTCCTATTCAAACATGCCTATTCAATTTTAACTGACTCTTTTTTGAAAAAATTTTAATTTTATTAAAATTTTACTTCGCCCATGAAATAGTCCAATATGATGTTAATGTTATCATTTAGCTTGTATCATATTCTGAATGGGGGGCATTGATAGTGGGCTGTTTTGTGTCTTATGTCAAATTTATGTTTCTTCTTTATTCATGTATCATTGACCAAAAATGTCACTTCTTTCAATAGATATTTCTAAAATTTTAGAAAAGAATATCAACATCAATTTCGATAGAAAATAGAGATAAAAAAAAGAGAATAAAAAGAGATAAGACATGGGTGCCTAAAATGAGAGATCTCTTGTGGCTTCACTTTCATGTGTCCAAAGCGCTTTTTTCAACATTTTTTGTCACTTTAAATAAAAAGAAGTAATAGATTTTTTAAAATAACAAGCTCACCCCGAAAAAGTTAAAATTAGACAAAGAAAAACCTAAAAAAGTATAACTATTCATCTTTTCGACTTTCTTCTGATACATTTGAGTTCGAACAAATAACTTTTGGTTTTCCTGAGACTGAAAAATTACGTTCGAAGAATTCTTAAAGGGCAAATCGGACATACTGCTGGAAAAAATTAACTCCTTCATTCTCAGTTTTTTATTAATGGTTTAGCCTTTGAAATACTTTTCTCTATATGATACTGCTTTTCTGTTGACTGTTATTTTAGATACTGAGTTGGACAAAATGATATATGCAATTTAAAAAATCAATAATTACTTTGCTTCAAAAGCTGCAAACTTATTGATATTCTTCTAGAGAGTTTCTTGTTTCTTTTTAAGGTATCTAGATTAGTTTATTAATTTTATATCCGCTCTATCCAATTGATTAGGAAATTGATACATGTTAATCCTCATTGCATTGAGTATATTATACTAATATGAGATCTTTTGTGTTACATGAAACGGACAGCAAAATAATATTTTAGAAATTGGTTTAATTTTTCAAATTGGTCTTATGTTTCGCAGAACTATCATATTAATCAGATGAATCATGATATATGGTTGATTTGGAACAAGAAAAAAGAACGAACGAAGGAAAAAAAACGATCAAACATGGGTTACTTGAAGTCAAAACAATCGGAGAGCCATTGCCTCTTGAGATTTAGGCAACAGGAATTTTTGAAATTATCAAGAACTTCATCTTTTCTTGGTGCTTACTTTAAAAAATGTAAATTGTTTTCAAGCTTTGATTTTGCTATGTGTTGAACACATTGTACAATTGGAACATTGTTCAAACTTACTTCACCAGAATGAGAAACTTGGGTTACGGGAACGCAATGATGAAAATGATCCATGAGATCGAAAATTGGATTAAAAGTTTGAACTACCGTAATAATTTGATTTTTTTTACTTGGCATTAGAATATAGATCTCTTCACAGAATGTGCCCATTGATTGATTTAGAATTATGGCCAGATCGAACAAACTTTAGTCGGGTGGGCCTGACCGATTAGATCCAAGATCAGTTCCCGCGACAGATCTTGTGTCAGACCAAACAGACCCTGGACCAGGCCCTGGATCAGACGTGGGCCTGACCAAAGAGGCCAAATTATGGGTGTGGGCAAGATGGAAAACATTGGACTCCGAGTATCAGCCAGAGAGGGGACGAAAAATTGGTACTGGCCAGGCAAAAGAGACCAAACATGGGTTAAGGTATGGCAGAGCGGGACGGTATGACCGAAACATTTTTCTGCCTATGAAATCAGTTGCACGCGACACAAGTACTTCTAGCGCAAAAATATCTTATGTCGAAGACTGCATCCTGGATAAGTGTCATGTTATTTTTTAAACTGCATAGAAACCTTGCTAGTGAAATGAAAGAGAAATGGCTAGGAAACAGTTTTGAGAACTGACGTTTTTGCGCTTTATTCAAGTCAGCAAAAAGGGTTGTGAGAAATGGCACTTTTGGAAGCCCGGACTTTTGTGAAAAATGTCTCTTTTGTGAGAAATGGCACTTTTGGATGCCCGGCACACTGTTAAAAGCCCGGACTTGAGTCTCAGAGCATTTCTACGCTAAACCAGCCCATTTCAAGTGTAAAAACTTAATTCAGTTCTGAAACATTTCATCTCCAGATAATTTTAAGAATCTCTATGAGCAGTTTTTCTTCATTATGATTAAATTAAGGCCATGGAGTTAGCCCAGGCAAAACTTATCCTGTACAGTCTGAAAATTACTCATACCTCAATGAGTTGGGACATAAACAGAGTACTGGCCATCCTAAAAAACAGAATGTCTCTATACTGATTCAGCGCTGATTTATTCTGCCGCCAATCTCCGGGAAGGTATACATACAGAGTCATGCGACACACTTCTTGATTTTTTTTATTCAAGTGTTTAATTTTGTTTGGGTATGGGAGCTCCGCTTTCAAAGTTAAATATAATTGAATTCTATGTTGAGAACTCGATTTATGAAAAGACTCAGAAACTCTAGAATGGGGGGGTTAGTGACAAAAATTACAGTCTAGATTCCTATTTAAAGCGAAGGAAAACTCTTTTCATGTATTGAGGACTTTTTAACATATCGATAGACCAGATTGGCTAAATTTATTAGTCGAGCATTGTCTTTTCATGCGCTCAGCGAAAGTCTTCATAAGTCTGCAAATCTGGATTTCTTAATATTTGTTGCTTTCTGTATTGTGTTTCTTACACTTCAAATGATGCATCAACGTAGCAGTACTGAACAGTTTTGCACCAAAGCCGTCCAATTTATCGCACAGTTGGAAAACTGCCACGAGATTTAGGAATCTTTTGAATCCATAAAATATATCATTTTGTAGCAGCTGCACCATATTGCCAAATTAGTTGGTCGAATGAAAATAGGCAAATGAATTGAAATAGTGTTTCTTCTTATTGTTAGTCTTATAAAATTGCAACGCAATCGAACGGTCAAAAAAACTCCCTGTATAGAAATGACCATGAAAGTGCTAATTGTTGGGTTATGGACTTTCGCAAGCGGAATAAAAGGCGTTTTTAACTAAGTAAAAGAATTGATTTCTCAAAAATGAGAGAATAACAAAAATGATATTTTACAGAAGAATTTAGAGATTTACAGGAGAGATCTGATTATTAGATCAAGATGGTCATTTGAGTTTGAGAGTGAAAAAGGACTCAAAAATCAGCTGTATATATACCCATTATCAGTGTGAAAAAGTCAAGAAACAAAACTAATCTTAGCACCGTGATTTATAGTGGGGGTCGCAAGGGTTACCCAATATGGTTTGCTTCTGCAAATCAGTCGCAAAGGGAACCATAAATGGAATGCATTTGCACATTTCTAAGAATTCATTCACACTTCCGGAGATGTCATCATCATTTAAAACATGCTGGGAAGATTTTACATCACTTAATCTAACTCTAATGATAGTTATCTAGATTCACCAATTTGAACCAAATATTGATTCTCAGCACCATTTCTTGACGATTCATTTATATAATTTCTTTGATCGAAGTCATATTGCTCGTCTTTGTAATCTGGTAAATCAAACTTTCTTTCTAATTCTCACCAAGTTTAAGACTATAGTTTGATCGATATTCTAACACCCCCACTCAGACTTGAGCTGATTGCGTAGAGTCTGTTCCCATTAAAACTGCTCTGAATGTTTCCACTTTCGAAATGGGTAAGGACTTTGTGAAGATGTCCGCTGCCATTTTGTCTGTAGGGACGTAATGAATTGAAATAGTCCCATCCTCAGTCTTGTCACGAATGAAGTGAAACTTTGTTTCGATGTGCTTGCTCCTTTTGTGCATGACTGGTTTTTGACAAAGTCTGATACAACTTTGGTTGTCCTCTCTAATTGCTATTGGACGTTTCTGTTGGATGCCAAAATCCTCTAGAAGCTGTTTCAGGTAGAGTGCTTCCTGAACTGCTGCTGCCATGCCCTGATATTCTGCTTCTGATGAAGAAAGAGCAACTGTGGCCTGCTTCTTGACACCCCAGCTGAGTGCTGCGCCACGTCCGTTGAGCTTGAAGTAATAGCCCGTTGTTGATTTTCTGTCGTTCACGCCTCCAGACCAGTCTGCATCACTTTCCCCCACTAAATCATAACTAGCCTCTTTTGTGTAAGTAAGTTGTAAACCTTTTGAACCTTGAAGATATCGCAGAAACCGATTTCCGCACATCCAGTGTTGATTGGTAGGTGCATTCATGTGTCTGGACAGAATGTTGACTGTGAACATGATGTCTGGCCTCGTCTGTTTGCCCAGATACAGAAGTGATCCAACCAAGCTTCTGTAGATCCTCTGGTCCACTTCTTCGTCTCCGTTCTGTGCTGTCTGAAGTTTCAAATTCAAATCAGCTGGAGTTCTTGAGGGTTTGCAATGATCCATTTGAAACCGCTCAAGCATTGTTTCTATGTAGCGTTCTTGGTCGACTGTGACTTTGCCCTCTTCTCGTCTGATTCTTAGACCCAGAAACCAGTGTAGTCTCCCTCTGTCTTCCATGTGAAAGGTTGCTTCTAGTGCCTTCTTGACATCACAGACCACTGTCATGCTTCTTGATGCTACTATGATGTCGTCAACCCAGACCAAGATGAAGGTGTGATCCTCTGCCTCTGATCTTGCAAACAAGCAGTGATCGTTCCTGCTTCTGGTGAACCCCTTCTCAGTAGGAAGTTTGCCAGCTCTTTGTACCAGTTGTTAGCAGCCTGTTTCAAACCATAAATTGATTTATTTAGTCGACATACTAAATTCTCCCCATCTGATCCTCGTTTTACAAACTCCTGTGGCTGTTCCAGATACACTTCTTCCTCGATTGGTGAGTGCAGGAAAGCAGTCTTGACATCAAATTGGTGCATCACATGACCCTGCTTCGCTGATAGCTGAAGTAGAATCCTGAATGTCTCTGGCTTACAGGTAGGCGCAAAAGTCTCAAAGTAGTCCAGTCCTTCCACTTGTTTGAAGCCTTTTGCCACATATTGCCCGGTGCCACTGGTCCCAATCGTCACCTTGCTTGGCTTCGTAGACTGTTTTGGGTTCCACATAGTCGCCCTCAGTCACAGCAAGATGGGTCCTGACTTCTCCAAAAAATTGCGGAACATTCCTTGCTCGTGTCCCTCGTCTGAGCTCTGCTCTGTCCGCGTGTTCCAGTGCAACTTCATTGAAGCCAACTGTCTCTAACTGTGAGAAGTCTTCTGTGTCACTGTCTTCCAGTGACTCTGAGTCTGTGTAACTCCCTCTGGTTGCAGTAGATCCTTCATCTAGTGCTGTTTCTCCAACATCTGAGGCCTCTGGTCTCAGTGTTGTTTCTTGAGTATTCACGCTCCCTGCGTCATGCCACTCCTCCTTTATTGCAGTAGATGTGTCCTGTCGTTCTCTGTTGTCATCGTCTTGATGATCATCATCTGGGTGCCAGATTCCCAGTTCCGACCCATCATCTAGTAGGTCAGCCTTTTTTGTTGTCAGGGATTGAGCCCACTTCAGAATCCTTGATGATCAAATCTCGAACTGCCATCACCTTGCGTGTGTTGGGTATGTACACCAGGTATCCATTTTCTCCTTCAGTGTAACCCACAAACTTTCCTTCCAGTGCCCTGGGTTCAAGTTTGCTGACGTCTCTGTCCCTCTTCCGCATGAAGGCTGTGCAACCAAAAAAAGATAATTTACTAATTGGAAGCTTAGGTTTTATACCTCTCATCAGCTCTGCTGGGCATTTTTCTTCTCCTCGTCTCACAACCAAGTTTCTGATCCTTGCTGCGTGAAGAATTGCTGCTCCCCACATCATCTTGGGAAGTCCTGAGTCAATGAGCAAACATCTTGCCATCTCCAGCAGTGTCCTGTTGCACCTCTCAGCTAACCCATTCTGTTGTGGCGTCTCTGGTATGGTCTTTTCCTGTAGAATGCCTGCATCTAAGCAGTACGTCTTGAACTGCTCTGAGAGAAACTCCTTCGCATTGTCTTGCCTCAGCTTCTTGGGCGTCCCCACACTGAGATTAAATTTCTTCAGGCTGGCCAGTGCTTCACTCTTTGCCTTAAGCAAGTCCACAAACACAAACTTCGTTTGCTGGTCTGCAAACACTATGCAGAACCGGAACTCTGACAGTGACTCTACTCTGAAAGGTCCCATCGCGTCTGTGAACACCCTCTCCAGCTTCTCTTCTGCTTGGGTCTCTGCCACTCTTGGTACTGGAGTCTTTGTGATCTTGGCCAATGCACACACATTGCATACATCATCGAGTCCCCCACTGTCTCTGGTGCATTCCTGACCACATCCGCTTGATTCAAATGACCCAATCGTCTGTGCCACTTCCTTGCACTGTCAAGTTTCACGCTGTTGAAACTCATCTTGAATTCTAGAACGCTGCAGGGTAAGTAAAACAAATTATCTTCTTGTGTTAGTTTTACCCGAGTTACATTCTGGAGTTTCATGCAGCTGTTTCCTCTCTCAAAAGTGAAGCTATGTCCCCACTCCGTGCATCGTGAGACTGATAGGAGGTTTGAAGAATAGTCCGGCACACACAGAACATTTTTGAGTTCGCATTGGAATTCCCCTTTGTTTGAGGGTATGCTGATCCTCACACAGCCTCTGCCCACCACTCTGGAAGCCTCTCCGTTGGGATTTCTGACCACTGATTGAATGGTCACAAAGTCCAGGAACGCATCGATGTTCGTCACTATGTGATCTGTACAACCACTGTCCTCTAGCATGCCTGCTGTCTTCCACTGGGTAACAGCTGCCCAGCATTCCTCGTCTGGTGTAGCCAATGTTGGACCCATTGCCAGTGACTCATGTTTGCCTCCATCTCTTTGTCTCTTGCATGCCCTGTCTAGGTGACCCTTCTCACCACACTTGCTGCATTGTGCTGTCTCCTTCTTCCTGCAGTCCTTGGCAAAGTGTCCAGGGATCCCACACACAAAGCAGTTTCCTTTCTTGGGTCCCTTCTTGAAGTCACGCTTCACTGCCAGTGCCACTGAGCCACTTTGTCCCTTGTGTCTCTGCATCGTGCTCTCATCAAAGTTCTGCAGCCTTTTCCTCAACTCTGTGAAGTTCGTTGCCGGGTTGAAGCTTTCCTGTATAACAAAACTTTCATACCTCATTGGCAGACCATTGAGGACCAAGGCGTTGAAGAGGGTCTCTGAGACTGCTTCCCCTGCTTCTTGTAGCCTTGTGAGCAACTCCTGTCCTCTGATGAAGAAGCTGTCCAAATCCTCAGAATCCTCGAGCTGCAGTCGAGCAAGCTGTGCAACTAAAGTCACCACTGTCGGCGTCTCCACACTCTGAAATCTCTCTTGCAAAAGCTTCCAAGCCTTTGCTCCATCTCCAATGCCATCATCTCCCACACAGTCATGTCTCATCAGCATGAGGGTTGTTGCATCTAGAGTCAGTGCCAGATGGCACCACACATTGTTCCGTTTCTCCTTGATGTCTGCAACTTCCTTCTCATATGCATCCTTCAGCACCTTGTGGTTCTTCTTCTCATCATTGGTTGCCCCATTGGCCAGTGTCGCAGGCTCATTGGGTTGCTCCTCTGTCCCCAGTAGTGATTTGTAGAGTCCCTTCGTCTGCATCATCGCCACAAATCTTGTGCTCCAGATTGGAAAGAAGTCCTGTGCCTTTTCTGTGTAGGTCAGCAGCTTCACTGTCTGTTGATCCATTGAAGTTTGAGCAGGCAAAACACTTGTGAAAAGAAAATGTACTAAGCAGAAAAGGATTATGACTGTCAACAACAAATTAGTTTTGTTTTGGAAATTAATTTTATTACTTTTTATGACTACTTTTTATGACATTGCTGGGCCCATAACCTGTTGGGGTATGGACTTTCGCAAGCGGAATAAAAGGCGTTTTTAACTAAGTAAAAGAATTAATTTCTCAAAAATGAGAGAATAACAAAAATGATATTTTACAGAAGAATTTAGAGATTTACAGGAGAGATCTGATTATTAGATCAAGATGGTGATTTGAATTTGAGGGATTAAAAAGGACTCAAAAATCAGCTGTATATATACCCATTATCAGTGTGAAAAAGTCAAGATACAAAACTAATCTTAGCACCGTGATTTATAGTGGGGGTCGCAAGGGTTACCCAATATGGTTTGCTTCTGCAAATCAGTCGCAGAGGGAACCATAAATGGAATGCATTTGCACTTTTCTAAGAATTCATTCACACTTCCGGAGATTTCATCATCATTTAAAACATGCTGGGAAGATTTTACATCTCTTAATCTAACTCTAATAATAGTTATCTAGATTCACCAATTTGAACCGAATATTGATTCGCAGCACCATTTCTTGACGATTCATTTATATAATTTCTTTGATCGAAGTCATATTGCTTGTCTTTCTAATCTGGTAAGTCAAACTTTCTTTCTAATTCTCACTAAGTTTAAGACTATAGTTTGATCGATATTCAACGCAATCGAACGGTCAAAAAAACTCCCTTTATAGAAATGACCATGAAAGTGCTAATCTCTGCGTGTTATGAATTGAACTTTGACCTTTGAAACGTTCAACAATTTGGCAACTTTATGGAACTAACTATAGCTGCGACGATAAAAAATATGGCATTTTTAGCCATTTTCCTTCGAAAACTCTTACTGTTCGTTTTTGTTAAAAAGCGCATAATTTTGCTTGATTAGTGGTTAATCAACTTTTCAATAGTTGAAAAAATTTTCTTGCTGACTGTCTTGTATGCATTAGTGAGAAACAATTATAGTTGAAATATTTTTCGAGGCACAAATCAGACCCATGGAAAAAGTTTTCCTCGAATCATGATTCGGGTTAAAGTTGAGCATCGAATTTTAGTTGAGTTGTTGTCGGGTATTAAACTTTGGCTGAGCCAAAACCCAGCAGCAAAATTTTCGTTCTAAGTAAAATCCAGCAGCCTAAAATTGGGTCGGGCTCAAATCGAGATGACGATAAAGTCAAGCAAAAGCCTTCTCTTAGTCAAATTGGGTCGAGTGTGGTCCTTTCATAATTCGGGGTTTTTACCTCGTATAATAATAATCAAGAAGTGAGCTTGACTTTGTTTGCATAGCATAAATTTGAAAGAGCTGCATAAGGTATATTTCTCTTTCAATTTTGCAAACTAAAAGCATAAAGTTCTCAAAACTAACTGGTTCAAATCAATTTGAGCAGTATTTGAGGGAACACTCAACCTTGCTCAGAAAAGAACTCGATACCTGTGTGATTCCCGGAGTTGTTCTGCCTGTTTCCTTGAGCAGTGTTGGGGTTGAACCCATTCACGGCCCCCTGTAGGAACAACTTGGCTCTGGCTCTGAGTGCCCGCAGAATTTTCCAGTAGCAAATAGTTGAGAGGACGAAGGGTGCAAAGTAGAAGAGGGTTAAATCCACAAGAAAGAGGGAGTCGTTGAAAATCACCAGCTGACCTGCACAAAAATTTTCTTTAAAACAAAAAAACAAAGAATTTTGCAAGAATTCAATGCGTAGATAATGAGTTTCATGACTATAATTATGTATTTTTTATTATTTACAATATTTGTACTGCTGTCATAAAACTATGATACCTGACTTATAAACTTTAACCGACTGGTTTTGAAAGTAATCTAAATTCGGAAGAAAATATGCATATGCTTTTATAAAATAACGAAAAGAAACTTCAGCAAGATTTTTGAGTTTTTGTTCCTTTTTTGATCTCCAAAAGTAAAACCGAAACAAATTCACCAGATCTCACGGGAAAATTCTTGATAGTCGGTTCAGGTGCTTCATTTTGAGCACACTTTACACCACAGGGCACCAAAATGCCGTAAGTTGTTTCCTTAATTTTTGTGTGTTTTCTTTTCACTCGAGGTCAGAGCTCACCAGGTAAATGCGAGTAAACTGCCAGCTTCATAATGCCAACACAGACATTGTACACGAATGACGCAAGCCAACTAGCCAGACATATTTTGATGCTTTTATTCCTGGTGCACAGTCGCATGCTCTTCAGAGGGTCACAAACAGCCAAGGCTCTTTCGAGAGTGAAACAGGCTGAAGTGATCATGGCAGCGTAGAGACCTAAAACAGAAAACTTTTCTGATCTCTGAAAAAGTAGATGAAATGAATGAAGACAAATTTTGCACATTTTTCTCAAACTTGACAGTAAAAACAATAAGAACGGTTTTGTTTTAAAAGCTAAATTATTCGGTATGTCGGTAAAATTGTCTGAAACTTAAAAAAGCTTCGGTAAGTTTGATATTGCAAGATTTGGCAAGCTCAGTTTCTAAATCGGTATGTTCCGTGAGAAACACAAGAAATCGCCGGGATTTTGCACACACATATTTAAATTTTTGTTTGTAATGTAGTCAAGTTGTATGACAGCCATCTACTTGCAGGAGATTCTGATGTAAATAAAATTATTAACTCTCTTCTTTAGATTTTAAAAATTATCAGACTAATTGAGCATTGATGGGGATTTGGTTCATTAATAACATTAACCGAGTTTTTATACCCACTAAATAACGGTATGGTGAATTTACCTTAAGGATATTAAATTAAACGCATGTTAAGGTGAAATTCAGGTAAACGTTACCTTATTCTTACTTTAAATAGAGTTAATGTAACAATTAACCTCAATTAACCTCAAATTTGTTAAGGTAAATTTACCTTAACTTCTTCTTTGCCTTAAAAAGAGAAATTTGATGGTAGAGATTCCAAAGAAAAATTATTAAGCGAAAAAAGTTTTAAAACAAGAGAGTTAGCATTAACTTTCTATGGTAATTAGGACAACTACCTATTTTATTTACGAACCCACATATTATTGGCAGTCTGTGGTTATCATTTCGTTTCATCTCCTTGATTCGATAAAGTTCTCTGTTTTGAAAAAAATAGTAATTATTATATTTTCAAAAAAAGAGCATTTGTCATGTCATTGAGTCGTTTGGTCTGGAAATGCAAATGGGTCTGAAACCAATTCGGTTCGACCTACGAAGCATATTAGTTTCGAACAAGGGGCATCTATGGAAGGAATTTGGCTCGACAAAGTTTTAGCAAAAAAAGAATTGGGTTCGACCTTTGAAAAAAATTTGACGTAATATTCCATACGGTATTAATTAAACTCTCCTAATTTTGACTAAACTGTTCTGCGATAAAAATGACAATCTTGAGTTTCTCTTGTGCTAAAAATTGACGATACTAAATCTCTGTTGTTTTTGAAAATCAATAAATTTTTTTTGTTAAAAAAATCACAATACGGAACCTCGCTAAAGAAATATCTGCATAAGAGTACAACTAATTTCCGACAATTTAAATATTTTACCGACAGGAAAAAAATGGAAATGTTATTTGAGTTCCCACATTTATTTTCCTAATCCCTTTATGATTTTAAATGCTAAGTTAGGAACAATAATTCTTAACCTGCTTCGTTGAAACAGAACACAAAATTAAATGTAATTTGACATTTCAAATGAAAACAAAAAGATAACATTTAGAAATGGATTTCCTAAACACTGAGATCTTGAAAAAACTCTAAACCAAGTTCCAAGAGCTTCAGATCTATGTCATGTTTTGGCAGCCAGCCGAGAAAAAAAACACCGAAGATTTTTCCATAACCAAAATCACGGTTGTCTGTTTAATTGCTCTCAAACGAAGTTTGTAGCAATTATATTAGTCCTGTTGGTCTTTTTTATGCAATTTTTCGCTTGAACAACTTTCTGTATGACGCTTTAGACTTTTCGTCCTCAAAAACGGGATAAACAGGTAGCGCCCAGCGGGCATTAAGTGCTCTTAGAGCCTTTCAGCTCTGTTTCACAGCTCAAACTGTTTTGGAGAATTATACTTATACTTATGGTTTGAAGGGCGGTTCTCAGAGGTTGAAACTTCCCCCCTGATGACCCTCCCCCTGTTGACCCCTCCACCTCCTGTTGACCCCCCCTTCCTGTTGATTCCCCCCCCCCCCCTATTGCCTCCACCCCCACCGCGCTGTTGCCCCCATCAGCCCCCAGGCACCCCCCCGTGGCTAGCTACTGACGAAGCCAACCGGTCGCCGGTCGTTTGAGAGCATTTCGCCCGACGTTAGTCGGCTATGTTATTAATTGCTCTCAAACGAAGTTTGCAGCAATTATATTAGTCCTGTCGGTCATTTTATGCGATTTTTCGCTTGACCGATTTTTCGTCTGACGCTTTAGACTTTTCTTCCTCCAAAACGGGATAAATAGGTAGCGCTCAGCGGGCACTAAGTGCTCTTAGAGCCTTTCAACTCTGTTTCAGCTCAAACTGTTTTTGTGTTTTGAAAACTCATACTTATGGTGTGAAGGGCGGTTCTTAGAGGTTAAAGACACCCGCACTGTTGACCCCCCCCCACTATTGCCCAAACCCCCACGCCGCGCTGTTGTCCCCACCCCATTGTCGCCCACACCCTCCTCCTCCTCCCTCCCCATCAGCCCCTAGCTGTCAAGAAACTTCCTCTAGGGTTTTTATAATAGGTTACCGCATAGTTTCTAGTGGTAGTGGAATGATTTCAAAATATTAACATTAAGAATTTTAGCTTTTTTTGACAAAACGTGCAGAGTTTTATCATTTTTTTTGACATTTATTTTTCATTATTACGTCTTTCCAGACGCAAGGACCAGAAAACCTTACGGTTTGCTAATAAACTACTGAAAATTTATTATTTTCCATGGAATGGCTTTCAATTTCATAATGTGACAAATTTTAGCAATGTTTTTGTTAAAATTTTTGAAAGTTTTTGTTGGTTTTTTGTTTTCTTCTGCCTCAAGAGCCATGGAACCTCCTCCGAGGTTTGATCATAGGTTACGGTATAGCTTCTAGATGTAATGGAGTGTTTTTCAAGATCTAAATATCAGCAATTTTAAAAAAATATTTGCAATTTTTTAAACATTTTAAATTTTTTCATCATTTTTTTCCGGTACCAGGGTCCTAGGGACCTCCTCAAAGGTTTGATGACAAACTGTAGGATAATTTCTAGAGGGAATGGAATGTTTACCAATATTTTAATAACTTCAGCCTCAGCAATTTTTTGGTAAAATTCAGTTTTTTCAAATTTTTGGAAAATTATGTTCCAAGTTTATGGATCTTTATACGCCAGTGAAACTATTTAAAGTTTGAAATAGGGATACTGGATAGTCTCCTGAAACAATGAAGTGGTTTTGAAGATTTTTTTATCTTTTTAGCAAGAGTTTGTTAAAATTTACAATCGTTTTATATTTTTGAAAACTTACTGGCCAACGAAGCTTTTCAAGTCTCGCAGATGGGTTACTTAACATAACTCAAGAGATAAAAATTAGCTTTGAACATTTTGACAGTGAAATCTGGAAGCTTTTTTTTGAAATTTTGCACTAATATTTTGCATTTTTTTAAAATATTTGATTTACTAACAAGGCTGGAAAACTAAAGTTGCAGAGTCGAATCGAGCTAAAGCTTTCCGCACTAAACCGATGGCTACTGACGAAGGCAACTGCTCGCCGGTCGTTTGAGAGCAATTCGCCCGACGTTAGTCGGTTATGTTTGTACATTCTAGAGATCCTAGCTTCTCCACCTAGCTTCAATCCGAGAGACAAATAGCTAAATTGAAGAAAATTAAAGTCCGGGAAAAAACTGCACTTCGTTTTCTCAGCAAGATTTTCCAACTGAGAGTCAGCTTCTCATCCGAAGAAAAGCAACAACAGCAATTTATTGCCGTTTAAGCCCTGTTTATTTGAAATTGCATCTGATCGTGCAGCTTGGTTGCATCAGTTGTTTTGTTGTTTGTAAATTTTTCCTGGAAATACCCCAATGCTTAATCGTTCGTTCGTATTCTTTTATTAGAAGCGTTCACAAAATTGCCTCAAATCTGTAATATTCCTCGTGCGCTCTTCAATCCTAAATACGCTGTCAATAAGTTTCCATCGAATCTGCTTAACTTGCATCATTAATGATCTTGGCCAGAACAGATGAAACAGAACACGCTTACGGCCTTTGATAGGTAATTTCTGATAATCGATTCTGATAATCGATTTGCCTCTCAACATGACCTACACAAATGCTCGTCTCGAGTATTTCGGCACTTTCCATGTCACAGACCAGCGCTTGTCTACGAAAAAATGGGATGCCTGCTAGCTGGTTTCACGATTCGAATAACTCCTGTTGGGAGTTCCCTAGTTGAGAATACCGAACAAAAACGACGCAAGAAAAGTTTGGTATGTTCGGTTTTATACGTAAGAAATTGTCGGCATGTTCGGTTTGTTCGGTATGTTCGGTTTCAAATGAAAGAAATTGTCATTATGTTTTGGTCTAGAACGTAAGAAAGCTTCGGTATGTTAGGTTTTGCAAGATTCGGTATGTGCGGTTCGGAGCGTAAGAAAGATTCGGTATGTTCGGTTTAGCCCGATTCGGTATATTCGGCTCGCAGCGTAAGAAAAATTTGGTATGCTATGTTTAGCCAGAGGTGGCATGTTTGATTAATAGACTTAAAAAAACGTTTGCTCTTTTTGGTTTCATAACTGAGAAATGGTCGGTATGTCTGGTTAACAACACAGGAAACCTCCAGTATATTGTTAGGGAAAATTAATATACCAGAGTCTCCCTGGTCGAGGTGTCACCGCTAAAAAATGCTAAAAGACGTAAGGTTTGCGGTGAATTTGAATAAAAAGTGTAAGAACTGCGCTCAAGGCAATCAATGCGATGAAAAAAACTTTTAAGCTGTGAAAAGATTTTTTCACCGCTTATGAGGTGAAAAAAAGTATTCACAGCTATAAATCGCAAATCTTACAAAATTCACCGCTTAATTCACCGCTTTTCTTACAAAGTACCAGTCTCATTTCGTTAGCCCGCATAATCGTGTTTGTGTGTTTTTTCATGTGTTTGTGTCTATGTGTGTATGTGTGTTTTGTGTGCGTATTCGTATGCGAGTGAGTTTGTATGTGCTTTGTGTGTGTGTCTGAGCGTGTGTGTGTGTTTTGTATAAGAGAGTTTTTCTGTGCCGTGTGCATGAGTTTGTGTTTCTGTGCATGGGTGTGTGTGTGTGTGTGTGTGTGTGTGAGAGAGATAGAGAGAGTTTTTCTGTGTTTTCATGAGCGTTTATGTTTATGTGTGTGTTTTGTGTAGATAATATTATTCGTGTGGGTGAGCTTGTGTGAGTGTGTTTCTTATTAGTGTGCCTACGCTGTTTTCATGTGTTTGTGTGCGCGTGTTTTGTGGTCATGTTCGAGCGGTCATGTGTGTGAGTGGGTTGGGTATGTGTGCGCGTGAGTTTGTGTTTTTTAAGTCTATGTCTGTGCCTGTTTGTGCGTCTAAGCGTGTGTGTGTATGTGTATGTGTTTGTGCTTTTTTATGTGTGTATTTGTCTCTGGGTGCGTTTTGTCTGAGTGAGTGAGGGGGTGAGTAAGTGAGTGAGTGAGTGAAAAACCTAATTCGTTTATCACTGAGGTTGCTGACTTGAGCCGCTATTTGAGACAAAGTTCATCGGATCCTTCATTTTTAGATTCTTGTCTACAACCCGCACACGCACTTGTAATAATTACAAACAAAGAAGCTGATATTTTCTTATAGATCGGGGTTGTAGTATCACAAATCAACAAGACAGTGCTGAAAATTAGAATTTCTGTCATCCAATTCGCATTAATTTTAAAAATTGTGTTACAAAAACTATGATAGTCATCATATGGTTAATTTTTTTTATGCTTCTGATTGATTCAAACAATGACCTTTTCTCTGTTCTAACAAGGTTTTAATTTTGTACATTTCTTCTCTTAAGCTGATTAAAAGCGATTGAAGTTGAGAACTTACAGTAATCACATTTGTTTTCAAAATTTGTCCTTTTTCTTTTTGAGGTAATTTGGGGGAGATTTTGCAAATTTTGGATAGGTTACTTTCTGTTTTACGAGACATCAATTACCCGTAAAAGTGTATTAAAACGTGTATGTATTTTTAACTGTTGACAGTACAAATGATGTTCTTGCATTCACAGATACAGTACAACATTTTTTCAACACATGATGTTTGCTATTTCAACTATATGGAAACATAAACAAGAATAGAAGATGAACACTTCAGACAAATTTTTACAATCTTCGCGCTTGAAAACATTTTTAATCACGTGAATTCGGAATCAGTCATAAATTCAAATTAGTTCAAAGCTGAACCATTTTAAACTAGAGACTAATTTTTGTCTCAGGTTGCTTCCCAAAATTACTTTCCTCTGTTTTATGACATGATTAGTGGTAGCTTGAATTATGTATAAATTGAAGCACTCTAACATGGAAGTCTACTATTTCCCCAATAGAGATCTTTCATTAAAACCTGGCGGGGAACACAAATTTGTGTTGTTTACAAATTTGATAAACTCGAGAGCAAGAATTGGCTGTTTTATGTCAGATTTCCACCGTTTTGACTAAATGTTGCAATTGTAAATAATTGAATGCAAATGACGAAATTCCGATGTTTCGTGTAAACAAATTTTCTAGTTTCAGAGCAAAACGTCAATTTTAATATTGCGAGCCTTTCGGTCATGTAACAGTTATGAATTATGATTTTGAAACTCTTCCTTTATTAGTTGCAATATATCGATATCTTAAAGAGAAAGACTGAACTTAATGGAGAAAACTTTCAGCATTGCTGACGCAAGGTTTTTTTTCCAAAAACAAGAATTGAAAAACAATTCTAAGTTATTACAGAGAAGAAAATTTTCCACCAAATGACACTTTGTTACCCTTGACAATAGGTTTAAAGAAACTGGGTTTTAGCTAAAATTAGGACTATATGGCTCTTCCAAACTTTATTTATTGTCAGTGAGTGTTTGTGCGTATTTGTATGTGTGCGTGATATTTGATGATTTTTAATATGTAGCTGAAATGTATTTAGAGCCATAGGTTCTTCTTTCATCCATAGGTATTATCAACTTGTATTTCTAAGGACTTTTTAGTCCTTGAAGTGGTCCATGTACTCGTCCTCAAGCCATAACATTCAAATTAATATAAAATCAATTCTGGTTCAATTTGTGTTTCATTTGAATTCAAATAGAACATTAAGTTGAGCCAGAAATGATCTTAAATAGATTTCAAGTGTTTCAGAAATTTCAGGGCATTTCATAAAACGTTTCAGCGTACCTCAGAATGTTTTTTGCATAATTTTTACGAAATTTCTTGACCTGGGAAAATTCGGTTAATCAAATCGGTTCAGCCAACAGATATATCGGAGAACCAAGACTTCGACCTACTCTTGGCAGAGAACCCCGACACCTGGTTTTTTTTCGCCAACAGATTAACTCTGTTGAATTCAGATTCTGAAATTCTGAGATTAACTCTGGAGCATTCTCTTAGATGTTTTGTATGTGACCAGCTCAGGCTCTGAGTCCAGCTTGAAAACCATTCTTTTTTTGTGATTCGGGCCTAATTGTTCCTGAGGATATTTCACGGAAAGTGTTGTTTCAAAAATTTTTTCACAGAATAAAAAATATACAAACTCAGAGACAAGACTCGTAGTCATTACACATTAAATAAATTTACAATATGCCGAAAACTTGTAAATTATAATAAATTAAGTTTTTTATGGTAAAGAATGAATTCTATCAAATTGTAGCCGCTTACGCTTTCAAATTTAATGCCCGGTATTATTTAGTAACTCATTTTGCGCTCCACGTATGAGAGGTTACGCTAGTCTCTTGTAAACATCAGTCATTAAAATTTTTTTCGCCTTTTTTCTTAGCGTGGGCGTTTCGGGGTGAATTCTCAAGGGGAACTTACGGGGCGATAGTGGGACTGTGAAAAAAAAGATAAAAGTTCAAAAAGGTACCTTTAATTTTGTTAGCCTTAATATTCTGATACCTGTACGTCAGAATAAAATTTATATGCATTATCTAATCAATTGTGTTCACACGCATTAAAATATTGTATTTGACCGCCCTCCGCTCTCTAGATCAGAACCTGTGTGAACTCATTAATATGCATGCAGAAAAGGTATTGAATGATTACTATTTAGACATCATTTTCACATTTCCGTATTTTAAACACTTTTTTCACTAGCATTTGAAGCAAATAGGGGAAATAATTGTTGAAAAGAACGAGAACAAAAGAAATCCGGCGTGAAATCCGTTTTAATCAGTTTCAAATGGGGCAAAAAATTAACTGAGTTCGCCCAAAGTACATAATCATCTCGACAGGTTGCCTCCTTTGAAAACCTTTTTCTGTCCTAAGTTGTGTCTAATCTATCGTTTCATCTCTGCCATGCTCCAATTTTCCCAGTATTGGAGGAAATGCGCGTAGGCGTGAAATGTCAAGGTGTTAACCTTCCCAGTGAATCGAAACTTGGTACATCTTGGTAAGAACATACTAAATCTTGGTAAATCTTGCCAAGATCTTGCCATGGTACTTACCAAGAAAACACCAAGATATGTACGAACTTGCAAGTTTTTTGCATGGCTGTCAAGAAACAAGATCTTGGCAAGATTTCCAAGAAAGATTAACCATGACATGGTAAGATATATCAAGTATTAAAAATTCAATAGCACCCAAAAACAAGATGTAGCAGGAAATCATAAGATTAAGCAAGAATTATCAAGAAATAGCAAGAATTATCAAGAATTATCAAGAATGTCGGAAAATACTGCTCCCGTTAGTTTATTAACCAACAAATGAGCCGCTTTTTTCCAGTATAATGAAATTTTTAAGTGGATGCTAGCTCGGTATGTACATAGTACACACCTTATACAGGACCACATTTATACACACCCCTGTCGATCCCAAAACGGAAACTTTGGCCTGGATAAAATTGGCGAAGTGTCTAAATCCCCTAATTGAATAAGACTATATCAGACATTGTTGAATAAGACTATTCAACAAAAATTTTACAATGCTCAGCGGAAAAATGTTACAATGCTCCAAGTTCGCATATTTGCATAACGCGAGTGTGTTACAAAGGATGTGACTCTATAAAGAGGTCTCATCGAGAGACTGTGTTTCCGGGTTTGATAATTTTTTTTAAAATTTACGAAAGAAATATGCTGAATTTTCAAAAATTTCAGCGCAAAAACCTTTCATAATTATACGCTAAGAAGTAAGAAAATCGCTGAAGTCCGCCGAATATCAACTCATTTTCAAACTGCTCTCGCGCTGCCCGAGTTTCGAACCCTGCTCTACTGTTTTCTAGACATCACTCAGTCAACTGTGGTTCCTGAGGAAACTCTTCTCATTTGATTATTTTTGATTGCGTTTTTCTTAAGAAACCTTTTTGCAACAAATGTGCTTAACTGCGTTGACAATTTATCGCAATCTTACATATTTTGGCGCATTTCAGCGTTTTCCGTTGCATTTCTTGCTAAAATCACGCTAAAATCATCTTGCTAAAATCTCGAATATATAAACCCACTCGAACACACACACACACACACACACACACACACACACACACACACACACAGACACACACACACACACACGCGTATATAATGTGCTAAAATCTCTCTCTCTCTCTCTCACACACAGACACACACACACACACACACACACACACACACACACACACACACGCGTATATAATGTGCTAAAATCTCTCTCTCTCTCTCTCTCTCTCTCTCACACACACACACACACACACACACACACACACACACACACACACACACACACACACGTATATAATGTGCTAAAATCTTTCAATTGCATCGAAGAACTGCTCTAAGAATTTTGCTGCAAATCGTTGAAATTTTGCAAGAAATGCGCTGAAAAGCACTTTTTTGCACGAAAGAAATCAGACGGACGTAGTCCATCTGGTCTTATAAAGATGTTGAACTTTTATTAAGAAATGCACTGAAAGGCGCTGAATTAAATTGTATGTGCTCAGAAATTTGTGAGAGTTGTGTTCAAAAAAATGCTAAAAACGATTAAAAATTGTGATGAAAATGAGCTGAAACTATTTAAAAAATGCGTCGATGACTGAAAGTTTAAAGATTGAAAGCATTCTCAAAGCTTCAGCGCAATTCAGTGCAAGTGTTTTCAGTGACTTCAACTTCCCTGGCGTTTGTCTCAGAGCATTTCAGCGCAGAACAAGCGCGTTTCAACAGTAGGAAAACAATTCATGTCTGAAATATTGCATCTCAAGGGTGTTTGAATCTTATCAGATCTTATAAAATTTGAAAATTTCAGTTACTAGAGTTAAGCTGAATATATTTTTTAATACTCGCGGCATAAGATTTGGCAGTTTACATTGGATAAAGAATAGAGTACAGACAATATCCAAAAAAAAAGTGTTTATACTGATTGAGTGCCAGTTTTCTCTGCAATCAACCTCCTTGATGATACAATGCATAAGTCTTTGTATCACTCTTGGCGGAGAAAAAGTTGGGAAGAGTTCATCTTTAACGAGGCGAAATACTGCTTTTGATGAATATTTGTTTCCCCCCCATCACTCTTCAATTGTTTTCATCAAATTAATTGCGATTCATCTTTCATGATTGACTTTTCTTATTTCGCTGTACAACAGAAGAATTTGTTCACCCATATCAGCTAATTGCAATAATTAGCGATAAATGAAAGGCAGAAATCCGTTTAATGATAGCTTTGAGGTCCCTTCATCACACCGTATGATATTAAAAACAACCAATAAATAAAAACGATAGATCAAACAAAGAAAAAACTTCCAACGATCACTTTTTAGGTTAATTATGCTTGAGAATTTGTTACCAGGTCATAGGAGGTTACAGAAGATCACAAAGTAAACATAAACAAAACCTACGTGAAAAACAATACGCACAAGATTGCACTACCGAATCTTATAATAACATTTTGGTCTACCTGAATTTCAGAAAGCGTATCGTGAAACATTTTGAAAATTGGAAGAATAATTTTTAAAATTTCATAAAAGTCCTCAACAAAATTCATTAACTAAGTCCCTAGGGAGTCCGCTAACCAGATTTTTCAATCAAAATGTACATTCTGTAACAATGCTGGATATAAAGCCACAAGCGTCACACTAATTGTCACGACTTTCTACTTTTTTACACCAAATTTGCAAACAAATTCGAAAATTTCCTTCTCGGATTTAATTATATACGAGATATTTTTATTTTTAGATCAGCCGTTAAGATTTCTTACACTGCCGTCCAATCGAAAGTGGCCAATGCCAGTTGTTGAAGAGTGTCAATTAGATATTGTTGTTACATAATTTTTACGAGACAAGTGAAAGGTGTTAGAATGCTGAGGCCGATCATCCTTAGGTAGATTTCACATATGATGCGCTTGACATAGCTTTGAGGAAAAAAAGGAACGTGAGAAGGTGCTATAAGACATGACCGGTGTGACAGATGATGATAAAAACAAAAAATTCTGGTCTATTTTGAAAGTAGTTATGTCTACTTGGACCCAACGTCAACAGATTGAACGGGCACAAAATTAAACCAGGATACAATTTTTAATCTCGTTGATACACAACGAATTAAGTATATGCAGATAAAAGTTACACTTTTCAATAAAAAATCCCATCCCTTATCAGTATGCATACCCGTATCGAACCCCCAGAGCCCATCAGGCCTGATTCAAAGATTTTCCAGAGGCGAAGTCTTGGCAGAGAGATGCCAAGACTTGGGTTTTCTGGGCAGCTCAGAACCCAAGTCTTGGGTTTCTCTGAGCAGAGTTAAGGTTGACGTTATGAAGATTCGATGTTTTTCATTTCATGAGGGCAACTCTCTTAAAAATTTTGCACTCAATTACACGTTTTCTGTCACAAAAAATCATTCGTAGTGGAAATTCGTGAACTTGACACTTAGGGCCTCTCTGAGCAGAAAAAACCAAAGTCTTGGGTTTCTCTGCCAAGTCTTACAATCGGTTTCTTCTCTTCACGTTCACTGATTTACGAAATATCCATTTAATAGAAGTCAAAACCGACTATTTTATTTCCAAATAAGACCCATATTTATGTATTATGTCTCAAAAAAGATTAGCTGCAAATTGAAGTTAAAAAACGAGACAATTGAGGGTTAAGTGAATCAAATAAAATTTTGACTGTTTCACACATAAAACTGTCGGTGTCATCTACACAACTGGTGGTTAGATCCTGAAATAAAAACCTAAAGCTTATTAAAAAAGTAAGGAAAAGAATAGTGTAATGGATTTGCTGTCGGTTCAATTCATTGTTTTCCAGTTTCCCAAAAAGTAACTTATGAATCTTATGTCGCATCAAGAATTCGGCTAGGATTTTTGTCACATATCCTGTGTATGAGTCTTGATCTATATTGTATCAACGGTTGGGGACTTGAAAGGTCTTGGGACCTACCCTGATTCTTTTTCTGAATCAGGCCTGACAGTGTCTGTGGGTATGGTACGGGTAGGTACGTGCAATTCACGTTGAATATACATGAAATCTTCCTGTACGCATAATTTTAATTCAAAAAAAGTTTTGTTTCAGTTACAGCGCCAGAGCAATCCCACCAGGTCGATGTAGGATCTCGCACGTCAACGACAAACAGCTATTGTCGTTTTCCACTACATACAGGACTTTACTGTGTTTTTTGCGGTCTCCGTGTCAGATTAGTTTTCTTTCCTACGTAAAATGGTTACGTAAAACTATAAATTGCGCTTAGAGAACCCAAGAACCCAGCCGTCAGATTGTTTCATTTTGAGAGTCACAACAGTTTCTCAAATTTTCAGCATCAATTTTCCTGATTTTCTCCGACTCTTCGATATGACTTAACAAAAATTTTACAATCAAATAGCATTCCTCAGTAAAATCAAATTAAGTTGAAGTTTCGGTTTAGTTAGGCTGGAAGCAAGAAAACTATTCATAAAGCACAAATCTTATATATGAATCACAGCTTCCGTAATAAGATCATAAATGGTTGTTATACGAATCATGTAGGAATCATTTTTTCATTTTTTGGACCTTGAAATATTTCAAAATTATGATAAAAAGTTTTTATTCTCTTAGTATGGTTACTACCTCTGTATCTTCGGGCAACCACAGTCGCCAGAAATTTTATTGCTGTAAAATTCATCTTTTGAAAATTTTCATCTTAAAGGTTTTTGAATCGAAAATCGGACAAAAAGAACAGCGGCAGAAAAATATAGACATATTTTGAAGCGAACGAATGTAAATATTAATTAGAAAATTGTTATTTCATACAATGGACGGAAGTTGATTTTTATAACAACCATGCACTGATCTCTACAATGCCAATAGGCTGTCAATTTTAGAACTACTTTTTCAGTACGCAGTTTTGTAAACACAGTAAATTTGTGCAAACACACGTCAGCAAGGCAGGACAACTGTTTGAGGCACAACAATTGAATAATGAGACAAACAGTCTCTTTCAAATTTGTATATACCAGCAAACAATGTTGGAATAAATAGTTGGAACAAAGGAGGGATGGGAAAAGAAATATGAAAAAAGAAAATACGAAAATCAAAATAAATAATGAAACCTAGATTGTAACAAGTAAAATATTTCCGAGGCAAGTTTTTGATAATTAGCATCTGGGTAATACAGTATTTATTTGATTCTGCCAGCTCCGCGTGAACAGGGAACACCTAAAAAAGGACTATGAGAGAGATTCAACCAGACTATGGTACGGCACCTTTATTCAAACTTCTATGCGCCTGCGAGACCATTTAACCAGACTATGGGTCGCGATGTTGCGAACTTTAAACCCCATTTTTCCAAATAGTCCGACTATGAGAGGGAATTAATCGTACTATGATTCGATATTTCTCGATTTTATGAACCGAATTAGGGCAATTTAGGAAGATTTTGTGGGACTATGATTCGGTTGAGTCCGATTATGATTCGAATTAGGGCGTGCACATCAGATTTTTGCGACTATGATTCGTTGATGAGAGATCATGAGTTGAAGTAGTGCGATCAAAAAGTTTGGCCCACACCGTGTCTTTATCGTCTGGGAGGGGGTACCCCCCGGACAAAAAGTTTTCGAATCATATTTCGACCACTTCATCTCGGGAAAACTCGAACGACTACCAAAAAATCTCGAGCAGGGAAAATAAAATATATATTGGAAAACTTGATATTACAGACGAATGTAAAATAATACAAAAACTACACCTGAATTATCTTTAACTTGAATCTCTACGCGTTTAAAGAACAATTAGCTGGAGAACAGAAACCCCATTCGGCGAAAAAATTATAATCATGAAATGGCATACATGCATGCAGATTTTGTCAGACACGCATGCACTAAATATCTAATCAACAAGGAGGCTCGGTAATGTGCAACCGCACAAAACGCTGCATAGGTACATCCAAATTGTCAAGGCCAAGTTTGCCCGATCTGTGTATCTCTTTTTCGTTTTTGCTTTGTTAATGCATTGAAATCGGAACAAAATTGCAAAAAATAGATATTTTAGCAAAAATAGTCAAATTGAAGGGAATTGCGCAACCAGTGTCCGCCAAAGGGTCCAAATTCTAACCGCAAAATAGAGATACAAGCTCTGTATCCTATTTTTCTCGCTATGTATTACGAATCCTTTTGATTTATGTATCTCTTTTTCGCACACAACGTAACACGATTTCGCACTGAATGAATCTAATTTTTGCACAAATTGTATCTACAATCAGCAATCAACACTACTTGTATGTGCGCTAATGAGCCTGTAAAAAATGATTAAAGCCTAAATAATTCAAAGCAATTAAGTGATTGAAAGTGGTTCACAGGTTAATAAATTATAATATCTTACCAACTTCAAGTTTTTTCAGGGTTTCATTTGTATTCAAGCGTAGTTTTCTGACATAAATCTATGAAATCTGACAAATATATTAGTTTGTGAAATATCTCTCAGTTTCAAATTAGGATAGAGAAAAACGAAAATAGATTTATATGTGATTTTTGATTGTCGCCTTGCTACATCCGTAAACTTTTCCATCTATAAAACGAAGTTTTTGCCTGTAGCAAGTCCATAACTCTTCTTGTTGGTCCAAAACAGGATGAATTTGGACAGAGGGAAATATCGGTTAAAACTCACATGTGAATTGAATACTGTTTTTTTCTTGCTAAATTTGAATTGATGAGTGAATCCTAATTGCTCTCATCAAAAGAAACTGTTAAATTGAGTTTGTTCAATATTTTTGTTCGTCTAATTACAGGTTTACAGGTGTCTAAAGTTTCTTTCTGAAAAATTTTTCAATTCTGCGTCTGATTTAGATGTCTAAAAAAAAATTAGATGTCTGAAAAAGATTCTTTTTTTTCTGAAAAAAAACTTCAAATCCTGGACTACTTTTTGCGTATTTTTACAGGTTTTCATGTGGCCATTAAATTTTAATTCAGTATTTGGTTGCGTTTATTTACATGTTTACATCTGTCTATTAATTGTTTCGGATCTATTCTGTTTCAACCCCCCACAGTGTTGTTACGCCCCAGTTTCAAATTATATATTGTTACATAGCCCGTTACCATGTAAAAAATACGCGCGCTTGGGGCATAAAAGATATAAACCTACTGAGTTGGGGCGGTCAAAACAGAATAGATCCATTTTTTTCTGAAAAAAAAACCTTTATTCTGCTCTCTCTCTCTCTCTCTCTCTAAATAAATAAATTAATCACATAAATGATAAAATCAGAACCAGAAAATCACAGATGCTTGTCGATATTTAGAACAACAACCACAATTCCGAACAATTATTTTTCGTCGTGTCATTAGTTCAAATTTCAAGTCACTTTGAATTCTTTAAATAACAATTCATGCTCAATTAATAAAACTTCAAATCAATTATAAATGCTCAATTAATAAGGTTTTAAACCATATTTGCATGCTCAAAACGAGTGTTTAATTAGGCTAAATTGCAATTAGAGTTACACTTAAGGCAAAAAATAGATACCTAAAATTAGCGGAAACGGGCTACAAGACTTGTCACATTTTTTACAATTTAAAAGTAACTGAATTTTGGAAAATTGACGGATCCCCTTTTGCGAAAAATAACATACAGAGCTTGTCTCCAAATTTCGTTCATTTTATGTATCTGTTTTTGGCGCCAATTTTACTAAGACGGAAAGTTTGGGGTATATCTGTGTACAATATTCCGACCCCGCTCAACTGTTGATTTAGTTGTGCATCAAAAAATTAAAAGATAGAACACTTTTAAAAATCTTCAACTGTTCCAAAAAAATTAACAAAAAGGTTTATCTGTTAATAAAACTCGCTTTATGCTCTAATCAATATACCACTGGAACAATATCTCCTTAGAGAGCCCATGATACCTGCTATTAAGGATCAAAATAGCATGATAATGGAGGTCAACTAAAAGAAATGATTCGCATGTTTTTGCAAATGATTTGGGAACAGTTTTCATTGAGCATATTTAACAAATCGACAGAAAACAAACAACGCAAAATCACAAAATACGCTCACTCTATTTCAAAACAAATAGTTTCGTAGTAATGAAAGAATTTAGCTATTAACTGAAACCATTCAGTGCCTTCATTTAAACTGTCATGCGAAACCCTAAAGACATAGGTTAACCAGAATGTCATGCAACTACAAACAAACAAACACAGAAAAAAATCAAGAACTCGTTTCTATTTTGCGAGGAAACTGTGTCGAAGACTATAAGATCAAAATCTGTTTACTGAAAATATTGAAAATAGTCAACCACTTCTCATTTCAAAGTCAATAATATATTTGCGACTTGTCATTAATGTGCCGATAATGCAATAATGGGACAATACAGCAAAAGAGGACCTAAACACTTAGAAAACGTGCAAAAATTAAATAGAAATTTTATTAAAACACTTAGTGTAAACTCCAAAAAAAAGTTAATTAGATTTTAAAAAAATGGCAATTAAGACTACCTTTCAAATCACTTAAAAACATTACCTGCCTTCTTGGGAAACTGCGCTTAAAAATTGCAAATAAAATTAAATTTAGCAAATATCAAAAACATTTTTAAATTATTTTTTTAAAACCGCAAAAATAACAAATGTTAGACCTAAAGTGAAGTCCGAATCCTTTTTCATCCTTTCTCAAAACTCAGCGATGAGACCAAAACTTGCATTGCTATCGCTGCTGAGCTGTTAAAAAACGCAAAAGTTCTTAAATTTGTTTTCATAGATGTTTGGCATCCCAAAATCTTAATATATCAAACATAAATTATGCATCTTTTATAAATATCTGTTTAATTTACAGAAAGACCGCAAAACTGTTTTTTTTGCCAGAAATTTTTCTTAGGACGTGGAGGCACAATTAACCCACATCTGAGTATAGGAAGATTTTACAGCAGTATTTATGTCACAACCTCAAATTGGACAAAATAGGCCAAATAGGCATATTTGATGCCAAATTTGCCAAAAAATTGACTTCATGCATTTCAACTAAATCCCGTCCATTTTTAATTGTAGAACCACAGAGAAATTGCTAACAATTTTATCATATTTTATCAAAAATTGGTGAAAATTTAAGCAAAAGTGACGAAAAATATGAACAAACAACATCTTTAAACCTCTGTAACTCCTGGCAAAAAGCAAAATTCGAGAAAAAATATTTTTAAATTGAAATTCTACGCTTCAGGAGCTTTCTATTGATACCACTCAAAATCCGATACCGTGATTATATCGATCGGCGAAAATCGACAAAAAATTTGAAAAACCATTTGAAGCCTTTTGAGTATATAGTTCCTCGCCTCACTAAAGTGTGTCGGAACAAAAACATAATTATAGAGAGTTGGAACGAGTGTTCATGTATGCGTCACAACTCAATTCCTGTAAGATTCTCGCAACTTTTGAATAATCTTTGGAGAATCTTGCAAGATTTGAATCCGCTGATCATTTCACAAACGAAAACGGAAGTTTAGCGGGTTGAAAATTTCAAGAGGTGGTTTTATTGTTAGCTGCCTAAGGTTTTGCGTAAATCGACAAAACCGCGAACCACATAACTGATCATTTTTGACAGAAGTTGTTCCATTGATTATGCCCCCTAATATCGCAGTTTGTTTAACATCATGTATCTTAAAATGATATCTAGCAAATATCGAACAAGGATTAAATGCTTGACCAACAATGACCGTTCTCATATTAAAGCAGGAGTCGACCCAATTATACCCCCTCCCACCAACCCACCTAATCTGGTTTCGGTTTCAACAGTTAGAATTAGTGCTTGATTGGCAATAAAAATGCATAAGGCTGAAGAAATTTTTATTAGCCGTGAAAAAAGATAAAATACAATGCTAAATTTCAGAACATCACCACTTTGATCGAAGGGGGAAAAGATTGACCAAAAATCTTTTTAAGATCGATAAAATTTTTTTTGTCAGATCTCAAAGTCTAGAGGACAAAATTAGAGGTTGAAATTTTTTATTACCTTTAACAATTGCGAAAACAAACTCTATGGGTCTCCAAGTGGAAATTTCAGCAGTATCATCAACCTTTACGATTTGCAAAAGAATTCAAATCGTAGATGCTAATTTTTCATTTCCTGAAAAGAAAATGTGAATTGTTTTGAATGAAAGAGTGCGTAAATTTGTTATTAAAAGAAAATTTGTTATTAAAAGGGCTCATTTCCTTTCCTCTAAGAAACTGCGCTTTTGAAAGAAAAGAGGAAGGCAGTTTTCGATTAAGTAATCAAGTTATCGACAGAAATAAAGCAACAGAAAAAGTAAAGCGAGGTCTTCTAAAAAATGTGATGCTGAAAGGTAAAGGGTAACGGAAAATTGCCCGATTTTTATCTTCAACGTAAAGCGTTTTTGGTGGTATCACTAAAAATCTCGTAAAGCGTAAAATATCATAATTCATAAATCATTTTTTGAAATTTTCCGTTTCCGAAGAGTTATTGAAGTTATCGAGTTTAAAATATTATGAGGGTTCGAGTAACTACAGTTGTTTTAATCATATTTTTCATATCTTTTACACTCTATTTGTGATCACTTTTTATTAGAAAAACATAAAAAGATTATTAATGATAGGTCTACTGGTATCTTTAAAGACAGACAAGGGTGCCTAACTATTTGATCACTTTTATTCGGCTAAAACTTTAGCTTACTTTTCAAATATTCATTTCTTTTTGTCATAAGCTCTTGCGTCAATTATACTTCTCACGCCCATTTTGCTCATCATGATGTACTTCCCAGAAGTCCGGCCCAAAAAATAGTTGCAAACTTTTACTCAGATGAGGTCTTTTTAAACCTCCTATACTTTTTAGTGAGTTCTGGAACTGAATATTGAATCTTTTCGCTAAGTTGAAGATATATTCGTTAAGAAAAACGCAATACTTTTTTGACATCTCAAGGTTCTTTTTTGACAGATTACGTATCACGGTATGAGATGTATTTGATAGAAGCGCTTCAAAAGCAAGGCCGTTTTTCATTGCGGAGTTCAACTGTAAAAAAGAGCACGTATTGTATTGTTTAAAAATGTTTTTTGCACTTTTTCAAGCCTACAGAAAAATTTGTTTTCCTTTTGAAAATTAATCAATGAGAGATCTCATTTTTATCAAAGAAGTGGAATGAAAATAATCTTTTTTTCGAATAAAAAATATTCTTTATTACAACAATTTGTTTCAATAAAAAATATAGGAAACCTTTACTTTTGCCAGCAAATGTTATTCTTTTCGTAGTCTTTCAACAAAGTCGGATTGCTTAAGGAGCCGTTTTACTGGAACCGTTAATTGGCTGTAGTTGATACGGAATTGCTGTGATGTCTTTGCATACGGTATTTGTTAAGTACCTCTCAGCATTTGAATTTTGCTAACATTTTAAACTAAAATTAAGTCAAATTGTTTCATAGCCTCTAGAACGACTAGTCAAATTTTCTTTTTAGTGAAACAGAAATTAAGCTCTAAAGCAAATATGTTTTAACTAACGGCTTCTAAAACTTTGAATATGTTCGTTTAAAAAAATATCCGTAAACTTAAGTGACAGGTTCCATTCTCTCTAGAGCGGACAAAAGTTTGTCAACTTGTTACACAGTCATCATTGGGTAGATCTTTTATGCTTTGTAGCGGATAGCAAGGTAATTTGTTTAGTTCAGGTGTTATTTGATTTTATTTTCGCTTTATGACTACGGGTTTTATTCAACATTCTGATCTTTGACGTAAACAATGTTTAATTTGCACTTTCTTTTGCCTGCTAACCTCATCAACGCCAAATCTCATCGGTCCTCTGGTGCAGTTTTATTTATTTCAATCGGTATTTTGAGATTACAACATTTGTTTCACTCGAACATCAATTGTTCTTGAGCCTTAAGTGAAGGTTTGAAAGCTTCCCGTCTCTTTCTCATTTGATAGACAATCAATACAAATAGATTGGTCATACCATTAGGTGCAAAAGCATATGACGAGTTTTCCTGTTACTGATTTGAGATATCTATTTTGGGCATTCACATAGAGAAGCCCTAGTATTTATTAGTCGAGAGTGCTCTTTTGTTTCTAAAAATGATCAACTGGTGCAACTTCTCTGATCTAACTACCATAGTTACACAAAATAACAAAGCAAAACAAGAAAATGACAAAATCTATCAAACCAAACTCAATGGGAACTGAAATAATGTCATTGACTTTTTTTAATAACCGTCTTTATATTACGACAAAAAAGAGGAGCTGAGTCTCATCTCAGAACTCAATCATAGTTTTTTCAGTATTAAGAACAAAATGAGGAATCAAATCATACCGTTTGTTATAAGTTCATTAGAAAACTGATCCTGAGTTTATTATGAACATACTGCAAAAGTAAAAACAATTAGAATACCAAGATTCAGTACTGATTTAATCTTTAATATGAACGCATGAATTTGTACTTACATACTACGAGACTTGGTTGGGGAACTTTTCCATCGCAATAAAAAAATTCTATAATTTTTACAAAGAATGCTGCGGTGAATTCCGAAATTTTCTGAGCATTTAAGAGTCAAAGAATGAAGTCTTTATCATTTCAAATACTACCGATTCCCAAAAAACAACAGAATTGCAGATCTGCATAGAGTCACCGTTTCTTTCGCTGGATCAACCTAAGTATATCTATCGAAGGAGTTTTCGTAAACTCATGGTTCACTAGAAGTTTTTGCAATTGAAAACCAATTGAATGATTCTACTGAAGTCACTTCAAGTCCTTTTGATATTTCCTGGTAAATTTAGAAAGAGAAAACTTTACCAATTTACTGGAATGATTTTAAAAATTCCTCTCGTTGACAATTTTAATATTCTGCTAAATTTCTGTCAGATTAGGTATCACGCTCAAATGAGGAGTGTTTTTGAAAAACGCGCTTTAAGAACAAGACAGTTTTTACCGCGGAGTTTAGCCATAAAAAAGAGCGAACAGAGCGCGTATTGTATTTCTGCACCATTTTTTTAAAAAAGCAACTTTTAAAGCCTAATACAGAAAAAGTTAGTTTCCTGTTGGTAAATAATTAATGGAGATGCCATTTATCATCAAATGAGATAAAATGAGAAAAATATATTATATTTTTGAACAAAAAGTTTTTATCTGTATACCTACAAATTGCTTCAATAAATATTAAAGGAAATAATTATTTTTGCCTGCAATTGTATTTTTTCGTAGTCTTTTGACATAGTCGGATTACTTATAGGAGCTGCTTTACTGGAACCTTTAGTTGGCCCTATTCATACCAAATTGCTGTGATGTTTTTGCATAAGGTACTTGTAATTTGTCTCTCACTTTTTGAACTTTGCTGCTTTTTAAACTAAATTTATGTCAACTTTTTTCTTAGCCTCAATAACGACTAGTCCGAATTTATTGTAATGAAACAGAAAAATTGCTCTATAGCAAATTTGTTGCAACTACTTGCTTTGGTTTTATGTGATACTATTTTGTATTTGTAACTACGGGTTTTATTCGAGATTCTCATCTTTGACGTAAATTATGTTTATTTCGCACTTTCTTTTGCCTGGTAAACTCATGAACCCTAAATCTCAACGGTCCTTGGCGTTTTATTTATGGTTTTATGGTTTTTTTTATTTCAGTCGATATTTTGAGATTACAACATTTGTTTCACTCGAACACCAATTGTTCTTGAGCCTTATGTGAAGTTTGAGAGCTTCCCATCTCTTTCTCATTTGATAGACGACCAATACAAAATGTGTGCTAGCTTGGTCATACCATTAAGTGCAAAAGCACTTGACGATTGTTCCTTTTACTGATTTGAAATACCTATTTTGGGCATTCGCATGGAGAAGCCCTAGCATTTATTATTCGAGAGTACTCTTTTATTTCTAAAAACGATCAACTGATGCAATTTCTGCAATCTAACTACCATAGTAACAAAAAATAACATAGCGAAACAAGAAAATGACAAAATCTATCAAACCAAACTCAATGGGAACTGAAATAATGTCAGTGCCTTTTTTTAACAACCGTCTTTATATTACGACCAAAAAGAGGAGCTGAGTCTCATCTCAGAACTCAATCATAGTTTTTTCAATATTAAGAACAAAATGAGGAATCAAATCATACCGTTTGTTATAAGTTCATTAGAAAACTGATCCTGAGTTTATTATGAAGATACTGCAAAAGTAAAAACAATTAGAATACCAAGATTCAGTACTGATTTAATCTTTAATATGAACGCATGAATTTGTACTTACATACTACGAGACTTGGTTGGGGAACTTTTCCATCGCAATAAAAAAATTCTATAATTTTTACAAAGAATGCTGCGGTGAATTCCGAAATTTTCTGAGCATTTAAGAGTCAAAGAATGAAGTCTTTATCATTTCAAATACTACCGATTCCCAAAAAACAACAGAATTGCAGATCTGCATAGAGTCACCGTTTCTTTCGCTGGATCATCCTAAGTATATCTATCGAAGGAGTTTTCGTAAACTCATGGATCACTAGAAGTTTTTGCAATTGAAAACCAATTGAATGATTCTACTGAAGTCACTTCAAGTCCTTTTGATATTTCCTGGTAAATTTAGAAAGAGAAAACTTTACCAATTTACTGGAATGATTTTAAAAATTCCTCTCGTTGACAATTTTAATATTCTGCTAAATTTCTGTCAGATTAGGTATCACGCTCAAATGAGGAGTGTTTTTGAAAAACGCGCTTTAAGAACAAGACAGTTTTTACCGCGGAGTTTAGCCATAAAAAAGAGCGAACAGAGCGCGTATTATATTTCTGCACCATTTTTTAAAAAAAGCAACTTTTAAAGCCTAATACAGAAAAAGTTAGTTTCCTTTTGGTAAATAATTAATGGAGATGCCATTTATCATCAAATGAGATAAAATGAGAAAAATATATTATAATTTTGAACAAAAAGTTTTTATCTGTATACCTACAAAGTGCTTCAATAAAAATTAAAGGAAATAATTATTTTTGCCTGCAATTGTATTTTTTTGTAGTCTTTTGACATAGTCGGATTACTTATAGGAGCTGCTTTACTGGAACCTTTAGTTGGCCCTATTCATACCAAATTGCTGTGATGTTTTTGCATAAGGTACTTGCAATTTGTCTCTCACTTTTTGAACTTTGCTGCTTTTTAAACTAAATTTATGTCAACTTTTTTCTTAGCCTCAATAACGACTAGTCCGAATTTATTGTAATGAAACAGAAAAATTGCTCTATAGCAAATTTGTTGCAACTACTTGCTTTGGTTTCATGTGATACTATTTTGTATTTGTAACTACGGGTTTTATTCGAGATTCTCATCTTTCACGTAAATTATGTTTATTTCGCACTTTCTTTTGCCTGGTAAACTCATGAACCCTAAATCTCAACGGTCCTTGGCGTTTTATTTATGGTTTTATGGTTTTTTTTATTTCAGTCGATATTTTGAGATTACAACATTTGTTTCACTCGAACACCAATTGTTCTTGAGCCTTATGTGAAGTTTGAGAGCTTCCCATCTCTTTCTCATTTGATAGACAACCAATACAAAATGTGTGCTAGCTTGGTCAGACCATTAAGTGCAAAAGGAACCGTTTTACCTGAACCGTTAGTTGGCCCTATTTGATATCGAATTGCTGTGATGTTTTTGCATAAGGCTCTTGTAATTTTTCTCTCAATTTTTGAACTTTGCTGCTTTTTCTAGAAAAAACTTTGGTCAACTTTTTTCTGAGCCTCACGAACGATTAGTCCGATTTTATTGTAATGAAACAGAAAATAAGTTCTACAGCAAAAATGTTGCAACTAATTGCTTTTAAGATTTTGAATAGCTTTATTGAAAAAAAAAATGTTCCTAAAATTTTATGACAGGTCTCTTTCTCTCGAGAGTGAAACAAAGTTTGTCACATTGTTATATAATTATGATCGGGTGGAATTTTCATGGTTTGTTGTGGAGAGCAAGGTAATTTGTTTGATTTAGGTATTATGTGATACTATTTTGTATTTGTAACTACGCTTTTTATTCAAAATTCTGATCTTTGACGTAAATAATGTTTATTTTGCACTTTCTTTCGCCTGGTAACCCCATCAACGCCAAATTTCAACGTTCCTCTGGTGCAGTTTTATTTATTTCAATCGGTATTTTAAGATTACAACATTTGTTTCACTCAATCACCAATTTTTCTTGAGCCTTATGTGAAGTTTTGAGGGCTTCTCATCTCTTTCTCATTTGAAAGACAATCAATACAAAACGTGTGCTAGCTTGGTCATAGCATTAGGTGCAAAAGCACTTGACGAGTGTTCCTGTTACTGATTTGAAATACATATTTTGGGCATTCACATGGAGATGCCCTAGCATTTATTAGTCGACAGTACTCTTTTGTTTCTAAAATTGATCAACTGATGCAATTTTTGCGATCTAACTACCATAGTAACAAAAAATAACATAGCAAAACAAAAATACAAAATTTATAAGACCACATTCAATGCGAACTGAAATAATATCAGTAAAACTTTTTAACAACCGTCTTTAGATTACGACAAAAAACAGAAGCTGAGTCTCATAAGAACTCAGAACTCGATTATAGTTTCTTTAGTTTTATGAACACAATGAGGAATCAAAACATAACGTTTGTTATAATCTTTTTAGAAAACTGATCCTGAGTTTATTATGAACATACTGCAAAAGTAAAAACAATCAGAATACCGAGATTCAGTACTGGTTAAATTTTTAACATGAACGCATGAACTTGTACTTACATACTATAAGACTTGGGTCGGGATTTTTTCCATCATAAAAACAATTGCAAAATATTTAAAAAGAATGCTGCAGTGAATTCTGATGATTTTTTGAGCATTTCAGAGTCAAAAATGAAGTCTTTATCATTTCAAATATTACCAATTCCCAAAAAACAACAGAACTGCTGACCTGCTTAGTGTCAATATTTCTATCGCTGGATCAACCTAAGTATGTATATCGAAGGTGTTTTCGTAAACTCATGGATCATTAGAAGTTTATGCAATTGAAAACCAATTAAATGATTCTACTGAATTCATTTCAAGTCGTTTTGATATTTTCTGGTAAATATAAAAGGCGAAAACTGAACCGAATTAACGGAATGATTTTAAAAATTACTCTTGCTGACAATTTTAATATTCTGCTAAATTTCTGCCAGATTAGGTATCACGCTCAAAAGAGGAGTGTTTTTGAAATACGCACTTTAAGAGCAAGACAGTTTTTCACCGCGGAGTTTAGCCATAAAAAAGAGCGAAGAGAGCACGTATTGTATTGTTGCACCATTTTCAAATCAAGCAAATTTACATCTTAATACAGAAAAAGTTAGTTTCGTTTTGGTTAATAATTAATGGAGATGCCATTTATCATCAAATGACATAAAATGAGAAAAATATATTATATTTTCGAACAAAAAGTTTTTATCTGTATACCTACAAAGTGCTTCAAAAAAAATTAAAGGAAGTAATTATTTTTGCCTGCAATTGTTTTTTTTCGTAGTCTTTTGACCTAGTCGGATTACTTATAGGAGCAGTTTTACTGGAACCTTTAGCTGGCTCTATTTCATACCAAATTGCTGTGTTGTTTTTTCATAAAGTATTTGAAAATTATCTCTCACTTTTTGAACTTTGCTGTGTAAATTATCTCTCACTTTTTGAAATTTGCTGCTTTTTTAACCTAAATTTATGTCACACTTTTTTCTTAGCTTCAACAACAACTAGTCCAATTTCATTGCAATGAAACAGAAAATAAGCTCTACAGCAAATATGTTGCAACTAATTGCTTTTAAGATTTTGCTTTTAATACTAATTGCTTTTGAGACTTTTATGACAGATCCCATTCTCTCGTGAGTGAAACAAAATTTGTCACATTGTTATATAACCATGATCGTGTGGAAATTTCATGGTTTGTTTTGGAGAGCAAGGTAATTTGTTTAATTTACGTATTATGTGAGACTATTTTGTATTTGTATCTACGGGTTTTATTCAAGATTCTGATCTTTGATGTAAACAATGTTTATTTTGCACTTTATTTCGCCTGGTTACCTCTTCAACACCAAATTTCAACGGTCCTCTGGTGCAGTTTTATTTATTTCAATCGGTATTTTGAGATTACAACATTTGTTTCACTCGAACAACAATTGTTCTTCAGACTTGTGTGAAGTTTCGAGAGCTTCCCATCTCTTTCTGATTTGATAGACAAGCAATTCAAAATGTGTGCTAGCTTGGTCGTATCATTAGGTGCAAAAACATATGACAAGTGTTCTTGGTAATAAATTAAAATACATATTTTGGGAATTCACATGGAGAACTCCTAGCATTTATAAGTTGAGAGTACTCTTTTGTTTCTAAAAGCAATCAACTGATGCAACTTCTGCGATCTAACTACCATAGGAGCACAAGATAACAGAGAAAAACAAGAAAATAGACAAAATCTATCAAACCAAATTTAATGGGAACTGAAATAATCTCAGTATATTTTCTCAACTTTAGATTAAGACAAAAAAGAGGAGCTGAGTCTCATAAGAACTCAGAACTCAATCATATTTTTTTTTCAGTTTTATGAACAAAATGATGAATGAAATCATAACGTTTGTTATAAGTTCATTAGAAAACTGATCCTGAGTTTATTATGAACATACTGCAAAAGTAAAAACAATTAGAATACCAAGATTCAGTACATTTAATCTTTAATATGAAGGCTTGAATTTGCACTTTCATACCATGAGACTTGGGTTGGGAACTATTCCATCGTAATAAAAAATTATGCAAAATATTTACAAAGAATGCTGCGGTGAGTTTTGAAGACCTTTTGGAGCATTTAAGAGTCATAAAATGCAGTCTTCAGCATTTCAAATACTAATGATTCCCAAAAAATACAACAGAAATGCTGACCTGCTCAGGGTCCCCATTTCTGTCAGTGGATCAGCGTAAGTATGTATATCAACCGGGTTTTCGTAAACAAATGGATCAGCAGAAGTTTGTGGAAGTGAAAACCAATTGATTGATTACACTGAATTCATCTCAAGTACCATTTTTTGATTCCTTTTAAGATTATAAAGACAAAAGTGAATCAATTGAGCAGAATAAATTTCGAAAATTCCTATCGCTGACAATGTTCGAAGTTTTTGTTTTCCTTTTTTAAAAAAAAAAATCTTGAGTGTTTCGTCAAACTAATTAAGAATTCATGGCCCATGTTGCTATT
>NC_134479.1:27765878-27840878 GCF_964194025.1 Convolutriloba macropyga
CCCGATGTCGAGTGGACTCAGGTGTCTTCTTGGATCTACGATCGTTCTTTTTCATAGTTGCAATTCGACGCGAAATCAGACTTTATCTTTTCCAACGTCCAGACGCTCTTTTAGTAGGCCAATTTTCTTAGTTTCAGGGCTGTTTCGTTCACAGAATCTGTTGACCAGCCTGAGTCGAAAACAAAAGTTAATCTTGCAAGATCTTGAAAGACTCTTACAAGATTCATACAAAACGTTGTTGAATCTTACCACATTCCTATGGGATTAACGTCTCTTTTTGACTCGGGTACGACCAAGGAGCTTAGTGTTGACCTGTAAATTCTAAGTGATGTTTCTGAATATTATTTCATAACTTTTCTTGAGATTTGGAGCCCAATTTATTATTTATCATTCCTCATAGCTGATAACTGATTATGAAATATCGTCCGCGCAGCAGTGAAACCAAGATTGAATGTCAATTATTTCATTTCAAAAGTGGCTACGCTTTTATTGTCGCAAAACGTAAGAGGAGATGGAATATTGGGAAGAGTTTTCGAATAGTTTTGTTCACTGGTTGCTGCGAAAGTTAGCAAACATATTTACGGCAATTTGATTGGCAGAAACTCTCAAAAGCTCGTATAATTTTGAACATTTGTTGTTTAAAGGTTAATTAAAACGACCATATCTGTGAAAATTCATATCTATTACATTTTTGCAGAAATTTAATCACACCTCATCAATTAAAGTGAATTTCACTATCTTGAGTTATTATCAGAAAAGGAAATCCGACTTCGTTCAAAAAACAAGAGTTCAAATCAATCATAAACGATTTTCAATGATTTAGCCTGCCGTAAAATTTTGATATTTTATTTTTTAATATCATTTTTTGTGCTCTAGCCAAATCTTTTAAAATTTTTTAATCTCTGAATTAAATCCCAAAATTAGCCCACTAAAGCCATTTTTAGCCGTTGACTTTTTGCCATTATTCTGGGAAGAGTTGATTATTTCTCAAAAAATTTTCAAGTTTTTGAAACAATTATTTTCTTGAAAGCATAAAAGAGGACTTTGGATTGTTTTTCAAGCTAAAAATCCCAATGCCATGTAATGTGGAAATAGCCATTACTCTCTTGTTATCTCAAAGCAGGTTATCTCTCAGGAGTAATCTCTAAAAAGTTTTGCGAATTTTTCACTATTTGTTTTGCTGTTTCCTTCCACCTTTAGTCTTCATTTTGAGCTTGAGCTGTCAGAGTTGGATCTACAAACATAATTGAACGGTACGCATATAGACCAAAGCTCAAACTGTTGCAAATAGTTATAAAAACAATTCTAAGAAAAGTTGTATAGATCTGAAGGAGTTTTTAAACGTGCCAAATAATTATAAATTGTTTCTCAAGTAAATTATAAATCTAAGAAACTCCTTTAAACTTTCTTGCCAATATTCATTTTTGGCCGGATTGTTGCAAAATTATTTCAAAACTTGAATGAACATCCATGATTTTTCCGATGTGGGAACCTGCTCATTAATAGGCTTGCACTTGTATCGTCTTTTTTTAAAGCTAGAGTATTAACCATCTTTAGGCCAAATTCACATTACTTTCAGAACTTTGAACATTCTAGTGTATGAATTGTTTTCAAATAAATCTTTTTGTATAAAAAGTTTATCTTTTTCACATGGTCTTCTCAGCATCTTTCGAAAATACTCTTTGCTGGATAATTAAGTGTTTTGGGGAGGTCAACATAATTGTTGACAAATTTTAACACTAATGAATTGGGGTACACTGAAATTGTTATGCTTTATCCGCAATTTTGTACTTTTTTGATGGTTGAGTGTTTTTGACTAAAATTTATTTCCTGCGTTTTGTCTTGCAAAATTTCGTTAAAGTCTAACTGAAAAAAACTTGGATCTTGAATCTTGCAAGATAAACGTCACTAGCAGGAATGTTGCGAGATCTCTGGCGTTGAGACCCGTAGTTCTTTTGTTATAATAATGTTTTTAACAGAAAAAAAAAAGAATTTTGCTGAGCATTTTACAAATTTAATGTTTTTTACTCGTATTTGATTACTTGCTTTGGAAACGATGATATTTCAATTCGAATCAGGATTTTGATGCCCCACCTTTAAGAAAAATTTGAAGAGATTTTAGTTGGGAAAATGATGCGATAGAAAGCGCTTCGTCTAAAAAAATTTCTTGAAATTGATATTTTTCAGAATTCTTGGCTGATATTCTTTATGTAATTGTTCGTCTGTTTTAAACTTCTTGTTTTTCAGATTTTATAATTTTGCCCATTGTAACAAGAAACATATATGGTACCTTTATAAGCAGACAGCGGTCCACTTTTGAGCCGTTAACGTCATAACAAAAATCCTTAATGATCTTGCTATGTTTTGTAAGTTACCAGAAATGGTTCAACTTAAGGTAAGTAAGTTTACATTAAGCGAAACTCTTATCAATTTAAAGCTGGAAATGAGGGCACTTTTTAAGGCTTTGATGGATCTTATATGGAATGTAGTATGGTATGCATGGTACCTTTAGTGGCAAGTAAGGAAACATATAGGTTTCGTTTTATAGCAAGGAGTCGAAAATGTGCAATGCAAAGATTATTTGATGCCCTTTACAAATAATAGATACTTTTTCCTTTAAACAACTTTCTTAAAACTCCATATGGTGAAAAAACTTCAGCAAGGGTTGAACTTCGGAGTCGGGACATTCATTAATGCAAAGTCCAGGGTCGACAGTTCTTAGTAGTCATACAAAGATCATGTATGCTGTGATATAAATTAAAACGTTTTTTAAATAGTCTCCTTGTATTACTTCAAAGAAACCATACATGATCCTTGTATAAAATCAAAGAAATCGTATATTATCGTTTTAGGTTTTCGTTAGGTAACGCTTATGAGAAGTCTTATACTGTAAATCTTATTGGCAGCAATTATTGCATGACTTATTATTGTCGGAAATCATTTAGGGGCACATGTGATGCACTAAATGGTTGCTTTTGATGCAACGATAGCAGCTGTGGGCTATCATGGCACCAAAATCACCCAAAAATTGCCCCTCTGAAAAGAGGTACCGGTTTCCAAAGAAACCGGAGCCCAAGCAAAACACAGCGGAAGGGTAACAGTGAAGCGGGACCCCAATAGCACATGAAAAACCTTATATGCCAGCACAAATCATGTATGACCTAGTACGAACACAACATATTTTTGAGCTTAATGGTGGCTCTGTAAGCCTTTGCTAATGCCAATTATGGTTAAAGTTGTCCATTTTGAAAGCCTCTATGATTTTTTCAGATGCTTTTGCATCATAAAAAAAATTCTATGATCCTTGTAAGACTAGTAAGAAATCGTACAAATCATTTATGACCTAGTACGATTACCAAGGAAAATAGTTTTTATTTCTCAAATTATGACTGCGTTGATCTTTTTGCTGGGTATCAGTAGTTTAGGGCGCAATTAGTCAAGCATTTTAGGATTGAGTTTTTGTATGATCCCTGACTCTCTACTAAGATATCATAAGGATCTTATATGACCTAGTATGATTACTGAGAACCAAAGATGACCTAGTATGACTACTAAGAATCTTGTATGATGAGCAACCCGGGTCCTGAAATCCATTTTTAATCGTCATAACAATGGAATGCCCCAATTTCAAAGAATGGTTTTTCAAATGTGTCAGTTTTTTCTATTTACTAATAATGTTTTTAACGATAAGCGCTACAGTGGTCCCTGTGTTGTCGATCACAATATTGCCTTGGGAATGCTAATTTGATGTTATATTGTGCTTTCTAGACAAAATTGAATTATTAAAATGAACTATAAAAGATGTGAAAAGGTAAAAAACCTTCACGGAACAAACAGCCCACCTCACTTTCATGTGTAATGAGCCCCAAAGGAATTAAACCCTCACTTTGAGAAAAAAGTTCCTTAAATTTTTGAAATTGGAATAGACCGATCTATGACTTTGTCTATTGAACAACATGTTTTACAGCTGCGTGTTATAAAAGCGATGCGCGTGCGCGCGTGTTTGTGCGTTATATATATATATATATATATATATATAAATATATATATTTATATATATATATATATATATATATATATATATGTATGTATGTATGTATGTATGTATGTATGTATGTATGTATGTATGTATGTTTGTATGTATGTATGCATGTATGTATGCATGTATGTATGTATGTATGTATGTATGTATGTATGTATGTTTATGTATGTGTGTATGTGTGTTTGTATATATTTATATATATATATATATGTGTAAATATATGTATATATATATATATATATATATATATATATATATGTATATATATATATTTATATATATATTTATGTGTGTGTGTATGTGCTTGTGTGTGCGTGCGTGCTTTGTGTGCGATGCTAGAGATTGTTGGTCGAAATTGAGGAGATTGTTGATCTGGTGAACTGATTTTTCTGGAATAATTGACAGTTGACAAGCGGTCGAAGACAAAGATTTTAAGAAAGAGATGCGGCAGTAGAATTGCTCCAAGTGTTACAATGTAGAATAACGTTGACTTTAATTTATTTGACATTTACTCGACTAATTTTTATTAAATGGATATGTTGCATGAATATATAGCCAAACATTATTTGCTCAATACTTTCATGTACTACGCTGTGTTTGGACAACTTCACGCTGATTTTGTTGAAAAACTGGCAATATACATCCAGCCTTGAACTGCATTGATGAAAATCTAATGCTACCGATAAAATTTTGGAAAAATAGGATAAAAGTAATGCGAAAAACGTTGTGATGCATTGCATTCGCTGAACTGGCAGTAAAATGGACGCCATTATTTCATAATTATTGCCAAAATGGTAACATTTCTCCGCAATTTCAATGTTCAAAAGATAATATGGTTTATTTTTTAAGAATTAAAGCGAGGAGGCTCAATAGTGTGCAATGACACGTGATGTTCTGACGCTTTTTATCCACTCTCAATTTTCTATAAAATAGTGGGAAGAGTTAGAAGACCTCTGAAGTAGTAGTGCATTTAGTGGCAAGTAAGGAAACATATAGGTTTCGTTTTATAGCAAGGAGTCGAAAATGTGCAATGCAAAGATTATTTGATGCCCTTTACAAATAATAGATACTTTTTCCTTTAAACAACTTTCTTAAAACTCCATATGGTGAAAAAACTTCAGCAAGGGTTGAACTTCGGAGTCGGGACATTCATTAATGCAAAGTCCAGGGTCGACAGTTCTTAGTAGTCATACAAAGATCATGTATGCTGTGATATAAATTAAAACGTTTTTTAAATAGTCTCCTTGTATTACTTCAAAGAAACCATACATGATCCTTGTATAAAATCAAAGAAATCGTATATTATCGTTTTAAGTTTTCGTTAGGTAACGCTTATGGGAAGTCTTATACTGTAAATCTTATTGGCAGCAATTATTGCATGACTTATTATTGTCGAAAATCATTTAGGGGCACATGTGATGCACTAAATGGTTGCTTTTGATGCAACGATAGCAGCTGTGGGCTATCATGGCACCAAAATCACCCAAAAATTGCCCCTCTGAAAAGAGGTACCGGTTTCCAAAGAAACCGGAGCCCAAGCAAAACACAGCGGAAGGGTAACAGTGAAGCGGGACCCCAATAGCACATGAAAAACCTTATATGCCAGCACAAATCATGTATGACCTAGTACGAACACAACATATTTTTGAGTTTAATGGTGGCTCTGTAAGCCTTTGCTAATGCCAATTATGGTTAAAGTTGTCCATTTTGAAAGCCTCTATGATTTTTTCAGATGCTTTTGCATCATAAAAAAAATTCTATGATCCTTGTAAGACTAGTAAGAAATCGTACAAATCATTTATGACCTAGTACGATTACCAAGGAAAATAGTTTTTATTTCTCAAATTATGACTGCGTTGATCTTTTTGCTGGGTATCAGTAGTTTAGGGCGCAATTAGTCAAGCATTTTAGGATTGAGTTTTTGTATGATCCCTGACTCTCTACTAAGATATCATAAGGATCTTATATGACCTAGTATGATTACTGAGAACCAAAGATGACCTAGTATGACTACTAAGAATCTTGTATGATGAGCAACCCGGGTCCTGAAATCCATTTTTAATCGTCATAACAATGGAATGCCCCAATTTCAAAGAATGGTTTTTCAAATGTGTCAGTTTTTTCTATTTACTAATAATGTTTTTAACGATAAGCGCTACAGTGGTCCCTGTGTTGTCGATCACAATATTGCCTTGGGAATGCTAATTTGATGTTATATTGTGCTTCCTAGACAAAATTGAATTATTAAAATGAACTACTAAAGATGTGAAAAGGTAAAAAACCTTCCCGGAACAAACAGCCCACCTCACTTTCATGTGTAATGAGCCCCAAAGGAATTAAACCCTCACTTTGAGAAAAAAGTTCCTAAAATTTTTGAAATTGGAATAGACCGATCTATGACTTTGTCTATTGAACAACATGTTTTACAGCTGCGTGTTTTAAAAGCGATGCGCGTGCGCGCGTGTTTGTGCGTTTTATATATATATATATATATATATATATATATGTATATATGTATGTATGTATGTATGTATGTATGTATGTATGTATGTATGTATGTATGTATGTATGTATGTATGTATGTATGTATGTATGTATGTATGTATGTATGTATGTATGTTTATGTATGTGTGTATGTGTGTTTGTATATATATATATATATATATATATATATATATGTGTGTGTAATTATATATATATATATATATATATATATATATATATATATATATGTCTGTATATATATTCTGTCTATATATTCTGTATATTCTGTATATTCTATATATTCTGTATATATATTCTGTATATATATATATATATATATATATGTCTGTATATATATATATATATATATATATATATATATATATATGTGTGTGTGTATATGCTTGTGTGTGCGTGCGTGCTTTGTGTGCGATGCTAGAGATTGTTGGTCGAAATTGAGGAGATTGTTGATCTGGTGAACTGATTTTTCTGGAATAATTGACAGTTGACAAGCGGTCGAAGACAAAGATTTTAAGAAAGAGATGCGGCAGTAGAATTGCTCCAAGTGTTACAATGTAGAATAGCGTTGACTTTAATTTATTTGACATATACTCGACTAATTTTTATTAAATGGATATGTTGCATGAATATATAGCCGAACACTATTTGCTCAATACTTTCATGTACTACGCTGTGTTTGGACAACTTCACACTGATTTTGTTGAAAAACTGGCAATTTAAATCCAGCCTTGAACTGCATTGATGAACATCTAATGCTACCAATAAAATTTAGGAAAAATAGGATAAAAGTAATGCGAAAAGCGGTGTGATGCATTGCATTCGCTGAACTGGCAGTAAAATGGACGCCATTATTGCATAATTACAGCCAAATGACAACACTTCACTGCAATTTCAATGTTCAAAAGATAATGTGATTTAATTTTTAAGAATTAAAGGAAGGAGGCTCAATAGTGTGCAATGGCACGTGATATTCTGACCCCTCTTATCCACTCTCAATTGTCTATAAAAAAGTGAGAAGAGTTAGAACACCTCTCAAGTAGTAGCGCAAAATTTTTCTAAACATTGATTGATTCTTTTAAAAAAGACAGAAGTATATACAAGAAGGTGTTCAAACCAGTGAGATCATTTTCTTTTCTTTCAATGCAAAAAACTCAAAAAATAACCAAACTGACGGAATTTTAATAATTGAACCACTAATTTAACAAAAAAAACAGACAATGAGAACCAAAAATTAACATCTACACTGTTTTTAAATTAAATCCCAAACTGAAACGTCCTATAACAACCAAATGGCCTCTTCTTAACACTGATTGGAATTCAGATTCCCCTTTTTTAAGTGAGTGCAGAAGCAAAAAAAATGATCTCTGCGCTCACGTAAAAATCTAAATCAAGAAAGCAAAACCGGATCAAATTCAAATAGAGGCCACACAAGCTATATGATTACAAGGTAAGTCACAACTAAAGTAAGTCATGATTGTCCACAGATTTTATCAAAAGATTGATCTTGCAAAACAGTGGCCACACTGACAATTATTTGATCAAAAAACCGAAATAATCTCGATTGATGTTGACAAAACCTTATTGTGGTGCTATTTATCCCCCAAAATCCGCTAAAATTTTTTAAACATATATTAAAAATATTTGCTGTCAAATAGAAAGATTCAAAAAGTTTTAATTATACCTCTATTGAAAATTTTGTCTACCAAGCAGCAAGATTGCTTGATAAGTGCAATTGTAAGGAATGAATTTTAACCAAAGAAACATGAGTGTAGTACCAAATAGAGATGCAATTTTTGTTTTAAATAACGAAACAATTTTTCTCAAAAATGCTGCGCCAGTTTTTTTTAAATCTAAGATTAACTATCAACTGAAAAGAAGTAGATTCCTCCGTGCTTTTTCCTTGTTTTACAAATATTAAATTAATGAGATTGAAGAGCTACACTGAAAAAAAAGCAAAAATTGTCAGAAATCACAATTCAATTAGCTTTTTAGAATATTTTGTGTCTTGTCATAGAAAAGTCAGCTAGGATCTAGAAGCTTTTAATCAACTCTGTTTGTTTTTATACTTCTGAATTAATTTATTCTGATTGTCAATCACTCATACGCTAACATGACTGCAGAAAACAAAAACGTCAATGAAAAGTCAAAATTCAAAAATTGCAAAACTTTCACTAAATAAAATAGTTTTGAAGTTTTCGAAACCCTATAGAAACAAAAAAACAAATTCGTTTGACTTATTAGGCTTTGTTAAGACATCGGTGAGACCTCGCAGTTTTGGGATGTACCAGTATCAAAAAATTAATTTTTAGTTATAATTAATATAAATAATAATTAGTTTTTCTTTTCTAGTAATTTTTTTTCAAATTAATCAATGCTATAAACTATGAACGTGATTAACATTCAATTTTGTGTGAACTACAGTGTGACCTGTCAGTATTGAGTTTCAGTATTAACAAAAATAAAAGGAAGAAAATAATCAGTAACTCTAAATAAAGACTTTTAGTGTCAAAGTCAACAAAATCACTAGTTGCCCACCGACAACTCCAGGTAACCATATTTTTTCACCGTTGACACAATTGCGTCACTTTTGGTATACTCCGGAAAAAAAACGGGAAAAAAAAGCAAAAACAGATGTCAAGTAGCCGAAGAAAAATAAGAAACAAGAACTATTTTCTAAAACACGAAGAATCTGCATTCAAATGCTACATTTAATTATTTTAAAAGCCCTATCTAGACCAAAAATAATCCCAATGTTGTTTTAAGGTTATTAAAAATTAGAAAAAAGTTTAAATAAATATGTGATTGGGCGGAAATTATCAAAAAAATTTAAAAAGGGACCCAAAAAGTGTGCAAAACCAGTGTGAAAAGTAAAATATTCACAAAAACCTTTAACCACAAAAATTCCTCAATAAAGTCAAAGATTTCAGATAAATAGGCGGGAAGGGCTTTATAGTGAAAGCAGTCACAACCCTCCACGATAAATATATCGATCGGCTAAAATTGACTGAACCAAAAAAACCTCAGTTTAGCAGATAGTTCAGCAATATTATGTTAACGCCCTCGCCAATCAGACCAATTTATATATATTCCGAAAATTCACGTAGAATTTATATCTCCTAATGGATACTAAATTTGAGATCAGCTTACGCCACAATTGATACCTTTACAACTGGCACTGGGCTGTTTTCTCAAACATCTTTTAGCAATACCATATATAAAGCTGACTATCGATTTTAATCGTAATACTATTACTCAAGAATTCAACATAGCAAATAGTTTTTACTAGGATTATTGGACCATATTTTATTTGTTATTGGATAACTCATGATATGACTGTTTCCTATTGTGTTTATCTAATACAGATATATCCGTTTTTGAGAAGATAAGATTAAAATTTAAACTCTCCTACCTTTGTCTCCTTTGATTTGAATATTTTCCTTCTGTTCTTTCAAATTTTGCAAAGAATTTGTCTTGCTATTAGAACCACATTAAATTCAATGCTCACTATATCAATCCATCATTAAGTAAAGCTCTGCCGGTAGTTGGCAGAGCTTTAAAGAAGAGCCGCTCTCGACAAGTGCCCGGGTCACCGGTCGTACAATTTTCTTTGATTTCATAATACGTCATAAATAATTTTTTGTAATCATACTAGGTCATATACGATTCTTAGTAACTTTACTAGGCCATATATAATTCTTTGTAATCATACCAGATCAAATACGATTCTTAATAAGTATACTAGGTCGTATATGATTCTTAGTAATCATGCTAGGTTGTATTTGATTTGTATGTTTTCTTAGTATTCATACAAAGATCGTATATGATTTCTTGGAAATGATACAGGAGTCATACAAAAAATGAAAGCTGGAAAACTTTAAAGTTTTCATTTTTGGTAGAAATCAACAAAAAAGTTTCCTAAAAATCACAGATGGTCATCATGGTCCATAAGACATTGATTGATGCCAAAAATTTCTTTATAATGTAATCAGAGGGCATTAAAATTTATTATACCGTACATGCAGTTCACATTTGACTTTCTGGGTGCGCTAGAATAATTACCTTGGGTTTTATACCTATTTAAAAATTGAGGTCAATGTCAGACGCAAACAAAAATTTTGCATAGTTCTATTAAATGAACATTTATCGGCATTACCTGGCTTCAGAGTGTATAAAAATCTTAGCCATATAGACAGATCTATTCTTTCACTTAGCACCCAAGTTTGCAATAAATACTGCATTTCATGGTCTTTTGGCGTATCACAAAGTGATGCTGGGGAATCACATGATTAATACCTCATAAAAGAAAGTGAAAACGTAACTTAAAGGGAAGGAATGTATGATTCTTTGTAGTCATACAGAAAAAAGATGTGAAAATTTTGAATAATATTTAATTTTTTTGGTTCTATGCTAAGATTGTACTAAAAAATCAAGTACGGACAGCCGGAAATCATATATGAGCCCGGCATGAAACCAAAGAAACTTCAACCCGGTTGTCCGTAAAGTAAGAAAAAAAACAAAAAAAGTGTGAAACTGTAAAGTTTGATTATTAATATAAGATCTGGACGGAAAAATTTTTTACGATAACCCAAACAATTCCTCCTATTTAGAAAAAAATTCTAGGACTTCAGTAGACAAGGTGATACTTTGCATTGAAAAATATTCAATTTTATTTAATCAGAGACTGTTAGTACATTAAATAGCACAGAAAAAGTTTCTACGAAAACCCTCCAAGTTAAGGTTCTAAAAGGAAATAAGTATAACCAGACCGAAGAAGTAACACAAAAGTCTGATCAAAAACCCACAAAATTTTTTGCATAAACGCTCATTAATCTTGACAGTAAAGTATGTAAATCTTGCAATGTAATAGAAGCGTTAAAAAACCGGCAATTGAAGCAAATATTTTTTTTTATCTTTAGTAAAAAAGAGTGATACCTCTGAGATTACCTAAGCATTTTACTCTGAAGCACTCGAACGCGGAAAAAAATTAGGTCTTTTTTGAACTTCAGTTTTAGAAAAGAACTGCAACAGAGAAAAAAAACAAATTGAGGTTTTTTATATTATTTTAAAAAAATGTTTTATGCGGTTCGCAAATTTGGTATATCCCTACAAACCAATCAATTATTTTTAGAATATATAAGCAAAATTCAGCCAATTGTGCTAATTATGAAAAAATAAGTCACGTGTAGTTAAGGGAGCTGGATGTTGCAATTTTGAAAGCAGGAATTTCTTTAAATAAAGGCACGAAACCTGGTGCCGAACTGAAATCTGGAGAAAGCACCAAATTCCGGTGAACGCGTGAAAATCTTATGAACACTCAAAAGTCTGTTAAACTGACCAAAATCCGGAAGTGGCCACAAAATAGGCTTCTTTAATCAACTTTGTTTAAAATTGCCGAAATTGAACACCTAAAAACAGCTGAGAGAAATTGGTTCAACTCAAAAGAGGGTTAATTTACATCTACGATCTCTTTAAGAGTTTTCTGGGTTTGAAAATTTTCTGGTTTTTAGATAACTATAGAAACATGATCAATTTTCTTTATTATATGAACTTTTCTGTCAAATTATCTATATCCGTAAAAATGGGAATCATTCCATTTTCTTAGTGTTCAAAGTAATAGCAAGGCTAGTTTTAGTCTGATCTTGGAACTCCAGAATCCAAAAAAAATCTGGATTGGAATCAATGGTGTCTTTTTTTTCAAAAGAGTATCAATTTTTACGTTCTTTACAGTATAATTTATATCAAGGATAACTATTGACGTGTCCATTTGGCTCCAAGAACAATTGCCAGTTAAAGTTTTTAATTTTTTTAGTGAAAAATGTTTTGCGGTTGTGACATTTAAACTCATTTGTTTTTAAAATAAACAGGGGAATGTAGAGTTTTACTGCTATATAATAGATAGATCCGTTTTTGAAAAGAAAAGAAAAAAATTAAACTCTCCTACGTTTTGTCTCTTTTGATTTGGAAATTTTCCTTCCCTTCTTTCAGTGTTTGCAAAAACTTTGTCTTGCCATTAGAACCACATTATTTTAATTGCTCACTCTATAAGTCCGCCAATTAGTAAGATTTAGTTGGTAGTCAGTATCAAAAAAAAAAGAGGAGACGCTCTCGGCAAGTGCCCGAATCACCGGTCATACAATTTTCTTTGCTTTCAAGTTAGGGCATATATGATTTTTTGCTATGATATTAGGTCATATATGATTCTTCGCTATCATACTAGGTCATATATGATTCATTGTTATCATACCAGGTCAATTAAGATTCTAAGTAAATATACCAGGTCTTATATGTTTCTTAGTGATCACACTGGTCATATACAATTCTTTGTAATCTGACTAGATCGTGTTTGATTCTTAGTAATCATACTAGGTCTTAAAAGATTTGTATGATTTCCTAGTAGTCATACAAAGATCACAAATGATTCGTTGGAAATAATACAGGAGTTTTACAAAAAATGAAAGCTGGAAATTCATAGAGTTTTCATTTTTACTGGAAATAAAAAAAATCTTTAAAATCATACAAGGTTATACATGGTCCATTAAACATTGATTGATGCCAAGGATTCCAGTATAATTTAGTCGGCGGGAATTTAAAGTTAATATATCTTACATGCAGCTCACATTTAAATTTTTGGGTGCGCTAAAAATAACTTTGGATTTTATACCTATTTGAAAACTCACGTAACAGTTGATGTAACAGGTACAGGTCGCATTTTTATAGGATTGTTGATAAATTCAGCGATAATGACCGGTTTTCCTACTTATTGTACTGCTATTTTCAACTATACAAAATATCCACTAATTTCGTAAGCCTACAGGGAGGCTCGGTAATGTGCGTTCGCACATAAGGTTCCGATACCGCTCATCCACATTCTCAACTTAATTGGCTATCAAATGATGAAGACATAGAAAAATTCAGAAAAATACATGTCGTTTAATAAACAACCAGGTGCGAAGTTCAAAAATACATTTCTATTTTTGAAATCAATTAATTCATCGTTATTAATGTCACTAGGTATCAACCGAAATCACTAAAATAGTCAGTTATATCTCCGTAGAAAGCAAATGATACAATTCATTAACAAATGTTCATTTGGACAAAAATGCAAAGCCAATGGGACCTACGATTATAGACATAAATTAAAACGGAAACAAAAATCCTATAAAATGCACAAATACAAAAAATCTCAATTTTGTTTTGAAATCTGGTAGAAACAGTTGTAACAAAGACAAAAAACAAACATTTGAAGCTAAAACTGTTATAGAGATTAAATAATTGCTCACTGGAGAGAGTTTATGACCTGTGTTTACCGAGACTGTGCTACAAATCGACAGAAAAACTCTTTAAAAAATGCCAAAGCACAACAACCCAAAGATGTTTTTGAAAACAAACATTTTCAATAGTCATAAGGAACTTAACATTTCAACAAACAGCGATAGATTAAGTTGCATTGTCTCAGGAAGCCTATTGGACGCGTTAATAATGAGACTAAGTCACGACCCCACAAAATAACAACAAATATATAGAGAAGCCAAAACTTCAAACAATTTTTACGAGATAAAACTGTTCAAGGCTATATATTGAAGAGATTTTACCCGGAAGTACGGTAAATGGTCACTTTCTCCTCATCTTAGCATCAAAGGGTCTACCTTATAAAAGGACTACGTAGACATCACAACAAAAAGAAACCTAAAAATTGAACCATATAGAAATCTCGGAAAATCTATATAAATTTAATTGTGGAAGCAGCCAGTCGCAAAGTAAAGCCAAGCGCGAATATAGCCAATGCAAATCAACAAAAGTAATTAAGGTTTCTAATTAGAAACATTGAGGTTCTTGATTACGAAAATGAAAGCAAAAAGGAATCAATTGATTTTTTTAATTCCATTTGAATGTCATTTAATCAAACCGCTATAAATTGAAATCGTTAACTAGGTTAGGTTGTTAGTCCTGGTGAAGCAATTGAGATCTGTTTTTGTCAGGTATATGGCATACAACAACAAAAAGAAAGACAAATACAGGCGAAAAGAAAAAAAATCAATAGAATTTTGCGAGATAATTGTGTCTCAGCCCAAAAAGATTAAACTATATAACAAAAGTAATCAATATGTCCAGAAACGCCTTTTTTGAACGCTCTGCATTTTCCCCACTATGTTTTCTTTCAATTAGACTTATCAATATGTTATAATTCGACAAGGAAACAAAACGCGTAGTATCAAAACAAAGAGACCAATGGTTGAGCATTAAACCGTTACGGAAATTAGTTTAAAACCAACAGGAAATCTTTTTCTGACTGTTTTTACTGAAACTCCGCCATAACTTGGGATAAAAAAAGATAAAATAGTGGTAATGTTCAAAAATTATACGACATTTTCTTAAACAAATATATTCAAAGTCATAACAGACATTAGATAGCAATTGAAAGAAATGTCTACGTTCATTTATGCCTCATAAAAGATTACTTGTTCTCTGATGGGGCAATAAGTCATTGGGCTACAAAAAGATAACAAATGGAAGCGAAACTCGAGAAGTCCACAAAAATTTTACGAAAACAATTGGCGTAAAAAATATGAGCTTAACTCTGAAACCGTAATATAATCTCGTTGGGCCTCGTTTATTCTAATTAGTATCTGTCATTATTTTAGCCCTGATTTGAAGTTCTTGTCAGTAATTTACATAAGAAACATTCGTAAAAATTCTTATCGTAAGGATCCAAAAAGAGATCAAACCAGATGTTCCTGCGCCTCTAATTAAATACTCTCTTGTTCAAAAAGAGTTCTCTTCTTGGTTTCAAAAACTCTCTTGGTTTTGAAATATATCAATTGTTTAACAAATATTTTCATTTTTCAAAAATAAAAATGCATTTTGTAAAACTATCGAGTCTAATTTTGCAAAAAATCTGGCGAGATTATAACTCCAGAATACTCTCAAAGCCAGCAGGTGTACAATCAACTTGTTTATCAGCTTAAAAAAGAATATGGCCGCAGTTTTAAGGTATCTACTTCCAGCAAATTTAAAGCAATGGGCTAAAAAAGCAAATTTGGTCCGAAAGTTGGTCCCGAAAAAAATCTGTATTTCGCAAAATTTAGCCTAAATTCTAGGCAACAAACTCGGAGCGAACAATTCAACAACCCTCCTCTATCCTTAAAGACAAAAGGAATAACACTGCAGTTAACAATGTTAACATATTTTAGCAAAATTGTCGAAAATTTTGTCAAAAATCCCCAAAATGTGAATAAAAGCAGCTGAATTACGTCTAATATTCACAAAAGTTTAAACCTCAATAACTCCCTATAAAAAGGGAATTTGAAAAAATCTGTTGAATTCCATATTCCACGCTGGACGGGCTTTTTAATGATACTACTCACAACTCTCTTTACGATGACTATATCGATCGGCCAAAATTGTCTCAACAAAAAAAACCCATTTGAGTATATAGTTCCTCCCCCACTCCTCCCCTCCCTCGGAACAATAACAAAGACATCAGTTTTTACATTTACGTTTGATAACGAAATTTTCGCGCTGTAACAGTTGAGTTGAAACCAAACTCTGAGGCAAAAAGCAAAAAAAAATATAGCTTCGAAAAATTGATAACCGTGTGTTCTATAAAAGATTGCCTAATCTTTGTTTTCAATACTTTGGTTAAAAAGGGCCATTATTCTTTAGAACATGAAAAAGACTTCATTTTAATAGGCTTTAACACCGTCCGTATACAATATAAATAATACTAATATTTAGAACAATATTTTTCACCAATCGAACCGACAACCAAAAGTTTTTTTAAACTTTCAAACGGTTCTCCGGTTTCTTGGAAGACAAATTTATATTTATAGAGTTTTATCATTAACTCCTCAGTTGAAATTTGCCCACAATCTTTTGTTTCGCATAATTAAATTATTTCTTGCCGAATTGAATTGCTGTCTGCGACGCAGCATTCCAGTGGAAAATCTATAACCAGATGAAAAAGCAGCTATTATTAACCCACAGGGTATCAAGACAAAATTTATAGAGTTAAAAATTAATAATTATCTGTGCACCCACGCAAAAAACACCTCATTAACTTTGAAAGTGCTTACCAAAAACGTTGTAAAGTAAAATTACAAAGAATAACACTGCGATGAGTTAGAAAAATTCTTAGCTTCGTGTTTTTCTTGAGGCGCATTATAATTCTTATTAACACCATTTGATTTAATTTATTTTACTTATTTTCATTTCACTTCCTGTTATTACGCTATACGTTGCGTAATATAACTCGTGATTAAGTTAACTGAGAATAAAAATATTGGTAAACAAATGTCTGAACATAAGCCGTTTCTGTTCCACTTTTTTTCTAATAAAATTGAACCCGGGGGCAAAACGCAGGAAAACAGACTACTGCCTGATTTGGTGATACAAACTGAAATTAAACGAAATATCGCGTGAACAAATACATTGGGAACAAACAAATTAAATTGATTTCATCTTTAATCATCCCCAAAATAATCATAGCTAAATTTGGGTTTGAAAGGAGTGAAATAATGAGTTTCCCATGCCATGTTTAAAAAACAACTTTCCCTTTTTTCTAGTTTTGTTAATTTTTTCCTGACTTTTACTTTTTAGCTTTTGCTCAAATTGAATGTTTGATTTTATAAATATAAACATTAGCAACCTTAACAGCTGAATGTAATATTTTTACTCATTTCAATCAAAGCAGACGGAAATTTCGCATTGGAAACGTGTCTATATATTTGTGAAAAATTAATAACATTCGTTCACATAAGACTACATTACTCTGATGATAGGATGAAGTGTCTGAATTTTAATAAATTTTCTACTTGAGTGTCTTACTTACCTGAAAAGAAAACAAATATGATATGATATCAAAACAATCAGGCAGGGGCTTAAAAGAGTACTTGGATTTTCAGGTCAAGGAATTTCTGCTAAATTTGAATATTATGGGCACTGCTGTGTGGTTGGACCCCCGGATAAGAAAAGCAATAATTATGGCTAAAATCCTCAGGGTGTCATGGTGCTCCATGAAATGGGTGTCAGGATCTTTATACCAGACTTAGTTCTCTTGCTCTGTCATTTTCGGCCATTTGACGTCCTTTAGGGAGACACATAAATGTGGCACCATTAAAATGCTCCCGGAATACTGAAGCAACTATTGTCATTTTAATTTTTTTATGTCTGGATCAACAATCTTCACTATTCTTCCTTTTTCGCGAAACATGTAATTAAATTTGTTACAATTTTATTTTAATCAGTTTACAGTCAGATTATGCTGGGAATTTTCATTGGTGGTAAATAAATACTTCTATATATAAATGTTTTCTGTAGTCAACAATGTAACGAGATAATCACTATTTTACACACACAATCATTCGAACACAGAGAGATCGCCAATGGGCCAAAAACCTGTTCTTATAGAATTTTGACAACGATGAGAATTTTAACTTGAGCGCCGGACTTACATTATTGATGATGCTCCATGATTCTTTTTGGAAATTTTTCATTAGAGATTTATAAGTTAGTACTTTGTACTTTTAACCGTCAAGACAGTCTAATAAAAACCAATAGAAGTTCCAGAGGTCTCCCGTGAGCTCACAACAGACCTCCTCTAATTATCATGGCAGTAAGTACAAATACTACTGACTGTAGTAACAAAATAGCAACATGGGCCATGAATTCTTATTTAGGTTGACGAAACGTTCAAGATTTTTTTTTTAAAAAAGGAAAACAAAAACTTCGAACATTGTCAGCGATAGGAATTTTCGAAAATTATTCTGCTCAATTGATTCACTTTTGTCTTTATAATCTTAAAAGGAATCAAAAATGGTACTTGAGATGAATTCAGTGTAATCAATCAATTGGTTTTCACTTCCACAAACTTCTGCTGATCCATTTGTTTACGAAAACCCGGTTGATATACATACTTACGCTGATCCACGGACAGAAATGGGGACCCTGAGCAGGTCAGCAATTCTGTTGTATTTTTTGGGAATCATTAGTATTTGAAATGCTGAAGACTGCATTTTATGACTCTTAAATGCTCCAAAAAGTCTTCAAAATTCACCGCAGCATTCTTTGTAAATATTTTGCATAAATTTTTATTACGATGGAATAGTTCCCAACCCAAGTCTCATGGTATGAAAGTGCAAATTCAAGCCTTCATATTAAAGATTAAATGTACTGAATCTTGGTATTCTAATTGTTTTTACTTTTGCAGTATGTTCATAATATACTCAGGATCAGTTTTCTAATGAACTTATAACAAACGTTATGATTTCATTCATCATTTTGTTCATAAAACTGGAAAAAAATATGATTGAGTTCTGAGTTCTTATGAGACTCAGTTCCTCTTTTTTGTCTTAATCTAAAGTTGAGAAAATATACTGTGTTTATTTCAATTCCCATTAAATTTGGTTTGATAGATTTTGTCTATTTTCTTGTTTTTCTATGTTATCTTGTGCTTCTATGGTAGTTAGATCGCAGAAGTTGCATCAGTTGATTGCTTTTAGAAACAAAAGAGTACTCTCAACTTATAAATGCCAGGAGTTCTCCATGTGAATTCCCAAAATATGTATTTTAATTTATTACCAAGAACACTTGTCATATGTTTTTGCACCTAATGATACGACCAAGCTAGCACACATTTTGAATTGCTTGTCTATCAAATGAGAAAGAGATGGGAAGCTCTCAAAACTTCACACAAGTCTGAAGAACAATTGTTGTTCGAGTGAAACAAATGTTGTAATCTCAAAATACCGATTGAAATAAATAAAACTGCACCAGCGGACCGTTGAAATTTGGCGTTGAAGAGGTTACCAGGCGAAATAAAGTGCAAAATAAACATTGTTTACATCAAAGATCAGAATCTTGAATAAAACCCGTAGATACAAATACAAAATAGTCTCACATAATACGTAAATCAAACAAGTTACCTTGCTCTCCAAAACAAACCATGAAAATTCCACACGATCATGATTATATAACAATGTGACAAATTTTTTTTCACTCACGAGAGAATGGGATCTCTCATAAAAGTCTCAAAAGCAATTAGTATTAAAAGCAAAATCTTAAAAGCAATTAGTTGCAACATATTTGCTGTAGAGCTTATTTTCTGTTTCATTGCAATAAAATTGGACTAGTTGTTGTTGAAGCTAAGAAAAAAGTGTGACATAAATTTAGGTTAAAAAAGCAGCAAAATTCAAAAAGTGAGAGATAATTTACACAGCAAAGTTCAAAAAGTGAGAGATAATTTTCAAATACCTTATGAAAAAACAACACAGCAATTTGGTATGAAATAGGGCCAGCTAAAGGTTCCAGTAAAACTGCTGGTATAAGTAATCCGACTATGTCAAAAGACTACGAAAAAAAAACAATTGCAGGCAAAAATAATTACTTCCTTTATTTTTTATTGAAGCACTTTGTAGGTATACAGATAAAAAATTTTTTGTTCAAAAATATAATATATTTTTCTCATTTTATCTCATTTGATGATAAATGGCATCTCCATTAATTATTAACCAAAAGGAAGATAACTTTTTCTGTATTAAGCTGTAAAAGTTGCTTGATTTGAAAATGGTGCAACAATACAATACGTGCTCTCTTCGCTCTTTTTTATGGCTAAACTCCGCGGTGAAAAACTGTCTTGCTCTTAAAGTGCGTATTTCAAAAACACTCCTCTTTTGAGCGTGATACCTAATCTGGCAGAAATTTAGCAGAATATTAAAATTGTCAGCAAGAGTATTTTTTAAAATCATTCCGTTAATTCGGTTCAGTTTTCGCCTTTTATATTTACCAGAAAATATCAAAACGACTTGAAATGAATTCAATAGAATCATTTAATTGGTTTTCAATTGCATAAACTTCTAATGATCCATGAGTTTACGAAAACACCTTCGATATACATACTTAGGTTGATCCAGCGATAGAAATGGTGACCCTAAGCAGGTCAGCAATTCTGTTGTTTTTTGGGAATTGGTAGTATTTGAAATGATAAAGACATCATTTTTGACTCTGAAATGCTCAAAAAACATCAGAATTCACTGCAGCATTCTTTTTAAATATTTTTGCAATTTTTTTTACGATGGAAAAAATCCCGACCCAAGTCTTATAGTAGGTAAGTACAAATTCATGCGTTCATATTAAAAATTTAACCAGAACTGAATCTCGGTATTCTGATTGTTTTTACTTTTGCAGTATGTTCATAATAAACTCAGGATCAGTTTTCTAAAAAAATTATAACAAACGTTATGTTTTGATTCCTCATTTTGTTCATAAAACTAAAGAAACTATAATCGAGTTCTGAGTTCTTATGAGACTCAGCTTCTCTTTTTTGTCGTAATCTAAAGACGGTTGTTAAGAAGTTTTACTGACATTATTTCAGTTCGCATTGAATGTGGTCTTATAAATTTTGTATTTTTGTTTTGCTATGTTATTTTTTTGTTACTATGGTAGTTAGATCGCAAAAATTGCATCAGTTGATCAATTTTAGAAACAAAAGAGTACTGTCGACTAATAAATGCTAGGGCATCTCCATGTGAATGCCCAAAATAAGTATTTCAAATCAGTAACAGGAACACTCGTTAAGTGCTTTTGCACCTAATGCTATGACCAAGCTAGCACACATTTTGTATTGGTTGTCTTTCAAATGAGAAAGAGATGAGAAGCTCTCAAAACTTCACATAAGGCTCAAGAACAATTGGTGATTGAGTGAAGCAATTGTTGTAATCTTAAAATACCGATTGAAATAAATAAAACTGCACCAGAGGAACATTGAAATTTGGCGTTGATGGGGTTACCAGGCGAAAGAAAGTGCAAAATAAACATTTTTTACGTCAAAGATCAGAATTTTGAATAAAAAGCTTAGTTACAAATACAAAATAGTATCACAAAATACCTAAATCAAACAAATTACCTTGCTCTCCACAACAAACCATGAAAATTCCACACGATCATGATTAAATGACAATGAGACAAATTTTGTTTCACTCTCGAGAGAATGGGATCTGTCATAAAAGTCTCAAAAGCAATTAGTCTTAAAAGCAAAATCTTAAAAGCAATTAGTTGCAAAATATTTGCTGTAGAGCTTATTTTCTGTTTCATTGCAATAAAATCGAACTAGTTGTTCTTGAAGATAAGAAAAAAGTTGACATAAATTTAGGTTTAAAAAGCAGCAAAATTCAAAAAGTGAGAGATATTTTACAAGTAGTTCATGCAAAAACATCACAGCAATTTGGTATGAAAGAGAGCCAACTAAAGGTTCCAGTAGAACAGCTCCTATAAGTAATCCGACTATGTCAAAAGACTACGAAAAAAAACAATTGCAGGCAAAAATAATTATTTCCTTGAATTTTTATTGAAGCATTTTGTAGGTATAAAGAAAAAAACTTTTTGTTCAAAAATAAAATATATTTTTCTCATTTTATCTCATTTGATGATAAATGGTATCTCCATTAATTATTAACCAAAAGGAAACTAACTTTTTCTGTATTAATCTTTAAAATTTGTATTTTTTAAAAAAATGGTGCAACAACACAATACGCGCTCTCTTCGCTCTTTTTTATGGCTAAACTCCGCGGTGAAAAACTGTCTTGTTCTTAAAGCGCGTATTTCAAAAACACTCCTCATTTGAGCGTGATACCTAATCTAGCAAAAATTTAGCAAGAGTGTTTTTTAAAATCATTCCGTTAATTCTGCTGCAGCGATAGAAATGGTGACCCTAAGCAGGTCAGCAATTCTGTTGTTTTTTGGAATCGGTAGTATTTGAAAAGATATAGACTTCACTTTTGACTCCTAAATGCTGAAAAGATCTTCAGAATTCACCGCAGCATTCTTTGTAAAAATTTTGCAAGTTTTTTTTTACGATGGAAGAAATCCCGACCCAAGTCTTATAGTATGTAAGTACAAATTCATAAGTTCATTTTAAAGATTTAATCAGTACTGAAACTCGATATTCTGATTGTTTTTAATTTTGCAGTATGTTCATAATAAACTCAGGATCAGTTTTCTAATGAAATTATAACAAACGTTATGTTTTGATTCCTCTTTTTGTTCGTAAAACTAAAGAAACTATGATTGAGTTCTGAGTTATTATGAGACTCAGCTCCTTTTTTATCGTAATCTAAAGACGGTTGTTAAAAAAATCACTGTCATTATTTCAGTTCCCATTGAATTTGGTTTTATAAATTTTGCATTCTTGTTTTTCTATGTTATTTTGTGTTACTATGGTAGTTAGATCGCAGAAGTTGCATCGGTTATTTATTTTTAGAAACAAAAGAGTACTCTCAACTAATAAATGCTAGGACTTCTCCATCTGAATGCCCAAAATATGTATTTTAATTTAGTACCAGGAACAATCGTCATTTCTTTTTGCACCTAATGATACAACCAAGCTTGCACACATTTTGATTTGATTGTCTAACAAATGAGAAAGAAGTGGGAAGCTCTCAAAAATTCACATAAGGCTCAAGAGCAAATGGTGTTCGAATGAAACAAATATTGTAATCTTACAATACTGATTGGCATATATAAAACTGCATCAGAGGACCGTTGAGATTTGGCATTGATGAGGTTACCAGGCAAGAGAAAGTGCAAAGTAATCATTATTTACGTCAAAAATCGGAATCTTGAATAAAATCGGTAGTTACAAAGACAAAATAGTATCACTTAAAACCTAAACTAAACAAATTACTTTGCTCTTCACACCAAATCATAAAAATTCCACCCGATCATAATTATATAACAATGTGACAAACTTTGTTTCACTCTCGAGAGAAAGAGACCTGTCATAAAATTTTAGGAACATTTTTTTTTCAATAAACCTATTCAAAATCTTAAAAGCAATTAGTTGCAACATTTTTGCTGTAGAGCTTATTTTCTGTTTCATTACAATAAAATCGGACTAATTGTTCGTGAGGCTCAGAAAAAATTTGACCAAAATTTTTTTTTAAAAAAGCAGCAAAGTTCAAAAATTGAGAGAAAAATTACAAGAACCTTATGCAAAAACATCACAGCAATTCGATATCAAATAGGGCCAACTAACGGTTCACGTAAAACGGTTCCTGTACGTTATCAGACAATGTCAAACAACTACGAAAAGAAAAACAATTGCTGCCAAAAAAATATTTCATTTAATTTTTATTGAAACACTTTGTAGTTATCAAGATAAAAACTTATTCTTCAAAAATATAATATATTTTTCTAATTTTATCTCATTTGATGATAAATGGCATCTCCATTAATTATTTTCCAAAAGGAAACTAACTTTTTCTGTATTAGGCTGTAAAAGTTGCTTTTTTTAAAAAATGGTGGAACAAAACAATACGTGCTCTCTTTGCTGTTTTTTTTATTACGATGGAAAAAATCCCGACCCAAGTCTTATAGTATGTAATTACAATTTCATAAGTTCATGTTAAAAATTTAATCAGGACTGAATCTCGGTTTTCTGATTGTTTTTTACTTTTGCAGTATGTTCATAATAAACTCAGGATCAGTTTTCTAATGAAATTATAACAAACGTTATGTTTCGATTCCTCATTCTGTTCATAAAACTAAATACACTATGATTGAGTTCTGAGTTCTTATGAGACTCAGCGCCTCTTTTTTATCGTAATCTAAAGACGGTTGTTGAAAAGTTTTACTGACATTTTTTCATTTCCCATTGAATGTGGTTTTATAAGTTTTGTATTCTTGTTTTGCTATGTTATTTTTTGTTACTATGGTAGTTAGATTGCAGAAATTGCATCAGTTGATCGTTTTTAGAAATAAAAGAGTACTCTCGAATAATAAATGCTAGGGCTTCTCCATGCGAATGCCCAAAATAGGTATTTCAAATCAGTAAAAGGAACAATCGTCAAGTGCTTTTGCACCTAATGGTATGACCAAGCTAGCACACATTTTGCATTGTTGTCTATCAAATGAGAAAGAGATGGGAAGCTCTCAAAACTTCACATAAGGCTCAAGAACAATTGGTGTTCGAGTGAAACAAATGTTGTAATCTCAAAATATCGACTGAAATAAATAAAACTGCACCAGAGGACCGTTGAGATTTAGGGTTCATGAGTTTACCAGGCAAAAGAAAGTGCAAAATAAACATTATTTACATCAAAGATGAGAATCTCCAATAAAACCCGTAGTTACAAATACAAAATAGTATCACATGAAACCAAAGCAAGTAGTTGCAACAAATTTGCTATAGAGCAATTTTTCTGTTTCATTACAAAAAATTTGGACTAGTCGTTCTTGAGGCTAAGAAAAAAGTTGACATAAATTTAGTTTAAAAAGCAGCAAAATTCAAAAAGTGAGAGACAAATTACAAGTACCTTATGGAAAAACATCACAGCAATTTGCTATGAAATAGAGCCAACTAAAGGTTCCAGTAAAGCAGCTCCTATAAGTAATCCGACTATATGAAAAGACTACGAAAAAATACAATTGCAGGCAAAAATGATTATTTCCTTTAATTTTTTATTGAAGCACTTTGTAGGTATACAGATAAAAACTTTTTGTTCAAAAATATAATATATTTTTCTCATTTTATCTCATTTGATGATAAATGGCATCTCCATTAATTATTTACCAAAAGGAAACTAACTTTTTCTGTATTAGGCTTTAAAAGTTGCTTTTTTTAAAAAAAATGGTGCAGAAATACAATACGTGCTCTCTTCGCTCTTTTTTATGGCTAAACTCCGCGGTAAAAACTGTCTGTTTCTTAAAGCGCGTATTTCAAAAACACTCCTCATTTGAGCGTGATACCTAATCTGACAGAAATTTAGCAGAATATTAAAATTGTCAACGAGAGGAATTTTTAAAATCATTCCAGTAATTTGGTACAGTTTTCTCTTTCTAAATTTACCAGGAAATATCAAAAGGACTTGAAGTGACTTCAGCAGATTCATTCAATTGGTTTTCACTTGCAAAAACTTAGTGATCCATGAGTTTACGAAAACTCCTTCGATAGACATACTTAGGTTGATCCAGCGAAAGAAACGGTGACTCTATGCAGGTGTGCAATTCTGTTTTTTTTTGGGAATCGGTAGTATTTGAAATGATAAAGACTTCATTCTTTGACTCTTAAATGCTCAGAAAATTTCAGAATTCACCGCAGCATTCTTTGTAAAAATTATAGAACTTTTTTATTGCGATGGAAAAGTTCCCCAACCAAGTCTCGTAGTATGTAAGTACAAATTCATGCGTTCATATTAAAGATTAAATCAGTACTGAATCTTGGTATTCTAATTGTTTTTACTTTTGCAGTATGTTCATAATAAACTCAGGATCAGTTTTCTAATGAACTTATAACAAACGGTATGATTTGATTCCTCATTTTGTTCTTAGTACTGAAAAAACTATGATTGAGTTCTGAGATGAGACTCAGCTCCTCTTTTTTGTCGTAATATAAAGACGGATGTTAAAAAAAGTCACTGACAATATTTCAGTTCCCATTGAGTTTGGTTTGATAGATTTTGTCATTTTCTTGTTTTGCTTTGTTATTTTGTGTAACTATGGATGTTAGATCAGAGAAGTTGCACCAGTTGATCATTTTTAGAAATAGAAGAGCACTCTCGACTAATAAATACTAGGGCTTCTCCATGTGAATGCCCAAAATAGATATCTCAAATCAGTAACAGGAACACTCGTCGTATGCTTTTGCACCTAATGGTATGACCAATCTAGCACACATTTTGTATTGATTGTCTATCAAATGAGAAAGAGATGGGAAGCTTTCAAACCTTCACTTAAGGCTCAAGAACAATTGATGTTCGAGTGAAACAAATGTTGTAATCTCAAAATACCGATTGAAATAAATAAAACTGCACCAGAGGACCGATGAGATTTGGCGTTGATGAGGTTAGCAGGCAAAAGAAAGTGCAAATTAAACATTGTTTACGTCAAAGATCAGAATGTTGAATAAAACCCGTAGTCATAAAGCGAAAATAAAATCAAATAACACCTGAACTAAACAAATTACCTTGCTATCCGCTACAAAGCATAAAAGATCTACCCAATAATGACTGTGTAACAAGTTGACAAACTTTTGTCCGCTCTAGAGAGAATGGAACCTGTCACATAAGTTTACGGATATTTTTTTAAACGAACATATTCAAAGTTTTAGAAGCCGTTAGTTAAATCATATTTGCTTTAGAGCTTAATTTCTGTTTCACTAAAAAGAAAATTTGACTAGTCGTTCTAGAGGCTATGAAACAATTTAACTTAATTTTAGTTTAAAATGTTAGCAAAATTCAAATGCTGAGAGGTACTTAACAAATACCGTATGCAAAGACATCACAGCAATTCCGTATCAACTACAGCCAATTAACGGTTCCAGTAAAACGGCTCCTTAAGCAATCCGACTTTGTTGAAAGACTACGAAAGGAATAACATTTGCTGGCAAAAGTAAAGGTTTCCTATAATTTTTATTGAAACAAATTGTTGTAATAAAGAATATTTTTTATTCGAAAAAAAGATTATTTTCATTCCACTTCTTTGATAAAAATGAGATCTCTCATTGATTAATTTTCAAAAGGAAAACAAATTTTTCTGTAGGCTTGAAAAAGTGCAAAAAACATTTTTAAACAATACAATACGTGCTCTTTTTTACAGTTGAACTCCGCAATGAAAAACGGCCTTGCTTTTGAAGCGCTTCTATCAAATACATCTCATACCGTGATACGAAATCTGGCAAAAAAGAACCTTGAGATGTCAAAAAAGTATTGCGTTTTTCTTAACGAATATATCTTCAACTTAGCGAAAAGATTCAATATTCAGTTCCAGAACTCACTAAAAAGAATAGGAGGTTTAAAAAGACCTCATCCGAGTAAAAGTTTGCAACCATTTTTTGGGCCGGACTTCTGGGAAGTACATCATGATGAGCAAAATGGGCGTGAGAAGTATAATTGACGCAAGAGCTTATGACAAAAAGAAATGAATATTTGAAAAGTAAGCTAAAATTTTAGCCGAATAAAAGTGATCAAATAGTTAGGCACCCTTGTATATCTTTAAAGATACCAGTAGACCTATCATTAATAATCTTTTTATGTTTTTCTAATAAAAAGTGATCACAAATAGAGGAAAGTGTAAAAGATATGAAAAATATGATTAAAACAACTGTAGTTACTCGAACACTCATAATATTTTAAACTCGATAACTTCAATAACTCTTCGGAAACGGAAAAATTCAAAAAAACATTTATGAATTATGATATTTTACGCCTTACGAGATTTTTAGTGATACCACCAAAAATGCTTTACGTTGAAGATAAAAATCGGGCAATTTTCCGTTACCCTTTACCTTTCAGCATCACATTTTTTAGAAGACTTCGCTTTACTTTTCCGTTGCTTTATTTCTGTCGATAACTTGATTACTTAATCGAAAACTGCCTTCCTCTTTTCTTTCAAAAGCGCAGTTTCTTAGAGGAAAGGAAATGAGCCCAATTCTTTTAATAAAAAACTTACGCACTCTTTCACTCAAAACAATTCACTTTTTCTTTTCAGGAAATGAAAAATTAACATCTACGATTTGATTTCTTTTGCAAATCGTAAAGGTTTATAATACTGCTGGAATTTCCACTTGAAGACCCATAGAGTTTGTTTTCGCAATTGTTAAAGGTAATAAAAAATTTCAACCTCTAATTTTGTCCTCTAGACTTTAGATCTGACTAAAAAAATTTATCGATCTTAAAAAGATTTTTTGTCAATCTTTTCCCCCTTCGATCAAAGTGGTGATGTTCTGAAATTTAGCATTGTATTTTATCTTTTTTCACGGCTAATAAAAATTTCTTCAGCCTTATGCATTTTTATTGCCAATCAAGCACTATTTCTAACTGTTGAAACCGAAACCAAATTAGGTGGGTTGGTGGGAGGGGGTATAATTGGGACGACTCCTGCTTTAATATGAGAACGGTCATTGTTGGTCATGCAATTAATCCTTGTTCGACATTTGCTAGCTATCATCTTAAGATACATGATGTTAAACAAACTGCGATATTAGGGGGCATAATCAATGGAACAACTTCTGTCAAAATTGATCAGTTATGGGGTTCGCGGTTTTGTCGATTTAAGCAAAACCTTAGGGAGCTAACAATAAAACCACCTCTTGAAATTTTCAACCCGCTAGTGTGTGTTTCTCCGTTTGACTCCACGACGCAAGGACGCATCGGCCGTCCAACCTGGAGTGAGAAATTCATCGCTCGCTCGCTGTTTCACATCTCACCATTCGTGCTTCGCACTCACTCTCGCTCAGAATTCCCACACCAACTTGAACAACCTCACCGTCCTCACCTCATGAAGTCAAAGCGAAGAAACACACACTACTTGCCTGACCGGCGGGCCAGCTATGCATATTGCAAAAATTAGAATTATTATTGAGTATATATGTTCACATACTGATAAAAATAATTGAATATATATGTTCACATAATTCGAATGCCCTCACTTTGAGTTTTATTTTGATGATATTCATAAAAATAACTATTACGTTATATGTTCACACTCTGTCGTTCAACCAAGGTAAATCTTCAATTACATTTTCATATTCATCGAATAATTGTCTTGGTCTCCATCACCTACAATAAGGCAGATATTTCGCTTATCCATTTATTAGTAACAAATAGAATATCTCCTATATAACTTCTAACTTCATCAGGCATATCTTTACTTTTTAATGTTCTTTCTTTAATATATATATTCAAAATCTGACTATTTTTGCGTAGAAATTCTGAAGCATAAAAGGAAGCATTTACATTTTCTGCAATAGCTTTTAAAACAACTTCTTTATCATTTTTTAATTCATCACTAGCATATTTCAAAGAAATTCCACATCTATTAACAGCTTCCATAACAATCTCTCTATCATTTCTCAATTCATAACTAGCAAAACATAAATTCTCAGGACTATGCCTTATAGCTTCCATCACAAGCTCTTTATCATTTTTTAGATTATCACTAGCATATTGTAACAACAAATAATTAGAATTAATAACACTCATCATAAATTCTTTATCGTTTGTTAATTTATCACTCAACGATTCAAAAGCATATCTAGAATTCCTAATAGCTATCTTTATAACCTCTCTATCATTTTTTAGATTATCACTAGCAAATTTCAAAGAAAATCCACTTGATTTAACAGCACTCATCACAACTTCCTAATCATTTTTCAGATTATCACTATCATATTTTAAATTATTTCCAGAAAATTTAACACACATCATTACAACTTCTTTATCATTTTTCAAATTTTTATCTACATAATTTAAAACACAAATTTGATCAAATGTTGGAACACCTTTAACTGTTAAAAGATGTATAAATTCTTTCTTATCAGTTATCATTTATTAGAGAACAAATTATTCAAATAACTTTTTCATACAGTTTAATTCTTGTATCATATTGTTAATAGAGTCAGGATTTAATTTATTTTTTAAAAGAAACTCATCTCTAAAATTCACATTAGTATAATAACATGCAGTTTCATAGATTAAATGATTTATCAAAATTTTATCACATAGATTTATTATAATACTAGGAGTAGTTTTCACAGCTGAAAGAACGACTATCTCATCTTGTTGTAGTCTGCTACTAGCATAATCTATAAGCATTCCACTATATTCAATCGCTTTCTAAACAACTTCCTTATCATCTTTTAATTCATCACTTGCAAATTCGAACCATGCACAATTTCTATCAATTAGCTTTAACATTAAATCTTTATTAAAAATTATATCCACTTCATCATCTTCTTCAATCATACTTAAATAATATTTAATTATTGTTTCTTCTTTTGAATATGTAAAATTAGTTCTTTCATATGGCTCTTCTAATTTTGAAACATCACAATATTCATTTAAACACTTTTCAGATATTTCACAAATATTAACAAAATCAATAAATTTTCGATTTATAGGAGAAGTACAATTTTTAGAAATCCACTCAATTAAACATTTCTCTTCGTACATATAGCCATCACTACACATATCAGGATTTCTAATCCCAATACTATTGATAGGACACTTCGGTACCATTTATATATGAACAATTATTTGAATTAAACACAGTTGGGAATACTACTATATAATAAACGAGTGTACCAATTAAAATTGAAATCGAAAGTAATACCAACAGAAAAGATATCAAATATACAGCTAATCTAAAATTGTAAAATTCGTTATCAGTTTGGAATATCATTTATACTGGATAAATATCTTTTTCTCAATCTTTCACTTGCGCGACCAATCACTCTTTTATCCAATTTAATAACAGTTTCAAAAATTTGATCATCATCCTTCAATTCTTTGCTAAGATGTTGATAATTTTTAGGATTAGATTTAACTGATAACATTGCAACTGATTTATTGTTACGGATACTTTTATTTAATAAGTTAAAAGAGCCCCCTTTCTCAATAAATAACTTAGCTAAGTCTATATTTGATTTCAATTTTGGAGAAGCATACTTATATGTATTAGGTTCATTTTCAACACACTCCTTAATTAATTCATAGTTATCCCTCACACTTTCAACTGCATAAAAGATATTCCAAGGATCTTCCTTAATTGCTGTTTTAGCTTTATCTACATCAACTAATACTTTTTCTCTATTAAACCCAATTTTGTTGAAACCTTCTTTATCGAAACCATCTTTATCGAAACCTTCTTTGTTGAAACCAAGTTTATTAAATCCATTTTTATCAAAACCTTCTAAGTCAAAACCATATTGATTATAACCTGAAGAATTATATATTATTATTGATGTGTCATTTCTACTTTCTTTTTCGAATCGTACTAAATCATCATCAATTCTTTCCAAAGGTAACCAAAATGTGATTTTTTCTCTGGTTATAGGACTTTTAAAATCTAACCCATCAAAACATTTTCGGTCGTATAAATAACCATCAGAACAGAAAATAACATCATCATTCAGATTTTCTAAACATACAGGACAGATAGCGACTTTAACTTCCATTTACAATTAAATAAATTATTCAAATATAAATGGGAAAGAATTTATTATATCCAAAATCTCCAGTTCGAGTAGTAATATCAGGACCATCAGGCTGTGGTAAAACTTGCTTACTAATAAAATTGATAACTGAAATAATTAACGATTTCACTGAAATATATATCTATTCACCATCAATTCATCAAGAAACATATCAAAAATTGATAGAATGATTCGAACAAAAGATACCACCAATATCAATTTCTAAAATATTAAAAAATAAAAAAACTATTGAAGACTGTCTTAAAGATGAACTCTCTGAAATCGAAATATCTCTATATGAAAATATTGATGAGTTAAAACATCCACAAGATTACCAAGGTGAATCAACTGTTATTATTTTAGACGATCTCAACGAAAAAGAAATGAGTTTTGAACGAGTACAAGCACTATTTAAAAGAGGACGTCATAAAAATATTTCTGTTTTCATTATAAGTCAAGACTACTACGAACTACCAAAAAAAAACAATAAGAGCGAACAGTAATATCTTTCACTTATTCAAACCAAATAATATTAGAGATGTTCAAATTTTATTCCAAGATAAAGCTAGTATGGATATGACTATAAATGAATTTAAAGTATTAGGTAATACCTGTTGGCAAACTAATTTTCAACCAATAACAATTGATATGTCGAAAGATAAATATATAGGAATATATAGATTAGGATTAGATTCTATTTTTGTTCCTAAATCCGATCCATTTTGACTTGATAAATGAGTATTTATCCAAATGTAACTGAAGAAGACTTAGCCTCACTAGAAAAATTAGCTAATCAACAGAAAAATGAAAAAACAAGAAAAATTAAGAATAGGATATTCAAACAAACATATGATATAAAGTTAGCAGAAACATTCGAACCCATAACTAAAAGAATTGATGAAATAGTTAAAGTTGTTAAAGAATTAGACTCACCAAACATCGTGAACAACTTTGTACTAGAACCTCCTCCAGGTGTAACAATTACTGATGATTTATTTACAACATTAGGTTTGATGTCAAGGAATAGTAACAAATTTAAAACAGTTAAAGACAATCAAGGTCGCCCTAAGTTAAATGATATCAATTTCACTCCTGTGGGTGGAAATGATATGAAAATTGGAGAAAATATTTACGAAATAACACCAGAAATTCAAAAAGCTCTAACTAATACAAGTTATAATTTTGATAAAATGAGTGATAAGGATATCCTTATCTGCGCTCGCATTCTGGATGAAATAAAATATAAACCATATGATGATAATAAATCTAAACGACGAGACTATATAAAAACTAAACTTCTTTCGCGAGTTCAAAAGATTTTAAATCCCCCAATAGCAGCAATAGCAAGTGGGGAATCAGACGAATATGAATCTTTAGAATCAGATTTAGAAGGCAATGGAACAAAGACAATAGTAGTACCATCAGATTCCAATGAGATATGGACTAGATTACAAGTTCTACAAGGATTAAAATTAGCAGGTCATACTGATATTTTAATAGAAGCTTCACAATTGCTAGATGCTTTATTCAAAAAAGGTGAAATTAAAACAGAACAACAATATAGAAATGCTATTGATAAATTCAAATATCAAAATTATTATCAATATTGAGTTTTGCCATTGATAAATTTACTACTAAATAAATGGAGCTATCTAATGAAACACTAGATCAAATAGCTTTCAATACTAGAGCAAAAATTGAAGAGCATATGCTAATTGTAATGGACAAATCAATTCATGAGCTTTTTCTAGACGAATCACTTCAAACTAATAAAAAACAATTCAAAATAGCAATTACATTTCTAACTGGTTATAATGGTATTTTCAATATTACAGAAGCAAATAACAAATTTTATTATATTACCCCAGAAAAGATGATTGTTGATATTGAGATTCCGAAAGGTGCTTATGAGTTGGGAGCAATAGACTTAGAAATAAAACGATTAATGGTTTCAAACGGAGATTCTGATGGTGAAACATTTCCAATTACAATTAAACCTAATTTCAACACACAGGAGTCTATAATTGAAATTGAAGATGGATGGGAAATAGATTTTACTTATGCTAGAACAATTAGAACTCCTCTAGGATTCGATGCAAGAGTAGTTAGTAAAAATTATAATTTATCTGATCATCTTCTTGATATAATATCTTTCGATAACATTTTTGTTGAAAGTGATATTGCTCAAGGTATGATTAATAATGGAAAAAGAACTCGTATAATTCATAACTTTACTATGGATGTAAATCCAGGTTGTAAATATATTGAAAAATTTAGAGGTGGAATAATGTGGTTTATGATGGAAAGCAAAGAATTTAGATCTGCAAGCAATTTTAAATTACGAAACGAAAATGGAAACTTAGTTTCTTTTAATGGTCAATCTATTACTTTTCGATTATCAATTAAGGAATTATAAAACTTATTGTTACAATTTCATCAATATAATCATTATTAATTTTTGTTAAGTAAATGCCAAAAGATTTTAATAAAAAGACCCCACTTAAAAACTTCAAAAATAAAAGAACAAACTAAAATCATAGATAACAAAGATAAATTAAAAGAATTCAAGGAAAAATTACTCTCTGGTTCAAGATTTCTTAACATTTACTAATCGATTTTCAGAAAGTAAATGAGCGTCGAAGACTTTCAACTAATTGACGAAACAACTATCGACACATCAATAATTAAAAGAGACTACACAAAAATATATCACCAACATAGAGCCAATCTCAACGATTCTAATCAAAATGTTGAATTCATTTGGGGTGAAAATAATAACTATCATCAAATTGGAAATGCTTATCTTCAATATTATATAACAGTTAGGAGAAACGATAATGCCAATTTTGCTGATGTTAATAATATTAGATTAGTTAACAATGCCTTTGCATTCTGTTTTAAAGAAGCTACTCTTGCACTTACAGGTGGCTCAGAAATAGAACAAAATAAATATGTAGGTCCAATTTCCACAATAATGAGAGTTCTAACTAGTAAAGACGGAGACTTAATCTCTTATTTTGATAAAAATGATGATACATTAAAAAAATGTTAATCAATAATCACGATGCACCTAACAAAGGTAAAATAGTTGGTCAACTACCATTAGAAATATTTTTGGTTTCTGTAAAACATTCAAAAAAATTACAAAAGGATTAGGATTCCAACTAACTTTAAAAACAGCTGACCTACAAGACATACTCTACACAACTATTGCAGATGATATTGATGTGACCATATATAGTCTATATTTGTTTGTTCCAACTTTAATTCCAGATGCAGCAACTCAAACTATGTTCAATAATTCTATAAAAGATAATTTCAAAATATCATTTGATTCTTGGACGAGTTTAAGAAATATAGTTAATACTGATTTAGAACAACAAGTCGATATAGGTTCAGCACAAAATATAAACAGTCCTAAATATTTAATCGTAGCACATCAAACAGTTTCTAGAGCAGGAGGTGGAAAAGCTCAAAAAAATGCTATTTTCGATAATCTAAACGTTAGAAAATACTATGTTGAAATTGATGGTATCAGATATCCCAAAGATGCTGTTGATGCTGAATATTCAACTAATAACTATTTAGATCAATACAGAGATATTGAAATATTTTTCAATGAGAATGTTGGAGTGCCGCTGCTGAGTCCTTTTATAAACTATACAGATGTGAAAACTAAATATCCATTTCAAGTTATTGATTTAAGACATCAAGTCGACCACATTAATCCTAAAAAGATACAACTATTCGAGGAATATCGGGCAGATCCTGCAAATGCGAGATTGTTCATGATACTAATTAGACATAGAGAAATAATGATGATTTCAGATGGAATGAAAATTGTTAGCGCTAATGTTATACAACTATATAATGATATTAACGCTAGAACAGTTTATGAATACTTATGGACTAAAAAATCAAACTATGACCACATCAGATCTTATAGAAAAGCTCTCTTTAGCTAATATAAAAGATGTGAATATTTATCCGAGAGACTCAATAGTGAATTCAACAAAGGAACCTGTAATATTGATGATGGATCCCGAGGTGGAACTCACTGGGTAGCTTTCACTGCTTCACCAGTCAATAAAAGTAGTAGCTATTTTGATCCATTCGGAGGACCACCAGATCAATGGTTGATAAAGCAGCTACCAAAACCAATAATATATCATAACTACATCATACAAGGGATCTATAGTAAAATGTGTGGTACATACTGTCTCTATTTTTTATACTTGTTTGAAAATAATATTAATTATGAAGATGCTGTGATGAATATTTTCTTTAGTTAAATAATGCCTATGAACGTATTTGGTAGTACATCTTCAATTGGTCAAGCAAATCTAGATACAACACTTTTTGTACAGAAAACCTACTTGAGAACCAATTATATTGAATCTGATATGGAAGAAGATATTGATATGAAACAGAAATTCAAAATTAAAAACTTAGTAGACCCCATCAACTCAAAAGATGCTGCTAACAAAGCATATATCGATAGATATATTAATGAAAGTACATTACTAAGAATTCCAACATATGAACCACTAACAAATGATTATGTATCCCTAAAAAATGTAGAGTCTAACAAAGTTATTGAATTAGCTACTACAAATTATGTTAAAGATGATATCTCAGTAAAACATTACTATAAAACAAATGATACAATAGACTCTGTAGATATCGCCAATCAAGATTTTACACCGACTATAATAACTCTACCAACTAAACAATATATAGATTCTAAGCTAGTTAACAGAGCCAGGAGATCAATAACTGAAAATCCATATATAATGCGTCAAGATTTGGAACATACCTTTGCAAGTATATTTATTTATGGTAATTTTTATTATATTCATCTAACTGGTAGATTCAACGCCAGTAGTGAAGTGAGTCCCGATGATTGCTTACTTGGAATTCCCTATACTATTTTCACAGTTACTGGACCAAATGCAAAAGTAGCACAAATTCATATATCAGCTCTCAATGTAAATATAGGCACTAGATATACTCTACGATTTTTGATACGATCACAATCACTAAAAAATATTACATTTGGATTTGCAGAACAAAATAGTACTGAACATACCTCAACTTATGATTTCAAGGTTATTGAATCGACTGCAACTCACACTAACGCTAAAGAATTTAATGTGTTCATCGATTTATCTTCACTAGCAATCAATGAAACAGTTGAAATAGCTGCTCTATATATTGAAGCATTGAATACTTCAGACCAAATAAATGAAAACATGTATTTAAAATTTCAACATAAAGTTATAATTAGTGATAATCCAACTAATGAAAATGATCTAGTTACTAAGAAGTATGTTGATAGTAATATCAATAACAACAAAATAGTTCGAAACAATCAAGTTAACAATTTCAATAATAATATAATTAGTAATATTGGAAACCCCTCCAATGCAAATGACGCTGTCACAAAAAATTATGTCGACAATGATACAACAATAGTTCGAAATAATCAAGTTAATAATTTTAATAACAACATAATTAGTAATATTGGAAATCTTACAAATGCAAATGATGCTGTCAATAGAGCCTACATCGACAATGATAACACAATAGTACGAAACAATAAAGAAAATGATATGAATGGTAATATTATAAAAAATATTGGTTGGCCACAAAATGATAAAGATGCAGTTTGCAAGACATATATTGACGATAATGTAAAGGCCGCAATCTCAACACATCCGTATGTTTTAAAATATCAGATGGAAAAAATCTTTGCATCACCACACACTTTTGATAAATTTTATAGTTTAAAATATGATGAATTTCCTTTCAATGGTGGTAATAACACAACAAGTTATACAGTTAATGATTTATCATTCTTAGGTGAAAAATACGAACGATATAAGTGCACAGGTGCTAATAGTTATACAATGCATATTCCAAAAAGAAATCTACCAGAACTTATACAAAATAAAACTTATAAGATGACATTTATTATGCGTGGTGTTAATAATAGTATTGGTAAGACAGTTGGGTTAGGAATTTGGAAAGAAGGGGGTATGCAATCTGAAAAAATTTCAATATTAAAGGAATCTTGGTCGTTTGCTGAAAGTGAAGAAGTTGTTAATAATACAACACAGTTCAATTTTTTCTTGCGATTAAATGGAGAAAGTGCTAATCTCACTGTAAATGATGAAGTAGATGTTGCTGCTTTATATATTAAAGAAATTGGTACAATCAACAATTTCAACGACACAAGAATAAGCAATGTAAAAGATCCTGTTGATGATAGTGATGTTGCAACTAAACAATATGTAGATAATCGCAAACGAGTTATCGAAATTAAATCAAAAACTATTATGTTATCAAATGAAAGAATTTTGCGTGCAGGTTTAAGTGGTTCATTTAGTACTACTATGACTCAAAATATTATAATTAATGGATCAAGCGTAACAAGTTTTACCAAACCTTCAAATGAAGATAGATCTATAACTATATTTCAAAATCCTATTGAATTAACAAATGGTGATGTATTAACTTTCCATTCTAGTAATACTGTCGATGTTTTTGCAATTTGGGTTGAAATCGAATTATGATTTATAAATGGATAGCTACTATGTAATTCTCAGAAATGGTAAAATGATCGATTATCAATTGAAGGGTAATCCAGTAAACGCAAGTAAAGATGATACTGTTACTGAAATTAAATTCAATCCAAATCTAACAAAATTATCACTTGATGAAAATAACAAGAGGATATTACAACTAGTACTGAATTATTTGCTAACCAATATTATATTCAAATATGCTGATAAAGTTAATAACGGAGAATTAGATTATGACAAATTTATAAAACATATAGAAAATAGTTTGGACTTTAAACTATTAAATGAATAATACCTATAAAGACTTAAACAAAGATATTGAAGCAGATCTCATCTCAGTTAGAAAGAAAGATAATGATGTCCGAGATTTACAATATAATTACCTAAAAATCAATTGTGAAGGGGTGATTAGGAAGTTAATTGATGATGAAGAGAAATTCAAGAAAAAATACAAAGCCCTAAACACAAAGAAAGGTGTTTAAATTGTAGCAGGAATAATTGCTGGTATTCTGGGAATAACTTCGGGTATAACTCTGACAGCAACAGGTGTTGGTGCAATCGCGGATGTTCCAGTAATAGCAACTAGTGGTTTGTTAATTTCGATAACAGTTACAGTTATTAACGAATATATATCAAAATTAAAAGAACGACATATCAGATTAAGAACTTTTGTTAATAAAATAAGAATTGATTATGAAAAAGCGTTGAGGAAATCGATGGCTGATAAAGTTATTGATGAGAAAGAAGCATTAGAACTAAAGAAAATATATGAATTTTACTTGAAAAATCAGAAGAAGATTATGAGTGAAACTAAAGTTAGTGTTGAAGATAATTTTGGTGATATGGTTGAAAATGTTATCAGTAATGAGCAATTACAAAAATTGAGTAGTTTTTTAGCAACAATGAAATAAACATATCGATTAGGAAATCATTATTCAAAAAAGAGATAGATATTAGCTTAAAACCTATACAGTCAAATAGTGAAATTGTACCGACTGCACCTGAATTACCAAAATATGATGAAGTTGTTTGAAATTTAAGTTACTATATAAATATGAGTAAACGATGTACTAAGTGTGAAGTTGAAAAAATATTTTCAGAATTTTCTTTTGATAAAACTAAGAAAGATGGATTTTATTCATCCTGTAAATCTTGTCGTAAAAAGTGGTGTGATAATAATTCTGATCAACTGAAAATTTATCAAATAGAGTGGGAAAAAAATAACAGGGAACATATTAGAAATCGTGATAGAGAGAAATATCATAACAATATAAATTATAGATTATCTGAAAAATTAAGGAACAGACTCCGACAAGCTTTACTGAGAGAATTATCGAAAAAGAATGAGACAACAGAAGCACTTTTAGGAATATCTTATTCAGAATTCAAAGAATATATTGAGTTTCTAATGACAGATGATATGAATTGGAACACTTTTGAATTGGACCATGTGCGACCGTTAGCATCTTTTGATTTAAAATATATTAATCAACTAAAAGAAGCATCACATTATTCTAACAATCAACCTCTATAACAGAAAGATAACAAAATTAAAAGTAAAAATTATCACGAACACGATATAGTTGTACAAGCAATCAGAGTCTATGATTATGAAACATTTAAGTATTTTTCTCAGCTACTAAATGAGTGGAATAACATTTTGTGTGGGTGGGAGAAATTATTCAGAAACAATTGACGAAACAAAAACTGAAAAAATAATTCGAAAACTAATAAACTTATAATAATCTTGAAAGGGAAATGTGCAATTTGCAACAGAAACAAGTCTATGATTTTAACCAAATAAATGACTCGAGGTGAAAACTTTCGGAAACGTGGAAAATGTAAAAATGGTCATTGTAGTACCTTATCAGGGTCAGCTTGGACTGATTTAAACAAAAATGGAACAATTCTAAAACTTCACGACATGTGTCCAAATCAAAATTGCAAATGTCAAAAACAGATAACATTTACTCCTAGGCAATTTGAATTAGAAGGTTCAGGATTTAAGAATTTCATGAAAAAAGTAATTAAGGGTAGTAAGACAGCATGGGACAAATTTTTGAAGCCTGTAGTTAACACTGCTGCACCTGTTATTGGTATGGCAGTCGCTGCAAAATTGAAGAACCCAAAAGCTGGTCAAACCACTGACCAAATCTTGAAATCAATTTCAGGTGGTAAAATATTAACTTTAACGGATAATTATAATGGGGGAAGGCTATACCTTGGACAACACTAATTATTTGAAAAACCAGTACCATAATAAATGAATCAACTTTTTCGAAAAATTAAATGAAAAAGAAGGATTTAACTAAGACATTCATTGATAAAATTTATGATAAACCAGCAAAAAAGATTTATCCTACAAATAAAATTATTGTTAAAAGTATAAATGATACCTGGTCAGCTGACCTTCTTGATCTTATTGATTATGGTGTTAAAAATAATAGAGGTTATCGTTATACTTTAGTAGTTATAGACAATTTTTCAAAGTATGGATGGACAATTCCACTGAAAAATAAATATGCATCTACTATCAAAGACTCATTTGAACAAATAATAACAAATTCAAAAAGAAAACCAAACTTAATTGAAGCCAATGATGGAAAAGAATTCGCTAACAAAATCTTCGAAACTTACTTAAAATCTCAAAACATTAAAAGATATTCTAGATATACATCGAAGGGTGCAGTTTTTGCAGAGAGATTTAACAGAACTATAAGAAATCTTTTAAAAAAACCAGTATTTGAAAATGGTGGCGCTAACTGGATTGATATTCTTGACTCAATAATCAAAAAATATAATAACACAGTTCACAGTTCAACAAAAATGACACCAATTCAAGCTTCTAAATTTACTAATCAAATGAAAGTGTAAAATAACTTGCAAGATAAGAGGAAAAAACAAAAACCAAAATTTAATTTAGGAGACTTAGTTAGAACAGCTGACATCGATAAAACTTTCTCCAAAGGTGATACCACAAATTGGAGTAATAAGCTATATATGATAACAGAAGTAATTCATGAGACTATACCGAGTTACCACATTGATTTTTTGCCTGAAAGATATAATCAATCAATATTGAAGAAGTCAAAATTGACACTAGGTGAAAATGATCATGTTATGTCAAAACTAAATCTATAAATATAATTTGAATAAAATTATATATATAATAAATGAAATACATTAACGGAAAATTTTATAAAGAACTTGAGAATGAAAAATATATTATTCATGATGGTAAAATTATGTTTGAAACAAAAATACCAAAATCTTTGAAAACTAGATATGAAATTATGTTTGATACAAAACTTACAAAAGCACAAACGGTAGTAGAATTAGACGATGGGACACTCCAACTACTCAGCCCACAATCACACACACAGAATCAAAAAACTTTACCGAAGACGAAATAATTATGGAATATGCTACGATGTGTGTAAGTTGCAACAGAAGATTTTTTAATGAATTTCCATATGAATTCAGATGTTTAATTTGCAACGCTAAAGCTATAAAACAAAAACGAGAACTAACAAAATTTCAAAGAAAAAGAAAAGCTAAATTCAGTAATCGATTTAAATATGCAGAGTTGAAAATATCAGTTATTTGTATGGATGTTATGCAGATATATTGTGGATCGAGTGAGAGTTTAATTGCAACAACTTTATTATTACTGAAGAAATCAAAATTAAATTTTAATAATATTATTTTTGAGAAATATTGTAATATGCTTGATAATTTAGGCTCTAGCGTGGTTTTAGATGCAAAAGGTGTGTGGGTGTATGGGTATGAAGCATTAAGACTCGTTAAATGGTTACAAGTTGATAAATATTATGATAACATTAATTATTTTGATTTAATTTACACTATAATGAACAAAGAGAAAAACATAATAATAACTTTAGAATTTTTTGAGAGTATAAATGAGCTTACCAAGTGATTGTGATTAAATTAGTGATGGAGAAACAATTTATAGTGATAGTTAAATAAACAGTGATGAATCTATACATGAGTTTGATATAGATTTTGTTGATGATTCTGATTTAGAGACTAGTGATGAATCTAGTGATGAATCTAGCGATGAATTTTTAAATGATAAATGTACTATTTTCAAGTCTACAGTAATAATTCGCTAATATATTACTCAAATAAATTCAACAGCTTTGTCGAACTTGTAAATAACACTAATTTTGATTTTGATTATGTAGATAAACTCGGCTACCAAGTATACTTATTCAAAGATTCAAAACTATTGAATATTTTCTTTTGAAAAAGTTATTTGAATAAATTATTTCCTAATAAATGGAGACGCAAAACAAAAGACGTTGTGAAATCTGTAATGTTGACATTCATAGATTGTCGTATGCAAAACACTTACGGAGTAAAATGCATGAAGATAATCAAAGAATAATTCCTTCTAATTTCTTTAATAAAGTAAAGTCTAGTGAAGTGAAGCCTAAAAATGTTGTTAGGAAAAAAGTACCAACTTTGAAAGAACTATCAATGAAAAAGTTATTAACTATACAAAAGCCTAGTGAAATAGATTCTCAGTTAGCTCAGAAAATGACTAATCTTTACTATTTTTCTCAAAGATTAAATTTAGCCTACAAAATCGAACTAGAATCACATAACATAAACCACCTCAATAGTAAAATTACAATAAGAAGTAAGTACGATCTAAGAATTGAAAATAGAGATATCAATAATATTTTTAAAGAAATGGCATTAATCTATGCAGAATTGATAGGATAATATAAGTTTAAATATCAAGTTGTATTTTCAGCTCTATTTGAGAAAATGAATGAATTCGGATACATTGAAAATAAAACTGAGATGTATATTAGTTTGAAATTAAATCATAATTAACTTCAAATGATTTGGATAACTTAACTATCAATTCTCAAGTTGAATCGCAAATTGAAAATAAGCAAATGAAAGAATCAGGTTGGGTATTCGACAAATTAGTTTCAATAACTATCTATTTTTATAAAACTAATGAATTAAATGGGTCTTCATATGTAAAAATACCTCTAAAAAGTCAAGCATTATTAAATATACAGAATAAAGATAAACTCTGCTTTTTATGGAGCATACTAGCTCACTTACATCCATGTAAGAATGGTCATCCTGAGAGAACTTCTAGTTATGTAGAATATTTCATTGAATTAAATTTTGATGGATTCGATTTTACAAATGGATTCAAAACTTCAGATGCTAGGAAATTTGAATCAGCTAACAATCTAGCGATAAATATTTTCGAATTAAAATTTAACTTGGAAGGCAAACATAAATTAGTACATATTGAGTTAAGTAATTCTGAGTATGAAACCACAATTGACTTATTAATTTATAAAAATCACTATGTTCTAATTAAGAAATTGCACATATTTATAGGTAATTCAAAATGTAAATTTATTTGTAAAAGATGTTTGAGTTGCTTTGAACATGAACATGTGTTGAAAAAACATTAAGATTGATGTGATCAACAGGATTTCACTGCAATTAAACTCCCACTCGATAAAAAATTAAATTGGAAAAAGCATTATCAAAAAATACCACTATATTTTAGAATATAAGCAGATTTTGAGTGTAATAACTCACCTGTAGAGTCGAATGTGGGACTTCACACTACTAATATATATAAACAGAATCCAGTTTGTAATGGTTACTATATTTTAAGTGACTTGCCTTCAATATTACAAAGTGAATATAGATCAAATTTTGGTCCTAAGAATGTAGATTGGTTTGTAGATGAAATTATTAAATTAGAAAACAAAATGAATTTCTATTTTAAAAATACTGATGTTGAATTGAATATGCTTCCTGAAGATGAATATAATTTTGCAAACACTGATAAATATTGGTTTTGTGAGTTACTTTTTATTGATAATGAAAAGAAAGTTAGAGATCATTGCCATTTGACTGGCAAATATCGAGGAGCAGCACATGAAAGTTGTAACATCAATGTTAAGAAACAACAAAGTAATTTTATTCCAGTAATGTTTCATAATTTTAGTAAATATGATTGCCATCTGTTTTTTAAAACTTTATTGAGTAAGTCAAAATCACAGAAAATTAAAGTGATCCCTAAAACAAAAGAAGAATACAATTCAGTTAATTTTGGTTGTATAAGATTTATAGATAGTTATAGATTTTTACAATCATCACTTGACTCATTAGTAAAGTCCCTACATGAAGATGATTTGCAATTACTCAGAAAAAAATTTCCTGAAGATATAGATCTCCTTAACAAAAAATTGGCATATCCATATGAACATTTCAAATCATTTGAAGATTATGAAGTTTCATTTGATAGCTTATCAAGGGAGAGTTACTATAGTAAACTTACGAATGGTTATCCAAATGAGGAAGAAATTGAACGCACAAATAAAATAATTGATAAATTTAAAATCAAAAATTGTAAGGAATTGACTGAACTATATTTGAAAACTGATGTAATTTTGTAAGCAGATATTTTTGAAAAGTTTATCAAAGTATCTGTAAAAGAATTTGGTATAAATCCGTTATATAGTGTGAGTTTACCTGCTTATACTTGGCAGTGTGGATTGAAATATACTGATGTTAAATTAGATACATTACAAGATAAAGATATGATATTATTACTTGAAAATAATATTAGAGGTGGAATCTCGAGTGTTATGGGTGATAGATATGTGAAATCTGATGATCACAAGAAAATATTATATATTGACGCTAATAATTTATATGGATATGCAATTTCTCAATCATTACCTTATCAAGATCTAAAATTTGATCCCTCTACTGATATAGAAACTATATTATCAACTCCAGATGATTCAGAAATTGGTTATTTTGTAGAAGTTGATTTGAAATACCCAGATGAAATTAAAGATAAAACAAAGAACTTCCCATTTTGTCCAGAGAATAAATTTTCACCTACTGATAATTTTACGGATTATATGGATCTCAATAAACCTGAAAGTTATGTTAAATGTAAGAAATTAATTTGTGATTGCACTGATAAGCAAAAATATCTTGTACATTATAGACTACTCAAGTTTTATGTGAAACATGGTATGGAAATTACAAAAGTTCATGAAATAATATCGTTTAAGCAGAAAAAATGGTTAGAAAAATATATTGATTATAATACCCAATAACGAAATAAGACTAATGATGATTTTGAAAAAGACATCTATAAATTATTGAATAATGCATTTTATGGCAAAACTATGGAAAATGTTAGGAATAAAATCAGAGTTGAATTTCTAATGAATAATGAAAATGAAAAAATTGTAAAATGGCAATCTAAATTATCATTTAACGGCATTCATAACACTTATATTGTAGGTGATACAGGATATAGTTCCTTCACTTTCAAACAAACAGAAGTTCTGATGGATAAACCTATTTATTTAGGATTTGCAGTACTAGATTTGAGTAAATTGCTAATGTATGAAACTTATTATGAAAAACTACAACCATATTTTGGTTTAGAAAATATTCAAAATCATTATACTGATTGTGATAGTATGGTTTTAAGTATTAAGACTGATGATATTATTAGTGATTTGAAAAATCTTGAAGACCTATTTGATTTTAGCAACTTAAACTCTAAGAATGAACTATTCAGTAACGAAAATAAAAAAGTACTTGGTAAATTTAAAATTGAAACACCTGAAAGTCTTTGGATAGATGAATTTATAGCTTTGAGAAGTAAAGCATATGCATTCAAATGTAATAACAAATCAACTAATAAATTAAAAGGAATTACCAAATCACAAGCAAAAAATATTAAGTTTGAAGAGTATTATAATTGTTTATTTGGAAAAAAATATCAAAATACTTGTGATAACTATTTAATAAGATCTATTAACCATGATATGTATCTTCAGAAAGTTGAGAAAAAAACATTAAATGCATTTGATGAAAAACGCAAATGTGAAAATGCAATTAAAGTTTACCTTGGAACTAATGAAAGCATTATTGAGGTCATTTAAAAACTAATTACATTTCCTAACTCTACAAATCCCCAGCTTTCCAACGATATATCACAAACCATATATTTTAAACTTTGCTAAAAATTTTTCCATGTTTTCCCAGATTTTCCCAAATTTTTCCCTGAATAATTTTTCCATAATTTTTCATAATTTTATCTTGTATTTGGTGTACGTTATTTCGGACTTTGTTTGAAGTCAATCGGGTAAATATTCATGGACAAATTATCCAAAAACTGAACACATTTTGATGTTTTTTATACGGCTATTTCTGAGAAATAGTAAACAATACACCTAAAACCAAACTTTCGAAATACTGAATGGATTTCGATCATCGACATTTCATTTTACTCGTATGAATGTGTTAGTTATATTGGTGAAAACCAGAGTTTCCAGTTCACAGTAGTTGTGGAGATAATTTTTGGAAATTTTGTGTTCATTCAGGCGATAATTAACATAATTAAAATCACTCAAGCGTAAATATTTTTGTAAACAGAGCAATTAAAAAGAAACTGATTTCGTTTTAATTGCTCTACGCTTACTTTTCAAAAATTATGTGTTTGCCAAAGTGCGGATACACAGGCATTCGAATTATGTGAACATATTCATTCAATTATTTTTAGCAGAATGTGAACATATATATTCAATTATGGTTCTATTTGCATGTGAACATATTCATTCAATTATGATTCTATTTTTTATCATTATGTGAACATATATATTGAATAAGGAATCTATTTGTATTGTTCTTAGTATGCGTAGCTGGCCCGCCGGCAAGGCAAGTAGTGTGTGTTTCTTCGCTTTGACTTCATGAGGTGAGGACGGTGAGGTTGTTCAAGTTGGTGTGGGAATTCTGAGCGAGAGTGAGTGCGAAGCACGAATGGTGAGATGTGAAACAGCGAGCGAGCAAAAAATTTCTCACTCCAGGTTGGACGGCCGATGCGTCCTTGCGTCGTGGGGTCAAACGGAGAAACACACACTACTCCCGCTGAACTTGCGTTTTCGTTTGTGAAATGATCAGCGGATTCAAATCTTGCAAGATTCTCCAAAGATTATTCAAAAGTTGCGAGAATCTTACAGGCATTGGATTGTGATGCATACATGAACACTCGTTCCAACTCTCTATAATTATGTTTTTGTTCCGGCACACTTTAGTGAGGGGAGGAACTATATACTCAAAAGGCTTCAAAAGATTTTTCAATTTTTTTGTCAATTTTCGGCGATCGATATAATCATCGTATCGGATTTTGAGTGGTATCAATAGAAAATTTCTGAAGCGTAGAATTTCAATTTAAAAATATTTTTTCTTGAATTTTGCTTTTTGCAGGAGTTACAGAGGTTAAAAGATGTTGTTTGTTCATTTTTTTCGTCACTTTTGCTTAATATTTCACCAATCTTTGATAAAATATGATAAAATTGTTAACAATTTCTCTATGGTTCTAAAATTAAAAATGGACGGGATTTAGTTGAAATGTATGAAGTCAACTTTTTGGCAAAGTTTGCATCAAATATGCCTATTTGGCCTATTTTGTCCAATTTGAGGTTGTGACATAAATATTGCTGTAAAATCTTGCTATACTCAGATGTGGGTTAATTGTGCCTCCATGTCCTAAGAAAATTTTCTGGCAACAAAAAAAAAGTTTTGCGGTCTTTCTGTAAATTAAACCGATATTTACAAAAAGATGCATAATTTATTTTTGATATATTGAGATTTTGGGATGCCAGACATCTATGAAAACAAATTTAAGAACTTTTCCGTTTCTTAACAGCTCAGCAGCGATAGCAATGCACGTTTTGGTCTCACCGCTGAGTTTTGAGAAAGAATGAAAAAGGATTTGGATTTCACTTCAGGTCTAACAATTGTTATTTTTGCTGTTTTAAAAAAAATATTTCAAAATATTTTTTGATATTTGCTAAATTTAATTTCATTTGCAATTTTCAAGCGTGGAAGAAGGGAGGTAATGTTTTTTAAGTGATTTTAAAGGTAGTCTTAATTGCCATTTTTTTTTAAATCTAAGTAACTGTTTTTTGGAGTGTACACTAAGCGTTTTAATAAATTTTCTATTTAATTTTTGCACGTTTTCTAAGTGTTTAGGTCCTCTTTTGCTGTATTGTCCCATTATTGCATTATCGGCACATTAATGACAAGTCCCAAATATATTATTGACTTTGAAATGGGAAGTGGTTGACTATTTTCAATATTTTTAGTGAACAGATTTTGATCTTATAGTCTTCAACAAAGTTTCCTCGCAAAATAGAAACGAGTTCTTGATTTTTTCTGTGTTTGTTTGTTTGTAGTTGCATGACTTTCTGGTTAAGCTTGTGTCTTTAGGGTTTCGCATGAAAGTTTAAATGAAGATACTGAACGGTTTCAGTCAATAGCTAATTTCTTTCATTACTAAGAAACTAATTGTTTTGAAATAGAGTGAGCGTATTTTCTGATTTAGCGTTGTTTGTTTTCTGTCGATTTGTTAAATATGCTCAATGAAAACAGTTCCCGAACTGTTTGCAGAAATATGCGAATCATTTCTTTTAGTTGATCTCCATTATCATGCTATTTTGATCCCTAATAGCAAGTATCATGGGCTCTCTAAGGAGATATCGTTCCAGTGGTATATTGATTAAAGCTTAAAGCGAGTTTCCTTAATAAAAAAAACCTTTTTCTTAATTTTTTTGGAACAATTGAAGATTTTTAAAAGTGTTCTATCTCTTAATTTTTTGATGCACGACTAAATCAACAGTTGAGCGGGGTGGGAATATTGTACACAGATATACCCCAAACTTTCCGTCTTAGTAAAATGGGCGCCAAAAATAGATACATAAAATGAACGAAATTAGGAGACAAGCTCTGTATCTTATTTTTTGCAAAAGGGGATACGTCAATTTCGCAAAATTGAGTTACTTTAATAATGAAAATGAAAAAATTGTAAAATGGCAATCTAAATTATCATTTAACGGCATAAGACTTATATTGTAGGTGATACAGGATATAGTTCCTTCACTTTCAAACAAACAGAAGTTCTGATGGATAAACCTATTTATTTAGGATTTGCAGTACTAGATTTGAGTAAATTGCTAATGTATGAAACTTATTATCAAAAACTACAACCATATTTTGGTTTAGAAAATATTCAAAATCATTATACTGATTGTGATAGTATGGTTTTAAGTATTAAGACTGATGATATTATTAGTGATTTGAAAAATTTTGAAGACCTATTTGATTTTAGCAACTTAAACTCTAAGAATGAACTATTCAGTAACGAAAATAAAAAAGTACTTGGTAAATTTAAAATTGAAACACCTGAAAGTCTTTGGATAGATGAATTTATAGCTTTGAGAAGTAAAGCATATGCATTCAGATGTAATAACAAATCAACTAATAAATTAAAAGGAATTACCAAATCACAAGCAAAAAATATTAAGTTTGAAGAGTATTATATTTGTTTACTTGGAAAAAATATCAAAATACTTGTGATAACTATTTAATAAGATTTATTAACCATGATATGTATCTTCAGAAAGTTGAGAAAAAAACATTAAATGCATTTGATGAAAAACGCAAATATGAAAATGCAATTGAAAGTTTACCTTGGAACTAATGAAAGCATTATTGAGGTTATTTAAAAACTGATTACATTTCCTAACTCTACAAATCCCCAGCTTTCCAACGATATATCACAAACCATATATTTTAAACTTTGCTAAAAATTTTTCCATGTTTTCCCAGATTTTCCCAAATTTTTCCCTGAATAATTTTTCCATAATTTTTCTTAATTTTATCTGGGATTTGGTGTACGTTATTTCGGACTTTGTTTGAAGTCAATCGGGTAAATATTCATGGAGAAATTATCCAAAAACTGAACACATTTTGATGTTTTTTATACGGCTATTTCTGAGAAATAGTAAACAATACACCTAAGACCAAACTTTCGAAATACTGACTGGATTTCGATCATCGACATTTGATTTTACTCGTATGAATGTGTTAGTTATATTGGTGAAAACCAGAGTTTCCAGTTCACAGTAGTTGTGGAGATAATTTTTGGAAATTTTGTGTTCATTCAAGCGATAATTAACATAATTAAAATCACTCAAGCGTAAATGTTTTTGTAAACAGAGCAATTAAAAAGAAACTGATTTCGTTTTAATTGCTCTACGCTTACTTTTCAAAAATTATGTGTTTGCCAAAGTGCGGATACACAGGCATTCGAATTATGTGAACATATTCATTCAATTTTTTTTAGCAGAATGTGAACATATATATTCAATTATGGTTCTATTTGCATGTGAACATATTCATTCAATTATGATTCTATTTTTTATCATTATGTGAACATATATATTGAATAAGGAATCTATTTGTATTATTTTTAGTATGCGTAGCTGGCCCGCCGGCAAGGCAAGTAGTGTGTGTTTCTTCGCTTTGACTTCATGAGGTGAGGACGGTGAGGTTGTTCAAGTTGGTGCGGGAATTCTGAGCGAGAGTGAGTGCGAAGCAGGAATGGTGAGATGTGAAACAGCGAGCGAGCGATAAATTTCTCACTCCAGGTTGGACGGCCGATGCGTCCTTGCGTCGTGGGGTCAAACGGAGAAACACACACTACTCCCGCTGAACTTGCGTTTTCGTTTGTGAAATGATCAGCGGATTCAAATCTTGCAAGATTCTCCAAAGATTATTCAAAAGTTGCGAGAATCTTACAGGCATTGGATTGTGATGCATACATGAACACTCGTTCCAACTCTCTATAATTATGTCTTTGTTCCGGCACACTTTAGTGAGGGTAGGAACTATATACTCAAAAGGCTTCAAAAGATTTTTCAATTTTTTTGTCAATTTTCGGCGATCGATATAATCATCGTATCGGATTTTGAGTGGTATCAATAGAAAATTTCTGAAGCGTAGAATTTCAATTTAAAAATATTTTTTCTTGAATTTTGCTTTTTGCAAAAGTTACAGAGGTTAAAAGATGTTGTTTGTTCATATTTTTCGTCACTTTTGCTTAATATTTCACCAATCTTTGATAAAATATGATAAAATTGTTAACAATTTCTCTATGGTTCTAAAATTAAAAATGGACGGGATTTAGTTGAAATGTATGAAGTCAATTTTTTGGCAAAGTTGGCATCAAATATGCCTATTTGGCCTCTTTTGTCCAATTTGAGGTTGTGACATAAATACTGCTGTAAAATCTTGCTATACTCAGATGTGGGTTAATTGTGCCTCCATGTCCTAAGAAAAATTTCTGGCAACAAAAAACAAAAAGTTTTGCGGTCTTTCTGTAAATTAAACCGATATTTATAAAAGATGCATAATTTATTTTTGATATATTGAGATTTTGGGATGCCAGACATCTATGAAAACAAATTTAAGAACTTTTCCGTTTTTTAACAGCTCAGCAGCGATAGCAATGCACGTTTTGGTCTCATTGCTGAGTTTTGAGAAAGGATGAAAAAGGATTTGGATTTCACTTCAGGTCTAACAATTGTTATTTTTGTTGTTTTAAAAAAATATTTTAAAATATTTTTTTGATATTTGCTAAATTTAATTTCATTTGCAATTTTCAAGCGTGGAAGAAGGGAGGTAATGTTTTTTAAGTGATTTGAAAGGTAGTCTTAATTGCCATTTTTTTAAATCTAAGTAACTGTTTTTTGGAGTGTACACTAAGCGTTTTAATAAATTTTCTATTTAATTTTTGCACGTTTTCTAAGTAATTAGGTCCTCTTTTGCTGTATTGTCCCATTATTGCATTATCGGCACATTAATGACAAGTCCCAAATATATTATTGACTTTGAAATGGGAAGTGGTTGACTATTTTCAATATTTTTAGTGAACAGATTTTGATCTTATAGTCTTCAACAAAGTTTCCTCGCAAAATAGAAACGAGTTCTTGATTTTTTCTGTGTTTGTTTGTTTGTAGTTGCATGACTTTCTGGTTAAGCTTGTGTCTTTAGGGTTTCGCATGAAAGTTTAAATGAAGATACTGAACGGTTTCAGTCAATAGCTAATTTCTTTCATTACTAAGAAACTAATTGTTTTGAAATAGAGTGAGCGTATTTTCTGATTTAGCGTTGTTTGTTTTCTGTCGATTTGTTAAATATGCTCAATGAAAACAGTTCCCGAACTGTTTGCAGAAATATGCGAATCATTTTTTTTAGTTGATCTCCATTATCATGCTATTTTGATCCCTAATAGCAAGTATCATGGGCTCTCTAAGGAGATATCGTTCCAGTGGTATATTGATTAGAGCTTAAAGCGAGTTTCCTTGATAAAAAAAAACCTTTTTCTTAATTTTTTTAGAACAATTGAAGATTTTTAAAAGTGTTCTATCTCTTAATTTTTTGATGCACGACTAAATCAACAGTTGAGCGGGGTCGGAATATTGTACACAGATATACCCCAAACTTTCCGTCTTAGTAAAATAGGCGCCAAAAATAGATACATAAAATGAACGAAATTAGGAGACAAGCTCTGTATCGTTTTTTTGCAAAAGGGGATACGTCAATTTCGCAAAATTGAGTTACTTTTAAATGGTAAAAAATGTGACAAGTCTTGTAGCCCGTTTCCGCTCGTTTTAGGTATCTTTTTTTTCATTTAGTGTAACTCTAATTGCGATTTAGCCTAATTAAACACTCGTTTTTTAGCATGCAAATATGGTTTAAAACCTTATTAATTAAGCATTTATAATTGATTTGAAGCCTTTTTAATTGAGCATGAATTGTTTTTAACATTTATAATTGATTTGAAGCCTTTTTAATTGAGCATGAATTGTTATTAAAAGATTTCAAAGTGACTTGAAATCTAAATTAATGACACGACGAAATATAATTGTTCGTAATTGTGGTCGTTGTTGTAAATATCTACAAGCATCTGTGATTATCTGGATCTGATTTATCATTTATGTGATTTATTTATTTATTTATCTAGAGAGAGAGAGAGAGAGAGAGAGAGAGAGAGAGAGAGAGCAGAATAAAAGTTTTTTTTCAATAAAAAATGGATCTATTCTGTTTTGACCGCCCCAACTCAGTAGGTTTATATCTTTTATGCCCCAAGCGCACGTACTTTTTTTATGGTAACGGGCTATGTAACAATATATAATTTGAAACTGGGACGTAACAACACTGTGGGGGGTTGAAACAGAATAGATCCGAAACAATTAATAGACAGATGTAAACATGTAAATAAACGCAACCATAATACTGAATTAAAATTTAATGACCACATGTAAACCTGTAAAAATACGCAAAAAGTTGTCCGGGAATTGAAGTTTTTTTCAGAAAGAAAGAATCTTTTTCAGACATCTAAATTTTTTTCAGACATCTAAATCAGACGCAGAATTGAACAATTTTTCAGAAAGAAACTTTAGACACCTGTAAACCTGTAAATAGACAAACATAAATATTGCACAAACTCAATTTAACAGTTTCTTTTGATGACGGCAATTAGGATTCACTCATTAATTCAAATTTAGCAAGAAAAAAACATTATTCAATTCACATGTGAGTTTTAACCGATTTTTCCCTCTGTCCAAATTCATCCTGTTTTGGACCAACAAGAATAATTATGGACTTGCTACAAGCAAAAACTTCGTTTTATAGATGGAAAAATTTACGGATGTAGCAAGGCGACGATCAAAAATCACATATAACTCTATTTTCGTTTTTCTTTATCCTAAATTGAAACTGAGGGATATTTGAGAAACTAATATAATTATCAGATTTCATAGATTTATGTCAGAAAACTAAGCTTGAATACAAATGAAACCCTGAAAAAACTTGAAGTTGGTAAGATATTATATTTTATTAACCTGTGAACCACTTTTAACCACTTAATTGCTTTCAATTATTTAGGCTTCAATCATTTTTTTACAGGCTCAAAAACGCAAATACAAGTAGACTTGATTGCGGATTGTAGATACAGTTAGTGCAAAAATTAGATTCATTCAGTGCGAAATCGTGTTACGTTGCGTGCGAAAAAGAGATACATAAATCGAAAGGATTCGTGGTACATAGCGAGAAAAATAGGATACAGAGATTGTATCTCTATTTTGCGGTTAGAATTTGGACCCTTTGGCGAACACTGGTTGCGCAATTCCCTTCAATTTTGACTTTTTTTGCTAAAATATCTATTTTTTGCAATTTTGTTCCATTTTCAATGTATTAACAAAGCAAAAACGGAAAAGAGATACACAGATCGGGCAAACTTGGCCTTGACAATTTGGATGTACCTATGCGGCGTTGTGTGCGGTTGCACATTACCGAGCCTCCTTGTTGATTAAATATTTAGTGCATTCGTGTCTGACAGAATCTGCATGCATGTATGCCATTTCATGATTATAATTTTTTCGCCGAATGGAGTTTCCGTTCTCCAGCTAATTGTTCTTTAAACGCGTAGAGATTCAAGTTAAAGATAATTCAGGTGTAGTTTTTGTATTACTTTACATTCGTCTGTAATATCAAGTTTTCCAATATATATTTTATTTTCCCTGCTCGAGATTTCTCGGTAGTCGTTCGAGTTTTCCCGAGGTGAGGTGGTCGAAATATGATTCGAAAACTTTTTGTCCGGGGGTACCCCCTCCCAGACGATAAAGACACGGTCTGGACCAAACTTTTTGATCGCACTATTTCAACTCATCTTTTCTCATCAACAAATCATAGTCGCAAAAATCTGATGTGCACGCCCTAATTCGAATCATAATCGGACTCAACCGAATCATAGTCCCACAAAATCTTCCTAAATTGCCCTAATTCGGTTCATAAAATCGAGAAATATTAAATCATAGTACGATTAATTCCCTCTCATAGTCGGATTATTTGGAAAAATGTGCTTTAAAGTTCACAACATTGCAAATCATAGTCTGATTAATTCCCTGTCATAGCCGCATTATTTCGAAAAATGGGGTTTAAAGTTCGCAACATCGCGACCCATAGTCTGGTTAAATGGTCTCGTAGTCGCATAGAAGTTTGAATAAAGGTGCCGAACCATAGTCTGGTTGAATCTCTTTCATAGTCCTTTTTTAGTTGTTCCCTGTTCACGCGAAGCTGGCAGAATCAAATAAATACTTTATTACCCAGATGCTAATTATCAATAACTTGCCTCGGAAATATTTTACTTGTTACAATCTAGGTTTCATTATTTATTTTGATTTTCGTATATTCTTTTTTCATATTTCTTTTCCCATCCCTCCTTTGTTCCAACTATTTATTCCAACATTGTTTGCTGGTATATACAAATTTGAAAGAGACTGTTTGTCTCATTATTCAATTGTTGTCCCTCAAACAGTTGTCCTGCCTTGCTGACTTGTGTTTGCACAAATTTACTGTGTTTACAAAACTGCGTACTGAAACAGTAGTTCTAAAATTGACAGCCTATTGGCAATGCAGAGATCAGTGCATGGTTGTTATAAAAATCAACTTCCGTTCATTGTATGAAATAACAATTTTCTAATTAATATTTACATTCGTTCGCTTCAAAATATATCTATTTTTCTATCGCTGTTCTTTTTGTTCGATTTTCGATTCAAAAACCTCTAAGATGAAAATTTTCAAACGGTGAATTTTACTGCAATAAAATTTCTGGCGACTGTGGTTGCCCAAAGATACACAGGTAGTAACCATACTAAGAGAATAAAAACTTTTTTATCATAATTTTGAAATATTTTCAAGGTCCAAAAAATGATTCCTGCATGATTGGTATAACAACCATATATGATCTTATTACGGAAGCTTTGATTCATATATAAGATTTGTGCTTTATGAATAGTTTTCTTGCTTCCAGCCTAACTAAAGCGAATCTTCAGCTTTATTTGATTTTTCTGAAGAATACTATTTGATGGTAAAATCTTTTTAAAGTCATATCGAAGAATCGCGGAAAATCGGGAAAATTGATACTAAAAATTTGAGACACTGTTGTGACTCTCAAAATGAAAGAACCTGACGCGCGATTTATAGTTTTACGTAGCCATTTTACGTAGGAAAGAAAACTAATCTGACACGAAGACACGCAAAAAACACAGCAAAGTCTTGTATGCCATGGAACACGACAATAGCTGTTTGTCGTTGACGTGCGAGATCTTAAATCGATCTGGTGGGATTGCTCCCGCGCTGTAACTGAAACAAAACTTTTTTTGAATTGTATCAAAATAAAAGCAATTGCGAGAAAAAATTAAAATTATGCGTGCAGGAAGATTTCCTGTATATTCAACGTGAATCGTGCGTACCTACCCTTACCATACCAACAGAGACTATCAGGCCTGATTCAGAAAAAAATCAAGGTCCCAAGACCTATCAAGTCCCCAACCGTTGATACAATATATATGAAGACTCAAACAAAAGATATGCGACAAAAATCCTTGCTGAATTCTTAATGCAACATAAGGTTCAACTATTACTTTTTCGGAAACTGGAAAACAATGATTTGAAACGACCACAAATCAATTACACTAATCTTCTCCTTACTTTTTTTATAAGCTTTAGGTTTTTATTTCGTGATCGGACCACCGGTTGTGTAGATGGCACCGACAGTTTTATGTGTGAAACAGTCAATTTTTTTTTATTCACTTAACCCGCAATTGTTTCGTTTTTTTTTGAACTTCAATTTGCAGCTAATCTTTTTTCGAGACATAATATATAAGTATTGGTCTTATTTGGAAATAAAAGACACTGTTTTGACTTCTATTAAGGGGATATTTCGTAAATCAGTGAACGTGAAGAGAATAAACCGATTGTAAGACTTGGCAGAAAAACCCACAACTTGGATTTTTTTTCTGCCCAGAGACGCCCTAAGTGTCAAGTTTACGGATTTCCACCACAAATGAAGTTTTGTGACAGAAAACCTGTAATTGAGTGCCAAATTTGTAAGAGAGTTGCCTTCATGAAATGAAAAAGACAGGATCTTCATGGCGTCAACCTTAACTCAGCTGCCCAGAAAAACCCAAGTCTTGGTTTCTCTCTGCTCTGAAAAGTCCCAAGTCTTGGCTCCGCTACCCAAGTCTTGGCATCTCTCTGCCAAGACTTCGCCTCTGGAAAATCTCTGAATCAGGCCTGATGGGCTCAGGTCGATTTTGTTTATGTTTTTCAGGTCGATTTTGTTTATGTTTACTTTATGATGGTAACAAATTCTTATGCTTAGTTAACGTAAAAAGTGATTGTTGGAAATTTTTTCTACCTTTTTTTGATCTATCGTTTTTATTTATTGGTTGTTTTAATATCATGCCGTGTGATGAAGGGACCTCAAAGCTATCATTAAACGGGTTTCTGCCTTTCATTAATCGCTAATTATTGCAATTAGCCGATACGGGGTGAACAAATTCTTCTGTTGTACAGCGAAATAAGAAAGGTCAATCATGAAAGATGATTCGCAATTAATTTGATGAAAACAATTGAAGAGTGATGGGGGGGGGGGGGTGAGAGAAACAAATATTCATCAAAAGCAGTATTTCGCCTCGTTAAAGATGAACTCTTCCCAACTTTTTCTCCGCCAAGAGTGATACAAAGACTTATGCATTGTATCATCTAAAGAGGTTGATCGCAGAGAAAACTGACACTCAATCAGTCTAAACAATTTTTTGGAAATTGTCTGTACTCTGTTCTTTATCCAATGTAAACTGCCAAATCTTATGCCGCGAGTATTAAAAAATATATTCAGCTTAGCTCTAGTAACTGACATTTTCAAATTTTATAAGATCTTAAAGACAAAACTTCAAGCACCCTTGAGATGCAATGTTTCAGACATGAATTGTTTTTCTACTGCTGAAACGCGCTTGTTCTGCACTCAAATGCTCTGAGACAAACGCCAGGGAAGATGAAGTCACTGAAAACACTTGCACTGAATTGCGCTGAAACTTTGAGAATGCTTTCAATCTCTAAACTTTCAGTTATCGACGCATTTTTTGAATAGTTTCAGTTCCCTTTCACCACAATTCTCACTTGCTTCTTTAGCATTTTTTTGAACACAACTCTCACAAAGTTCTGAGCACATACAATTTAATTCAGCGCCTTTCAGTGCATTTCTTAATAAAAGCTGAACACTTTTATAAGATCAGATGGACAACGTCTTTCTGATTTTTTTTTGTGCAAAAAGTGCTTATCAGCGCATTTCTATCAAAATTTCAATGATTTGCAGCAAATTTCTTAGAGCACTTCTTTAATGCTATTGAAAGATTTTAGCACTATATACGAATGTGCGTGTGTATGTGTGTGTGTGTTCGTGCGTGTGTGTGTATGTGTGTGTGTATGTGTGTATGTGTGTGTGTGTGTGTGCGTGTGTGTGTGTGTGTGTGTGTGTGTGTGTGTGTGTGTGTGTGTGTGTGTGTGTGTGTGTGTGTGTGTGTGTGTGTGTGTGTGTGTGTGTGTGTGTGTGTTCGAGTGGATGTATATATTCGTGTTTGTATATGTGCACGTGTCTTTGTGAGTGCCTCTTTGTATGTAAGTGTATACTTGAAGACATTTTTTAAAGAGTTCCACCGTTTTTGAGCTCACAATTTTACGAGATTTTTGCCCTAAAAATATTACCGCCTAATTTGATCTGATTTTGTACATATGATTTTTGCAAGAAATGCTACGGAAACCGCTGAAATGCGCCAAAATTTGTAAGATTGCGATAAGTTGTCAACGCAGTTAAGCACATTTGTTCCAAAACGGTTTCTTAAGGAAAATGCAATCAAATATTCAAATGAGAAGAGTTTCCTCAGGAACCACAGTTGACTGAGTGATGTCTAGAAAACAGTAGAGCAGGGTTCGAAACTCGGGCAGCGCGAGAGCAGTTTGAAAATGAGTTGATTTTCAGCGGAGTTCAGCGATTTTCTTAATTCTTAGCGCTTAATTATTAAAGGTTTTTGAGCTGAAATTTTTGAAAATTCAGCATATATCTTTCGTAAATTTTAAAAAAATTTTATCAAACCCGGAAACACAGTCTCTCGATGAGACCTCTTTATAGAGTCACATCCTTTGTAACACATTCGCATTATGCAAATATGCGAATTTGGAGCATTGTAACATTTTTCCGCTGAGCATTGTAAAATTTTTGTTGAATAGTCTTATTCAACAATGTCTGATATAGTCTTATTCAATTAGGGGATTTATTCACTTCGCCAATTTTATCCAGGCCAAAGTTTCCGTTTTGGGATCGACAGGGGTGTGTATAAAGGTTAACACCTTGACATTTCACGCCTACGCGCATTTCCTCCAATACTGGGAAAATTGGAGCATGGCAGAGATGAAACGATAGATTAGACACAACTTAGGACAGAAAAGGGTTTTCAAAGGAGGCAACCTGTCGAGATGATTATGTACTTTGGGCGAACTCAGTTAATTTTTTGCCCCATTTGAAACTGATTAAAACGGATTTCACGCCGGATTTCTTTTGTTCTGGTTCTTTTCAACAATTATTTCCCCTATTTGCTTCAAATGCGAGTGAAAAAAGTGTTTAAAATACGGAAATGTGAAAATGATGTCTAAATAGTAATCATTCAATACCTTTTCTGCATGCATATTAATGAGTTCACACAGGTTCTGATCTAGAGAGCGGAGGGCGGTCAAATACAATATTTTAATGCGTGTGAACACAATTGATTAGATAATGCATATAAATTTTATTCTGACGTACAGGTATCAGAATATTAAGGCTAACAAAATTAAAGGTACCTTTTTGAACTTTTATCTTTTTTTCACAGTCCCACTATCGCCCCGTAAGTTCCCCTTGAGAATTCACCCCGAAACGCCCACGCTAAGAAAAAAGGCGAAAAAAATTTTAATGACTGATGTTTACAAAAGACTAGCGTAACCTCTCATACGTGGAGCGCAAAATGAGTTACTAAATAATACCGGGCATTAAATTTGAAAGCGTAAGCGGCTACAATTCGATAGAATTCATTCTTTACCATAAAAAACTTAATTTATTATAATTTACAAGTTTTCGGCATATTGTAAATTTATTTAATGTGTAATGACTACGAGTCTTGTCTCTGAGTTTGTATATTTTTTATTCTGTGAAAAAATCTTTGAAACAACACTTTCCGTGAAATATCCTCAGGAACAATTAGGCCCGAATCACAAAAAAAAGAATGGTTGTCAAGCTGGACTCAGAGCCTGAACTGGTCACATACAAAACATCTAAGAGAATGCTCCAGAGTTAATCTCAGAATCTCAGAATCTGAATGCAACAAATCTGTTGGCGGAAAAAGACCATGTGTCGGGGTTCTCTGCCAAAAGGGGTCCCAAGTCTTATGTTCCTCTGCCAAGAGTAGGTCGAAGTCTTGGTTCTCTGAGATATCTATGGGCTGAGTAAATCTAAGAATTGATTTTTTGGTGGCACGGGGTTCGGGCGCATTAATAATCAAAAATCATGGGTCCATTTGACGCACGTTTTGATTAACCGAATTTTCCCAGGTCGAGAAATTTCGTAAAAATTATGCAAAAAACATTTTGAGGTACGCTGAAACGTTTTATGAAATGCCCTGAAATTTCTGAAACACTTGAAATCTATTTAAGATCATTTCTGGCTCAACTTCTGTTTTATTTGAATTCAAATGAAACACAAACTGAACCAGAATTGATTTTATATTAATTTGAATGTTATGGCTCGAGGACGAGTACATAGACCACTTCAAGGACTAAAAAATCCTTAGAAATACAAGTTAATACTACCTATGGATGAAAGAAGAAACCTGGCTCTAAATTTATTTTAGGTACATATTAGAGATCATCAAACATCACGCACACATACAAATACGCACGATCACGCACTCACAATAAATAAAGTTTCGAAGAGCCATAGTCCTAATTTTTGCTAAAACCCAGTTTCTTTAAACCTATTGGCAAGGCTAACGAAGCGTCATTCGGAAAGTTTTCTTATCTATAATAACTTAGAATTGTTTTTCAATTCTTGTCTTTGGAAAAAAAACCTTGCGTCAGCAATGCTGAAAGTTTTCTCCAATAAGTTCTCTCTTTCTCTTTAAGACCTCGCTATATTTCAACTAAAAAGGAAGAGTTTCCAAATCATAATCAACTGTTACATGACCGAAAGGTTCCCAATATTAAAATTGACGTTTTTGCTCTGAAACTAGACAATTTGTTTACACGAAACATCGGAATTTCGTCATTTGCGTTCAATTATTTACAATCGCAACATTTAGTCAAACCGGAGGAAATCTGACATAAAACAGCCAATTCTTGCTTTCGAGTTTATCAAATTTGTAAACAACACAAATTTGTATTCCCCGCCAGGTTTAATGAAAGATCTCTATTGGGGAAATAGTCGACTTCCATGTTAGAGTGTTTCAATTTATACATAATTCAAGCTACCACTAATCATGTCATAAAACAGAGGAAAGTAATTTTGGGAAGCAACCTGAGACAAATATTAGTCTCTAGTTTAAAATGGTTCAGCTTTGAACTAATTTGAATTTATGACTGATTCCGAATTCACGTGATTAAAAATGTTTTCAAGCGCGAAGATTGTAAAAATTTGTCTGAAGTGTTCATCTTCTATTCTTGTTTATGTTTCCACATAGTTGAAATAGCAAACATCATGTGTTGAAAAAAATGTTGTACTGTATCTGTGAATGCAAGAACATCATTTGTACTGTCAACAGTTATAAATACATACACGTTTTAATACACTTTTACGGGTAATTGATGTTGTAAAATCGAAAGTAACCTATCCAAAATTTGCAAAATCTCCCCCAAATTACCTCAAAAAGAAAAAGGACAAATTTTGAAAACAAATGTGATTACTGTAAGTTCTCAACTTCAATCGCTTTTAATCAGCTCAAGAGAAGAAATGTACAAAATTAAAACCCTGTTAGAACCGAGAAAAGGTCATTGTTTGAATTAATCAGAAGCATAAAAAAATTAACCATATTATGACTATCATACTATCATAGTTTTTGTAACACAATTTTTAGAATTAATGCGAATTGAATGACAGAAATTCTAATTTTCAGCACTGTCTTGTTGATTTATGATACTACAACCCCGATCTATAAGAAAATATCAGCTTCTTTGTTTGTAATTATTACAAGTGCGTGTGCGGGTTGTAGAAAAGCATCTAAAAATGAAGGATCCGAGAAACTCTGTCTCGAATAGTGGTTCAAGTCTGCAACCTCAATGATAAACGAATTAGGTCTTTCACTCACTCACTCACTCAATCACTCACTCACTCACTCACTCACTTACTCACTCACCCCCTCACTCACACAGACAAAACGCGCCCAGAGACAAATACTCACATACAAAAGAACAGACACACACACACACACACACACACGCTTAGACGCACACACAGCCACAGACACAGACTTACAAACACAAACTCACACGCACACATACCCAACCCACTCACACACATACGCAGGTAAACTTTTGTAAGATTTGCTATTTATAGTTGTGAATACTTTTTTTCACCGCATAAGCGGTGAAAAAAATTTCACCCCCTTAAGAGTTTTTTTTCACCGAATTGATCGCATTGAGCACATTTCATACACTTTTTATTCAAATTCACCGCAAAACTTACATCTTTTAGCAATTTTTAGCGGTGACACCTCGACCCGGGAGACTCTGGTATATTAATTTTCCCTAACAACATACTGAAGGTTTCCTGTGTTGTCAATCAGACATACCGACCATTTCTCAGTTATGAAACCAAAAAGAGCAAACGTTTTTTTAAGTCTATTAATCAAACATACCACCTCTGGCTAAACATAACATTCTGAATCTTTTTTACGCTGCGAGCCGAACATACCGAATCTTGCAAAACCGATCATACCGAAGCTTTCTTACGTTCTAGACCAAACATACGAACAATTAGTTACATTTGAAACCAAAGATACCGGACAAACCGAGCATGCCGATAATTTCTTACGTATAAAATCGAACATAACGAACATTTCTTGCGTCGTTTTTGTTCGGTATTCTCAACTAGGGAACTCCCAAGATGAGTTACTCGAATCGTGAAACCAGCTAGCAGGCATCCCATTTTTCCGTAGATAAGCGCTGGACTGTGACATGGAAAGCGCCGAAAGTACTCGAGACGAGCATTTGTGTAAGTCATTTTGAGAGGCAAATCGATTATCAGAAAAATTACCTATCAATGGCCGTAAGCGTGTTCTGTTTCATCTTTTCTGGCTAAGAGCATTAATGATGCAAATTAAACAGATTCGAATGAAATTTATTGACAGCGTATTTAGGATGGAAGAGCGTCCGAGGAATATTACAGTTTCGAGGCAATTTTGTGAACGCTTCTAATAAAAGAATACCAACGAACGATTAAGCATGAGGGTATTTTCAGGAAAAATTTACAAACAACACAACAACTGATGCAACCAAGCTGACGGTCAAATGCAATTTCAAATAAACAGGGCTTAAACGGCAATAAATTGCTGTTGTTAATTTTCTTCGGATGAGAAAATTGTTGACTCTCAGTTGGAAAATCTTGCTGAGAAAACTAACTGCAGTTTTTTCCCGGACTTTAATTTTATTCAGTTTAACTACTTGTCTCTCTCAGGATGGAAGCTAGGTGTATTTTCTTGGAAGTAGCTCTCGAATGTACAATAATAGACAACCACGACTTTGGTAGTGGAAAAATCTTCGGTGTTTTTTTCTCGGCTGGCTGGCAAAACATAACATAGATCTGAAGCTCCTGTAACTTGTTTTAGAGTTTTATCAAGATCTCAGTGTTTACAAAATCCAATTCTAAACTCCAATTCTTTTGTTTTCATTTGAATTTTCAAATTACATTTATTTTTGTCAAGTCTTCCGTTCCAACGAAGAAGGTTAAAAATTATCGTTCCTAACTTAGCATTTAAAACCATAAAGGGATTAAGAAAATAAATGTGGGAATTCAAATAACAATTCCAGTTATTTTTTCTGTCGGTAAAATATTTAAATAGTCGGAAATTAGTTATACTCTTATGCAGATATTCCTTTAGCGAGGATCCGTACTGTCATTTTTTAACAGAAGATATATTCCGTTTTATCGATTTTCAAACAACAGAGATTCGGTATTTTTCAATTTTTAGCGCAAGAGAGACTCAAGATTGTCATTTTAACTCAGGACAGTTTAGTCAAAATTAGTTAAATGAGGAGAGTTTAATCAATACAGTATGGAAAATTACTTTATTTTTTTTTTCAAAGGTCGAACCAAATTCTTTTTAGCCAAAACTATGTCGAGCCGAATTTCTTCCATAGATACCCCTTTGTTCGAAACTAATCTGTTTCGTAGGTCGAGCCGAATTGGTTTCAGACCCAATTGCATTTCCAGACCAAACAACTCATTGATAAGACAAAGCTCTTTTTTTGAAAATATAATAACTACTTTATTTTTCAAAACAGAGAACTTTATCGAAACAAGGAGATGAAACGAAATGGTAACCGCAGACTGCCAATAATATGTGGGTTTGTTAATAAAATAGGTAGTTGGCCTTATTACCATAGAAACTTTATGCTAACTCTCTTGTTTTAAAACTTTTTTCGCTTAATAATTTTTCTTTGGAATCTCTACCATCAAATTTCTCTTTTTAAGGCAAAGAAGAAGTTAAGGTAAATTTACCTTAACAAAGTTAAGGTTAATTGTTACATTAACTCTATTTAAAGTAAGAATAAGGTAACGTTTACCTGAATTTCACCTTAACATGCGTTTAATTTAATTTCCTTAAGGTAAATTCACCATACCGTTATTTAGTGGGTATAAAAACTCGGTTAATGTTATTAATGAACCAAATCCCCATCAATGCTCAATTAGTCTGTTAATTTTTAAAATCTAAAGAAGAGAGTTAACAATTTTATTTACGTCAGAATCTCCTGCAAGTAGATGGCTGTCATACAACTTGACTACATTACATACAAAAATTTAAATATGTGTGTGCAAAATCCCGGCGATTTCTTGTGTTTCTCACGGAACATACCGATTTAGAAACTGAGCGTGCCAAATCTTGCAATATCAAACTTACCGAAGCTTTTTTAAGTTTCAGACAATTTTACCGACCTACCGACAAATTTAGCTTTTAAAACAAAACCGCTCTCATTGTTTTTACTGTCAAGTTTGAGAAAAGTGTGTAAAATTTGTCGTCATTCATTTCATCTATTTTTTCAGAGATCAGAAAAGTTTTCTGTTTTAGGTCTGTACGCTGCCATGATCACTTCAGCCTGTTTCACTCTCGAAAGAGCCTTGGCTGTTTGTGACCCTCTGAAGAGCATGCGACTGTGCACCAGGAATAAAAGCATCAAAATATGTCTGGCTAGTTGGCTGGCATCATTCGTGTACAATGTCTGTGTTGGCATTATGAAGCTGGCAGTTTACTCGCATTTACCTGGTGAGCTTCTGACTTGGAGTGAAGAGAAATCACACAAAAATTAACGAAACAACTTACGGCATTTTGGTGCCCTGTGGTGTAAAGTGTGCTCAGAATGAAGCACCTGAACCGACTAGCAAGAATTTTCCCGTGAGATCTGGTGAATTTGTTCCGTACTTTTGGAGATCAAAAAAGGAACAAAAAAACTCAAAAATCTTGCTGAAGTTTCTTTTCGTTATTTTATAAAAACATATGCATATTTTCTTCCGAATTGACAAATCCCAGGTTGAGGTGCCAGACCGAAAGTCGATATGTCCAGACCGAAATGAACGCACAAGGTGGCGTCGTGCGTTCAAAATTACACGGTCTGGAAAAAAAAATGAACGCACGATAGTCTGGACATATGCAATTTTGAACGCACGATAGTCTGGACATATGCAATTTTGAACGCACGATAGTCTGGACATATGCAATTTTGAACGCACGATAGTCTGGACATATGCAATTTTGAACGCACGATAGTCTGGACATATGCAACTTGGAACGCACGATAGTCTGATCATAGGTAACTTTGAACGCACGATAGTCTGGACATATGCAACTTTGAACGCACGATAGTCTGGACATATGCAACTTTGAACGCACGAAAGTCTGGACATAGGCATTTTTGAACGCACGAAAGTCTGGACATAAGGCCTTTTGAACGCACGATAGTCTGGACATGAACGCACAAATTATTAAATTTGGAACGCACGAATTTTCTTTTGGAACGCACGAAAGTCTGGACATAGGCAATTTTGAACGCACGAAAGTCTGGACATGAGGACTTTTGAACGCACGATGAACGCACGAAAAATTTTGAACGCACGAAAGTCTGGACATAGGCACTTTCCGTCTGGGAGGGTCTGGACATAGACACTTTCCGTCTGGGACGGTCTGGACATATCGACTTTCGGTCTGGCACCTCAACCTGGGATAGATTACTTTTAAAACCAGTCGGTTAATGTTTACAAGTCAGGTATCATAGTTTTATGACAGCCGTACAAATATTGTAAATAATAAAAAAATACTTAAATATAGTCATGAAACTCATTATCTACGCATTGAATTCTTGCAAAATTCCAAAATTCTTTTTTTTGTTTTAAAGAACACTTTTTCTGCAGGTCAGCTGGTGATTTTCAACGACTCCCTCTTTCTTGTGGATTTAACTCTCTTCTACTTTGCGCCCTTCGTCCTCTCAACTATTTGCTACTGGAAAATTCTGCGGGCACTCAGAGCCAGAGCCAAGTTGTTCCTACAGGGGGCCGTGAACGGGTTCAACCCCAACACTGCTCAAGGAAACAGGCAGAACAACTCCGGGAATCACACAGGTATCGAGCTCTTTTCTGAGCAAGGTCGAGTGTTCCCTCAAATACTGCTCGAATTGATTTGAACCAGTTTTGAGAACTTTATGCTTTTAGTTTGCAAAATTGAAAGAGAAATATACCTTATGCTGCTCTGTTAAAACTTAAGCTATGCGAACAAAATCAAGCTACACTTCTTTATTATTATTATCATTATTATTAGTGTTGTTGTTGTTGTTGTTGTTGTTGTTATTATTAATATTATTATTATTATTATTATTATTATTATTATTATTATTATTATTATTATTATTATTATTATTATTATTATTATTATTATTATTATTATTATTATTATTATTATTATTATTATTATTATTATTATTATTATTATTATTATTATTATTATTATTATTATTATTATTATTATTATTATTATTATTATTATTATTATTATTATTATTATTATTATTATTATTATTATTATTATTATTATTATTATTATTATTATTATTATTATTATTATTATTATTATTATTATTATTATTATTATTATTATTATTATTATTATTATTATTATTATTATTATTATTATTATTATTATTATTATTATTATTATTATTATTATTATTATTATTATTATTATTATTAATATTATTATTATTATTATTATTATTATTATTATTATTATTATTATTATTATTATTATTATTATTACTATTATTATTATTAATATTATTATTATTATTATTATTATTATTATTATTATTATTATTATTATTATTATTATTATTATTACTATTGTTATTATTATTATTATTATTATTATTATTATTATTATTATTATTATTATTATTATTATTATTATTATTATTATTATTATTATTATTATTAGTATCATTATTATTATTGTTATTATTATTATTGTTATTATTATTATTATTATTATTATTATTATTATTATTATTATTATTATTATTATTATTATTATCATTACTATTATTATTATTATTATTATTGTTATTATTATTATTATTATTATTATTATTATTATTATTATTATTATTATTATCATTATTATTACTATTATTATTATTATTATTATTATTATTATTAATATTTTTATTATTATTATTATTATTATTATTATTATTATTATTATTATTATTATTATTATTATTATTATTATTAATATTATCATTATTTTTATTATTATTATTGTTGTTGTTCTACTAATGGGCCTAGCGGTAGTACAATAATAATGATGATAGACGTATCGACAAGCCTGTAGTTATATTCAAGAGAGTCGTTAAGTGAAAGGGAGTCAGTGACAACTATTCAATTCAAACGTTAAGGCAGAACTGCGCTTAGCCAATTCGCAGTTAGTGTATTAGTTGTGACCAAGGTCACGAACTACCTGTCACTGAAATAATAGTCAATCGTCGGACGATTGAGAGTATGGGTAACAATGATACTAAATATGTACTGCGATATAAGTGGTATTAATTCACTGCACCGATAAATGATGGGGTGTGATATGGGTACCACATTTCCCCCTGTAGAGAGAAAAATTTTAAAAGGTTAACAGAAAGGTTGGTTAACTAGGGTACATATGTTAACATTGGAAGTGATTAAATGGCAGTATAATATATATGGATCATCAAGTTTATACTAAAGTTTTATGTGAAAACAAAGTTCTTTCAGTTTGTTTTGAGTTTTCTGAGATGTACTTTCTTGGATACTCATAATGAATTAGAGCTCGTGGGGTTGGAGGTGTCGTTCGTTGTCATCACTACTTTGTTCGGCCTCGTTATCGCCGGTGTACACCATGTTTAATTCGTCCTGCGATTGGAGGGCTGGTCCGGTTGTAATGTTGTTGCGGCTGGTTGAGGTTACTGGAATTGTGCTATTGGCTGGTGATGTTTGCGGGTCCCGCATTGTTGTTTTCGGTGGTGAGTATGATGCGACGCTTGCCGCGTGCCTCTTATGCGGTTGCTGCTCTTCGTCGGACGAGTCAAGGAAGTCGAGATTTGTAGTGTCTCCGTAGCGTTTTGTTTCTCTCTTTGGTCTAGTACTTTTGCGGGTCTTGTCCTTGCCTGATTTAGAGTCGTGTGTTTGTTGGTCAGCAACGATGTTGACGTTGGGGTCCGAGGGTGATGGAGGTTGACCTATGTTTTCGGCCATGTACATGTCTTGGATGTAGTCCGTTTCTTGGTACATGTTGTCCTCCTGGTTGGAGTCTTGTGAGGAGACTGTTGAATCTTTTCGTTTCTTGGGGGAGCTTTTTCGTGGTAAAGGTGTGTATGACTTCTTTTTCGGGATCTTGATTCTATTGACTTTTGATAGGTTTGACTTGATATGTCTGTCTGCTTAATAGCTTGAGTGTCTCTCTTTCTGATGTTGCGTTGTCCCAGTATCTTTTGTCTTTGTTCCTTTGCGTGTTGTTCCATGTTGTCGATGAGTTTTTTTGTAGGGGTTGCAAACTGTTTTGCGTGCGGCAAAATTATTGAGGGGTATCTTTCGTTGGTCTGCTGTCCCGAATCTTGCAACGTCTGATTTGTTGAGTACAGTGTCCTGTTGTCCTGGTACTTTTATAGTGAGAGTTGTGTCGGTCGTCTTTACTAGGGCGGCTCCGTCCGGTATGGCTTCGTATATGCCTTGTAGTTGTTATTTGTTTCTCTAGGCAGTTAGTGTTCGACGGGCAAGTTGGAGGCGTGGACTTTGTCGGGCGAGTGGTTGTTGGATGCTGGTAGATGGTAGCGTGAAGATTCGTTGTATCTCACCGTTGTCGCTCTTAGCGTCTTCGAGTTTCTGCCTCTTGGCCTCTTGTACTTCTGCATCGCTGTCTAGATCTTCGTCGTACCATCTTTCCTCTGATATCAGCTCCTCGTCGCCTATGATGTTGTCGTCTAAATATTTAAATGTGTTTGACCAACTTATGTTATTTTTGTTTGGTTTTGTTGTTATGTTCGATAGGGTTGTATTTGGTTTTCTACCGTAGTAAGCTTCGAAGGGTGATAGTTTAGAGTATTTCTTCCTACAAATTCGTAGTTCGAAAGATATGTCTCTTAGGGCGTTTTTAATATTGAATGGTCGTTGGTTGGGGTCAAGTTTATTACATCCTAGTCGTCGTTTGACGGTTTGTATAAGGCGTTCTACCAGACCGATGGGGCGATGGTCGTTGGCCGGTGCGTAAATTAGGTTATTATTGTGTTTTGCGCAAAGGAGTTTTACTTTATTACCCTTTAGGCAGCGGGCTTGGTCGAGTCTAATGTTGCGTGGTACACCGTGTTGTGCAATGTATTTGTTTAAGAATTTTTCTATGTTTGGGCCGTTTGCATGTGTTACTAGTTTCAGAGTGGGGAATTTTGAGAAGCGGTCTACGCATGCGAGGAAATACACTTCTCTCCCCTGTCCGTCAAATATTGGTCCCCCGAAGTCTAATTGAATTTCTTCGTTTGGTTCTGAGCATTGTGGTAAAGGTGCCCAGTGGCTTTTGGGATTTATGCTTTTTAAATTCTTACCAAATTCTGTGCAGGGTCGACATGTTTTGGATTTGTTTATCAAATCTCGGTTAATGAAGGGCCACCATATACGTTGTCCTAACTCGGTCATGCCCCAAGCTCCCGGATGTGTGGAGTGTAATACAACTATGACCGATTCTTTGAGGCTGTTGGGGATAGCGAGTTTGTTGTCTAATAGTACGCAGCCGTTGTGTACGCTTAGACTCCCCCACTTGGCGTGGATTTGTTTGCTGAGATTCTTGCATCGCTGTTCGTCCCCAGATTGGATGCAGTCGCGTACTTCACGAAGTACGGTATCGCGGTTGGTCAGGGCGGCTATAAGTTAGGTGTTGAAGATGTCGTCAGGGGGTTTTGGTAGCTGCTCCTCTTTTTCTGATGCTGTGCCTATTTTTGGTTGTTTACGGGGTGGGCTTAGGAAACTAGTGATTGAGAAGGTCTTTCTAGGAGAGGGTGATTCCGTAGTTTGATTTGTTTGTTCGTTGGCTTCCTAATTTGTTGAACAGAGTTTATGAGTGTATTTAAAGGGGGCTGCTGTGTGTTAGGCGAGATAAATGGCAAATTCGCTTGTGCTATTGTGTTGTGAGCGAATTGTTGGTTTGTTCTGACGTCATGATTTGCTGTGTTGAAATCCGTGTTATTTAAGTTTTGTGCACTGCGCAAGTTGTAATTACTTACCGTATACGGTTTAATTGTCTTTGTGACGTGTTTTTGACTTGTGTCTTGTGATTTCTTGTGGTTGCTCTGTAGTTCCTTTATGGCTTTTCTCGGCCTGCCTCTTTGTCGTGTGTGTTTGTTGTTTATGTTAGTGTGCGTGGAATCGTTGGGTGATTCCGTGTTGTTGTTTTTATTTAATATGGAATCGTTGGGCGTTTTCGTTCTATTATATTTGTTTAGTGTGGAATCGTTGGACGTTTCCGTTTGGTTGTTCATTGCTTGTTGAATTTGTTGTTTTCTGGGTCTACCCCTTTTTCTCAGTATGTTTAAAGTTTCGCGTATAAAATCTATTGTTGCTATTATGAAATTTTTGTCGTATTCGTTCGGTGGTTTTGCGGGTTCTGATGGGTTTCGTGACATGTAATCGGCTAGTCCCATTTTTGTGCCCGGTATGTGTTCGATGTTAAAGTTGAGTGGTTTTAGTCTATCGTACCATCGTGTTAGGCGGCTCTGATGTATTTTACTAGTTCGTTCTTAAAGTATGGATAATAGTGCTCGGTGGTCGGTTTGTACTAAGAAGTGGTGTCTCAGTAAATAGTGTTTGAAGTGTTCTAGTGCCCATACGACACCTAGTAATTCTAGCTCGTTGATACTGTATTTTTCTTCTGCTTTGTTTAGGAATCGTGATGCGTAAGATATTGTCTCCCATCCGTTCCATGTTTCTTGCTCTAGTACTGCTCCTAGACCTGATCGTGAGGCATCAGTTTTGACTCTTGTATTTCGTTTGACGTCATAGTGATTGTTTCTGTTAAGTTTTTGATATTGTTTTTTTTGTTTCGAAATCTGATTGGTGGTTTTCTGTCCATACGTATTTTGTATCTTTCTGTAGTAGGTCTCTGAAGCCTCGGCATATTGTTGCTAGGTTGGGTATGAATTTAGTGAGATGGTGTACGCTGCCAAGAAATGATTTAAGTTGTTTGTGAGTTGTTGGTGGCTTTAGGTTTATTTTTGCCTGTGTCTTGGAAATGACGGTTTTTATTCCTTTTTCTGTTATCTCGTGTCCCAACCATGTTATTTTGCTTTTCGCAAAGTGACATTTGTCTAAGTTTATTGCCAAGTTTTCGTTGTTCAATCTGTCAAGGCAGTTAAATAGGTATTTCTTGTGGTTCTCTAAACCTCCGCCTGTAACGATGATGATGTCGTCTAGGAAGCTAAATGTGTTTTTTCAGTTAAATAATGTTTTGTCTATCGCCTTTTGGAATTCTGCAGGCATATCTGTGAGTCCGTAGAAACCAGTATTGAATCTGTATGTTCCTGTGGCTTGACCGCCTATTATGTTGAAATTGCATTGGTTAGCTGTATCTTCATCTAGTGGTAGTTGGCTATATGCGTAACGTAGGTCCATTGTTGAAAATAGTATTTGTCCTTCGTTGGCCGATTGTGTTATTGATTGAGCGATGTTATCCATGAGGCACTCAATGTTGTGTATTTGATATTTGTTTTTATGGATTGCTTTGTTAATCGTTTTTGAGTCCATCGCTAGTTTCATTGATTTGTCTTTTTTGACTGTAATGACTATTGGTGATATGTAGAATTCGTCGCTGCCTTTTTCTAATTTTGTGATATGTCCGATGTTTTTTAATCTTCTGAGTTCTTCTTCGACTTGTTTTTCTAGGTGTAGAGGTACGCGTCTTCCCCTTTGATGGACCGGGGTGAAGTTGCTTTTGAATTTGGATTTTACCTTATGATTTTTTGTCCGCCCCAGTCTGGTTGTTAAATTTTTATATTTTGTTGCTACCTCTCGTTTAATGGGGCATGTTGACGTTATTTCTATTGAATCTATGTTCTTAGCTTGTGCATTTGGGGAGTCTTTTTGTTTGAGGTGTATTCCTAGGGGTTGGAATAGATCTCTCCCCACGATGGCTATATGTTTGTTGGGGACCACGATGATATCTCGTCGTCCTGCTCGCCACCCATTACATTCGATGTCACAGTAGAGAGTGCCCAGATTTTTGATGGGGTTGATGGTGTAGCTTTTCAGTTGGACTGGATTTGTCGTTCGGCTCCACCAGGTGTTGCTGTCTCTTGCTTCGATGTCCTTCGCCATCTGTTCTGTAACTACACTGGTCGAACTTCCCGAATCTACCATTACCCAAAACTTGCTGTGTCCGTATTGTACGTGGAGTTTTGACGGAGTAGTTGGGTCGTTTGAGGTGTCCATCATGTTTACGGAGTAATCGTCGTCTGAATTTCCGTACGTTGAGTGGATTTCTGCCTGTAGGGATATCATGTTAATTCCGTCGGACGATTGTTCCATGCTCTGATTGTCGACTTCGTTTACGGAGCGTTGTGCTAGTGGTCTGTTCAGATTTGATCTGCATACTTTTGCGAAGTGGTTTGGTTTGTTGCATCTGCGGCACGTTTGTCCTATTGCCTGGCATTCGGCTTTGTGATTGATGTCCCATGTTTGTCCGCAGTTTCTACAGTTGTGGGGTGTATTTCTACTGTTGTTGAATGTTGGCCTGTTGTTCCCTCTATATGGTCCTCGGGGCGTTGTCGTTCTATTGGAACCGCGGAACCTTGCGCTTGATATTTCTGAGAAAGTTTCCTCGCGTCCGACGAAAGCGTTTTGGTGGGGGTCGGCTAGTTGTTTTGAGTGTATGGCTAGTTGGCTTCTGATTCCTAGCTCTATGCTAACGGCTAATTCGAGGGCCTTTTCTGGGGTGAGTGTCGTTTTAAACAGTTCTTTCTGTATTTCGTGGTCGATCATGTTCGCTGTGAATATGTCGCGTCATAATTCGTCCTCCAGGTGGGCTAGCTGACAATGCTCTGCTAAAGATCTTAGGGCCGAGTGCAACTGCTCCATTGTCTCTCCGCGTTGTTGCTTTCGGGTTAATAGTAGGCAACGGTCGAATGTTACGTTTCTCGGAGGTATGAATGTTAGTTCGAGTTCCTCCCAGATTTCTTGTGTTGTTTTTGTTTTCTACATTTGTGTGGGGAACTTCCTGGCATGCATTTTTCGTCCTTCAATGCCTAGGCTTAGGAAAATAAGTGATTTGGCTTTCCCGTCTGCCGTGTCCCATGGCTTATCGCCGCATAGTACGCCTATTCTGTCTATTTGATTACACACATTTTTCCATTTGGCTGTCGCCTGGTGGTATCGTGTTTGTCTCTCTCTTTCCATCGTTTGCGTAGGGTTGTGGACTGGTTGTTCCTCTACCGGTTCGGGGGGTAGATGACTGTTTTCGGTCTCTCTTGTAGTAGTTCGTCCAGTTCGATGTTTGTCTTCGCGACTAGAGCCATTTTCAATTGGCTTCTCCACTTCTCCCATGGAATGGGCGGGTTGCTGCTGGGTTTATCCCAAAATGGTTCGAGACCGAGTGCTGTGCGTCCTTTTGAATCTGACTGCGCCATGTCGTACTACTAATGGGCCTAGCGGTAGTACGATGATAATGATGATAGACGTATCGACAAGCCTGTAGTTATATTCAAGAGAGTCGTTAATTGAAAGGTAGTCAGTGACAACTATTCAATTCAAACGTTAAGGCAGAACTGCGCTTAGCCAATTCGCAGTTAGTGTATTAGTTGTGACCAACGTCACGAACTACCTGTCACTGAAGTAATAGTCAATCGTCGGACGATTGAGAGTATGGGTAACAATGATACTAAATATGTACTGCGATATAAGTGGTATTAATTCACTGCACCGATAATTGATGGGGTGTGATATGGGTGTGATATGGGGTGTGATATTATTATTATTATTATTATTATTATTATTATTATTATTATTATTATTATTATTATTATTATTATTATTTTTATTATTATTATTAATATTATTGTTATTATTATTATTATTATTATTATTATTATTATTATTTATATTATCATTATTTCTATTAATATTATTATTATTATTATTATTATTATTATTATTATTATTGCTATTATTATTATTATTATTATTATTATTTTTTTTTTTAAATATTATTATTATTATTATTATTATCATTATTATTATTATTATTATTATTATTATTATTAATATTATTATTATTATTATTATTATTATTATTATTATTAAAATTATTATTATTATTATTATTATTATTATTATT
>NC_134479.1:27842207-28107601 GCF_964194025.1 Convolutriloba macropyga
CTCTTAAAAATTTTTCATTATTAGTTTTTATTTAGAAATTAATTCTTCTCAAATAAGAGCAAACTGGCTCGTTATTTTGCATTTGCACATAATGTTCCGACCCCACTAATTCGAGTTTTTGACTTAATGGTCTATCATGGTCGCATTTTGACTTAAAGGTGGTGTATTTTTAAAATTTCTAAAAAGATATGAGACATGTCCATAATGAGACTCCGCAACAATTCGAAAAACGACAGCAGAAAAGGCAAGGTTCAGAAATAAGAAACTATTCTTGAAAAAAATTAATTTCTAAGTGATTAAAACCATAAGTATCAACTAAAATCATTAAAAAGATTAATCCTTACCTTATAAAATTTTATTGGGGAAGCAATTGAAGCCTGTTGATTTTTATCTCTATGAAAGCATTTCAGACGTGTAACTATCGAGATTACTAATTTGACTAGAAAAAGGACGACAAAAACAGGCAACAACTTCTTTATATAAAAAAATAGTTTAAAAAACGGTATGATAATCATTAAAATGAAACTCCCCTTTATGGACTTCCCCTTTGAGTGATATTTTTGCAAGGCAGACAAAGACCAACCTCAACAAATCGCAGATGTCAACAATCGCTTTTTTGTATTTAGACTGCGTAATATCAGAGCCAAGAAACCATTAGCTGGAAACAAAACAGATAAAAGATCGGTTTTTGGCTAATTAAAAAGAAGATACGACCTCTCTTTTCAGAGGCTAAGGCACCTGAAGACAGAAAAAAAGAAGACAAAACTCAAGTTTCCATTGATTTCTGAGGTCTCTAAAACCAAAATCATTCTACTAAAAAACAAAATAACTTGCAACTACCTATAAATCCAATTGGGCTCGTTTTGAGTACAACTAGGTCATGAAAAGCATACGATTACAAAAAACAAAAAGTGCTGACAAAATTCAAAAATTATGAGAGATTTTTACCACTTTTTTGAAGCCCTTAAGACTGTGAGGCCCTGAAAACATTTCTTTAAATATAAAATTGTGGTCAGATAAAAGCATATTAAGTCTTTTTTTGCGTCTCATCTGATTATCACTGGGTCTTCTTTGTAAAAGGTTTATTAAAAAAGGACTAAAAAACATGAAATAATGGCCTGTATGGTAGACTCAAAAATTTTTGATGAAAGTCTGAACTCCGGAGACATCTGTCAAATTTCATAGCCAGCATAAAAATTATTTTTTGGATCAGCAAAAAAAAATTATGACACTTATCAAAAATTAGATCAGGTTAGATAGTTGCAAAATCAAGGACAAAAAAGGAAAGGTTCAAAAATTACTCTGTTTTATGGAACACTTTTATTTGAAAGCCATTACAAGCATTAGCTTTCAAAAAATTATTGAAATCCTTTTTTTATACATTCAGAGGAAACCGTTGAGATCACTCATAATCTAGAAACGTTTGAACGACTACAAAAACAACAACAAATAAGAGAAAAAATAAAAAAATGTTTTAAATTATGCAAGAGAATGGTGTCGCAGCCGCCAAAACCATGAGGCATTTAAAAAGAACATTAGATATATCCCATCGAGTTTTCTTTAAACAAAAACTGGACCTGTCAATAATGTGATATTTTTTAGGCAAAAAACATCAAACATGAGAGTAGTATATAGATGAGCGGAGCTGCTCGGGGGGGGGGGGGTGGTGACCCACATGTTTTAAGATAAGCTATAGCGATTTCAAATCATTTTGGTCACCGTTCAATTATCACAGTAATGTATAAAGATAGGTAATAGATTTTACATGTATTAAGATTTGATTTTTCACAGTATTGTATAAAAATGGGTATTAGATTTTACATGTATTAACATTAGAGTTATGGGAACAACGTATAAAGATAGGTAATAGATTTTACACGCATTAAGATTGGAAATAAGACAACATCGCATTAAGATTGGTAATAGGTCTTATGTATAAGATATCTCAATAAATCTATCACAAAATAACAAAAAAAGGTTAACAGATAGCAAATTGGAAAATGAAGCTGTGTTATGTTTTTAATTGCTCTTGAACACAGTTCATAGCAATTATTGTAAATTTGTGTGTCTTTTCTTATGCAAGTCTTTCACATGACATTTTTGCGCTTTTCTTCTAGAACATTCTTTGACTGCTAAAGTGAATTTTTCACGCTTTCGTTCTTCATTTTTGAGTGATCGCTAGTGCTCCAAAGTTGCTAATATAAAAGCGAATGGAGCATGGCAAAATTAAGTGACTCGTAGCCAAGTTGGTAGTGAGTTTGGCCATGGAGCGAGAGGTCAGTGGTTCGAGTCACGGTGGGGTCAAAGTTTTTTGCACCCATAATGAAAAAATTGGTCTAGACTAAAGAACATCAATTAAAGTGCCTCGCATGTCGTTCATGAGCAATTCTTCCGACATTTGTCGGCTTATATTTTTCTTTCAAGATGAGTCATCTTTTTATGCTAATGTTTTAAGTTACTTGGTAGCAAACAGTGGTCAATAAGACTAAGTGTAAGGCAGAAAATTCTACAGTGCTAATACACTTTCAAATATTCTGATTAGCACCTGTGTTGAGAATAAGCTTATTCTAAATAAAAAGTTTTCTATAAAATGTCTATCGATCAAACTCATGATTGTTGTAATTAATAATTCCTAAATCACATATTTATTATGAATGATGTCACAGCAAACTATAGCTAATTTCAGAGACTGTACAGGTAAAAAAGATTATCTCAAACAACTGATAAAAACGAAACAAAACAATCAACTCAACTCTGGGTTAACTGGAAGAAAAATGGATCAAAATAGACCTCTGTTGAACTAATAACATTTTATTGGTCTCCCTATATGGATGTCTACATTGATATACACAAAAAATTCTTATTGATAGCTACGATGAAAGTTATTCAGTCAGAAGTGCTAGAACAAAAGGGACTTTAAGAATTTCCAGGTGTTTCTTTATTTCAGAAGAGTAATTCTAGCTTGATGTTTTCATCCAGGGTTGTCTCAGATTTGGTCAACACCTTGCGAAATGAGTCAGAAAACTTTTACATGCTCAGCTTGAACTTTAAAAACCCGGTTCGGGTTTCCCATCAAGAATGATTACTTTAAACAGTGGACTCATCAACTTGAAAAAACTTTATTACGATCACATCACATGTTCACAAGCGGACAATTGATTTAAATGTATAAAATGAATGAAAAAGAATCAGAAAATTTAGATTATCAAAAGGTGTCGTATGAATTCCATCTGCAACCACAGTTCGTTTTGGATAGAAAAATGAGAGTCCTTTTTTTGTTTGTTCATAGGTTAGAAATTGGTGATTTATAGTTCTGAATCCTCTGTTAGTTGAGGCTATATTCACTGCATCGTCCAGGACTCGTCTGAATTTCTAAAAAAAGGTCCATCACTGTTTTCTTCCAGAACACTCTTGTTGAGTCCTTTGCTGCTGAACTTAGTTTTGTTCGTTACTGAATTATAGCAACAGTACGTTTTGCTACATAAACATAGCATTTCAGTACATCGGAATTCCTCTTTGAATAATCCAGGCTCACGCTTGTCATGTTTTATATGTTTATCGCAACAAGTTCTTGGGAAAAAATTACTTGTACTATTAGCATGAAAAAAATCTGTGCAGTCATTACTTCTCATCTCATTCCAATACTCCTCATTTCTGGTTTAATGCATTCATAGAGATTTTCATGATCCAGTGCCAGATACAGAGAATCAGTGTCCATTTCAAGCTCCTCAAATTTCTGAACATCACAGAACTTGTCAAAGAAATTGTAGTAGAGCTCCAGCATTCTCAGTTTTGCATACTGTAAGATAAAGAATCCAACAATTATTGGTTCACGATGCTCAACAGTGCTTTTTGCAAGCTCAACCTCATATATATCTGTCAAAACGTTGTTCAATCTTCTAAAAAGACGATTACTAATAGCTTTATGCGTCTTTTCATCGTTAAGATAAAGAGTTTCTGTGTGTCGACTTCGATCCATAATCTGATAACCATACGAGCTGTTCCCAAGTAACTTCATAGTTTCAGCAACAACGCTAGAGTCTGGATTTTCATCACCTTCTCGTCTTGCATCAACAACAGATTGTACAAAACCGTTGAAACATTTTTGCGGGATATACTCAAGGAATCTGTGGATTTTGGTACAGCGGAGACCCAGCTTCAAATAGAACTTTAATAATGGTGTTATGACTATTCCATTGTTTAATTTGTAACTCGAAATCAACATTCGTTGTGGTTTTAACAATAGCGAGTTTCTTTCAGCATAATTCAGCATGAATTTACCTATATTCTGTCTTCCAACATCACAGTTTTTGAAAATTGGAGGAAAGTTTGCAAATCGTTCACGAAACTCTTCAGAAACTTCTAAATCACACTGTACATATCCGAATAATTTATCTTCCTGTATCCGCATCAACAGCGTCCCACTGCTCAAAGGTAATTTGTAGGGGAAATTTTTTCTAACGTGGTTCTTCAACATGGAGTTCTTCTGAACATGATCCCACCATTCACATTCTCTCATCTGTATAACTTTGTATCCTTTCTTTTCTAGGTAAAGCTTTCGTAACTTATCAGACTCACGCTTCCGGATACCATTCTCAAATTCGTCCTGATCAAGACTTGGTTGAGTTTCTCTACAGGGACAGAAATGGTAGTAGCATCCAAGGGCTTCAAAAATTGTTTGGCAGTGACCACAAAAGTCATCCACAGTAAAAGAATCAATTTTTTTCTGTTTTCCAGTCGTATAGAAGCTCTCAATAGTACATTCGGGTCTGTTTGCTTGATAGAAAGACATAACCATGTTCTCAAACTTCCTGATTTTGTTCTGACGAGCTTTGAACTTTTGAAGATCGCTATCAAACTCCCATCTAGTGTAGAGTCCAGTTGGCATCGCTTGGCACATGGAGAAGGGGTACAATTGGCTAGAATCTATTGCAAGTATTGCTTTACAGACATTATTTGACCTCCGGATGAATGTTTTGTCTACAACAGCTTTCCTCGTAAACACTATTGATGGACCACCAGTCATTTCACTTCTTATTTTCTCATGCAAGTCTTTGTCAGCTTCGATGAAAGGGTAAAACTTTCTATCCATCGATTTATGAAGACAGATATTTGCTAAATTGGGTAGCGTGCAACCAAGCTTTAACATATCAATTTTCTGATCGCGATAAAATTTCATCATTTTCTTCATTGCTTGAAAAGTTGGTACAACATCTTTGTTATTATACTAACGAAGGAAATCTCGAAAAATTTTCATTTTCTCCACCTTCCACAACTCTTCTAGGAGAGCATAGTTTTCTATTCCAGTTCTAGGCTTTTCTTTCAGTCCCATTTCCCGGAGAACTACCGACTCCTCTTTTCCAGAATTAATCAACTTTTCGAACTGAGCGAAATCTTTTTCCAGTGGATTTAGGTTTTTCAGTTTGCTGAAGAAGGAATCGTAATGTGGAAGATGGCTACAGTCAAGTTTCGATGGCGAATCAAACCATTCATATGGGAAATATCCTTTTGTCTCTTCGGATTGATATGCTTTCAGAAAGGAGTCCAGAGTTGTTGCTCCAACGAGAAAATTTACTATATCGCGAAATTGAACATCCCCAAATTTGAAAGAAAAAAATTGATTTGCCTTCTTGATTACCGTAGGTGTAACAGCTTTGTCGTTGTGGAGATGAGGAATGAGATCGCTTTTGATTAAATTCAGATCATACTTTCCACTGTTGAATCCAAAAACTGGTAGAGTTTCAACATAATTATTGAAATGACACTGGAGATCAAGGAGCTGCTTTTGTTGGTATCGTAAGAAATTTTTAGAAGCATTTCTATCTTCTGTTTCACTACTGATAATTGATTGAGTTTCGGCAGTCTGGAGGAATTTGCAGTCTGGAGGAAACATCATTCAACCTGGTTTTGATCTCTGATTCCACCTCCAAGAACTTGGATCTCACATCCACCTTGTTTTTTGCTGCTAGTATTTCCAGTTGAGCTACAAAGGATATGATGAGACGATTAGGATCGTTTTCGCATATGAAAACTGGTTGGTCCAACAAATTTGAAGAGATTGATACCGATACAGGTACATGAGTACCAATCCATGATGTTGTCGCTGTGTTATTGATATCCACTGAATGAACACATATTGATTCGAAGTCGAAGACGGCTAAATTTTTGAAGAGAGTATCATCTTCTGGATAAGCTATTGAGAAGTTGTCCAGCTTCTCAAACAATGTTTCTCGCAAAGAATAAACACCTCGCGGATAGACATTTTTCACTTGTTCTTTACAAGTTTTCAAGTGACGATTGAAGTTTCCGGAATGGTTGAAAAAGACATCACAGCTGGGACAACAAAACTTCTTGAAGAATTTGTTGATATCATTAACATAACAAATATGGTTGTTATACCGAAGCAATTTGATGTTTTTATCATATCTCTCAACGCTTCGTCGAACAAGTTCACAAATAATTTCACCATCTTCAATGTCGAAATCATAGACGAAAATATTTTGTTTTATCAGTTCTTCAATTATAGGAATTTGATCAAAGGAAACACCTGCAAAATGTTCGGGGTCGCAACCACTAGCAGTAACAAAATTGTGAAATATTTTAGTTGCATTTGGTTCAACATCTATTGATCCGAATAAATGAATTGCAATTGCACGGAATAAACACAAATTATCGTTATACGGTTCATCGTGTCCGTTTGAAACAAGACAATTAACCTCAGGGTTCCTTAACAATGGTTCTGGAAGAGGAGTATCAGTGCAACCCATAGGTATATTTGTAAGAAGCGCTAAAAAAACGGTAACATTTGTGATTACTGTGAATCGCCATTTTGAGTTTTGACGTTCTTTTGTACATGTTTCAATCAAGTCAAGTTTCTCGTTTTTGTTCTGAAGGTTTAATAAGTCGTTTCTATTGCTTAGAAGAAAAGCTTGATCCAGGAGTAAGTTATTTTCATGCGGATAATAATAACTGTAATCGTTTGTCTCTACATTTCGCAAAATAAACCCCAATGCTAGGTTAACTTTTGCAGCACATTTCAACTTTGTGAAAACTTCATCGATTTTTTCATTGATCTTTTTGTTGTCCAAATCTGATAAACTGAAGTTGAAAACTTCTTGTCTACCATGCTCAGCATGCATATCGTCAAGTAAATGTTGACAGGCTGCCAGTTCTTCGTTCAATGACTCGCTATCGTTATCAACTTTCTCCATAATCTGACGAACACGGTTTGTGCTTGAGGACCCAATTTTTGTGCTGGCTTGATGTGCCTTTTTGCGATGCAGTTGAAGTGAGTAGAAACTTGGGAACTGTTTCTGACAGACAACACACTTGTTCAGTGTATTACGAACTTTGCTCCGTGAGCCTTCGCAATATCGTAGGACAATTCTGCAGCATTTTTTGTCGCAAAATTACAATTCTTTTTCTTACAGTAAAGCGTCCCCATACATGTCTTCCTGTGGCGAGCAATATGAGCCTTTACAACAGATTTTCCACAATTTTCACAGTTGACGGGTAGGTTTTGATCTTTTGCAGGCATTTTGTAATAATTGGGTACGTTTAACTATGGAATGAACAAATAGATGTTTTATTTTTATCGAAAAGTATTGACAACTGAGTCTTAGAATATGAATAAACAAATGTCTCTCAAGTTCTGCAGAAAATCAAAGTGTATTCATGAATACATGCGAGCAATAAAGTTGAAATATTTATTTATGTTACTAAAAATAGATTTTAATTCGAGTCGTCAACCAATCACAGCAAAGTTTGCAGAACTTCGGGAAATTGTGACAGCCTTTATTCATGTACAGAACTTCAACAACCCTGACTTGTTTTCTTAAAGCCTAAACAAAATTTATTTGGTTTGTTTACTTAATGTCTCGGTTTGTTTACTTAATGTCTAGACAGAATTTGTTTACAAGGAATAAAAATAGCAATGTAAAGAATTTTCGTCTTCGAACGACCTTGAAATTTTGTTTACACCATGTTATCAACTCAAACCCAATAATTCATAGAGGTATATCACTATTTACTCACTTAGTTTAGTCTCTTACTATGGTTGAAGCTTTGTATGAAAACAGTCCTGAATACTTCAAAAAATTTCAAAAACGATTCAAATACACTATTTGCGACACAGAACCAAAACCTCAAGATTCTGGAATAGAAAATTATGCGTACGGTTATCATTCGTCTTCGACTGTTATCGATGGTTGTTCGTTTGGTTCCAATCTTTGGCATCTCATTTATGAAGATACAGGTCCCGAAGATAAAATTGTTTTTTCTTCGTATGCTCCTGCGACGATACCTTGCCTTGTGACTTGTTTTAAAATCCTTATTTTGCCTACGGAGAAAAATTTTGTTACCCATGGAGCTATTGTCTCTCGCTTACATGTTGCTGTGGAGTACTTGTCAAAATTTAATCATGTTTCAACCAACAAAACTAAAAAAACAACTTCCTCTGCCTAACCCTGTGAAAAGACTCTCAACCATTACTACTACCATACGTGCTTCTACTATCCCTGATGTGACTGTAAAACGTTTTTGTCAACTAATGCTTGGTGAACATTCTTCTTCTCTCTATCAGATTATGGATATAATTTTAAGTGGGCAGGGAAGTTTTGTACGTGAGACTTCAGACTATTTAATAAACTTTCAGTTCTGTAAAAATTCTACTGTCTAAAATAGTGCCGTGATAGAACAATTAATTCAATTGAACTCCATATGTTTTAAAAATGCCAACAATTGCAATTCATTTACATCAGGTACAAATGGAAACTTACTGCTATAGAAATAATGAGCAATATAGATACAAAATAAACCACACAGTTGCGAGTCTGCTGATTGCAGGGGAGACTGAATATCTCTTCTGTGCTCCATAATATCCATCGTAATATGTAAATCAGTACATAGCTGTAAGCGGGATAAAATGTCTTTATAGGCAGTCAGAGGAAGTGCTAACGGATCTGCAAAGTATAGTACGGGGTGTGCGTAGCGTTTCGCAAGCATCACCCAATGTGAACCAATAGAATCAGCTCGCAATGCATTCACAATTATAAAACTGTTAACTGGTAAATTTAAGAGATAATTGTCAGCCGCATAAACACCTCGAAATTTAAATTTGAGATGTTTGCACTTTTGAACATGAATATAAATTTGGTCTTCATCCATTAGTAAGCATTCATAGGTAGAACATTTTTGGATACGTTTCTTGCAGAGTCAATGTACACAGTAGACGATTTTTCTCCGAAGAAAAAAATTTCAATGTTGTTTGGCAAACCAGTATCAAATTTCAGTTCAACCGATAATGATGAGTTTGTTAGTTCGGGATGAATAAAATCATGCGTCGCCTCTTGCGTGCTAGTTAATTCAAAGACCATTATAAAGTGATGCGCAAAATCACTTAGGGGTATTCCATGACCGTTTTCAACATAAGCTAGGGCACTCATTGAATTGTAATACAGGCGCCTGTTATCATTTGTTAACATTGGAGTGCCAGCTGTTGCGAACCCGTTTCGATAGACCGTAATTTCACTCAAATCAAACTTTTGATAGTGGTAGGGATTGATATTGTTAGTTCCAATGAATGCATTGCTCCTGCACAATGCAACAATCAGCCGCCTTATTGGTTCTTTTGTGAAAATGTCTTCATGTTTCCAACTGCGTTGACCTGCTGTTGCGAGGAATGTTTTTGTTATTACTTCATTGTAGCGATACATTGCCAGAGTTTTTAGGAGTGTTTTTTCAATGGCTCCAACAACGTTGTCTGACACTGTCATCTTTCTAACAAATAAGTTTGCTTCATCGATTTTTAACTTTGTAATTTTTTGCCGCTGTCTCACTAATGGTAACAAAATCATCTTGCGATCTTTCTTCGGAAAGAAAGTCTTAAGGTAACACCACTTACTAAATGTTTTTCACAGGAAAAGAAATCAACAGCGAGCTTTCCATATAAAGTAATTTGTTCCGATTCTCTCACAGCTACTTGCCTTGCATCCCTTGAAGCTGCAGCTATACCATCGGGGTTCGGCTCATACTCGTAACCTTGACACTTTAGCCAAGTTTCTTTTGCATCGGCTCCATGTGAAAATTCTGTTTCAATAAAACTTTTATGAGCATAGTGTCCATTAGCTGAGGAAATTTTTATTCCATTTGCAGAAACAGTACAGTCGGCGAACAGTGAATGAAGAACATTGTTGACAAAATATCAGAATCGGTTGCGGTTGCGGTTGCATCGCCGGCGGTATATCGCAAATCAGGTCCATCAGCATTTTGTATTCGACATTTTACTTCCAAATAAATTTTCTGCAAATCTATGAAATTGTTGCGATCGCCTACAACTTCGAATTCGAGCGATGATCCAGAGGGAGAATAAAGTTGTCCAGTTTTTTGCTCAAATGATTGATCAAAGGTGACTAGCAAAGGTGGTTTTTCAAATAAATCCAAGGAATGGTGAGTGGCTTCGGAAGGTATTACAATATTAGTTCGCATTTTTGACTCGAGAGAAAAAATCCAGTCGACTTCTTCTTGGCTGTGGTTTTCGAGAAATGATTTTTTTAGTGGAACGTTTTTTGTAGGTTCGAGGTTTAGCATATTGTTGTCTTCGACGTTTAATAACTTGCCGGCCTCGTGTTATGCGTGAATGGAGAGAACCACCAAATTGTTTTCGGGCTGTTTTTGCAACCGTGCTTTTCAACGCCTGCTTTGCCGACTTTCGTTTCGTTGCTACTTCAACCAACTCAGGTGCACCCTGCACTAAAAGCTCTCGGCCAATTCTTTTGGCAGCGGGCCATATAATTCTTCTTGCCAATGGTAAAGCAACTCTTCCAATACCTGCTGCGAGGGCTCCAAAGCCACTTCCTCTTTGACGATAATGACCGGAGAAATGTGGCATTGACTGTGATGCTTGGTTGCTGTAGTAAGCTTCCATTTCAATTGATTTTTTGAAACTTTAAGCCTACTATCACTTTTCCTGTACCAATAAATGGAATAAGTTTTCCGGCTTTGTTCCTCAACTCCACTTTAATGTTCTGAATATTGTTAGAAAGTATGGGCTTGTAATCCAGAATTGTAAATGTCTTGTGATGAATGGGTGTAACAGTGTTTATGCTGCTGTTTCTTAGACGCCTTTCGGTCTCAATGATTTTAATTACAGGAGATCTCACGTCTCCAATAATTTGATATATTATAACGTCTATGTAGACAAATATTAATTGTGAGCCACAGGTTATATCAACTGGAAAATCACCTTGGTGTCTATTGAGAGTTTTGTGTGATTTGTATCCAATATGAATGTATCCATCATGCGAGTTGTCATTTATACCCTTGAAGCCGAGAATACTTGGAACTTCTTCGTTTTCAAATGAAAAACCCTCATTCGCTCCGAATTGTAAAACCAGTTTATGAGTATTTTTGTCAAAAGTAAAATCAAATTGTTTAAACTGAGCAATTTGCCTGAGTTCATCCATTAGTTGATCCAAGCTACTGTAAATGCCTTTGCGAATTTTTCTGAGGTGTCCACAGCGATTTTTTGAGGCGTCGAGTTCCACTCCCGAGTTTTTATGAACGACTAACCCGTTTGAATTGACGTTGTTGATGTTTGATGGGAAGGATATTGAAGATAAAGCTACTTGCCATTCTCCATCCAAACAAGTGGTTGAGATAACTGGTTACGGAATTTTGCCATTGTGTTTTCACCAAAAACTTCCATTGATGCGTTGGATATTAGGTCGATTGTGAATTCTTTGGCGGGATTCATTTTATTCGTCTGCAGTAACTAAGACGTTTACTTGGACTAATTCCGGTTCATAAAATTTACCTTCAATTATAACGTTGTTTGCATCTATAAGATTGTACGTTGGTGGACACACGGTAGCAATTTTGAATATCGTAAATACTTCGTCTGTATAATTTTGTTTATAACATTTTCTGAATTTTTCGTCGTGCTTTGCAATCCTAACAAGGTTTCCTTTTTCGTATTTTGGTTTGTACTTTGCTGTGTTGATTGCTAATGATATTAAAATTGGTTCATGTTTTTTGAAAACTTTATTAGGTGCTAAATGGGTTACCCGGTTAACACGACTGTTTATAGTATTTACAAACTGGTGTAAATCTTCAATATACGTCCAAGTCCACTTTTCTTCCAAATATTTGTAAATGATGTTTTTAAGCGATCGAATGTTCCTCACTGCAAATGCCGACTTGGTTTCGCTTTCTGTTGTATATAAATGAACTCCTTTCTTTTCACAAAATTTTTTGAAATCTCCTTTGAACTCTGATCCCTTGTCTGTCCATACTTTTTCTGGTTGTTTCTTCTTGATCATTTTTTGAACGCTTCAACAGCATCTTTTGCATATAAAACTTTCATTGGTTGAACTCGTAAGTAACGTGATAAAACATCCACAGCCACTAACAAATATTTTACACCGTTGTTGTGTTGGGCAACTTTATCCATATATGCAACATCGACAGACCGGATTTCATTTATTCTATATGCAACAGCTTTCAGTCGGGGAAAAGTTTTCTTGAATTGTCTGTATTTTGTGTACGGGGCTTTCGACTGAAGATAGCGAACAATTTTGCCTCTGATGAAACCGCTAGCCTCCTTCAAGTTAGCAATGCTACCAAATGCAGCACTGCCTTTAGTGTACAATTTGTCTAACTGTTTAACTTGATAGGAAATAATTCTCTCAGGGGCTGGTTGGTTTCATTTCTTTTTCTGCCTCTTCAAAGTTTCTCTGGTCTCTGTCAGAAGCTTTTGTTTTCTTTCGCTGGGATTTTGAAGCAACATCTTTGTCCGACTCATATTCCAAAAATTGCAGTCTCTCTTCAGATGATAAATTTAGAAACTTTTTGGTGTATGTGTTACAAGTCAAATGCGACCCAATATCGAGATGCGTTAAAACACTGAATTGTTCGAAAGATAGTTTGCAAGTGGTTTGCTGTATATTGTAAAGAAATGTAGCAGCAAGAACTTCTGTATTTGTACTATTAATAAGCAATCTCTTCGATGAGTCCAAGGACACAGAATCTGATTCCTCTATTATGTCCAGTATTGTTTTCGCTCTTTCAAACTCTATTCCCTTCAAGATTCTAATATCATTCAGCACTCCTTTTTTGATAGTCGATGTGTTGTCTGTCGTAAATGATTTCGCCATAGACTCGTTTATTGTACTTCTATCATCCACTGAAGCGTCAGTTTGTTGTTCTGTATCCTGTTGCGAGGCAGAAGGAGCTGATGGTGACTTCTTTTTCTGGAGAAGCGATATCTGCTTGGCTGGATTGTGAATATTTTTGTTACTGAGTAATTGAGAGACATGAGGTTGTTTTCTTGTATACATCTGTTTAGGTATTAACACAAACTCTTCAGCATGCATTTTGTTCTATATATTCAATGCATGATAATGCTATGAGTTGAATGAGATTGTTGCCCGAGGGAGATTGAATTATTTTTAACCGTTCAGTTTTCCCTACTTTCCTGTTTGAAAGTTGACGCAGAGTTTTTTCAAATTTTTTTAGTTCTTTTTTATTGACTGGAACAACTCCAGAGAGTACGTTCATCACACAGTCACTCAGAAACCAAATGAAGTCGCCGTCTTTAAGTAACTCAGATTCAATGTTGGAGTTCTTGTTTGTGCTATTTGCCCATTGCTTGAGCATAAGCAAATGTTTCTTTTTCATTCGTAATTGGTGTAACAACGGCTTCCTCCGAAGGAATGTAAAAAATTGAAGGATTAGGTCCAATAATATGTGACGCAAATTGTAAACCCTGACTGGTTTTAGGATCGAGATCAATAATAAAATGTCCAAAGGGCTCCGCAGTTGCTAGTTTGTATGCTTTTTTTATCAGTTGGAGACAATTCAACTGTTTTCCAAGATATTCAATTTGTTGAATGTCACGAAGCGACTTGAATAATATTATGTGTGTTGTATTCAGATCAATGGTTCTGGACCATTTGCTTTGATGGAACAAATTATGCTTGACGTATATAACATGTAATTTGCGATGACGTCCTGAGGTAGCTATTTTTACAAATTCTTCATCGTTGCAGATAAGATTTCTTCACATGAATCATCATAGATAAGCAGACAATGCGATAGATTTTTTGTTATATCAAAGCCTGAGTATTTTAGAAATTCAATCCCTGGTATAACTTGTTGCATATCTTTGACAAGTGGTTGGAACTCTTTGTAAAAATAATAAATTTTCTCAAAACGTGGATAAAAGGTCGAACCTTTTAGAATTCGAAACAAGAGTTCTATTTTACCACAACCACTTGGTCCTACAATTGACATGAATACCCTGTCATGTGTAAGAATAATTTTGTTCATAGTTTGGGATTAGGTAAAATGTAACCAACTAAACTCTATAAGAGAGCAACCCAGATTGATTTCTCTTCACAGCTTTCTGATAATAGAAAGAGCACAGAAAAGCAAAGAATGATCATTAACACAATGATACTAACTTGAACAAAAAATATTACTTCGGACCTTGGCACTGTTGAATTCGAACAACAACGCCATGGGGGCCTCTCCTTGTTGTTTACATCAAAGACTAAATTACTGATACCGGCGTCAGCCTCGTCTCTTTGATTCATTGGAGAAAAATAATTAATCGAAACGTGAATTGAAACAAGAATGATAGAAAATGTTAAATTTTTGGATTATTCTCTGGGCAACTGTTTCATGTACCAGAACTCAAACAAATTGAAACCTTTAATATGACTTTTTTATCTCTAGTTTATAACAAACGGTTGATGAGTCATTTTCCTCGAACGATGTTTGACTGAAGACTTTTTCAACTTCGGGGTGCTCCAAGACATATAATCGCAACTCATTCGGCATCTCAATAAGTGATAGCTCACGTTCTGGTGGTGTTTTTTTCAATCTAAATTGAGAAACTTTTTTTGTCCGCCCATTGCTTCCAACGTGGGATTCGCTGCTCTTTGGGTGACTGCATAGGCTTCTGGTTTGTTTTGTTCATAGCCATAATTGAACTGATTCCGATGTTCTCGAGCTCTCTGTTTATTTTTTACGTACAGTTGGAAGTGATAGAAATTATCTATCACGGGCAGGAAAGCCCTAAAGCTGTCTAGTTCGTCGGGAGAAAGAGTAATGGATGCAAAACAACGTTTTGCTGCTGCGCTATAAAGCGAGTTGTAACGCGGTTGTTGTGCTGTGTTTGGTTTATTGTTGAGGTAGTTCGCTCGGTTCTGTTGATCACTTGAAAAATTATTCTGTATTGGTGGAGAGGGATCCTGAACTCTGTTGAATATTACAATCGGCTGATCGTCAAGTGGAGTCAAGCAAGTGAATATCTTCAAGTTGTCTGACAGATAAGTTGTTAAAGTTGCCGTATCTTCTCTGTTTATCACTTTGATTCCACTGTGAGAATATTCTTGCTTTAGGTTCCGCGCAGTGATTTGATAATTGATCGTTTGTTAAACGAAAGTTTGAATGAAGATAACAGGAGGGAACTTGTTCTTCTGATATTATCTCTGAGATTCGGGGACAATTTAGATCCTCCAGATTATAAACAGTTTTTTGTAAAAGCTTACTGAGGAGCTCACACTTTTCAATGCCTTTGGAAAAAAGTTTTTCCGTGTGAATCTGAAACTGAAACTCAGACAGATTGTTTTCAAATCACAGTAAGGTATATCACCTTCGTCCCAATCAAGACCGTGTAGGTTATTGGTCAGCCAAATAACAGTTTGTCTATCGTGTGCGGGTAAATCAGCGAATTTAAGCGGCGGTTTGAAAAATATTGTATCGTTGTAACTCGAACACAAACTGAGTTCTTTTATAATGAATCCAAGTAACTTGAGTTTGAAACCTTCGAGATCGAGGACAATTATATTTGTGGTTTTGCTGCCAAAATTTTCTAGCATTCCAATTCACGAAACAATTGTGAATGAAAAATTGTCACTGATAGAATGAAATAATATTCCTGTCAGGTGTCCAAAAAGACAATTGTTTACTGGTGAGTAACGGAAAGCGTAAACATATCCAGGGCCTTTGTTTCGGCAATCTTTTATAAATCCAGCGGCGTCATGCAATGCAGCATGAAGTCGCAGAACTTTGCTCCGTTTCAAAAAAGGATCTAGTCTTGAATTATCAATTCCAATGAAACCACCATAGGGTCTAAATTTAAGTGCTATTTCTCCGTCAACTTCTGGATCTAACAAAGAACAAGCAGCTACGAAATATAATTGTCGATGAGATATGTGTGTATAATTTATGTCACCTCTCAGTGATAAAACTTTCTCATGAATGAGCTTGATGTCTTTTGTTCCTGTTGTGTTCATTATTTACTGTTTACTGAACGTGATTGTTTAGAGTTTTTGTTTATGAATCTTTCAATTCGGATTGGTTGTCAACCTGAATCATAAATCAAGCACTCCTATTGGTCAATTTATTTTGGAAAGTGTTGTGACCCTGAACATGTTTGGACATGATCCGAAGACTCTCCAATTAATATATCATTAATGATTTTATACATCTACTAACAGGTTAGTTGTTTTACTGTTGTTTTCACCAATTTATGTATGCATTTATGGACATAAGTGATTATGACCAAATTGTGTACATACTTAGGTGAAAACTGGTTTCTCTTGTACATTTCTGGTTTTTTCTATCATTTTGTATGTATGTATGTATGTATGTATGTATGTATGTATGTATGTATCTATCTATGTATGTATGTATGTATGTATGTATGTATGTATGTATGTATGTATGTATGTATGTATGTATGTATGTATGTATGTATGTATGTATGTATGTATGTATGTATGTATGTATGTATGTATGTATGTATGTATGTATTTATGTATGTATGTATGTATGTATAAGATTTTCAACACGAAATCTTAAAATTAAGAATTTCGTGTTTTCAACACGGAAATCTTAAGAATTCCTCAATTTTCATCACGGAAATCTTTGCGCGCCCCCTATAGTTCTGCGCCCCCTATAGGGTAAAAACTTCAATTTTTGAAAAAAAAAATTGTTCTGCGCCCCCTATAGGGTAAAAACTTCAATTTTTGAAAAAAAATTTTCCGACAACTTTCTTTACTCAAAAAATGTGTTTCACACAATTTCACATTGATTAAACCCGAAAAAACGCAAAAAAAATTTTCAACCCCATTTTTCAAAAATTTTTACAAGTTCTGACCCCCCTATAGGGTAAAAATTTCAATTTTTGAAAAAAATTTTTTTCCAACAACATTTTACTCAAAAAACATGTTTCACACAATTTCACATTGATTAAACCCGAAAAAACGCAAAAAAATTTTCAACCCCATTTTTTAAAAATTTTACAAATACTGCGCCCCCTATAGGGTAAAAACTTCAATTTTTGAAAAAAAATTTTCCGACAACTTTCTTTACTCAAAAAATGTGTTTCACACAATTTCACATTGATTGAACCCGAAAAAACGCAAAAAAAATTTTGAACCCCATTTTTCAAAAATTTTTACAAGTTCTGACCCCCCTATAGGGTAAAATTTTCGATTTTTGAAAAAAAATTTTTTTCCAACAACATTTTACTCAAAAAACATGTTTCACACAATTTCACATTGATTAAACCCGAAAAAACGCAAAAAAATTTTTCAACCCCATTTTTCAAAAATTTTACAAATACTGCGCCCCCTATAGGGTAAAAACTTCAATTTTTGAAAAAAAATTTTCCGACAACTTTTTTTACTCAAAAAATATATTTCACACAATTTCACATTGATTAAACCCGAAAAAACGCAAAAAAAAAATTTCAACCCCATTTTTCAAAAATTTTTACAAGTTCTGATCCCCCTATAGGGTAAAAAATTCATTTTTTGAAAAAATTTTTTCGGACAACTTTTTTCACTCAACAAAAACATGTTTCACACAATTTCACATTGATTAATGCCGGAAAAACCCAAAAAAATTTTTCAACCCCATTTTTCAAAAAAAATTTTGCAAGTGTCGACGCCCATTAGCGGTAAATTCTCAAATATGAAAAACTGCATCTGAATACTTTTATCATACAATAAACATGTAATCGCAATGCTAGCAATAGCAGTGCTTAATATATATCACTGTTCTAAACAAACAAACAGACATCGCAGCAAACAATTAGTGATAACAAAAACTGGGTCAAGCTTGTAAACAAATTGAACAAAGTTAAAATCAGCCGAAAGTTAAAAGAGACAAAAATTTTGAAAAAAAAATCGAGGGCTGACCAGGGGTACAACGGGGGGGGGAAGTGACTAGAACCTCAACGCGGGGGGGACGGACAATTACTGCAGCGTGGCAATCTACAACGGGGTGGGACATTTTGAGGTGGACATCTACAACGGGGTGGGACAATTTCAAAATCAAATTGTCCCACCCCGTTGTAGATGGCCACCTCAAAATGTCCCACCCCGTTGTAGATTGCCACGCTGCAGTAATTGTCCGTCCCCCCCCCGTTGAGGTTCTAGTCACTTTTTTATACTACTCATGAGCAAACAAATGAATATCACAACTTTTTTTTCGCAAACCTGGAATCCAATTATTAGAGAAGCCAAGTAACATTTTTTTAAAACAACAAATTTACAAAATGAGTTTTACATCAGATAGAAAAAAGATTGAGTTGATTTTTCTGAGATTAACCAACAGGTCGACAGAAATATAATATAAATGATGCATAATTTAAAAATTCACTGATTTTTTTTAAACAAAAGTATACAAATTGATAAGAGATATTAGATAACAACTGCAAACATGGTATGGTTTCAATTCCACCAAATAAAGAAACCAACTGGATTTTCTGCTTTTTGGGACTAAGCCATCACAAGGCTGAAAAACTAAAAAGTTCAAGTAAAACACAAATATCATTTAGAGCTTTCGAAAACTCTTTGTCAAAGAATTACAAAACCTGAGCTCAAACTCAAATATAAAGTATTATTTTCTTTGGAACTCAATTTTAGGTAAGTGGGACTTGAGTGCAAACAATTTTGGGATTGTAAGAGTTCATGAAGCGAGCTGAACTAATCCTGACACAGCCGTCCGTCCAAAAAAAAATTTAATTTTCCAAATATCTGCTAAATGGATAGTTTGGCAACTGAAAAACTTCAATCTATAAAAAAGATTATAGATACGCACATATAGAGGTAAACTAGCGAAAAACGGGCAATGTTTTGATTCAAGAAGGCTCCTATTTGAAGCGGAAACAAAAGCAGCCCTCTTTTACAATTCAAAATGATAGTGTTAGCAGTTTGAAGGACTCTTCTTCTGTTAACATTTTAATAAAGTTGACTAAAAAACGGAATTAAGGCTATTTTTGATGAAACTCGATCAATTCAACAAAAACTTAGCAAAAAAACTCGGACTAAACAATTCAGCAACCCACCTCTATCTCTGTTTATAATTTCAATATTATTTAGAAAAATTAACAAAAATTTGGGCTAAAACTACAGAAATTGTGAACAACAACAACGGAAATCAGTCTACTATTTAACAAAAATTTTAAACATCGATAAATTACGCGGAAAAATTGAAATTCAGAAAAAAAATAAATTTTTAAATATAAATTCTACACTGGACAGGCTTTTTAATGATATCATAACTCTCCACGATGAATATATCGATCGGCTAAAATAGACTGAACAAAGAAAGCCATTTGAGTATATACTTCCTCCCTCCAACTGAGGGTCGAAAAGTTAAAACTTAGGGTAATTGAAAAATGATGAAATTTTTATTGTTGGAAAATATTACGCTATCCGCGAAAAAGGAAATGAGTTGCAAAGTTCCCTAGTCACGGTTAACGTATCGATTTTTCATAGTACAAAAATGAAGTGATTTTTTAAAAATGACGAGCTGTTGTATCTGTTAAGCAGAAAACGCCTCAGAACACGCGAAAATTACAATTTTTTACAGCGCAATAAAAATGTAATTCTTCAGTCCAAACTATTGTCAAAAAAGTTGACTTCTAAGAGAAAAATGCCCCCAATATAGCAAAATTTTACAATTATTAGCAGTTTAATTATTATTAATGTAATCGAAGTGTTTAAGAGAACAAATATGAAAAGTTTTTCAGCATTAGCACTTCAAAATGGAATAACAAATCTCACATTTCATTATTTCACTCTGCATCAGGAAAATTTGTTTTTAAAAATGCAACGAGCTGTTCCATATGCTACAGTTAAATAATGGTATATATTATGGTACAATCAACTGCTTTCTTGGCATGTGTCAATGTTAAACTGAAATTAAGTGACATTGAAAATGAAACATTTGCTCTATTTTGTTTGATCAATTTGTTTAATTAAAACCAGCAGAACTGCCAGAGGTCATCTTTTCAGGCAACATTTTTTCTGTAAACTTATACCCATAAGAAACCGTTCATACTTTTTACTTTTTTGACTTCTAACACCCCCCCCCCCCCCCCCCCCCCCTCCTCCCGAGAAAAGAGAAATTTCTCAATACCTTTTCCTCTTAGTTCCCGTCCACCTTGCTTACTTTGAACCAACTAGTGCTAATTAGTGAATAGCATCATGTTTCATGATATCACGGGTTGTATATCAGTTAGCAAGGTCAAATTCCAGCTTGAGGAAATGATATGTTTGCAGTGGGATGGTAAATTGAACCACAGAACAACCCGATTTCCGTTCAGTTTTCAGGACATTAATATCGGGCAAGAAACTTGCGAAGCAACGTGTCACATGGGCACAAATAAACACCGTTTCGAAAGCGAAGTAGAACCTTAAATATTACACGAGCTTAACTATATAATATCTTAGTGTTATTTGAAAAACGCAATTAGGTTGTCATAAAAAATTGAGTTCTGAGTAACTTGCTTGACGATAATCTAGAGAAAATTCAAACTAGGCACTGGCAATATTTCTCTCACTGCATCATCAAGCCCTACCCTTTAGCCAATGAACCATACAAATCTTGTGGGCTCCTATGAATAATCCGTATACTTATAAGATTATGTATATCAAGAATACGATTATGTATACCAAGAATTCAAAATAACTCATCAAATATGTCTCAGTTATCTAACGTTTCTATTGATTTTATGGCCTCCTTTACCACATTTTCACCCACAAGATTGACCATATAATAATTTCTTGGAAATAATTGCCAATAATCTTTGATTTATGCAGAGGAACAGTATCTTGTGAAAACTAATGTTCAAGAAATGCATTTTTTTTCGTAAATTTTCAAAATTTATAAAAACTGGCAGCGTTTAGCTTGTTCGGACACTTATCAAGCAATTTCTGTCCATCTGATTGTATTGCAACCTGAAACATAAGTGATTGTTTGTCCGTACTCAAGATTTTGTTTTTTTTTTCAAGAAATCTCGTTCCATTTCTTCGAAAAACTCTAGCAATCCCGCCGCTTGAGATGCGCACCCTTGTTTCATTGGAAAAACCATTCTGCTTGAAAGAGAACTGCCTCTTGAGCATATTGATGCACCATTTTGAACAAAAACACTTTCTTATATTCTTCAAACTGACTTTTTTGCAAAAAAAACGCCAAATTTTTTGAGAATTTGTCTAAATGTACCACTGGAAATTGTATTTGTAGCATAAGAAAGCCTACTTTAATGCCCTCCAGTGAGGATTTGTGATCTTTCAAAACATCGGTAACTAACCTTTTTTTAATTTTTTTGACAATTTATGTGGTCTTCGCTCAGTTTTTGGGCTTCGAAACTGTTATTTTTCTTGATTTCAAGTTGAATTTCTTTTGTAATTTAGAATTTTATTTTTTTTATTTTGTAGCAACTTAGCAAACGGTGAAAGAACAAAGCGGTTTAACCATCTTTTCTGTTTAAGCGGAGAAAGTGAGAATGCAATTTCTATTAAACTTCTAAATTTCACACCTTTTTCACGCCTTAGCGCAAAACATGCTTATGAAGCACGAATCATGCTTTAAAAAGAGAAATTATGATGTACGTAGCTTTTTGGTACCATAGTGTATCAAATAAGAATACTTTTTTTGAGACAAATCGAAAGGGAAATGAAATTTGTTCTATGAAAGTTCAATCGAAAAAATTGTAGTGATTTAATCTCTAGTTATTAAAGAATTCAAAAAGCTTGCAAGATTCTTGCAAGTTTTAAATTCCCTCGTTACTAGGGTTGTGAGCAAAGAAAAAGTTCTGACCAAAAGTTTCTGATCTTAATATTTCTTGCAGCAAAATCTATGGATAGCAAAATAGGTAACTGAAAAAGTGGTGCTTGTTATAAAAATGCAGTAGATTCGATTTTAAGAAAACTTATTTGAAAAACACTGCTTCTCATATAAAACGTTCTTGTTAGCTAATTGAGAAGTTCTAAATCTCGACTTATTTCCAATTACTCCAACTTGATATGCGTGATACGATGTTAGACTGTCTCGTTCCAAAAGTGACCTAAAATCGGGTTTTGGCTTTTCAATAAGAGTTAAATCCTAGAATTTCAGACGCAAAAAATAACAAGCGTGCGCTTGAAGCAATTACATTTAGTATTATTTTTTATCTGGATTTTGAAATCTGGAACCTGAGAAGTTCGAAAGTGCGAAAAACACTCAAAAACTGAAAATACACATAATTAAATTACTGAGGAAACGTATTAAAAATGAAAAGAACTTACAAATGCAATTAATTAGAATTCCCAAAACACAAATTGCAATCTGTGCCCAATTTGCTGCGGTCAACATTTCCCAGAACTCATCATAACGAGTGTTAAACGCGTCGCACATAATCGACCAATCAGGTTCCACTTTTGAGGTTGTTGCGTAACCTGATGATACGTTATTGCGTAACCATTTCGTCTCGTTGACATCGACTGCAACGTTATGCAACCACTCTTCGTATTCGTTCATGGTGACTAAGCCAAAGTTACAGTAACGAGCGATTCGATCAGAACAAATTTTTAATTTTGAACTCTCCATTTTCGTCGGTCGTTTTAGTTTAAAAAAATTTTAAAATTCTGTTGAAAAATAATTCAATACACTGGAAACTAAATGACAAATTTCTAAAATTCGAACTGGAACCAAAAAATTTACACAAAAATGATTAAACTGAGTATTTGCAAATTAATCTTGCTAAGTTATTCAGTTTTATAATGAATTGTTCAATATAAATTTGACAGTTGAATATATAATGTTCCCAAGATAATCATAAATGATTCGAATTTTTGACGAACTGAGTAGAAAATTGCAGCAATTTGATTAAAATGCTTCAACAGAGCTTTCTAAAAGCCGAGGACAAGCTATCATTTTTCTAAATTAAATTGAGCCAAATTGAAAAAGGAAAAATCCTATGGGGAAATCAGGAATCTAGTCAAAAATTGACGTAGCTGTAAATCATTAATTAAATAAACGTACGTTCAGAAAGTAATTACTTTTGTCAGAAACGATATTTTGAACAAATAGAATTTGGTTGTTGATATGTCGGTAACCTGGTGACCAATTTTTAGGCTGAAAAAAGTTTTCGGTTCATAAGTTTAAACTCTCCGAAAATATATTGTTTCTGAAAAAGCAAAACGCAAATTAATTTCTCTTAGTTTTAGTTTTTTAAAGTTTTTTTAGGTTGTGCCTAGTCACTCTCAAGGTAACGGAGAGAGCTGAATTCGTCGGAATAGAAAAAAAGCTTAATAATAAATTAGTGCAAAAAATAGTTATTTATAAACGGATATTGAAATTGAAAATGTGGGCTCTTCTTTCAATTTCTCATACTTTTTGGCACCATCATTGGTAACTTTTAATTGGCTGAAAATAAAGTGTTGAATTGACAAAGCGTTTTAAGGAATCGAATACTTGATTGAAATTTGATAGAATAAGAGAGTAAAAGTGCTATTCAAAAGTGGTTAATTAATTTCTGAAATTGAACGAAATTGTAAAATGGCTATTGTAATTGAGTGTCTCGAAAAATGAATTCGTTTTTTGTTATAATTGGGCAAGATGGAACATCAGCATAAGATTTTCTTTATTCTTACCAATTAAGAATTATTCGAAACAGAATAAAGCCAACATAGATAAAATGTCAACAATTTAAGTTATATAAAAAATGAAGCATTTGAGAAAAGTACCGTAAATAAGTTAATCTGTCAGAAAAATTAACTCTCAAATATCACATTTTCATGGCTGGATTACAAAAAAAAATTCATATTGATCTATCAAGCATAGAAAAAAAATCTGACTTAAATTCTTCAGAATGGTAAAAATGACAAGGAATTTCAGCCAATCACAATTGAGAATTAATGAAGTTTGGCAAAAGCAGATTTTCAGTAATTTCCGGGGAACAATTTAAACAGTTATGCGCAATAAGTGAACATTTCTCAAAACAAAATTGAACATGAAGTGGCATTTTGATGGCAAGTTTCTTTTCGTTCTTCATGCACAATAAATTAAAAAAGAAAATAAAAACTTGGCGTTATTTATGAGTTTAATTATGCTCGGATAACATCTGATTTTAACCCCGTGAAACGCAACGCACCTTGCTGAGAGATGAAAAATCTTGAAAAACCTAAAAAAAACGATATATTTCATCGCAATCGCGATGTGTACAAAGTGAATCAAATGAGAATTGGGACCAATGATTAAATCAGAAATGCTCCTTGTGACCTATAACCATCTCCGTGGGACAACTACAATGAATATCGAAGCTCCAATACAGCAAACTGGCTGTCGGGTGTCAATGTTCTCATACTTAGAAATGAAGAAAATATTGAACCTCGTTCTTTTTAAAAAAATATTTATCCAAGTAAATTGGATGAGAATGAATGGAAACGCTGTATTTGTTCGAAAAGTGCATTTTTCCAATGCATCTCACATTACTACACAAAAAAATGTAAAAAAAAATTTCGATTTTTAGATTTGTTTTTATTAAGCAGATACAAAAGTAACTAATTTTGTTTAGCTAAAGTTTGAAATAAAAACAACAGGGGAAATAATTGAGTTTTCAGAGGAACCAAAATTCCTCAGCAACCTTCAATTACGAAATACTTATGTGCCATTAAATTATGATAAATTTTATCAAACAGTTTTCCCAAGACGTGTTGTAAAAAAACACGAACCCTTTAGGTTTGAATTCTTTTGCATACTGACGTTTTTCATTGAGCTTAATCGGTCGCTTTCTATAACTCTTTGCAAACTAAGGATTTTTTAAACATTCTGTAGTCAAGTTGATTTTGATTATCAAGTTATTTCTCATTCATTGTTAACTGTTTTTTTAACCACTAATTGCCCGACAAAGAAATTTTATTTTAAAAAAGTTAAATCTGGCTGTAAAAGAGGCAATATTTTCTTTAAACGCTAACTCTTTTTTGGCTTATCTGGAAAATTGAAAACAAACCAAAACATCAAGGAAAGAGCTGTCCACTTCACTTGTTTTCCGTGAAACCATTCTCAATTCAAGCTATTCGTTGCCGTAACAATTTGTTCCAGAAATGCAAAACACTGGAGACTGATAAATTTATTCAAGATTTGTCATAATTTTTTCCTTTTTGTGGCTTGCATTATAAACGGCACAAATTTGTCTCAATTTTTCAAGTTTTTTTCTTACAATTTATGCCAAACAACGTTTTGGCAAAAAAATTGAAATGAACTGCATGTAGGAGTCAAGTTGAATTTCAGCAGTAGTACAAACAAAAGGCGAAATAAGGTGAAACGAAAATGTAATTTTTGCGACCTCTGAAGTGTTGTGCTGACGATAAAGGGGGATGAACAATTTAGAAAGAAACGTTGAACATACTGTATAGAATTTGCGGTTTCAAAGTAATCACAATTTTTGTTAGTCTGCAGATTCATTGGATATTCTTACTGCCACGCCCATAGCTCAATATGAACTAGTTAAAACAAAAATTTCTATGACCAGCTGAGGAGTGGCTAGAAATTAGCAAATTTGATTTGGCTTTTGTTGGGTTATGGACTTTCGCAAGCGGAATAAAAAGCGTTTTTAACTAAGTAAAAGAATTAATTTCTCAAAAATGAGAGAATAACAAAATGATATTTTACAGTAGAATTTAGAGATTTACAGGAGAGATCTGATTATTAGATCAAGATGGTGATTTGAATTTGGGGATGAAAAAGGACTCAAAAATCAGCTGTATATATACCCATTACCAGTGTGAAAAAGTCAAGATACAAAACTAATCTTAGCACCGTGATTTATAGTGGGGGTCGCAAGGGTTACCCAATATGGTTTGCTTCTGCAAATCAGTCGCAAGGGAGACCATAAATGGAATGCACTTGCACTTTTCTAAGAATTCATTCACACTTCTGGAGATATCATCATCATTTAATACGTGCTGGGAAGATTTTACATCAGTTAATCTAACTCTAATAATAGTTATCTAGATTCACCAATTTGAACCGAATATTGATTCTCAGCACCATTTCTTGACGATTCATTTATATAATTTCTTTGATCAAAATCATATTGCTTGTCTTTCTAATCTGGTAAGTCAAACTTTCTTTCTAATTCTCACTAAGTTTAAGACTATAGTTTGATCGAAATTCTAACACCCCCACTCAGACTTGAGCTGATTGCGTAGAGTCTGTTCCCATCAAAACTGCTCTGAATGTTTCCACTTTCGAAACGGGTAAGGACTTTGTGAAGATGTCCGCTGCCATTTTGTCTGTAGGAACGTAATGAATTGAAATAGTCCCATCCTCCGTTTTGTCCCGGATGAAGTGAAACTTTGTTTCGATGTGCTCGCTCCTTTTGTGCATGACTGGGTTTTGGCAGAGTCTGATACAACTTTGGTTGTCTTCTCCAATTGCTATTGGACGTTTCTGTTGGATGCCAAAATCCTCTAGAAGTTGTTTCAGGTAGAGTGCTTCCTGAACTGCTGCTGCCATGCCCTGATATTCTGCTTCTGATGAAGAAAGAGCAACTGTGGCCTGCTTCTTGACACCCCAGCTGAGTGCTGCGCCACGTCCGTTGAGCTTGAAGTAATAGCCCGTTGTTGATTTTCTGTCGTTCACGTCTCCAGACCAGTCTGCATCACTTTCCCCCACTAAATCATAACTAGCCTCTTTTGTGTAAGTAAGTTTTAAACCTTTTGAACCTTGAAGATATCGCAGAAGTCGTTTTCCGCACATCCAGTGTTGATTGGTAGGTGCATTCATGTGTCTGGACAGAATGTTGACTGTGAACATGATGTCTGGCCTCGTCTGTTTGGCCAGATACAGAAGTGATCCAACCAAGCTTCTGTAGATCCTCTGGTCCACTTCTTCGTCTCCGTTCTGTGCTGTCTGAAGTTTCAAATTCAAATCAGCTGGAGTTCTTGAGGGTTTGCATTGATCCATTTGAAACCGCTCAAGCATTGTTTCTATGTAGCGTTCTTGGTCGACTGTGACTTTGCCCTCTTCTCGTCTGATTCTTAGACCCAGAAACCAGTGTAGTCTCCCTCTGTCTTCCATGTGAAAGGTTGCTTCTAGTGCCTTCTTGACATCAGAGACCACTGTCATACTTCTTGATGCTACTATGATGTCGTCAACCCAGACCAAGATGAAGGTGTGATCCTCTGCTTCTGATCTTGCGAACAAGCAGTGATCGTTCCTGCTTCTGGTGAACCCCTGTCTCAGTAGGAAGTTTGCCAGCTCTTTGTACCAGTTGTTAGAAGCCTGTTTCAAACCATAAATTGATTTATTTAGTCGACATACTAACTTCTCCCCATCTGATCCGCGTTTTACAAACTCCTGTGGCTGTTCCAGATACACTTCTTCCTCGATTGGTGAGTGCAGGAAAGCAGTCTTGACATCAAATTGGTGCATCACATGGCCCTGCTTCGCTGATAGTTGAAGTAGAATCCTGAATGTCTCTGGCTTGCAGGTAGGCGCAAAAGTCTCAAAGTAGTCCAGTCCTTCCACTTGTTTGAAGCCTTTCGCCACATATTGCCCGGTGCCACTGGTCCCAATCGTCACCTTGCTTGGCTTCGTAGACTGTTTTGGGTTCCACATAGTCGCCCTCAGTCACAGCAAGATGGGTCCTGACTTCTCCAAAAAATTGCGGAACATTCCTTGCTCGTGTCCCTCGTCTGGGCTCTGCTCTGTCCGCGTGTTCCAGTGCATCTTCATTGAAGCCAACTGTCTCTAACTGTGAGAATTCTTCTGTGTCACTGTCTTCTAGTGACTCTGAGTCTCTGTGACTCCCTCTTGTTGCAGTAGATCCTTCATCTAGTGCTGTTTCTCCAACATCCGAGGCCTCTTGTCTCAGTGTTGTTTCTTGAGTATTCACGCTCCCTGCGTCATGCCACTCCTCCTTTATTGCAGTAGATATGTCCTGTCTGTCTCTGTTGTCATCGTCTTGATGACCATCATCTGGGTGCCAGATTCCCAGTTCCAACCCATCATCTAGTAGGTCCGCCGTTTCTTTGTTGTCAGGGATTGAGCCCACTTCAGACTCCTTGATGATCACATCTCGAACTGCCATCACCTTGCGTGTGTTGGGTATGTACACCAGGTATCCGTTTTCTCCTTCAGTGTAACCCACAAACTTTCCTTCCAGTGCCTTGGGTTCAAGTTTGCTGACTTCTCTGTCCCTCTTCCCCATGAAGACTGTGCAACCAAAAATAGATAATTTACTAATTGAAAGCTTAGGTTTTATACCTCTCATCAGCTCTGCTGGGCATTTTTCTTCTCCTCGTCTCACAACCAAGTTTCTGATCCTTGCTGCGCAAAGAATTGCTGCTCCCCACATCATCTTGGGAAGTCCTGAGTCAATGAGCAAACATCTTGCCATCTCCAGCAGTGTCCTGTTGCACCTCTCAGCTAACCCATTCTGTTGTGGCGTTTCTGGTATGGTCTTTTCCTGTAGAATGCCTGCATCTAAGCAGTACGTCTCAAACTGCTCTGAGAGAAACTCCTTCGCATTGTCTTGCCTCAGCTTCTTGGGCGTCCCCACACTGAGAACAAATTTCTTCAGGCTGGCCAGTGCTTCACTCTTTGCCTTAAGCAAGTCCACAAACACAAACTTCGTGTATTGGTCTGCAAAAACTATGCAGATCCGGAACCCTGACAGTGACTCTACTCTGAAAGGTCCCATCACGTCTGTGAACACCCTCTCCAGCTTCTCTTCTGCTTGGGTCTCTGCAACTCTTGGTACTGGAGTCTTTGTGATCTTGGCCAATGCACACACATTGCATACATCATCGAGTTCCCCCACTGTCTCTGGTGCATTCCTGACCACATCCGCTTGATTCAAATGACCCAATCGTCTGTGCCACTTCCTTGCACTGTCAAGTTTCACGCTGTTGGAACTCATCTTGAATTCTAGAACGCTGCAGGGTAAGTAAAACAAATTATTTTCTTGTGTTAGTTTTACCAGAGATCCCTTGTGGAGTTTCATGCAGCTGTTTCCTCTCTCGAAAGTGAAGCTATGTCCCCACTCCGTGCATCTTGAGACTGATAGGAGGTTTGAAGAATAGTCCGGCACACACAGAACATTTTTGAGTTCGCATTGGAATTCCCCTTTGTTTGAGGGTATGCTGATCCTCACACAGCCTCTGCCCACCACTCTGGAAGCCTCTCCGTTGGGATTTCTGACCACTGATTGAATGGGCACAAAGTCCAGAAACGCATCGATGTTCGTCACTATGTGATCTGTACAACCACTGTCCACTAGCATGCCTGCTGTCTTCCACTGGGTAAGAGCTGCCCAGCATTCCTCGTCTGGTGTAGCCAATGTTGGACCCATTGCCACTGACTCATGTTTGCCTCCATCTCTTTGTCTCTTGCATGCCCTGTCTAGGTGACCCTTCTCACCACACTTGCTGCATTGTGCTGTCTCCTTCTTCCTGCAGTCCTTGGCAAAGTGTCCAGGGATCCCACACACAAAGCAGTTTCCTTTCTTGGGTCCCTTCTTGAAGTCACGCTTCACTGCCAGTGCCACTGAACCACTTTGTCCCTTGTGTCTCTGCACCGTGCTCTCATGAAAGTTCTGCAGCCTTTTTCTCAACTCTGTGAAGTTCGTTGCCGGGTTGAAGCTTTCCTGTATAACAAAACTTTTATACCTCATTGGCAGACCATTGAGGACCAAGGCGTTGAAGAGGGTCTCTGAGACTGCTTCCCCTGCTTCTTGTAGCCTTGTGAGCAACTCCTGTCCTCTGATGAAGAAGCTGTCCAAATCCTCAGAATCCTCGAGCTGCAGTCGAGCAAGCTGTGCCACTAAAGTCACCACTGTCGGCGTCTCCACGCTCTGAAATCTCTCTTGCAAAAGCTTCCAAGCCTTTGCTCCATCTCCAATGCCGTCATCTCCCACACAGTCATGTCTCATCAGCATGAGGGTTGTTGCATCTAGAGTCAGTGCCAGATGGCACCACACATTGTTCCGTTTCTCCTTGATGTCTGCAACTTCCTTCTCATATGCATCCTTCAGCACCTTGTGGTTCTTCTTTTCATCATTGGTTGCCCCATTGGCCAGTGGCGCAGGCTCATTGGGTTGCTCCTCTGTCCCCAGTAGTGATTTGTAGAGTCCCTTCGTCTGCATCATCGCCACAAATCTTGTGCTCCAGATTGGAAAGTCCTGTGCCTTTCCTGTGTAGGTCAGCAGCTTCACTGTCTGTTGATCCATTGAAGTTTGAGCAGGCAAAACAGTTGTGAAAAGAAAAGGTACTAAGCAGAAAAGGATTATGACTGTCAACAACAAATTAGTTTTGTTTTGGAAATTAATTTTATGACTTAAAAAATTGCTGGGCCCATAACCTGTTGGGTTATGGACTTTCGCAAGCGGAATAAAAAGCGTTTTTAACTAAGTAAAAGAATTAATTTCTCAAAAATGAGAGAATAACAAAATGATATTTTACAGTAGAATTTAGAGATTTACAGGAGAGATCTGATTATTAGATCAAGATGGTGATTTGAATTTGGGGATGAAAAAGGACTCAAAAATCAGCTGTATATATACCCATTATCAGTGTGAAAAAGTCAAGATACAAAACTAATCTTAGCACCGTGATTTATAGTGGGGGTCGCAAGGATTACCCAATATGGTTTGCTTCTGCAAATCAGTCGCAAAGGAGACCATAAATGGAATGCATTTGCACTTTTCTAAGAATTCATTCACATTTCCGGAGATATCATCATCATTTAATACGTGCTGGGAAGATTTTACATCAGTTAATCTAACTCTAATAATAGTTATCTAGATTCATCAATTTGAACCGAATATTGATTCTCAGCACCATTTCTTGACGATTCATTTATATAATTTCTTTGATCAAAATCATATTGCTTGTCTTTCTAATCTGGTAAGTCAAACTTTCTTTCTAATTCTCACTAAGTTTAAGACTATAGTTTGATCGAAATTCTAACAGCTTTTCCAAAATAATTGGCGTCTTCGTTATTCCAAAGCATGCCCATTCTGATGGCTTAGAAAAAAATGGGTATTAGATTTATTTATGACAAAGTGGTTTTAAACAATATGCGATTAAAATGATAAGAAAATGAGCTCTTCTCTTCGCATCTTAAGAGATGTTTTTCTATAAGACAACTCTGAAGTAAAAAGAACATTTTGGACCCTTAGCTAAATGTGAAAATAAATAAAAAAGCTCTCTGAAGCCCCTTAAAAAATAATTTTCTTTTGCTGCAAATTTGTTTTTAGCAATACGAGAAAGTGTATATTATAACTCTATGATCATCAAATCCAAAAACGTTCAAATTCACGATAATATTTTAATACTATTACAACTAATAGCTACGTACAAAAAAGTTGAAATGACGACAGTATCACTTAACTAGAGAGCATATGAGATCTGTTGATTATTTGTGTTTCAAAAAGAAAAACCAAACACTGTTCAACAGTGAATTAAAAAAGCCATTCTAAAAGTATTTGTATAAGTTGTTTGATGAAAAATGACGTTAAAAACAGACAAAACGTAGAAAAATTAAACTATTGAGTTCTCCTTAGGAATGGAAGGACTATAACTGAACAATATTGACATTTTCCTCAAAACAATTATTTTCAAAGTGAATCTCATCAGAACCAAATAAAGTGATTAACACAGTTGAAAGTATGCACCAATGGAAATATCTTGTTACTTATAAGAACAGTCTAGAAGAAGTTTGATAATGAAAGTTGGAAACAATAAAAAGCAGCAATCAAAGCAGGGCAAGTCAACAAAAACTCGAGAAAATCTAATTTGTCCTTTATTTCATAAATAACCAATCGCACCCTGAAGCATATTGTTTTGTTTGCTGCCTCAGTGTGATTACCCGCTCTGCTACCTGAAGTGATCCCTCAAATTTGACTTTCAATTAATCTATAGAAATAATATTTGATGGACTTCTTGGTTACTACCATAAAGCAATCTAAATTCTACGAGTTTTTGAATAAATACTAGTTTTCTGAGTACGTAGCGCTGCTCATATTTGCTATAGTTTTGATGAATGACATAATGAGAGGAAAAAAAATATTGGTGATTTGAAAGATAATCAAAATTTAAAAACTTCAAAAAAGTATCTGTGTTCTTGTTCAAATCTCAATATAGTCCAAAAATGGAAAAAGAAGAATGAGTCACTGTTGATTAGTGTTCTGTCATTTTTACTGGAGAAAAAAGTGCACACTACCATTCAAATTTGAAATTTTTCTTAGTTTCTCAGGTTTGATTTGAAAACTTTTTAATATCAAACAACAATTGTATTGATTATCACCCTATTCTTCAAAACTTAAACACATTTTTCTCAAAATTAAAAATTTGGTGAAAAATTATATTAACACATTTGAGGAACGGTTTAAAAATTCTTGTAAAATATACAAAGATTAAAAATTGGCTGAAATTGTGTCGTAATTTTCTTCTTCAAAAAAACTGCACATTTTGAGTTCATGTGCTATATGGCGGCATCGACAAAACAATAATATACTTGTTTAACAAAAATAGCCTCAAAAAACCAATAGTTGTGGTAATTGGTTGAGTTTTGGCAAAAAGTTTAGCTGAATCTGATCAAAGAGTAGTCTAACCTGTCTGAAATTATGGTTAGAAAATGAGAGAAAAAAATTCGCAAAAAAAACAAATTTCCTGTAATTTCTCTTCCTAGTGAAACTATTTGCCGAGAGAGCTGCAAATTGATACCACATATGCTAGGATGCCCTCAAAAAATCAAAAAATTGTCTGATTTTCAAAAATGTGGGAACAATAGGACGTTTGTCCAATTATAGCGACATAAAAAGTAAGAGCGAGAAAAGGTTATTGAATTTTGCATCAAAACTTTGAAGAAATTGTTGAACAAAAAACAAAATGTAACGTTCTTTGTTACTGAGGTGTGTTACACTCAATAAAAAAACAGTATCAAATTTTTTTTACCAGAAATACAAATGATTTTCTTTAAATATTTGAAATAACAATACGTCAAGTGATTCCCAAATTAACAGAGAACTTAACCTGATAAAATTGTTCAAAACGTCTGGATCATTCTCAAAAACATTGAAAACCGTTATTTCAAGAAAGTTTTTTGTGACCATTTTTAACTCAGCACCATTGTTTAGGTGCAATGATACAAGACCTACAAAAATTAAGGAAGAATATATTCAGGGTAATAATAATGATAATAATAAAAATAATAATAATTATAATAATATGATAATAATAATAATAATAATAATAATAATAATAACAATAATAATAGTAATAATAATTTTAATAATAATAATAATAATAATAATAATAATAATAATAATAATAATAATTTTAATAATATTAATAATAATAACAATAATAGTAATAATAATAAAAATAATAATAATAATAATAATATTAAGAATGATAATATTAATAATAATCATAATAATAATAATAATAGTAATAATAATGATAATAATATTAAAAGTAAAATCAATTTTTTAGAATAGTAAAATGTTCTCAAGTATGTGTAGAAATTTATTTAGTTGATAAAACTGTTTTAGATACAATTGTGGAAGGAAATACAGAAAAGTATATATGCTTAGTATATTTTTGCCTAGTCGATATATGCTTCTGTGAAGCAGTATATTTTTGCTAGAAATTTACAAAAACAGATTTATGAAAGTCTTGATATTTATTATTTTTATATTATCATGTTATAGTTAAGAACTGTTATGGAGGGTACCCGAAACCGTAACCTTTGTCAATGTGCTACAGCGAAACAAAAAAACCTAAAAAATAGCGGCGATATAGTCATTCTTTAAAAATAGTTTCTGAGAAACGTTTGGTGATGTGTGCTTAGTTCTGAACTGCTATAAGCCGTTAACGTTTCAACATATTTAGAATCGAATTGGAGAAAAAATTGAGCAATTTTCTAAACGATTCTCCAAAAGCAAGGTACCTAATTTCAGTTTTTAAACGGCCACTTTTTTCGTTCCAGCTTTCTAAACTCAGCATCGTCAATATGTATTGAGTTAATGTTTATTAGACTCAAATTTTAATGTTTTAGTTACTATTTGGGATATCTCATAAACATGCAGTTTTTTAGCAAACAAATATCCATGCTTGTGCTGTTCGTCAACATTTGATTGCCATAGTTTCTTTCGAAACTTCAATTAGGGAATTTGGTTTTTGTTCCAACCAATTTTATAGTTGTCATGTTTGTAGTTCCGCACACTTTTATTCCATATAGAACATCAATTTCACGTATATCTTGAACACATACATGAGCTGTTTGTTTGATGCCTAAAATGAGCCTCAATTGTAAAAAAACATTTATGAATTTCACCAATTTTTACTAAACTGTTCTTTCTTGAAAAATCAGACAACTGTCAAATAGAACAACTAGATATCTGACTTCTTTGGCAGTCTTAATTGTCATTGCCTATTGTCAAATTAGCTGAAGTACTTCTGCTGCTCATCACTAGAATCAATTTCTTCATAATTGAGAGTCAATTTATAATCATAAGAAATTGATTTAACTTGTTTAGGTCGTCCCAAAGCAGATGAAAGAAAACGTTTTTTTTGAGAAGGCAGAGCAGCAACATCCGCATAGAGTTTCAAAACTAAAGTTGCTGCTACCTTATATTTTTTTGATATTATTGACAAATTTTATAATTAGTAATGGTCCCAAAGCTGAGCTTTGGGGAAAACCAAAAGCATCTGGACCTGCATCCGTTCTTTGAGAACCAGTTCAGAAACTCAGGTTTCTTTCACATAAATTCGATACCATTATGGTGAGAACTGGTCCCCTCAAGCCTATGTTAGAAATTGTTCTTGGTCGAGGCAATGGTCTACTGCATCGTACGCTTTTTTCAAGTCTAGAAAAAACCACGTCATATAGTTAAAAATTTTAAGCTTGAAGCTTAAAATTTTTAACTATATGACGTGGTTTCTTCTAAACAGCATATTTAAACAGCGTAATATTATTATAACAGTTATTAGAAAAAAATTGATCAATTTTTTTCTAATAACTGTTATAATAATATTACGCTGTTTAAATACAGCAAGTTACCCCACCCCTCATATTTAAGACATATTAAAAAAATTTTGAAAAATAAGCAGCCTTTTTGTATTCTGAGCTTCGAAAAAATTATAGAAACTTATAGTGCTTCCATAACTTGAAAAACACCAAAAACAAATTCATTCTCTTTCGATGATATTCTCATTAGTTCAACGCTGACTGGTGTAATCATAATTGCGAATTTTCTTGCTATAGGCTTAAATGATTTCATTTCAAAAATGAACGGAGGATAGACCTAATAACAATTTACAGAACATTACAAAAATGTCATACATTACAAAACACATAACTCAGTGCGCCAAAAACCTATTTTAAATGTTATTGGACACATATCAACATATTTAGCTAATTTGAGACCTGACAAATGAGACCTCCTAAATTATAACGATAAAATAAAGGTTACTCGTAACTCATTTTTTTCGCTGTTTATATACAAAAAAGCTGTGTTTTTAAAGCTCCTGTATCTCTTTTTTGCATGGCATAAATCGTCAAAAATTGTCATGAAAACTGTTTTCTGAACATAAAGAATTAAACATTTTGGAGGGGCTCATTTTGGCAGTCCTTAATAATGAGTGATCAAATGTAGATTGCATTAATTGATAAACTTATTTATACAGGATTGACAGGGCTCAATTATTGGTAAGTAAACAAACAAGAGCTGAATATTCTGGAATTCTTGATAATTCTTGCTATTTATTGATAAATCTTGTTAATTCCTGTTTAATCCTATAATTTCTCACTCAATTTTGTTGAATTATGCTATTCTAGTTCTTTATATGTCGTGTCGTGTCATATTATTGGTTATTTTTGTCAAAATACCATATAATAAATGGAATGCAAAATCTTACAGTTTCGCACATGTCTTATTATTTTCTCGCTTGTAACAATGTCTTGAAAAATTTACCGTTTATTAGTATGACTCCCATTAAAGCTACCGAGTATAGTTTCACTGAGTAATTAAAAAGACTTGTAGAATCTGATAATAAAATTAATAATTACAAAATCCACTCCAGTGCTCTGTTTTTCCCTCTCCTTCGATACCTCAAACGCAATATGATTAACAGAATCAGGTAGCATCGGTAATGTGCAGTTGGCCCGTGAAAGTAAAGAACTTACTCGGAAAAAATGTAGATCCATTCAAATTAGCATTCGCTTCTAAGTGTTTGACGGACATTAGGGGATATATCTCTCTTGCCTCTCCATCAATTGGCAGTTAAAAATATTGAAAGGAAAACTGTCTACAATGCAAAAAGATCTTACCTCGATTTTGTTGGGTTAGATCTATGATCAATGCAGGGAGTTGACATCACTAAAGAGCCTAATGAAAGTTTCCCATTTCCTAAAAAATGTCCAATAGCATGATCTCATTTTTTGAAAATTTTTGTCGAATTTTAACGCGTCAGTGGATATTGTCGGAAATTTTTGATAGAAGCGTCGCATCGTTCAGGACCGTTCCAATATCTTGAACTCCACAGGTTTGGAGATAGCTCGCAAGACGTTATAGCTATTCAGCGCTGTTGGTTTTCTTAGAGATCAGGTAAATTCGGCTCCAATAGAGATTAAAACAGAGCTGGCGTTTGTCCAGGGCAAAGCCCGCTTTGCACCTATGTAGCGATGACCGTTCCCAAGTTGGAATCGAACTCTTCGCTGCACACTTTAAAGCAAAATCTGTCGAATGTTGTTGTTTCTATAGACAGAGGTTTCAAGTGGACAGATAGTACTATCCTCTTGCTGTGGGTAAACTCAAACACTAGCCACCTGATCTCTATTGGAAATCGTGAAATCCTGGGGTACAGCCTCCTTGTCTTATGGTATCACGTCGCATCCTGTAACAGACCGGCACATGCTGCCACGGGTGGTATATCCATTGAAGTTTTGCGGTCATGTAGCTGAGTGAGGGGTCCTCACTTTTTGAGAGCTAAACAATTCCCATCCTTGCTAAATACCAACGTCATCGATAAAATCAACCTCTGCGTTATTCTATGAAAACAAGATGATAATTCCATCTCATCTTTAGTTGCATCCACAACCACACCAGTTAAGAAACAAAGAATGTCAATAATCTCATTCAATCTGTTCGGATGCCAACAAAACCTGCTCCGTATCACGCCAAATATAATACGTCTCCTACCATCTCTTGAAAATTACCGTACCGTCCACGGTAAGATTACTGAACCTTTCGAGCTGGTTGAGCCGAGCCTCATCTTAAGCACCTTGTGCATGGATATTCTTTTACCACCGAAAGAAAGGATCTCATAGACAGCAAAACCGTCAAGAGTGTTAGCGGCAACACTCTGTTCACTCCGTTTATTGGAGCTCGTGATCTCATCCATCCTTTTTTAAGTTGGACTGCTAGTTTAAATTGATTTTTACACTAAGGATCTTATCGTGCTGAATGCGCTTCGAAATTTCGTTAAACTGTTTTTTACGGCATACTCCTGTAAAAAGTCATCGTCAAGTATTGACAATTTGCTTGCGAAAGTACAGGAACGTTATGGCATTCTCGAATTACGCTTTTTACTTCTTCCATTTAAATCAAATTGTGTTTTGTGTATAAGTTTCTGCGCTGCAACCATTCAACAAATCATGTCTGAAATTCCTGAAGAGCGACTTGCATGCCAGTCTCCCTCTTCACCAACACCTACATTGATTACTTTGGCCCAATTTACATCACCGTTCGTCCGAGTACCAAAAAGAAGTGGAGATTGCTCGTCAATTGTCTGAATACTCGTGTTGTCGATATGAAGTCGTTCCCTCCAGGGACACTAGGTCTTAATGGAGTGGAGTGGACTGTCTTCCGCCGCACTACGGCTGCTGAGATTTGATCAGATAATGGTATGAACTTCATCGGAGCCGAAACGGAGCTTCGTGAGGACATTGAAAAATTGAATGTATTTCTTATTGCCAAAAAAAATCGGCCATAAAAGCGATGAGGGAGTTTCTACCCGCAGCATCTGGAGAGGGTGATCTGTATTCTTGCAGCAGTACTGTTCATTGTCCTCGGTACATGTTGCTCCAGCAATGAGGTTTTGAGCATCTTGTTTTGTCTTGTCCAGCAAACTCTGAACGGACGTCCTTTATCAGTCGAATGCACCCCCTTGTCCAAATTATGCGAAATAAGAGCTATTCGCTTTCTACTTAGTAAACAAGCAATCGAATCTCTGTCAATAGTCGGAGTTGACGAGTTCAATCAGCGAAAGCCGAACGTTCGCGCGCAGTCTTACGCCAATGCAATTTGTGTACGTTGGATTAAGATGTATGTACCTTCTCTGAAACGTAGATCTAAGTCAGAGACGTCTGCCAAAAAGCACAATAAGACCCGTGAATGAAATTTGATAGTTGACGAACGCAACCCTAAGATTTTATATACGACAGCCCCGATCAGAGATTTCCGGCACGGTTCCACCCGCGTCGCACGTTCCGCCGACAACCTCAAATCATCCAGATAGCTCGCTGCCCGCTCTTTGAGCTTTTCCCGGTCCTCCCAAAAGCTTCCTTCGGGCAGGAGGATGTTCATGAGTAATTTGAAAGGACTAATTTGTATCGTTGAATAAAGAATTTTTGTGCTTATTGTCTGAATATTTTCGCTTGTAAATTAGATCCTAAATAGGCTACACGTATTAGTTCTCAAAAATACCAAAACCGATTTGGCACTCAACATAACAAAAAAATAATTTCAGGTGCGTTGCTTTAGCCTAATGAACTTTGGTTTTTTGATCAGAACTTCGATTGAATCTAGACTGAGAGCTATCAAAGATATTGCTAGATTTTCCCGCTTTTGTTCATTTGCTGTTCACTTGATGTATGAAGAAAAATTATTCTGATGTCAATATACAACTTTGTTTATGGTTTCATTCAAATGGTTTCGATTGCGTGATTTCCGCCCACTATGTGTTTGTGCTTGTGTGTGTGTGTGTGTGTGTGTGCGTGGGTGTGTGTATGTATGTGTTTGTGTGAGTGTGAGTTTGTGTTTGTGTGCACTTGTGTGTGAGAAAGGATATCTTTATCAGAAAACTGGATCGCTTCTGAAAATTACTCATACTTAAGACTTAATCCTTAAAAATCTAATCTATCAAAAAATCCTCCTTATTTAAATATTCTTTGATGATGTAATAACAGACTGCTGACATCTAACGGCATCAAAATTAGCACGTCATGTTAAAATTGCTCATCAAACGTTCAAACCGTCAAATAGGCGATATTTGAAGCTACACGCGAATATATTTTGTTACTTTTTCATTGAAGATTGCGTTGATCAAAGTGTTTCATTTGATTGCGCAAAGAAATTCATCACCGAGTTTTGTTTGTCTTTCTAATTTTATTACAATTACTAACAACTTTAATCTCGTCAGCATCATTTCTTAATCATGTTGATAACAATTTGAGAGATATAGCTACAAAAAGATAAATGTTATACAAGATGAATATTTTTTTCTGTTCCTCAAATAATTATGCACAACCTGCCTAACATGAGCTTCAAATTACGTAATTTTGGTTTAAAGCAGAAGTAAACGGCCTCAATTTTCAACTATGTTCTTCATTTTTTTCTTCTGAAGTGGTCTCCTGAACTCGAACACGTCATTTTGAATTCTAGTTATGCAGTATCGTTATGAAAATGCAAAAACTCTTTGTGATCAGAAATTCTTTCAGAAGCACAAATTTGCAAAAGTTTTCAAATAATTTGAACCTCCCAAAATTTTTTGACTTTGAATTGATTACGTAATAAAGCATAAAATTAGTTACGTAATAAATTTCGTAACAGAGGTAACCAATAGTTTTAAATTTACAATGGTAGAATCAGATGACCGGATGAATATTTTCTAGGGGTGCGAAATAAAGTGGAACAAAAGGATAAAACAGTTAAATATTACAGTTTACCCTCCTTAGAAATAAGCAGATCTAATTTTTCCAAGGAGAGAGGTACCAGTCCAAGAAAATATGAAATTGGAAAATGACTATATGCATAAATAAACTCTTCTATCAAAATTTTATAAAGTGCTAGGATTAGCAAAAATTTATATGTGGTTTTTCTAATGGATACTCCGAATAAACAAATGATGGTGGCTTCCACACTCCCAAATATCATTTCCCTAACCGTTGTGCCGACATTTCTTTAGAAATGGTCGAATATTTAGGCACAACTTTATTATACTCCAGACCAAACCGGAGATTTTTTACGAACGTGATACCATATCAATATCATAATCATAAATACTCTTAAAATGCACATTTAATCCATCTGACATTCAATAGTTTTCAATGATAAATTTGAGTTTTTATATTACCAAAAACTTTCCTACGAGAATCGTTCTGCAGCTGATATTTTTCCATTTTTTTCAATTTCAAGAATCCCCACTCCATTTCCCTGCCCCAGCTACTAATCCAGTTCTTTTTTACTTTAAAGAATTTAAGTTGTATTCGGGCGCTGTCATCTTTAAAGATCTATTCACACTTTTTTTCCACTGTATGTTGTCGATGACAAATCAAATTCAAGTAGTGATTATAGTAAAGCTGGAGACGTAAAAGGGCAGGGAAACGGCTGTTTCTTGGGAAGGAAGTTTTCTGAATTACTTTAATCTGGAGCCAGAAAACGGGGTATGAATGAAAGTTTAGTTTTTGAAAATTTTTTTCACTTGCCATAAATTGACTTCTCTTTTCATTTATTATCTCATGATATTCTGCGCAAATGCGTCAAAGTAAGGTGCATGCGCTCTAATAAACAATGAAAGCAATTGATCGAGTCATGATAAAAACTATGCGATTTCAAGATTTTGATTATTCGCTTTCTTTTAATAATTATTTTTTGAAATCTCGTCTCTCATCTTCCCCTCAAAAACAATAGATAGTCATGGGGCCAATTTGTCGTATGGGTCACTTATACTTAAGTTCAGTCATGCGGCACTGAAATCCACACTAGTTACCACACTAAATTCAACAAAAACAAAATGACCCAATTTGTTTCTGGGTCAAGCGCCTGGGGTTTTTCCACCAGTAAAAACTCAGGATAAAAGAGAGCGACTGGACACATTGTAAATTGTTTCTTAGGTTTAAAAATTTAAGCTGAGTATTTGAAAATTTGCTAATGATTTGAGACGTTATCGGAACATTTCAAAGTACAGCGCTACATAATTGACATCGCTTTATGACTGCGCTATTTTGTTAAACAGTTTAAAAAGACCAGATAATTTTGAGATCAAATAATTTGGTACACAGAATTAGTACAACAATAAAAAAATAGATTTCATATTGAAAGCATTTCAATTGGAATCTTTCAGAAACGATAATCTGATCATTAATGAGCCGAAATCTGAACATTATCATCTAAATTCTGATCATTATCGTGCTAAGTACAGACCAATGACGAATCAATATCAGAAGATTCAAGATCAACTATTTGAACATTAATGAGTCAGGATCTTATCATTAATATGGGAATAGATTAATCACAATATTATTTTCTGAACATTAACGCGCTGAATTCTGATGATTGTTGAGCTAAACTACGATCATTATTGAATCAAAGTCGGATAAATAACAAGACAACATCTGATCAATAACAAGACAAATTCTGATCAATAGGAAGTGACATAGCAACCGGAAGACCCACCACTAAAGCAATTGAAGTTTAGTTGACGCAATGAACTAAAAAGGCATCTAAAGATGAAATCGAAAACATCACAAACTTTAAACATAAAGCATCAAAAAACTTTCCTTCTTTTTCTTCTTTTTTTTAAAAAACAATCTTCTTCTCTTTTATTGTCACCTCGGGCGTTGACTACCGTACCTCAGGTCTGGTCTTAAGGTCCTTGGGTGCATTTTTGCAATTCGAAGAATTTCAATTGTATTGCTGCGCTGTCTTTTTTTAAGATCCGATTTTTTTTCGCTCTAATTTTAAAGTGGGGTGAGAAAACGGTGCTTGAACAAAAATTCACTTTCTCGCTTGTGGTTTTTCTTGTCCCAATGCGGGAATTTCACTTTGATTTTCACTGTTTTTTCTAATTGTTGGATTGGATTCTTTTCTAAATGGTTTTTCCAATCCATTCCTAGTTCATTTTAGATCTAGTTTTTTGTCTGAATCAAATTTCCATTTCTCGATGGTAGTTTTTTGTTCACATGCGGCATCTTGACAGTGATTTTCTGTTTTTTTCTTTGTTGATCTGATTTTTTTAAAAATGGTTTTGCGGATTCACTCATAGTCCGTTCTAGGTCTAGTTTTTTGTTTAGTCAATGAAAATTCTGTGTAATGTACGTCAGGACTTGTCCTTCTATGTTTTATAATTGATTTCTTCAAATTCTATATGAGTTCATTTAAAGTATATGAATAATTGAAAAACTTTCCAAAAGTGTACAAAAATTGCCACACAGTCAAATTAATGATTATGTTTAAACCGTCTCCACGGTGTCATTAATGTAAGTATTATTTTTTCGATAAAGTTCAATATCTTTTTTTGTCTTCTTTCACAGTTTATTAAGAGTGTTAGTTTTTCTAAAGTAACTGTAATTTTGAATGACTTCGTGCCAACAATTGTTAATAAAAATGGTTTTTGAAATGTTTTAAACACAGTAAGAGGAAAAAGAAAAGGCTATAACTCTCTCATCATTAGCCAAACTGTAAAGATTATGTTTAAACCAGCTTCAACGTTTCATTAATGTAATTTTGTATTCAATAAATTTTAATATCTTTTTCGTGTTCTTTCACAGATTATCAACAATGTTAGTTTTTCTATAGTAACTGTCATAAAGAATAATTTCGTGCCAACAATTGTCAACAATTATGTTTAAGAAATATTTTAAGCACAGTAAAAGGAAAAAGAAAAGGCTATAAATCTCTCATTATTAGCGAATCTGTAACACAAACAAACCTTGTTATGGAGTTGTTGGGTTTACCCAAATACGGTAGGAAAACTGAGCCAGATTGATGAAAAAGCTAAAATTTGATTCTGGTTGATTATCATTGGAATGAGTCTGGCCGTTAAAACATACCTCAACCGATCTTTAATTGAAGGGTTATTCAAACCTGTGCTTACATTAACTTTTCTATGCAACACCATTGCAGCTGTGATTTTGTATTTGGCGCCATTTATTCTTATGTAAATGATAACGGAATTCGGCAAAAATCTGTCTCAAAATATTAGCAATATATGCTTTTATATTTTTAATCTACAACTAAAGCAATGGGTAAAAGTTTGAAACCTGACTTCGATGCGCTTTCAAAATTCCGTTCTCACCCAGGTTGAGGTCCACGTTCAAAAGTCCTTATGAAAATACCCATCCAGACTATTTTTGCTTATGAAAATATCCAGGCAGACCAAAAATGCCTATGATCCAGACTTTGCCTCGTTCAAAATTTTGGTGCGTTTATGTGCTCGTTCAAGAACTCTTATGAAAAGACCCGTACAGACCAAAATGCGATATGATCCAGACTTTGGCTCGTTCGATTTATGAAAAGACAGGAGCTAAGACATACCGACAAAAATGGCGAACGAAACGTCGCTACTTGTTGGTTTCATCGGTTTCGCTTGTATGAAGCGTGGGTTTTTTCGGTTTCCTAGAAGTAATCCGTATTGGTTGTGAGAAGCATCGGATAATCGAAATTGCCAGTTTCAAATTGCCAGTTGTAATAAAGTCATCGTCCTATCATCGTAGTAGTAGTAGTAGTAGTAGTAGTAGTAGTAGTAGTAGTAGTAGTAGTAGTAGTAGTAGTAGTAGTAGTAGTAGTAGTAGTAGTAGTAGTAGTAGTAGTAGTAGTAGTAGTAGTAGTAGTAGTAGTAGTAGTAGTAATAGTAGTGGGGGACAAAATCCAACCTCACCTCCACGTGGTGTCCCCTGGGGGTAGGTCATGTGCTGCGGCTCTCCGCTCACATGGTCGAGCTAACGAGGCACTGGTCTTCTAGTTTGTGGCGCAACTAGTCGTATCTCAGCCTTCAAACACCAAAGCAATGAGTCTACGTCAAGTTCGCGGCTCGGAGGAGAGCCAATCTAGCTGTACAAGTCAAAGTTCGAGCAACTAGAGGCGAGCCTTACCTGTGACAAGTGTGAAAGAAAGTTCAAAACAGTCAATGGCCGAAAAGTTCACCAATCGAGATACTGTGGCAAACCTAAAGCAGTTGCCACACGCCTGTTTTCCTGCAAAGTACAAGATGTTCTCGGAAACGAGTTTGAAAACATAGAAGCGTTCAAGTATCTCGGAACATATGTCAGCCTCAAGTATGGAGACCTGCAGGAAGTCAATTGCAAACTTGCAGAAGGTAGACAACGGTTTGCTAACGTCCAAAATCTCTGGAAGAGCAAGCAGCTCAGCGTGCACCTCAAGTGCAATTTGTACAAAGCACTCGTTTTATCAGCCGTGCTGTACAGCTCAGAGACTTGGACTCTCTCGAAATTAATGGAGAGAAAACTTGAGAGTTTCCACTGTGGTTGTCTTCGGAGAATTCTACGTGTGTCATATCTGGAGAAAGCAACGAACGAAGAAATTATGTCAAGATCACGAATGCCCCAACTATCCACGATGATCATGCTCAAACGGATAAAATGGTACGGACACATCCAGAGAATGGAACCAGGAAGATTAGCCCGCAGTGCCTTCGATTGGGACCCGCCCGATCAATACGTCCATGCTAGACGCGCTCCTGGGGGGCAACGGAAAACGTGGATGAGTCAAATCGAATGAGACTGTGTACGAAACAAAGTATCGTTCACCAGATTGCAGGAGAAAGCAGCAACCGGGTCAAAGAATGCCTTCAACAATTTCGTCGTACAGCACTTCACAGAATAACCAAACAAATAACTCTTCTTGTTTTGTTTGTATTTGTTGCCAACCGTGCCTTTATTTCATATTTGGAATTAAAGTGTTGAAACAGTAATAGTAGTAGTTGTAGCCGTAGCGGTGGTTGAAATTGGAACGATTTCACCCCAATTTTAACCATGGCCTCGGGCGATCTTATGCACAATTTCGATTTGCCCATTTCGGAGTTAAAAACACTATGCACTGTTTCGACCCAAATGTCTATTTTTTGACTTCAATTTTGTTGTACAATTTCCACCTCGCAGACATTCCCTTTTTGACCAAGTGCTACCTATTTAGTCGAAAAAGAGCAATACGGCCAACTGATTTCAATTCAGTTGATCTCTACTAAACGGTTTTTATATATATATTTATATATATATATATATATATATATATATATATATATACCCAGGTTGACCACCTTAAACGAAACTTTGAAATTTTACTGAGACCTTTACGGTGCCGTAGAAAACTTACAAAACTTTGTACGGCACCGTTTAAGATCGTAATAAGTTTTCTTCGGCACCGTAGCCAATTGATGTAATTACCAATTTCTACGGTTTTTGGAACTTTTTCATAAGAGTTTTGAAACTTATTAAACACACAAGCAAAACAAAACCAACAGGGCACATATAATAACAATTAAGACCTCATTTCGTTGTTTTTTGAATAATAAAACTGGTAAGTTTTCAAGTAACCTTTTTTCATCCTTAAAATTCCAAACAAAATTTTGTATTGCAAGTGAACTCAAACACAAAATTTTCATTTCAGAGCAGTCCTCATAAGATCAGTCAACGTCATACAACTTGAATTTTTGAAGGAATGCAGCACTCGAACTATGCTGCACTTTAAAAACTAAAAAAAATAAGTAAAACTTTTTTTAAAAAAAATCCCGTTTTGTTTTTTAATTGTTTAATTCTCTTTAGTTTCTTGACGCCTATTGTGAGCGCTATTCTTTGTTTTATCAGTTTTCCTTCACTTTTTTCCTGAAAAACTTCTCTCAGCTTTTGGTAATGAAAAACTACAACATTTTTTCTTTAAATGACAATTTATCAAATTTTTTGTCTAAAAAAATGGGACTCACATTTGAAATCAATTGTTTCGCACGTTTCTCTAAGTTGTTTTTGATCACCTGCGTCCCTCCAAGCCTAACAACAGGCTATTGTCCGAGTGATTTGAAATATTTACGGTAGACGTTCAGGCAGAGACTGCAAATGCTGAGGAAAAGAATATATTTTGTCTCATAAAAAGGCACTCGTTTACGGATTAATTGGATCAAATTAACTCTCTACACAATAAACATTTTTTGAACAGTAAACAGTCTTTACCACTAACTCAGCTGGAGATAAAATTTTTGAATACACACACACAGTTGATAGGAAAGTAAAGAAAATTTTATGTAATTCATTTGCGGTCATTTCAATTAATTTTGTTCAAGAAGTCATTTTTGAATTGGATTTTTGTCGCATTAAGCTTTCAGCAAGGATTTTTTTCGCATATCCTCTCAATTGAGTTGTAATTTAAAGTGGCATCAATGATTAGGGTTTTTTCAAATTAGTTTCATTTGGTTTTTAATAGAGAAGGAACCACAATTTTTTGAAAGCTCTTTATGTAATTGAATCTCTCAATATTGATATCTTTTTGTTAGTTATTCTTTCTTATGTATTAAGTCAAAATCTATTATTCCTGCATAAAGTAAATCTCTGGAAAACTGGATTGGAGTAACATAGAACCGGTAACGACATGTGGTCTTCGAGTAGCTTCCATTTTTTAGTCAAGTGCTCAGCACAATTCTACCAACATAGGCTCATTGTGTTGACCTGGTAACCGACTGGCAGCATATAATTGTACTACCCTAATTCGGCCGGGTGAAAAAGTTATTGATTGCTAAATTTGAAAAAAGTCACCATTTCAGGTGATATGGTTGTTCAACAAATATGCGTACCTCAAAATACCAAAGTATTCCTGCATATATTGGTTTTTTGGATTTTTATTGTGGTGGGGAGTAACCCCATACACATTTTGTATCTGGTTTTATGGAGTTGAGTGGGTCATATTTTGCTCTGTAGGCGCCGAACCTCGACTTTCAGCCATTTTCGGCCAATTCGGCGGTGACATAATGTTGAAATTTTTTGTGTCAAGATTACAAATTATAGTGTTTTAGATTGCTCAGTTGACGGGGAGTGTCACTATAAACAGATTGTACCTTTTTTTACTAGTTTTGAAGGTTTATTTTAGCGAAACTTGAAATTTGGTAGTCAAAATAGGTCATTTGACCAAATGAATGGGTGAAGTGGTGTTGCTTGCAATTGAACAAGTTTTTGGGCTTGCGTTTTGTGTTTTCTAGACACTATTTAGGTTGTTGAAGCTAATTGTACCAAACAATGGGATTAATTCAACAATTTTTCTTTTTTCACGATTTCATCAAATTTCTGTGGATGTTGTTTTATGTCAAAACACACAAAACATCATAACCTTCATGGTGAGGTGGGAAATTTTTTCCCACCTCACCATGAAGGTTTGACGTGACCTAGAACGTGGAAGTGGACCAGAATTACACCCACAAATGCTCCGGGAACGCTGTTTCACGTTGTTTTAAGTCGGTTCCTGAGATCTTGGGCTTCGATTTTAGCCCAAAAAATGGAGTACAGAACAGTATTTTGTTAATATCTGCTAAAGTACTGGACCAATTTTAACGGGAGTGGTCGCATTTTGTTAGCACTGAAACCCTCTTGCTTGCAGTGTTATGTTGGTATCCCAAATCGGACTAATCAAAAAGTTGTTAATGTTCAAAGTTGAAATAGGTCGAATTTTCGGGCTATTCTGGGTGACCCAAATTTCGGTACAACAAAACGCGGGATTTACCAAACAAATGTTAGTGTTTTAGAATCCCCAGTTAGTGGGGAGTCTCCCCATATATATTTTGTATGTAGTTTTATGTAGTCCAGATGGTGAATTTTAGCGAAACATGAGCCGTACTTGGTCAATTTTGATATTTGGTACGGTACATTTATGTTGGAATATCTCCTCGTAGAGTGAACCGATTTTTGATCTGTTTGTTGATTTGAACTCAGCTTGAGCCGTACTTGAATCCCTGTAAATAGCGTTTTGTTTCTTTCAGCCGTTTTCGAGAAATTGGCCAGGACACATACCTCCATTTTGTCCAATTCGTGTCCGGTACATTTCGTGTTTGTACATGTTACACCCTCAAAATTTGCTATTTTAGACTCGATAAGTAGTCCGTTAGATTCCTCTGATAGTGGGGATTGTCCCCGTGTATGTTTTATAGGGCGTTTTCCGTAGTTTAGGTGGTCAATTTTTGGTCTGCAAGTCACCTCTCCTCGTTTCTGACGATTTTGGTACGGTACCTTAATTATGCAATAACTTCTCGTAGAATGGACCAATTTAGATGATACTTTGACACAAATTGTGTCGCAAGCAGTACTTGTTTTGCTCTAAGTTTGGTTTGGTTTCGTTCAGTCAGTTTGGAAAAATTGACCATTGAAGATACCCCAAGTTTTACCATCTGAAACAGGAGAATGGTCATCTGCAGCCTGTTACTGACCGTTGATGTTGTTATCATTCGGGTTGTTAAGGTAGCTGGGTAGACTCAGTGTATCCCAGTGATATTCCCAGCAAAATTTGGTTGTTATAGTTATAATCGTTGATGACGATGTTTGGTCATTTTGGTCATCATGGTCATTTTTTGGGGCATTTGGTGCCAAAGACTCGATCGTTAATAATTTTACATACAGGAATTTTTTTTCCTATTGAGTTGCATATTCAGAAAGCTCGTTAAGCGTGCTTTCTTTTGACCTAATATAACCTGAATAAATATACCCCAGAAGTTGTACATTTGTTTACAAGCATGGGAAACGTCCCAATTTTCGAGCGGACTTGGTCGATTTTTGCTAATAACTCCTTGTAGAGAAAGAATATTTTCATTTTGTTTAGTGATAGTAACAGCGCAGTTCAAGACGGTTACAATGGTATACATGTCATATAGTGTTGTTCTCAAAAAGTTGTGAAATTAGCCTGTGAGTCAACCGTAATTTTGGTCATTTTGAGCGTTTCTGACGCTATTCGTGACCTAACTTCATTCTCGTATCCATTGCAAACTGCATTTCCATGCTCCCTGAGTTCCATGGCATTGTTCCAGAACTCATGCCAAAATTTGGCATTGGTCGGTTGGTGTTTTTTTTTTTGGGGGGGGGGTCGTTGGCGGGGGGGGTGGCGGTTTGGCGGCGGGGGGGGGGGGTCGCTGGGTGGGGGTGGTTACAATGGTATACATGTCATATAGTGTTGTTTTCAAAAAGTTGTGAAATTGGGGGATGGCGGTTTGGCGGCGCGGGGGGGTGTCGCTGGGTGGGGGTGGCCTTGCGTCTTGTGTGTTGTTTCTGATGTTCTTTTATGTATACTAACAAAATATTTTTTCAGAATTTGTTTGCTTGTTTGCCTTTCCTCTCTTCTCTCTGCTGCCGTCTCCTCAGGTGAGTTCTTCCCGCTTCTTTGCTCGCTAGCTGGTGCTTTCTTTCGGTCTGGTTTGCTCTGCATCGCAGAGCTGCGTTTTTCGGACCGGTTTTTTGGTCCGTGTTCCCACGTCGTGGGAGTGTGTTCTTGCAAAGCAGGAAGGTTCGTTGAAGCTTTGCGCTGTTCTTGGATTTTCATTTTTGCTCTTTTTTTGTTTGCTTCCGCTTTTTTTGGTCTGGTTTGCTGTGCACGCACGCACAGCTTCGGTTTTCAAACCTCAGGACGTGTTCAAAAGATTTGAGGGTCTATGTAGGAGTGTCATAGTCCTAGTAGGTTCTACTGGAGGGCTTATTGTTGATCTAGGTGGTCTGAGAAAAAAGTACTTAATAAGTTGTCAAATTTTGAGCTCAAAAGTTATTCTTGTGCGTTTTCATAAAGTGATTTTCAATATAGCCAAGGACTTGTTCAAATGATTTGAGGGTCTATGTAGGTGTGTCATAGTCCTAGTAGGTTCTAGTGGATGGCTAATTGTTGATCTAGGTGGTCTGAGAAAAAAGTACTTGATACATTGTCAAATTTCGAGCTCAAAAGTTATTCTTGTGCGTTTTCATAAAAAGTGATTTTCAGTATAGCCAAGGACTTGTTCAAATGATTTGAGTGTCTCTGTAGGAGTGTCATAGTCCTAGTAGTTTCTACTGGAGGGCTAATTGTTGATCTAGGTTGTCTGAGAAAAAAGTACATAATACGTTGTCAAATTTCGAGCTCAAAGGTTATTCTTGTGCGTTTTCATAAAAAGTGATTTTCAGTATAGCCAAGGACTTGTTCAAATGATTTGAGGGTCTCTGTAGGAGTGTCATAGTCCTAGTGGGTTCTACTGGAGGGCTAATTGTTGATCTAGGTGGTCTGAGAAAAAATTACTTGATACGTTGTCAAATTTCGAGCTCAAAAGTTATTCTTGTGCGTTTTCATAAAAAGTGATTTTCAGTATAGCCAAGGACTTGTTCAAATGATTTGAGTGTCTCTGTAGGAGTGTCATAGTCCTAGTAGTTTCTACTGGAGGGCTAATTGTTGATCTAGGTGGTCTGAGAAAAAAGTACATAATACGTTGTCAAATTTCGAGCTCAAAAGTTATTCTTGTGCGTTTTCATAAAAAGTGATTTTCAGTATAGCCAAGGACTTGTTCAAATGATTTGAGGGTCTCTGTAGGAGTGTCATAGTCCTAGTAGTTTCTAATGGAGGGTTAATTGTTGATCTAGGTGGTCTGAGAAAAAAGTACATAATACGTTGTCAAATTTCGAGCTCAAAAGTTATTCTTGTGCGTTTTCATAAAAAGTGATTTTTAATATAGCCAAGGACTTGTTCAAATGATTTTAGGGTTTATGTAGGAGTGTCATAGTCCTAGTAGGTTCTACTGGAGGGCTAATTGTTGATCTAGGTGGTCTGAGAAAAAAATACTTAATAAGTTGTCAAATTTTGAGCTCAAAAGTTATTCTTGTGCGTTTTCATAAAAAGTGATTTCCAATATAGCCAAGGACTTGTTCAGATGATTTGAGGGTCTATGTAGGAGTGTCATAGTACTAGTAGGTTCTACTAGATGGCTAATTGTTGATCTAGGTGGTCTGAGAAAAAAGTACTTAATACGTTGTCAAATTTTGAGCTCAAAAGTTATTCTTGTGCGTTTTCATAAAAAGTGATTTTCAATATAGCCAAGGACTTGTTCAGATGATTTGAGGGTCTATGTAGGAGTGTCATAGTACTAGTAGGTTCTACTGGATGGCTAATTGTTGATCTAGGTGGTCTGAGAAAAAAGTACTTAATACGTTGTCAAATTTCGAGCTCAAAACTTATTCTTGTGCGTTTTCATAAAAAGTGATTTTCAGTATAGCCAAGGACTTGTTCAAATGATTTGAGTGTCTCTGTAGGAGTGTCATAGTCCTAGTGGGTTCTACTGGATGGCTAATTGTTGATCTAGGTGGTCTGAGAAAAAAGTACTTAACAGGTTGTCAAATTTTGAGCTCAAAATTATTCTTGTGCGTTTTCATAAAAAGTGATTTTCAAGATAGCCGAGGACTTGTTCAAATGATTTGAGGGTCTATGTAGGAGTGTCTTAGTCCTAGTAGATTCTACTGGAGGGCTAATTGTTGATTTAGGTGGTCTGAGAAAAAAGTACTTAATACGTTGTCAAATTTCGAGCTCAAAAGTTATTCTTGTGCGTTTTCATAAAAAGTGATTTTCAGTATAGACGAGGACTTGTTCAAATGATCTGAGGGTCTATGAAGGAGTGTCATAGTCCTAGTAGGTTCTACTGGAGGGCTAATTGTTGATCTAGGTGGTCTGAAAAAAAGTACTTAATACGTTGTCAAATTTCGAGCTCAAAAGTTTTTCTTGTGCGTTTTCATAAAAAGTGATTTTCAGTATAGCCGAGGACTTGTTCAATTGATCTGAGGGTCTATTTAGGAGTGTCATAGTCCTTGTGGGTTCCACTGGAGGGCTAATTGTTGATTTAGGTGGTCTGAGAAAAAAGTACTTAATGCGTTGTCAAATTTCGAGCTCAAAAGTTATTCTTGTGCGTTTTCATAAAAAGTGATTTTCAGTATAGCCAAGGACTTGTTCAAATGATTTGAGGGTCTCTGTAGGAGTGTCATAGTCCTAGTTGGTTCTACTGGAGGGCTAATTGTTGATTTAGGTGCTCTGAGAAAAATTACTTTATAGGTTGTCAAATTTCGAGCTCAAAAGTTATTCTTGTGCGTTTTCATAAAAAGTGATTTTCAGTATAGCCGAGGACTTGTTCAAATGATCTGAGGGTCTATGTAGGAGTGTCATAGTCCTAGTAGATTCTACTGGAGGGCTAATTGTTGATTTAGGTGCTCTGAGAAAAAATTACTTTATAGGTTGTCAAATTTCGAGCTCAAAAGTTATTCTTGTGCGTTTTCATAAAAAGTGATTTTCAGTATAGCCGAGGACTTGTTCAAATGATCTGAGGGTCTATGTAGGAGTGTCATAGTCCTTGTGGGTTCTACTGGAGGGCTAATTGTTGATTTAGGTGGTCTGACAAAAAAGTACTTAATACGTTGTCAAATTTCGAGCTCAAAATTTATTCTTGTGCGTTTTCATAAAAAGTGATTTTCAATATAGCCAAGGACTTGTTCAAATGATTTGAGGGTCTATGTAGGAGTGTCATAGTCCTAGTAGATTCTACTGGAGGGCTAATTGTTGATTTAGGTGCTCTGAGAAAAAATTACTTTATAGGTTGTCAAATTTCGAGCTCAAAACTTATTCTTGTGCGTTTTCATAAAAAGTGATTTTCAGTATAGCCGAGGACTTGTTCAAATGATCTGAGGGTCTATGTAGGAGTGTCATAGTCCTTGTGGGTTCTACTGGAGGGCTAATTGTTGATTTAGGTGGTCTGAGAAAAAAGTACTTAATACGTTGTCAAATTTCGAGCTCAAAATTTATTCTTGTGCGTTTTCATAAAAAGTGATTTTCAGTATAGCCAAGGACTTGTTCGAATGATTTGAGGGTCTCTGTAGGAGTGTCATAGTCCTAGTGGGTTCTACTGGAGGGCTAATTGTTGATCTAGGTGGTCTGAGAAAAAAGTACCTAATAGGTTTGTCAAATTTTGAGCTCAAAAGTTATTCTTGTGCGTTTTCATAAAAAGTGATTTTCAATATAGCCAAGGACTTGTTCAAATGATTTGAGGGTCTATGTAGGAGTGTCATAGTCCTAGTAGATTCTACTGGAGGGCTAATTGTTGATTTAGGTGGTCTGAGAAAAAAGTACTTAATAAGTTGTCAAATTTCGAGCTCAAAACCTATTCTTGTGCGTTTTCATAAATAGTGATTTTCAGTATAGCCGAGGACTTGTTCAAATGATCTGAGGGTCTATGTAGGAGTGTCATAGTCTTCGTAGGTTCTACTGAAGGGCTAATTGTTGATTTAGGTGGTCTGAGAAAAAAGTACTTAATACGTTGTCAAATTTCGAGCTCAAAAGTTATTCTTGTGCGTTTTCATAAAAAGTGATTTTCAGTATAGCCAAGGACTTGTTCGAATGATTTGAGGGTCTCTGTAGGAGTGTCATAGTCCTAGTGGGTTCTACTGGAGGGCAAATTGTTGATCTAGGTGGTCTGAGAAAAAAGTACCTAATAGGTTGTCAAATTTTGAGCTCAAAAGTTATTCTTGTGCGTTTTCATAAAAAGTGATTTTCAATATAGCCAAGGACTTGTTCAAATGATTTGAGGGTCTATGTAGGAGTGTCATAGTCCTAGTAGATTCTACTGGAGGGCTAATTGTTGATTTAGGTGGTTTGAGAAAAAAGTACTTAATAGGTTGTCAAATTTTGAGCTCAAAATTTATTCTTGTGCGTTTTCATAAAAAGTGATTTTCAGTATAGCCAAGGACTTGTTCAAATGATCTGAGGGTCTATGTAGGAGTGTCATAGTCCTAGTAGATTCTACTGGAGGGCTAATTGTTGATTTAGGTGGTCTGAGAAAAAAGTACTTAATAGGTTGTCAAATTTTGAGCTCAGAAGTTATTCTTGTGCGTTTTCATAAAAAGTGATTTTCAGTATAGCCAAGGACTTGTTCAAATGATTTGAGGGCCTCTGTAGGAGTGTCATAGTCCTAGTGGGTTCTACTGGAGGGCTAATTGTTGATCTAGGTGGGCTGAGAAAAAAGTACTTAAAACGTTGTCAAATTTCGAGCTCAAAATTTATTCTTGTGCGTTCTCAGAAAGAGTGATTTTCAGTATAGCCGAGGACTTGTTCAAATGATCTGAGGGTCTATGTAGGAGTGTCATAGTCCTCGTAGGTTCTACTGGAGGGCTAATTGTTGATCTAGGTGGTCTGAGAAAAAAATACTTAATACGTTGTCAAACTTCGAGCTCAAAACTTATTCTTGTGCGTTTTCAGAAAAAGTGATTTTCAGTATAGCCAAGGACTTGTTCAAATGATTTGAGGGTCTCTGTAGGAGTGTCATTGTCCTAGCGGGTTCTACTGGAGGGCTTATTGTTGATCTAGGTGGTCTGAGTAAAAAGTACTTAATAGGTTGTCAAATTTTGAGCTCAAAAGTTATTCTTGTGCGTTTTCTTAAAAAGTGATTTTCAATATAGCCAATGACTTGTTCAAATGATTTGAGTGTCTATGTAGGAGTGTCATAGTCCTAGTAGGTTCTACTGGAGGGCTAATTGTTGATCTAGGTGGTCTGAGAAAAAATTACCTAATACGTTGTCAAATTTGGAGCTCAAAAGTTATTCTTTTATAAGACGCCTAATTTTGACTATTTTTACAGGTCCTACGAAAAAAGAAGATACGTTTCATCGGGCTTGAATGTATGTATGTTTGTCTGTATGTATGTATGTTTGTATTTATGTGTGTTTGTATATATAAAAATTGGGTACGAGTGGGCTACGTGTTATAAGACGGCTAATTTATTGACATTTTCAAAGGTCCTACGAAAAAAGTAGATACGTTTTATCGGGCTTGAATGTATGTATGTTTGTTTGTATGAATGTATTTATGTGTGTTTGTATATATAAAAAGTCGTTACGAGTGGGCTACGTGTCATAAGACGGCTAATATAATGACATTTTCAAAGGTCTACGAAAAAAGAAGATACGTTTCATCGGGCTTGAATGTATGCATGTTTGTTTGTATGTATGTATGTATGTATTTATGTGTGTTTGTATATATAAAAAGTGGTTACGAGCGTGCTACGTGTTTTAAGACGGCTAATTTATTGACATTTTCAAAGGTCTACGAAAAACGAAGATTCGTTTCATCGGGCTGGAATTTATGTATGTTTGTTTGTATGTATGTATGTTTGTATTTATGTGTGTTTGTATATATAAAAAGTGGGTACGAGTGGGCTACGTGTTATAAGACGGCTAATTTATTGACTTTTTCAAAGGTCCTACGAAAAAAGTAGATACGTTTTATCGGGCTTGAATGTATGTATGTTTGTTTGTATGAATGTATTTATGTGTGTTTGTATATATAAAAAGTGGTTACGAGTGGGCTACGTGTTATAAGACGGCTAATTTATTGACATTTTCAAATGTCTACGAAAAACGAAGATACGTTTCATCGGGCTTGAATGTATGTATGTTTGTTTGTATGTATGTATGTATTTATGAGTGTTTGTATATATAAAAAGTGGGTACGAGTGGGCTACGTATTATAAAACGGCTAATTTATTGACTATTGTCACATGTCACCCTAACTGTTATTTCTTTATCAGACGTTTCATGTTGATAACCGGTTCATATGAGTTGCAATATTATCAAACCAAATTTTCGAGACTATGTTGAACGCTTTCGGTGCACCCTTCTTGAAACTGTAACGGAACGAGCGTTTGGTACCAATTGAAATATCTTTTCTCTTTTTCAAGTAGTGATGGATCATTCTCGAATTGGAGTTCCCTTCGCATCAGTTAGCAACGCACCACCTAAGAAGAAGATGAAGCCCGCTTTTTCAGAGTCCCAGGAGCAATTTCGCTTGGTTAAAGAAGCAACTGGCGGAAACTTGGAGTTTCTCTGCAATAATTTTTCTAACTTTGAAAAATTACACACCGCTGTTGTGGACGACAGTTTTGTTGATTCCTTGTGCGTTGACAATAGCGCCGTCTTCTCTCTATCTGGTGGACGGGTTGCGCAATTTTATTCCTTACTCGATACGCTGGTTTCATATCGCAACATTATTCTACAAATCGGAGGCAACCATCTTTCTTTCCACGATGAACCCGGTCAACATCCAGAAGAGGTCTTCAATGAGATTGAGAAATTTTTCAAATCTGTTCGAGCTCTCCCGCAGAAGCCGACAGTTGTGATATGCACTGTTCTGGAGCGATTGAAAGCCAAACACTTCAACATTCAGAGATACAATTCCATGCTCACCACTTCTGAACTAAGATTTTTTCCGATGCACAAAGAAGTCTCAAAGTCCAAATTTTTCAAGGAATCGGATGGTATCCATCTTACGCATAAAAGTTTCTGCGAGTTAGCTTGTGGAATCAACAAGGCGATGAGAGATCACAATTTGTACTAGTTTAATTGTTCAAGTTACCTTTTATGTTGATAATTGTGTTACTTTCTTGTCACTGGTTTTTGTATAATTGTGTTGTACTTTGGATTTGTAACTCGTGTATCACATTGTGTACCGCATTGTCATTGCTTTAACTCATTTCTTGAAATAATTCAAGGCATTTTCCTCTTTTTTCAACTTCGGACAGTTTTCAAATAGAATTTCTTGTTCGAGAACAAAAATGTGTTCTTTCTTACTTGATGGCGAAGAGGTAAGAAATCAGTGTCTTCTAACTTTTTTTGGCTACTGCAACTCAAGAAAAATATATGGGTTATTTCAGCAGGTGCTTTGCCTGCTACGCCTCAGTAAAAGATTATTTGCGTTTTTTTCAGCGGGTACTTTGCCTGCTGCGGACAAAAAAATTTTTATGCGTTTATTTCAGCGGGTGCTTTGCCTGCTGCGGCTCAATAAAATAATAGTTACGTTCTTTTCAGTGGGTATTTTGCCTGCTGCGGACAAAATAAAAGTTTTATGCGTTTCTTTCAGCGGGTGCTTTGACTGCTGCGGCTCAATAAAATAATAGAAGTTCTTTTCAGCGGGTGTTTTGCCTGCTGCGGACAAAATAAAAGTTATATGCGTTTCTTTCAGCGGGTGCTTTGCCTGCTGCGCCTCAGTAAAAAAATATTTGCGTTCTTTTCAGCGGGCACTTTGCCTGCTGCGGACAAAATAAGTTTTATGCGTTTCTTTCAGCGGGTGCTTTGCCTGCTGCGGTTCAATAAAATAATAGTTGCGTTATTTTCAGCTGGTATTTTGCCTGCTGCGGACAAAATAAAAGTTTTATGCGTTCTTTTCAGCGGGTGCTTTGCTTGCTGCGACCGAAAGATTTATATGCGTTTCTTTCAGCGGGTCCTTTGCCTGCTGCGCCTCAGTAAAAAAATATTTGCGTTCATTTCAGCGGGTACTTTGCGTGCTGCGGACAAAATAAGTTTTATGCGTTTCTTTCAGCGGGTGCTTGCCTGCTGCGGCTCAATAAAATAATAGTTGCGTTCTTTTCAGCGGGTATTTTGCCTGCTGCGGACAAAATAAAAGTTTTATGCGTTTCTTTCAGCGGGTGCTTTGCCTGCTGCGGCTCAATAAAATAATAGTTGCGTTCTTTTCAGCGGGTATTTTGCCTGCTGCAGACAAAATAAAAGTTTTATGCGTTTCTTTCAGCGGGTGCTTTGCCTGCTGCGGCTCAATAAAATAATAGAAGTTCCTTTCAGCGGGTGCTTTGCCTGCTGCGGCTCAATAAAACATTTGGGTTCTTTTCAGCGGGTGCTTTGCTTGCTGCGACCGAAAGATTTATATGCGTTTCTTTCAGCGGGTCCTTTGCCTGCTGCGCCTCAGTAAAAAAATATTTGCGTTCTTTTCAGCGGGTATTTTGCCTGCTGCGGACAAAATAAGTTTTATGCGTTTCTTTCAGCGGGTGCTTTGCCTGCTGCGGTTCAATAAAATAATAGTTGCGTTATTTTCGGCGGGTATTTTGCCTGCTGCGGACAAAAGAAAAGTTTTATGCGTTTCTTTCAGCGGGTTCTTTGCCTGCTGCGGCTCAATAAAATAATAGAAGTTCTTTTCAGCGGGTGTTTTGCCTGCTGCGGACAAAATAAAAGTTGTATGCGTTTCTTTCAGCGGGTGCCTTGCCTGCTGCGGCTCAATAAAACATTTGCGTTCTTTTCAGCGGGTGCTTTGCTTGCTGCGACCGAAAGATTTATATGCGTTTCTTTCAGCGGGTCCTTTGCCTGCTGCGCCTCAGTAAAAAAATATTTGCGTTCATTTCAGCGGGTACTTTGCGTGCTGCGGACAAAATAAGTTTTATGCGCTCCTTTCAGCGGGTGCTTTGCCTGCTGCGGCTCAATAAAATAATAGTTGCGTTCTTTTCAGCGGGTATTTTGCCTGCTGCGGACAAAATAAAAGTTTTATGCGTTTCTTTCAGCGGGTGCTTTGCCTGCTGCGGCTCAATAAAATAATAGTTGCGTTCTTTTCAGCGGGTATTTTGCCTGCTGCAGACAAAATAAAAGTTTTATGCGTTTCTTTCAGCGGGTGCTTTGCCTGCTGCGGCTCAATAAAATAATAGAAGTTCCTTTCAGCGGGTGTTTTGCCTGCTGCGGACAAAATAAAAGTTATATGCGTTTCTTTCAGCGGGTGCTTTGCCTGCTGCGGCTCAATAAAATAATAGTTAAGTTCTTTTCAGCGGGTGTTTTGCCTGCTGCGGACAAAATAAAAATTTTATGCGTTTCTTTCAGCGGGTTCTTTGCCTGCTGCGGCTAAATAAAATAATAGTAGTTCTTTTCAGCGGGTGTTTTGCCTGCTGCGGACAAAATAAAAGTTGTATGCGTTTCTTTCAGCTGGTGCCTTGCCTGCTGCGGCTCAATAAAACATTTGCGTTCTTTTCAGCGGGTGCTTTGCTTGCTGCGACCGAAAGATTTATATGCGTTTCTTTCAGCGGGTCCTTTGCCTGCTGCGCCTCAGTAAAAAAATATTTGCGTTCTTTTCAGCGGGTACTTTGCCTGCTGCGGACAAAATAAGTTTTATGCGTTTCTTTCAGCGGGTGCTTTGCCTGCTGCGGCTCAATAAAATAATAGTTGCGTTCTTTTCAGCGGGTATTTTGCCTGCTGCGGACAAAATAAAAGTTTTATGCGTTTCTTTCAGCGGGCGCTTTGCCTGCTGCGGCTCAATAAAATTATAGTAGTTCCTTTCGGCGGGTGTTTTGCCTGCTGCGGACAAAATAAAAGTTATATGCGTTTCTTTCAGCGGGTGCTTTGCCTGCTGCGGCTCAATAAAATAATAGTTGCGTTGTTTTCAGCGGGTATTTTGCCTGCTGCGGACAAAATAAAAGTTTTATGCGTTTCTTTCAGCGGGTGCTTTGCCTGCTGCGGCTCAATAAAATAATAGAAGTTCCTTTCAGCGGGTGTTTTGCCTGCTGCGGACAAAATAAAAGTTATATGCGTTTCTTTCAGCGGGTGCTCTGCCTGCTGCGGCTCAATAAAATAATAGTTGCGTTCTTCTCAGCGGGTATTTTGCCTGCTGCGGACAGAATAAAAGTTTTATGCGTTTCTTTCAGCGGGTGCTTTGCCTGCTGCGGCTCAATAAAATAATAGAAGTTCCTTTCAGTGGTTGTTTTGCCTGCTGCGGACAAAATAAAAGTTATATGCGTTTCTTTCAGCGGGTGATTTGCCTGCTGCGGCTCAATAAAACATTTGCTTTCTTTTCAGCGGGTGCTTTGCTTGCTGCGACCGAAAGATTTATATGCGTTTCTTCCAGCGGGACCTTTGCCTGCTGCGCCTCATTAAAAAAATATTTGCGTTCTTTTCAGCGGGTACTTTGCCTGCTGCGGCTCAATAAAATAATAGTTGCGTTCTTTTCAGCGGGTACTTTGCCTGCTGTGGACAAAATAAAAGTTTTATGCGTTTCTTTCAGCGGGTGCTTTGCCTGCTGCGGCTCAATAAAATAATAGAAGTTTTTTTCAGCGGGTGTTTTGCCTGCTGCGGACAAAATAAAAGTTATATGCGTTTCTTTCAGCGGGTCCTTTGCCTGCTGCGGCTCAATAAAACATTTGCTTTCTTTTCAGCGGGTGCTTTGCTTGCTGCGACCGAAAGATTTATATGCGTTTCTTTCAGCGGGACCTGTGCCTGCTGCGCCTCAGTAAAAAAATATTTGCGTTCTTTTCAGAGGGTACTTTGCCTGCTGCGGCTCAATAAAATAATAGTTGCGTTCTTTTCAGCGGGTATTTTGCCTGCTGTTGACAAAATAAAAGTTTTATGCGTTTCTTTCAGCGGGTGCTTTGCCTGCTGCGGCTCAATAAAATAATAGAAGTTTTTTTCAGCGGGCATTTTGCCTGCTGCGGACAAAATAAAAGTTTTATGCGTTTCTTTCAGCGGGTGCTTTGCCTGCTGCGGCTCAATAAAACATTTGCGTTCTTTTCAGCGGGTGCTTTGCTTGCTGCGACCAAAAGATTTATATGCGTTTCTTTCAGCGGGTCCTTTGCCTGCTGCGCCTCAGTAAAAAAATATTTGCGTTCTTTTCAGCGGGTACTTTGCCTGCTGCGGAAAAAATAGAAGTTATATGCGTTTCTTTCAGCGGGTGCTTTGCCTGCTGCTGCCCAATAAAAAAATATTTGCTTTCCGTTCAGCGGGTACTTTGCCTGCTGCGGACAAAATAAAAGTTTTATGCGTTTCTTTCAGCGGGTGCTTTGCCTGCTGCGGCTCAATAAAATAATAGTTGCGTTCTTTTCAGCGGGTATTTTGCCTGCTGCGGACAAAATAAAAATTTTATGCGTTTCTTTCAGCGGATGCTTTGCCTGCTGCGGCTCAATAAAATAATAGTTAAGTTCTTTTCAGCGGGTGTTTTGCCTCCTGCAGACAAAATAAAAATTATAGGCGTTTCTTTAAGCGGATGCTTTGCCTGCTGCGGCTCAATAAAATTTTTGCCTTCTTTTCAGCGGGTGCTTTGCTTGCTGCGACCAAAAGATTTATATGCGTTTCTTTCAGCGGGTCCTTTGCCTGCTGCGCCTCAGTAAAAAAATATTTGCGTTCTTTTCAGCGGGTACTTTGCTTGCTGCGGAAAAAATAAAAGTTATATGCGTTTCTTTCAGCGGGTCCTTTGCCTGCTGCGCCTCAGTAAAAAATATTTGCGTTCTTTTCAGCGGGTACTTTGCCTGCTGCGGAAAAAATAAAAATTATATGCGTTTCTTTCAGGGGGTGCTTTGCCTGCTGCGGCTCAATAAAATATTTGCGTTCTTTTCAGCGGGTGCTTTGCCTGTTGCGGATCAATAAAATTTTTGCCTTCTTTTCAGCGGGTGCTTTGCTTGCTGCGACCAAAATATTTATATGCGTTTCTTTCAGCGGGTCCTTTGCCTGCTGCGCCTCACTAAAAAAATATTTGCGTTCTTTTCAGCGGGTACTTTGCCTGCTGCGGACAAAATAAAAGTTATATGCGTTTCTTTCAGCGGGTCCTTTGCCTGCTGCGCCTCAGTAAAAAATATTTGCGTTCTTTTCAGCGGGTGCTTTGCCTGCTGCGGCTCAATAAAATAATAGTTGCGTTCTTTTGAGCGGGTATTTTGCTTGCTGCGGACAAAATAAAAGTTTTATGCGTTTCTTTCAGCGGGTGCTTTGCCTGCTGCGGCTCAATAAAATAATAGAAGAAGTTCTTTTCAGCGGGTGTTTTGCCTGCTGCGGACAAAATAAAAGTTATAGGCGTTTCTTTCAGCGGGTTCTTTGCCTGCTGCGGCTCAGTAAAACATTTGCGTTCTTTTCAGCGGGTGCTTTGCTTGCTGCGACCAAAAGTTTTATATGCGTTTCTTTCAGCGGGTCCTTTGCCTGCTGCGCCTCAGTAAAAAAATATTTGCGTTCTTTTCAGCGGGTACTTTGCCTGCTGCGGAAAAAATAAAAGTTATATGCGTTTCTTTCAGCGGGTGCTTTGCCTGCTGCTGCCCAATAAAATAATATTTGCTTTCCGTTCAGCGGGTACTTTGCCTGCTGCGGACAAAATAAAAGTTTTATGCGTTTCTTTCAGCGGGTGCTTTGCCTGCTGCGGCTCAATAAAATAATAGTTGCGTTCTTTTCAGCGGGTATTTTGCCTGCTGCGGACAAAATAAAAATTTTATGCGTTTCTTTCAGCGGATGCTTTGCCTGCTGCGGCTCAATAAAATAATAGTTAAGTTCTTTTCAGCGGGTGTTTTGCCTGCTGCGGACAAAATAAAAGTTATATGCGTTTCTTTCAGCGGGTGCTTTGCCTGCTGCGGCTCAATAAAATAATAGTTGCGTTCTTTTGAGCGGGTATTTTGCTTGCTGCGGACAAAATAAAAGTTTTATGCGTTTCTTTCAGCGGGTGCTTTGCCTGCTGCGGCTCAATAAAATAATAGTTGCGTTCTTTTCAGCGGGTACTTTGCCTGCTGCGGACAAAATAAAAGTTATATGCGTTTCTTTCAGCGGGTCCTTTGCCTGCTGCTCCTCAGTAAAAAATATTTGCGTTCTTTTCAGCGGGTGCTTTGCCTGCTGCGGCTCAATAAAATAATAGTTGCGTTCTTTTGAGCGGGTATTTTGCTTGCTGCGGACAAAATAAAAGTTTTATGCGTTTCTTTCAGCGGGTGCTTTGCCTGCTGCGCTTCAATAAAATAATAGAAGTTCTTTTCAGCGGGTGTTTTGCCTGCTGCGGACAAAATAAAAGTTATAGGCGTTTCTTTCAGCGGGTTCTTTGCCTGCTGCGGCTCAGTAAAACATTTGCGTTCTTTTCAGCGGGTGCTTTGCTTGCTGCGACCAAAAGTTTTATATGCGTTTCTTTCAGCGGGTCCTTTGCCTGCTGCGCCTCAGTAAAAAAATATTTGCGTTCTTTTCAGCGGGTACTTTGCCTGCTGCGGAAAAAATAAAAGTTATATGCGTTTCTTTCAGCGGGTGCTTTGCCTGCTGCTGCCCAATAAAATAATATTTGCTTTCCGTTCAGCGGGTACTTTGCCTGCTGCGGACAAAATAAAAGTTTTATGCGTTTCTTTCAGCGGGTGCTTTGCCTGCTGCGGCTCAATAAAATAATAGTTGCGTTCTTTTCAGCGGGTATTTTGCCTGCTGCGGACAAAATAAAAATTTTATGCTTTTCTTTCAGCGGATGCTTTGCCTGCTGCGGCTCAATAAAATAATAGTTAAGTTCTTTTCAGCGGGTGTTTTGCCTGCTGCGGACAAAATAAAAATTATATGCGTTTCTTTCAGCGGGTGCTTTGCCTGCTGCGGCTCAATAAAATATTTGCGTTCTTTTCAGCGGGTGCTTTGCTTGCTGCGACCAAAAGATTTATATGCGTTTCTTTCAGCGGGTCCTTTGCCTGCTGCGCCTCAGTAAAAAAATATTTGCGTTCTTTTCAGCGGGTACTTTGCCTGCTGCGGAAAAAGTAAAAGTTATGTGCGTTTCTTTCAGCGGGTCCTTTGCCTGCTGCGCCTCAGTAAAAAATATTTGCGTTCTTTTCAGCGGGTACTTTGCTTGCTGCGACCAAAAGATTTATATGCGTCTCTTTCAGCGGGTACTTTGCCTGCTGCGGAAAAAATAAAAATTATATGCGTTTCTTTCAGCGGGTGCTTTGCCTGCTGCGGCTCAATAAAATATTTGCGTTCTTTTCAGCGGGTACTTTGCCTGCTGCGGAAAAAATAAAAGTTATATGCGTTTCTTTCAGCGGGTCCTTTGCCTGCTGCGCCTCAGTAAAAAATATTTGCGTTCTTTTCAGCGGGTACTTTGCCTGCTGCGGACAAAATAAAAGTTATATGCGTTTCTTTCAGTGGGTCCTTCGCCTGCTGCGGCTCAATAAAATAATAGTTGCGTTCTTTTCAGCGGGTATTTTGCCTGCTGCAGACAAAATAAAAGTTTTATGCGTTTCTTTCAGAGGGTGCTTTGCCTGCTGCGGCTCAATAAAATAATAGAAGTTATTTTCAGCGGGTGTTTTGCCTGCTGCGGACAAAATAAATGTTATAGGCGTTTCTTTCAGCGGGTTCTTTGCCTGCTGCGGCTCAGTAAAACATTTGCGTTCTTTTCAGCGGGTGCTTTGCTTGCTGCGACCAAAAGTTTTATATGCGTTTCTTTCAGCGGGTCCTTTGCCTGCTGCGCCTCAGTAAAAAAATATTTGCGTTCTTTTCAGCGGGTACTTTGCCTGCTGCGGAAAAAATAAAAGTTATATGCGTTTCTTTCAGCGGGTGCTTTGCCTGCTGCTGCCCAATAAAATAATATTTGCTTTCCGTTCAGCGGGTACTTTGCCTGCTGCGGACAAAATAAAAGTTTTATGCGTTTCTTTCAGCGGGTGCTTTGCCTGCTGCGGCTCAATAAAATAATAGTTGGGTTCTTTTCAGCGGGTATTTTGCCTGCTGCGGACAAAATAAAAATTTTATGCGTTTCTTTCAGCGGATGCTTTGCCTGCTGCGGCTCAATAAAATAATAGTTAAGTTCTTTTCAGCGGGTGTTTTGCCTGCTGCGGACAAAATAAAAATTATATGCGTTTCTTTCAGCGGGTGCTTTGCCTGCTGCGGCTCAATAAAATATTTGCGTTCTTTTCAGCGGGTGCTTTGCTTGCTGCGACCAAAAGATTTATATGCGTTTCTTTCAGCGGGTCCTTTGCCTGCTGCGCCTCAGTAAAAAAATATTTGCGTTCTTTTCAGCGGGTACTTTGCCTGCTGCGGAAAAAATAAAAGTTATGTGCGTTTCTTTCAGCGGGTCCTTTGCCTGCTGCGCCTCAGTAAAAAATATTTGCGTTCTTTTCAGCGGGTACTTTGCTTGCTGCGACCAAAAGATTTATATGCGTCTCTTTCAGCGGGTACTTTGCCTGCTGCGGAAAAAATAAAAATTATATGCGTTTCTTTCAGCGGGTGCTTTGCCTGCTGCGGCTCAATAAAATATTTGCGTTCTTTTCAGCGGGTGCTTTGCTTGCTGCGACCAAAAGTTTTATATGCGTTTCTTTCAGCGGGTCCTTTTCCTGCTGCGCCTCAGTAAAAAAAATATTTGCGTTCTTTTCAGCGGGTACTTTGCCTGCTGCGGAAAAAATAAAAGTTATATGCGTTTCTTTCAGCGGGTGCTTTGCCTGCTGCTGCCCAATAAAATAATATTTGCTTTCCGTTCAGCGGGTACTTTGCCTGCTGCGGACAAAATAAAAGTTTTATGCGTTTCTTTCAGCGGGTGCTTTGCCTGCTGCGGCTCAATAAAATAATAGTTGCGTTCTTTTCAGCGGGTATTTTGCCTTCTGCGGACAAAATAAAAATTTTATGCGTTTCTTTCAGCGGATGCTTTGCCTGCTGCGGCTCAATAAAATAATAGTTAAGTTCTTTTCAGCGGGTGTTTTGCCTGCTGCGGACAAAATAAAAATTATATGCGTTTCTTTCAGCGGGTGCTTTGCCTGCTGCGGCTCAATAAAATATTTGCGTTCTTTTCAGCGGGTGCTTTGCTTGCTGCGACCAAAAGATTTATATGCGTTTCTTTCAGCGGGTCCTTTGCCTGCTGCGCCTCAGTAAAAAAATATTTGCGTTCTTTACAGCGGGTACTTTGCCTGCTGCGGAAAAAATAAAAGTTATGTGCGTTGCTTTCAGCGGGTTCTTTGCCTGCTGCGCCTCAGTAAAAAATATTTGCGTTCTTTTCAGCGGGTACTTTGCTTGCTGCGACCAAAAGATTTATATGCGTCTCTTTCAGCGGGTACTTTGCCTGCTGCGGAAAAAATAAAAATTATATGCGTTTCTTTCAGCGGGTGCTTTGCCTGCTGCGGCTCAATAAAATATTTGCGTTCTTTTCAGCGGGTACTTTGCCTGCTGCGGAAAAAATAAAAGTTATATGCGTTTCTTTCAGCGGGTCCTTTGCCTGCTGCGCCTCAGTAAAAAATATTTGCGTTCTTTTCAGCGGGTACTTTGCCTGCTGCGGACAAAATAAAAGTTATATGCGTTTCTTTCAGTGGGTCCTTCGCCTGCTGCGGCTCAATAAAATAATAGTTGCGTTCTTTTCAGCGGGTATTTTGCCTGCTGCGGACAAAATAAAAGTTTTATGCGTTTCTTTCAGCGGGTGCTTTGCCTGCTGCGGCTCAATAAAATAATAGAAGTTATTTTCAGCGGGTGTTTTGCCTGCTGCGGACAAAATAAATGTCATAGGCGTTTCTTTCAGCGGGTTCTTTGCCTGCTGCGGCTCAGTAAAACATTTGCGTTCTTTTCAGCGGGTGCTTTGCTTGCTGCGACCAAAAGTTTTATATGCGTTTCTTTCAGCGGGTCCTTTGCCTGCTGCGCCTCAGTAAGAAAATATTTGCGTTCTTTTCAGCGGGTACTTTGCCTGCTGCGGACAAAATAAAAGTTATATGCGTTTCTTTCAGTGGGTCTTTCGCCTGCTGCGGCTCAATAAAATAGTAGTTGCGTTCTTTTCAGCGGGTATTTTGCCTGCTGCGGACAAAATAAAAGTTTTATGCGTTTCTTTCAGCGGGTGCTTTGCCTGCTGCGGCTCAATAAAATAATAGAAGTTATTTTCAGCGGGTGTTTTGCCTGCTGCGGACAAAATAAATGTCATAGGCGTTTCTTTCAGCGGGTTCTTTGCCTGCTGCGGCTCAGTAAAACATTTGCGTTCTTTTCAGCGGGTACTTTGCCTGCTGCGGAAAAAATAAAAGTTATATGCGTTTTTTTCAGCGGGTGCTTTGCCTGCTGCTGCCCAGTAAAATAATATTTGCTTTCCGTTCAGCGGGTACTTTGCCTGCTGCGGACAAAATAAAAGTTTTATGCGTTTCTTTCAGCGGGAGCTTTGCCTGCTGTGGCTCAATAAAATAATAGTTGCGTTCTTTTCAGCGGGTATTTTGCCTGCTGCGGACAAAATAAAAATTTTATGCGTTTCTTTCAGCGGATGCTTTGCCTGCTGCGGCTCAATAAAATAATAGTTAAGATCTTTTCAGCGGGTGTTTTGCCTGCTGCGGACAAAATAAAAATTATATGCGTTTCTTTCAGCGGGTGCTTTGCCTGCTGCGGCTCAATAAAATAATAGTTGCGTTCTTTTCAGCGGGTATTTTGCCTGCTGCGGACAATATAAAAGTTTTATGCGTTTCTTTCAGCGGGTGCTTTGCCTGCTGCGGCTCAATAAAATAATAGAAGGGTCTTTTCAGCGGGTGTTTTGCCTGCTGCGGACAAAATAAAAGTTATAGGCGTTTCTTTCAGCGGGTTCTTTGCCTGCTGCGGCTCAGTAAAACATTTGCGTTCTTTTCAGCGGTTGCTTTGCTTGCTGCGACCAAAAGTTTTATATGCGTTTCTATCAGCGGGTCCTTTGCCTGCTCCGCCTCAGTAAAAAAAAATTTGCGTTCTTTTAAGCGGGTACTTTGCCTGCTGCGGAAAAAATAAAAGTTATTTGCGTTTCTTTCAGCGGGTGCTTTGCCTGCTGCTGCCCAATAAAATAATATTTGCTTTCCGTTCAGCGGGTACTTTGCCTGCTGCGGACAAATTAAATGTTTAATGCGTTTCTTTCAGCGGGAGCTTTGCCTGCTGCGGCTCAATAAAATAATAGTTGCGTTCTTTTCAGCGGGTATTTTGCCTGCTGCGGACAAAATAAAAATTTTATGCGTTTCTTTCAGCGGATGCTTTGCCTGCTGCGGCTCAATAAAAAAATAGTTAAGTTCTTTTCAGCGGGTGTTTTGCCTGCTGCGGACAAACTAAAAATTATATGCGTTTCTTTCAGCGGGTGCTTTGTCTGCTGCGGCTCAATAAAATATTTGCGTTCTTTTCAGCGGGTGCTTTGCTTGCTGCGACCAAAAAATTTATATGCGTTTCTTTCAGCGGGTCCTTTGCCTGCTGCGCCTCAGTAAAGAAATATTTGCGTTCTTTTCAGCGGGTACTTTGCCTGCTGCGGAAAAAATAAAAGTTATATGCGTTTCTTTCAGCGGGTCCTTTGCCTGCTGCGCCTCAGTAAAAAATATTTGCGTTCTTTTCAGCGGGTATTTTGCCTGCTGCGGAAAAAATAAAAATTATATGCGTTTCTTTCAGCGGGTGCTTTGCCTGCTGCGGCTCAATAAAATATTTGCGTTCTTTTCAGCGGGTGCTTTGCTTGCTGCGACCATAAGATTTATATGCGTTTCTTTCCGCGGGTCCTTTGCCTGCTGCGCCTCAATAAAAAAATGTTTGCGTTCTTTTCAGCGGGTACTTTGCCTGCTGCGGACAAAATAAAAGTTATATGCGTTTCTTTCAGCGGGTCCTTTGCCTGCTGCGCCTCAGTAAAAAATATTTGCGTTCTTTTCAGCGGGTGCTTTGCCTGCTGCGGCTCAATAACATAATAGTTGCGTTCTTTTCAGCGGGTACTTTGCCTGCTGCGGACAAAATAAAAGTTTTATGCGTTTCTTTCAGCGGGTGCTTTGCCTGCTGCGGCTCAATAAAATAATAGAGGTTCTTTTCAGCGGGTGTTTTGCCTGCTGCGGACAAAATAAAAGTTATAGGCGTTTCTTTCAGCGGGTTCTTTGCCTGCTGCGGCTCAGTAAAACATTTGCGTTCTTTTCAGCGGGTGCTTTGCTTGCAGCGACCAAAAGTCTTATATGCGTTTCTTTCAGCGGGTCCTTTGCCTGCTGCGCCTCAGTAAAAAAATATTTGCGTTCTTTTCAGCGGGTACTTTGCCTGCTGCGGGAAAAAAAAAGTTATATGCGTTTCTTTCAGCGGGTGCTTTGCCTGCTGCTGCCCAATAAAATAATATTTGCTTTCCGTTCAGCGGGTACTTTGCCTGCTGCGGACAAAATAAAAGTTTTATGCGTTTCATTCAGCGGGTGCTTTGCCTGCTGCGGCTCAATAAAATAATAGTTGCGTTCTTTTCAGCGGGTATTTTTCCTGCTGCGGACAAAATAAAATTTTTATGCGTTTCTTTCAGCGGATGCTTTGCCTGCTGCGGCTCAATAAAATAATAGTTAAGTTCTTTTCAGCGGGTGTTTTGCCTGCTGCGGACAAAATAAAAATTATATGCGTTTCTTTCAGCGGGTGCTTTGCCTGCTGCGGCTCAAAAAAATTTTTGTGTTCTTTTCAGCGGGTGCTTTGCTTGCTGCGACCAAAAGATTTATATGCGTTTCGTTCAGCGGGTCCTTTGCCTGCTGCGCCATTAGTAAAAAAATATTTGCGTTCTTTTCAGCGGGTACTTTGCCTGCTGCGGAAAAAATAAAAGTTATACTCGTTTCTTTCAGCGGGTCCTTTGCCTGCTGCCCCTCAGTAAAATGTATTTGCGTTCTTTTCAGCGGGTACTTTGCCTGCTGCGGAAAAAACAAAAAAATTATATGCGTTTCTTTCAGCGGGTGCTTTGCCTGCTGCGGCTCAATAAAATATTTGCGTTCTTTTCAGCGGGTGCTTTGCTTGCTGCGACCAAAAGATTTATATGCGTTTCTTTCAGCGGGTCTTTTGCCTGCTGCGCCTCAGTAAAAAAATATTTGCGTTCTTTTCAGCGGGTACTTTGCCTGCTGCGGACAAAATAAAAGTTATATGCGTTTCTTTCAGCGGGTCTTTTGCCTGCTGCGCCTCAGTAAAAAATATTTGCGTTCTTTTCAGCGGATGCTTTGCCTGCTGCGGCTCAATAAAATAATAGTTGCGTTCTTTTCAGCGGGTATTTTGCCTGCTGCGGACAAAATAAAAGTTGTATGCGTTTCCTTCAGCGGGTGCTTTGCCTGCTGCGGCTCAATAAAATAATAGTTAAGTTCTTTTCAGCGGGTGTTTTGCCTGCTGCGGACAAAATAAAAATTATATGCGTTTCTTTCAGCGGGTGCTTTGCCTGCTGCGGCTCAATAAAATATTTGCGTTCTTTTCAGCGGGTGCTTTGCTTGCTGCGACCAAAATATTTATATGCGTTTCTTTCAGCGGGTGCTTTGCCTGGTGCGGCCCAATAAAATAGTATTTGCTTTCCGTTCAGCGGGTGCTTTGCCTGCTGCGGCTCAATAAATTAATTGTTGCGTTCTTTTCAGCGGGTATTTTTCCTGCTGCGGACAAAATAAAAGTTTTATGCGTTTCCTTCAGCGGGTGCTGTGCCTGCTGCGGCTCAATAAAATAATAGTTGCGTTCTTTTCAGCGGGTATTTTGCCTGCTGCGGACAAAATAAAAGTTTTATGCGTTTCCTTCAGCGGGTGCTTTGCCTGCTGCGGCTCAATAAAATAATAGTTGCGTTCTTTTCAGCGGGTATTTTGCCTGCTGCGGACAAAATAAAAATTTTATGCGTTTCTTTCAGCGGATGCTTTGCCTGCTGCGGCCCAATAAAATAATAGTTAAGTTCTTTTCAGCGGGTGCTTTGCTTGCTGCGACCAAAAGATTTATATGCGTTTCTTTCAGCGGGTGCTTTGCCTGCTGCGGCCCAATAAAATAGTATTTGCTTTCCGTTTAGCGGGTGCTTTACCTGCTGCGGCTCAATAAATTAATTGTTGCGTTCTTTTCAGCGGGTATTTTGCCTGCTGCGGACAAAATAAAAGTTTTATGCGTTTCCTTCAGCGGGTGCTTTGCCTGCTGCGGCTCAATAAAATAATAGTTGCGTTCTTTTCAGCGGGTATTTTGCCTACTGCGGACAAAATAAAAATTATATGCGTTTCTTTCAGCGGGTGCTTTGCCTGCTGCGGCTCAATAAAATATTTGCGTTCTTTTCAGCGGGTGCTTTGCTTGCTGCGGGCCAATAAAATAGTATTTGCTTTCCGTTCAGCGGGTGCTTTGCCTGCTGCGGCTCAATAAATTAATTGTTGCGTTCTTTTCAGCGGGTATTTTGTCTGCTACGGACAAAATAAAAGTTTTATGCGGTTCTTTCAGCGGGTGCTTTGCCTGCTGCGGCTCAATAAAATATTTGCGTTCTTTTCAGCGAGTGCTCTGCTTGCTGCGACCAAAAGATTTATATGCGTTTCTTTCAGCGGGTGCTTTGCCTGCTGCGCCTCAGTAAAACAATGTTTGCGTTCTTTTCAGCGGGTACGTTGCCTGCTGCGAAAAAATAAAAGTTATATGCGTTTCTTTCAGCGGTTGCTTTGCCTGCTGCGGCCCAATAAAATAATCTTTCAGCGGGTACTTTGCCTGCTGCGGACAAAATAAAAGTTTTATGCGTTTCTTTCAGCGGGTGCTTTGCCTGCTGCGGCTCAATAAAATAATAGTTGCGTACTTTTCAGCGGGTATTTTGCCTGCTGCGGACAAAATAAAAGTTTTTTGCGTTTCTTTCAGTGGGTGCTTTGCCTGCTGCGGCTCAATAAAATAATAGTTAAGTTCTTTTCAGCGGGTATTTTGCCTGCTGCGGACAAAATAAAAGTTGTATAAGTTTCTTTCAATGGGTGCTTTGCTTGCTGCGGCTCAATAAAATAATCTTTGCGTTCTTTTCAGCAGGTACTTTGCCTGCTGCGGACAAAATAAAAGTTTTATGCGTTTCTTTCAGCGGGTGCTTTGCCAGTTGCGGCTCAAAAAATATTTGCGTTCTTCTCAGCGGTTGTTTTGCCTGCTGCGGGTCAATAAAATATTTGCGTTCTTTTCAGCGGGTACTTTGCCTGCTGCGGAAAAAATAAAAGTTATATGCGTTTCTTTCAGCGGATGCTTTGCCTGCTGATGCCCAGTAAAATAATATTTGCTTTCCGTTCAGCGGGTATTTTGCCTGCTGCGGACAAAATAAAAGTTTTTTGCGTTTCTTTCAGTGGGTGCTTTGCCTGCTGCGGCTCAATAAAATAATAGTTAAGTTCTTTTCAGCGGGTATTTTGCCTGCTGCGGACAAAATAAAAGTTGTATAAGTTTCTTTCAATGGGGGCTTTGCTTGCTGCGGCTCAATAAAATAATCTTTGCGTTCTTTTCAGCAGGTACTTTGCCTGCTGCGGACAAAATAAAAGTTTTATGCGTTTCTTTCAGCGGGTGCTTTGCCAGTTGCGGCTCAAAAAATATTTGCGTTCTTTTCAGCGGTTGTTTTGCCTGCTGCGGGTCAATAAAATATTTGCGTTCTTTTCAGCGGGTACTTTGCCTGCTGCGGAAAAAATAAAAGTTATATGCGTTTCTTTCAGCGGATGCTTTGCCTGCTGATGCCCAGTAAAATAATATTTGCTTTCCGTTCAGCGGGTATTTTGCCTGCTGCGGACAAAATAAAAGTTTTTTGCGTTTCTTTCAGTGGGTGCTTTGCCTGCTGCGGCTCAATAAAATAATAGTTAAGTTCTTTTCAGCGGGTATTTTGCCTGCTGCGGACAAAATAAAAGTTGTATAAGTTTCTTTCAATGGGTGCTTTGCTTGCTGCGGCTCAATAAAATAATCTTTGCGTTCTTTTCAGCAGGTACTTTGCCTGCTGCGGACAAAATAAAAGTTTTATGCGTTTCTTTCAGCGGGTGCTTTGCCAGTTGCGGCTCAAAAAATATTTGCGTTCTTTTCAGCGGTTGTTTTGCCTGCTGCGGGTCAATAAAATATTTGCGTTCTTTTCAGCGGGTACTTTGCCTGCTGCGGAAAAAATAAGAGTTATATGCGTTTCTTTCAGCGGATGCTTTGCCTGCTGATGCCCAGTAAAATAATATTTGCTTTCCGTTCAGCGGGTACTTTGCCTGCTGCGGACAAAATATAAGTTATTTGCGTTTCTTTAATCGGTTCTTTGCCTGCTGCGGACAAAATAAATGGGGGTATGTTTAATATTGTTTTTCTCGCAAGCGAATCTTGTCAATTGATTAATGATTTAACCAAATAAAGGAACTATATGAGTTTGTAGAGTCTTGAAAATGGGAAGCAACTTTCAATGGTTGATAATGAGCGTAGAGAAAGATGATATACAGATCATAGATGCCGAGTCGAAAATGTGGGGTGATAGAACTTTGGTGCAAAAACTGATGAAAACCGTGGGCAAGCAGGCTGTTTTGTATAAAGATAATAGGTTGAGAACTTACTTGATTGTGAAACATGGAACGCGGGAAAAATGATCGAAGAGCTTGCGGAATTGAGGCGTGAATACGGTCTTGACTCATCTGAAAATCCTGCTGAATGTGCAGCAGCTCGCACCGCGACTGAGTCGATTGTTGACACAGAATCAAACGAACAGGCAATGGCACCCATTACAGAGGCAACTACAGTGCAAAGCAAGGCAGTGGTCAAGGTTGTATTTTGTGAATTTTGAAGATTGTGATTTAAAAAGTTGGTCCCTTAAATTTGCGCTGAATGATTCGCTTTAACTTTTCTCAGCCGTTTTTGCGAAATAAAAGCATTTGAACAAAGATAATTCTTCAAGATGTCAGTTTTTTTAGTGTTCTGAGACCCATGAGTTTTTAAGAAAACTGATATTAATCATTTTTCCTTATTTTAAAAAATGAGTGAAATTTTAAGAGTCAAAAGCAATAGGTTTCATATTTTTGCGAAGATGTGGTTTGATGTTAGAAAGTAGTGATTAACTTGGCCTCTTATAGAGTTCATCTGGTTATACGTGATTTGATTGCAAAGCAAAAATAATGAGTCAATGTAGATCTGCTTTATACCGATTTGTTTGGTGTTGTGAGAAGCACTCACATGTAGCTGAGTTGATGCAGGAGGACGAGAAGAGGATACGAAGTGTTATCAAAGTTCTTGAACAAACCACTGAACAATCGGCAGAGGAGTTGTGTTGTTTGAAAAGAAAAGTCAATAATCTTGTAAGCTAATTTTTGTTCAAATCTATGTCTTTTGTAAAAAAAGAAATCTTCAAAACATAGATGCATTAATGCCGGTTTATTTATTACCATATGACTTTGAAACAAAATTGCATTTTGTGTCAGATTTCGAGATGACAGTTTGCTTTCAATCCGACGGCTTGTGGTTTTCCCATGCAAGCCAGCATGTTCCCAATTATGAAAGTCTTTACAAATTTCAAATAATTTAGGTGAAAAGCGCGCTTAATGACCTCGACGGCTCAGAAAACGAACTTACTGATTCTACTGAAACAAGTTCTTCGTGCAATGAAGAAACGAGTGAAAATGGAGAAGAAGAAACTGATTCAGTTGTTGAGGCTTTGGTGTATTGTAAGATTGAGACAAGGCCGCCTGTTCAGTTTGGGTTAAATGGAAAAAATCTTGATCTAATTTACTCTGGCCACGACCCATGGGAATACGGCCTGGCACTGCGAAAGTGGATTTTTGGGGCAAATGGTTTGGCGTACGAAATGATACTGCCCACAAAAGCACAAGGACTGAAGAGGACGTGTGTTTTGATGGATAAGTTGTTAATTTTTTTCGTAAGTGAGAAAGAACATTAACTGCAAAAATAAGGTGAAATTAGGAAAATCAGGATAAAGCGGATATTCTTTTGCATAGGTAACAGATAGGCAGACGTCGCTAAACCGCAAACCGTTAAATTATCGTAAATTTTAGCAGGTAGATGGTACGGTTTAGCTAAAAGCTGAATAACTAAGAATTTTTCTCTATCAGACACGTTTTGATTTAAGGGGCAGTTCAGCGGAAGTTTCCCATCAGTGTTTTTCCCGATGCAAGACGCCAAGCCAAGAACTCCGCGAATAAAGCAGGTCTAAATGTCAAGCAGCGACTTGAGAAAACTGGTAAATACAGTAACTAGGCAAAAATGATGAAAAAGGAGCGCAGAAACCAGAAAAACGCTAAAGAAAGCTCTTAGATGATTGCTTTTTTATGTCTCAGTTCTAATGTTTGTCGCCCATTTGGCTCATCTCAGTAACTGTTTTGTTTATTCCAGTGTTTTTAGATTTTGATAGTGTAAATAGTTCGAATGATACATACCTCAGGATCTTTCCCTTAATCAAAACTTTGTTCAGACTTGAGTGCTATTTGTTTGTTGGTTAAACGCATTTATTGATACTTTTTCTGACTTTCGGAAATGATATCAAGAAGGTTTCCATTTAATGCTATCTTTTTAAGTCTTAATTTATATGGCTGTATTTTGATAAAAGTCAGTAAGTTTGTTTGCGTGTTTTTATGCAGTTTGAAAAGATAAAGCTTTCATTTGCTTGTTGTTTTTTAGATCTAAGGACTCGAGTGTTAGCATGGTGTTTAAATTATCAAATCGGAAATTTATTTTCCTGTCTTGCAAGTAATTTCGAGATTTAGAGTAGAAAGCGCCGGTTCTCGGTGGCTTTCTTTTGAATCAGGTATAGACATGTCTCGTTATTGTTGTTTTTGGAGTTGTTTTATTTCATTAGCAAGATTTATACCGAGATTTCCATTTTCAGTGTTATTGCCCAAAAATCTCGAAGCTCTGGCAGAGTTGTAAAAGAACCAAATTTTGAAACGGACCCTGAGACTCAAGTCACTAGAAGCTTACGTTATGAGCACAGAGACACTAAATTTTTATTCACAAATGGAAAGAAGGTTGCAATGGCTTCCTTGGAAGGTGATAAATGGCCTTTTGGAACAACAATAGACGATAAACTGAAGTTGAACCCTGGTGATAAATTCCAAATTATCCTCAAACGTCTTCCTTGTGATGTCACTTTTCTTGGTAGAGGTAACGCGAAATCGGCTTCGAGTTTCAAAACTGACGCTGAAAAGAGAATTGCAAAAGGTCTTGAGCTTCGCTACTTGTATTCTGAAGGAAATAATGCAAGTCAAACTTCAAGTAAGGAGCCAGCAGATAGGAACTCAATGGAAAGTCAGAATGACAATCAATCGCAAACTTTGAGTCAAATTTTAACTCCGGTTTCATGTCAGTCAGAGGGTGGACAGAGTCAACCAAGAGGTTGGGAGGCAACGAAAAAAAATCGAGTTGAAGAAAAACCCGCAGACCTAGCTGACCCGCTTTCTCAAAATGACGTAAGTGATCTTCTTTTGTTCCGGCAACAACCTAATGTATCAACTGCTCCGGATAATCCGACCAGCAGGGTAAATAAGGCAATTTTTAATTACGTGTTCCCAATACTTCCTTTTGGTTGCAGTCTCATTGTTAACCTGTTAAACAATGTCTGAAAGTTACTTAAGTGATCAGCTGTATATCTTGAAAGGTTTTAAACATCGAACAAAATTTTTCGAAATTGCTTTTATGGATTTAATGCCGACTCAATATGTCCACAACTCCTGACGCAGTTTTATTGGGTGATAATGATTGAACCCTATCTCCTAATTGCGTTCATGCGTAATCTTGTTTAAATTAGGATTGCAGAGAATCAGTGTGCGCAGAGTTTCTAAATTTTGCTGAGAAACACGAACAACGAATGGAGAGAGCTGTAGCAGTAGCCCAATCCATAAAGAGGTCTTCAGAGAAAAAAAGAAGAAAAATCTTTGAATCGAGCGAGGAGGCGGTAAATATCAGTTCTCTTTACTTTTTAATTTAGTGCAGTCAACGCTTGCCGTCTTTCTTGTCAGTCATAGGAACAAAAAGATTAAAATGATGCTGAAAATAGGAAAAACGATATTTTTTTGGCTAAAAATTGTTCTTTTGTAGCTAAAAGACATGAAAGAGCTCTCACTTGTACAGAAGCAGGGCTTCAAAAGTGTGGACGAAAACCCTGATCTACTTAAAGCTTACCCCATCAAAAGTGTGATGTTGAAAGGCGTGGATCTAATGACGTTTCGTGCTGACGCCCACCTATCGCTATTGGGAAGGAGACTTAGGAAAGAAATCTTTGGACCTGATGGCCTCACAGTTGACATGATTGACAGTGCCAACTCTCCTAATAGAAAGGAAGCTCCAACAGAGCTCAGTCTAAAGTTCAAAGGTCATTCTTAGTTTTGTTTAATGAAAAACTTTGTCTTGGGTCTATTTAGCTTGGAGAAATAGGTGGCATGATCAAGCTGATTATTAACTTGTTTGCTTGAACGTTGCTTGGCTAATTATCTTGGCGGGTGAAAACGAATTTGCACATGTGATTTTAGAAACTGTCGATCAGAAGTATCCTCTTACTCCAAGACTTGCTTTTCAAAAAGCTAAAGCGGCTGCAAACCAGGCGGGACGTGAGCGGTTGTCAGTTATCAGGAATTCAGCAACAGCTGAGTTGGCAAATGAATTGGAAAATCAGAACTCAAGAACACCTGACAACTCGGGTTCTCGTGATGAGCAGGCTTGAAATTAGTAAATCTGAGGAAATAGCAAAATAGTGAAGCTACATTCATTCAGTGACTAGAAAGCTGAATAACTAAGAAATTTTCTCTATCAGACACGTTTTGATTTAAGGGGCAGTTCAGCGGAAGTTTCCCATCAGTGTTTTTCCCGATGCAAGACGCCAAGCCAAGAACTCCGCGAATAAAGCAGGTCTAAATGTCAAGCAGCGACTTGAGAAAACTGGTAAATACAGTAACGAGGCAAAAATGATGAAAAAGGAGCGCAGAAACCAAAAAAAAACGCTAAAGAAAGCTCTTAGATGATTGCTTTTTTATGCCTCAGTTCTAATGTTTGTCGCCCATTTGGCTCATGTCAGTAACTGTTTTGTTTATTCCAGTGTTTTTAGATTTTGATAGTGTAAATAGTTCGAATGATACATACCTCAGGATCTTTCCCTTAATCAAAACTTTGTTCAGACTTGAGTGCTATTTGTTTGTTGGTTAAACGCATTTATTGACACTTTTTCTGATTTTCGGAAATGATATAAAGAAGCTTTCCATTTAATGCTATCTTTTTAACTCTTAATTTATATGGCTGTATTTTGATAAAAGTCAGTAAGTTTGTTTGCGTGTTTTTATGCAGTTTGAAAAGATAAAGCTTTCATTTGCTTGATGTTTTTTAGATCTAAGGACTCGAGTGTTAGCATGGTGTTTAAATTATCAAATCGGAAATTTATTTTCCTGTCCTGCAAGTAATTTCGAGATTTAGAGTAGAAAGCGCCGGTTCTCGGTGGCTTTCTTTTGAATCAGGTATAGACATGTCTCGTTAGTGGTGTTTTTGGAGTTGTTTTATTTCATTAGCAAGATTTATACCGAGATTTCCATTTTCAGTGTTATTGCCCAAAAATCTCGAAGCTCTGGCAGAGTTGTAAAAGAACCAAATTTTGAAACGGACCCTGAGACTCAAGTCACTAGAAGCTTACGTTATGAGCACAGAGACACTAAATTTTTATTCACAAATGGAAAGAAGGTTGCAATGGCTTCCTTGGAAGGTGATAAATGGCCTTTTGGAACAACAATAGACGATAAACTGAAGTTGAAGCCTGGTGATAAATTCCAAATTATCCTCAAAGGTCTTCCTTGTGATGTCACTTTTCTTGGTAGAGGTAACGCGAAATCGGCTTCGAGTTTCAAAACTGACGCTGAAAAGAGAATTGCAAAAGGTCTTCAGCTTCGCTACTTGTATTCTGAAGGAAATAATGCAAGTCAAACTTCAAGTAAGGAGCCAGCAGATAGGAACTCAATGGAAAGTCAGAATGACATTCAATCGCAAACTTTGAGTCAAATTTTAACTCCGGTTTCATGTCAGTCAGAGGGTGGACAGAGTCAACCAAGAGGTTGGGAGGCAACGAAAAAAAAATCGAGTTGAAGAAAAAACCGCAGACCTAGCTGACCCGCTTTCTCAAAATGACGGAAGTGATCTTCTTTTGTTCCGGCAAATACCTAATGTATCAACTGCTCCGGATAATCCGACCAGCAGGGTAAATAAGGCAATTTTTAATTACGTGTTCCCAATACTTCCTTTTGGTTGCAGTCTCATTGTTAACCTGTTAAACAATGTCTGAAAGTTACTTAAGTGATCAGCTGTATATCTTGAAAGGTTTTAAACATCGAACAAAATTTTTCGAAATTGCTTTTATGGATTTAATGCCGACTCAATATGTCCACAACTCCTGACGCAGTTTTATTGGGTGATAATGGTTGAACCCTATCTCCTAATTGCGTTCATGCGTAATCTTGTTTAAATTAGGATTGCAGAGAATCAGTGTGCGCAGAGTTTCTAAATTTTGCTGAGAAACACGAACAACGAATGGAGAGAGCCGTAGCAGTAGCCCAATCCATAAAGAGGTCTTCAGAGAAAAAAAGAAGAAAAATCTTTGAATCGAGCGAGGAGGCGGTAAATATCAGTTCTCTTTACTTTTTAATTTAGTGCAGTCAACGCTTGCCGTCTTTCTTGTCAGTCATAGGAACAAAAAGATTAAAATGATGCTGAAAATAGGAAAAACGATATTTTTTTGGCTAAAAATTGTTCTTTTGTAGCTAAAAGACATGAAAGAGCTCTCACTTGTACAGAAGCAGGGCTTCAAAAGTGTGGACGAAAACCCTGATCTACTTAAAGCTTACCCCATCAAAAGTGTGATGTTGAAAGGCGTGGATCTAATGACGTTTCGTGCTGACGCCCACCCATCGCTATTGGGAAGGAGACTTAGGAAAGAAATCTTTGGACCTGATGGCCTCACAGTTGACATGATTGACAGTGCCAACTCTCCTAATAGAAAGGAAGCTCCAACAGAGCTCAGTCTAAAGTTCAAAGGTCATTCTTAGTTTTGTTTAATGAAAAACTTTGTCTTGGGTCTACTTAGCTTGGAGAAATAGGTGGCATGATCAAGCTGATTATTAACTTGTTTGCTTGAACGTTGCTTGGCTAATTATCTTGGCGGGTGAAAACGAATTTGCACATGTGATTTTAGAAACTGTCGCTCAGAAGTATCCTCTTACTTCAAGACTTGCTTTTCAAAAAGCTAAAGCGGCTGCAAACCAGGCGGGACGTGAGCGGTTGTCAGTTATCAGGAATTCAGCATCAGCTGAGTTGGCAAATGAATTGGAAAATCAGAACTCAAGAACACCTGACAACTCGGGTTCTCGTGATGAGCAGGCTTGGAATTAGTAAATCTGAGGAAATAGCAAAATAGTGAAGCTACATTCATTCAGTGACTAGATTTTGCAGTAGTTTTGCTTTGTATCAGCCATAGACTGAGTCTATTTTTCGTGAGCGTTGAATCTATTCAATGTCAGTTCTATATTGCGAGATAATGACAAGATCTTTTTAATTGATGCAATTGTTAGTTATAGGTGTTATCAAGACTTCTCAAAATTCTACTTTCTAAAAATGTTTACTACTTTGCAAATCTGTCTTCTGTAGTTTTCCTTGAGATTGATTTGGCATATCAGTTTAGTTAGATTGAGTTCTATGTTTTTGTGAACATTTAATTGCAGTCAACGTGTTTTGTTTCGAAATTTTTGTTTTTGACTTTTTGAACCTGAAAAAACCTCAACTTCAAAACTAAAACTGCTTCAGAGGAAATGGATTTTTGCAAAAAGCTGGCACAAGTAGAGGGGCATGTGTCAGTGAATTACATTGATACAAGAAATCGGAGAGCTCATAACCTAACCAAACTTTTGTCTAACGAAGAAATTATCGCAATTCGAGAGAAAGATAAGAAATTGCAGAAGCTGTTTGACGATTTTGAAGATATGTACTCTGCGGCATATGAAGCTGGCATCCGCATAGAGCCTGACAAGTTCGGCGGTTTTTGTTTGGTAAACAGAACTGGTAGAGTTATACGGATTGGTGAAATTGTCTCTACTGTTGGGTTGCTTGGTAAGAAAAAGAAAGGACAGGAGTTAGATGAGTGGTCGATGATGAAGGGAGAAAAGCTTTTAGTGGGAGTAGCTCGCTGGGCCAACCATTCGTGTCGCCCAAACTGTGACTATTATATGTCAAGTGGTTTCAGGGGGCGAGAGTGCGTGAGACTTCGCGCTCTTCATAAAATCGAAGTTGGAGAAGAGCTACTCACATTTTACAGCAAAAATTATTTCGGTGATGGCAACCGAAATTGCTTGTGTGGTTACAAAGAAGCTCATGTAGATGAATCCCTTGAGCGGGAAGATGTGCTAGTTAGTGTGCAGCGACCCAAAAGGCGCAGAAAAGTGAAGACACTCATCAAAATTAGCTTTTCCGATGAACGAGCCAGTCAACTGTCTAGTATGATCAGGTTTTACGACGAGGAGCAAAGTGAATGCTCTGCTGCTGGTATTATATCTGACAATACAAGTCTATCATCATCGGCTTGTGACAGGTTTTTCGAGTCTGATTCTCCAACTGGAGTTGAACCTGATGCTTCTCTTGAGTCAGAGTCTGAAAGTTTCCACGAGGAAGAAGAATCTTTTGTCGAGTCGGAGAGACTATATGATTACTCAAATTACTCATTTTCGTCTGAGGGATCGAGTCAAGAAAACATATCGCAATCAGATACTAGACAGAGAACAAGAATTACTGAAGTATGCGAGATTACACCTGTTAATATTGCGGCAATTTTAGTAGCAATTGTTTGTAAACACAACGGTTCAGATTCTTTATTAGCTGATCTTTTGAAACGCGATCAAAAAATTTTTTCTAATCAATCCTTGCCACCATGGGCTGTCAAAACTCGCATGCAAAAACTCTGTCTGCAGTACCAGAATGAAAAAAAAACCTAGAAAACGGAGAGCTTATTCTGCTCAATTTCAGATCTCTTCTTCTCGATATCGTACAAAAGTCACTGCAGGAAATTCTAAACTACGCTGAAATTAAATCTTTTACTAATGATATTCACATGCCGGCGCTAAAAGTACCAAATGGCGGCCTGACAATACGATTAGTCTTAAATACGGATGGAGCTTTAGTTTGCAAGTCGCCACCTTACTCTGCCTGGCCAGTGTTTTTAGCGGTTGCTGACCTTCCGCCCAAAAAAAGGCAACTATTCCAAAACGTTTTACTTGTTTCACTGTTTGTTGGATCGGGTTATCATGACTTCGATCTCATTTTCAACCATTTAAAGAAGGAGTTAGAAACACGTGAATTGATTACCTACAATAATCAAGATCTAGTAATTGGATTTGAACCGATTTTATTCATATCTGACCTAGTTGCAAAGTCAAAGGTGCTCAAAATGAAGCAATTTAATGGCTATTACGGATTCACCTTATGTACCCAGCGTGGAGTTCGGTTTAGCGGTGCTCATCATTATCCTCATAAGGAGAAGTTTGTTATGCGCTCACCTGAATCTCATCTTTTGAACATCACTGAGCTAGAAAATGGGAGCATTGAGGAGATCCGTGCAAGGCATGGCAGAAAGGTTGATTGTGAGAAGCGAACACAAGGTGTTAAGGGAAGAAGTGTTCTTTTATCAGTTATCCGTAATCAGCCTCTATCATCTCCAATCGATCCCATGCTTCAGCTGTTTCTTGGTGTTGGTTAAAATCTTCTGTCTTTTTTTACGAGCAGATGAAATCGGAGCATAAAAGTGAACTAAACAAAGTGTTGTCAGATTTGATCTTACCCATTGAGTTGAAAAATACTGTTCGCAGTTTGGATGTTTTGAGCACTTTTAAGGCGAAGGAGGTCAAAACAGTTTTGCTATACTTGTCTCAAATTCTTTTGTCACCCTATTTGTTAGGAGAGGACAAGAACAGTAATAGACAAGATTTGAATAAAGTTGTCTTTGCTCTGCGAACAATTTTTGACTGTAGTGAAAATTCAGAAATTGCCGACGAATTGTTGTGTGAATTCTGTGTAAGCATGCATGAAAAAACGAATAAAATGGATTCCATCAATTTTCATCTTCTTCGTCATCTTGGCTGGCAGGCGAGAAATATTGGACCGCTTTTCCTGACTTCAGCGGCTATGTTTGAATCGGCTAATAGGCTTCTTCTTGCACCTCTCACTGGCACTGTGAACCATTGTGAGTTACTTGTCCAACGGTTCATTCGGGCTAAGTTGGTTCTCAAGATGGGCATAGAAAATGATTGCTTATCCAGCTTGCTTGAGAACTTCCGAGAGTCAAAGGAGTTCGACGATTCCTACAGCTTGAGTAAAACCGAAGAAGTACGGAATTTCCGACAAAATTATCCTGAATTTAGGATGTTTTGTAGAGACCATGAAAATCTAAACTTGTCATCTGCTGCTTATGGAAGAGGATCTTCTGCTGAGTGTTTCGTTGCGACTCATCGAGAGAATTTAATTATTGGTGAAATACTTTTCTTCTTTGCACGCCCAGAAAAAAATGGTTATGTTGAAGCAATTCAAGATTTTGAAGAAGATCAAACTAAACCCAGGGATTCCCGATGTCATGCCTTATGGTTTTATTGTCGAGGAAACAGATGAAAAGGTAGAACTTCCCTTGAGCAGTGTCTCAACAAAATTTTTGCGCTTCGAATCTAAGAGTGAGTTGTATTTCATCACTTTGATACATCACTTTGAACACAACTAAACCTAAGACCAGTTGCGCAAATGAAACTATGTTCCAAGTTTTTGTTAATTTCTCTATAGTTCTTATTTTGTTGTTGATTGTCAGTTACTCTGCATAGTTGTTACTCATTTTCATTTTGTAAATTTTTAAAATCCATTCTCGTCTCAGCTAACGGCGTCGGAATTTAAATTGTCTGTTCTGCTGTTTTTATGCACAGAATGTTCCAATTTGTCAAAAAGTCAATCTTTCAATTCTTTCTTTGGTAGAAAAATCGTTCTGAGCACCATTTATATGCGTTGGAGTGAAGAACTTGTACTGTTAGGACCAAAAAATGCAGTCTTTTTTGGCAAACAAAAACAAAAATTCTTCACAAAAATTTGGAAAATTAAGTATTACAATTTTAAAAAAGAATAGAAACTGAAAAAACGCAAACGAACACTCACAACAAACTGAACATGGCATCGGCTAACACCAGTGTACTTAGTGTGTAGAACAAAAGGAATTATTGCTATAGCTTGCCTAGGAAAAAGTGAGGTTTGCATACGGAAGTTTTCAATTCTTCGATTATATTGAATTTTTGAGTAAATTATAGGAAAAAAAGGAATTTCATAGGGTCAGAAAGATGCTTTAGTTCAACCCAATTCAGTTTACAGTATCGCTCCAAATGTTAATTGTTAGGCAAAATTTTTTTGCTGCTCTTGCTTGTCTGAATTTCTTGTCCTAATTTTTCAGTTGTTATTATGCAGCAAACACAAATTGTTGTAACCAGAACTGGAAGACTAATCTGTAAGAGGCCCGGTTTGTCAACAGCAGAAAATAGAGAAGCAAAAGCTGAAAATGAACAAAGTTTAAAAGTGGAAGTCAATGAACTCAAAAAGAAAGTCGAAGCATTAAACGAGAGAGTCGAAAAACTTGAGAAGGCGAACATTGAGTTGGTAGACTTGACTAATGACGATAGCTTTGAAACTACGATTTCGGTAAATTCGGATGATTTAATCCAGCTTCCAAATGGTAAATGAGAAATTAAATTGGTCAATTGTAGTTAATCTGTTTAGCCCATTGTTCGTGCAGAGCAGATTAAATTTATGGCTTTACTTGTATTAAAAATTCAATCATACCTTAAAACAAGCATTGTTTACTAATTGAGTTTGTTAATCAATCAAATTTCTCTTGTTTTTGGTCTGAAAACTTCTGCAGTTAACCTAAATCTAAGTTTGAGTGTTGCACAAAGGGAATTTTTGCTATAGCTTGCCTAGGAAAAAAGTTTGTATTTCATACGGAAATTTCCTGTTATTTCCGAATAATTATGATTAAGTGTATTTAAAAATAGCTCTTTTTGATCGGGTCATGGAGTGGTTCAAATCAAGCTAAACTCAGTATAGAGTATCCCCTGTGTATGTAAAGTCTAAATCGCCATGAATTTTTGCTATAGTTTGCCTAGGGAAAAAATTTTAAAAATATGTCTTTTTCATCGGGTCAAGGAGTTGTCCAAATCGAACCAAACTCGGTATGCAGTATCACCAGTGTAAGTAAAGTCTACAACAAAAAGCATTTTTGCTATACCTAGCCTAGAAAAAATTTAGTTTTTTATACGGAAATTTGCAATTATTTCGAATAAATTGCGATTATTGAATTTTAAAAATAAGTCTTTTTCGTCGGATCAGGGAAATGTTCAAATCGAACCAAACTCGGCCTGGAGTATCCACTGTGTACTTAGAGTCTAACACAAAACGAATTTTTGTCATAGCTTGTCTAGAAAAAAAGTTCGTATTTCAATCGGAAATATCGACTTATTCGCTTATTCTATTTTCAAAAATAGAGAAATTATATCGGGTCAAGGAGTTGTCCAAACGGAACCAAACTCGGTATGGAGTATCCCCAGGTTATGTAGAAGCTAAAACAAAAAGAATTTTGGCTATAGCTAGCCTAGGAAAAAAGTTAGTTTTCATACGGAAAGTTGCAATTATTTCGAATAAATTGCGATTATTGAATTTTAAAAATAAGTCTTTTTCGTCGGATCAGGGAAATGTTCAAATCGAACCAAACTCGGTATGCAGTATCACCAGTGTACGTAAAATCTACAACAAAAAGCATTTTTGCTATACCTAGCCTAGGAAAAAAGGTAGTTTTTTATACGGAAAGTTGCAATTATTTCAAATAAATTGCGATTATTGAATTTTAAAAATATGTCTTTTTCGTCGGATCAGGGAAATGTTCAAATCGAACCAAACTCGGCATGGAGTATTCACTGTGTACTTAGAGTCTAACACAAAAGGAATTTTTGTCATAGCTTGTCTAGAAAAAAAGTTCGTATTTCAATCGGAAATATCGACTTATTCGCTTATTCTATTTTCAAAAATAGAGAAATTATATCGGGTCAAGGAGTTGTCCAAACGGAACCAAACTCGGTATGGAGTATCCCCAGGTTATGTAGAAGCTAAAACAAAAAGAATATTGGCTATAGCTAGCCTAGGAAAAAAGTTAGTTTTCATACGGAAAGTTGCAATTATTTCGAATAAATTGCGATTATTGAATTTTAAAAATAAGTCTTTTTCCTCGGATCAGGGAAATGTTCAAATCGAACCAAACTCGGCATGGAGTATTCACTGTGTACTTAGAGTCTAACACAAAAGGAATTTTTGTCATAGCTTGTCTAGAAAAAAAGTTCGTATTTCAATCGGAAATATCGACTTATTCGCTTATTCTATTTTCAAAAATAGAGAAATTATATCGGGTCAAGGAGTTGTCCAAACGGAACCAAACTCGGTATGGAGTATCCCCAGGTTATGTAGAAGCTAAAACAAAAAGAATATTGGCTAGAGCTAGCCTAGGAAAAAAGTTAGTTTTCATACGGAAAGTTGCAATTATTTCGAATAAATTGCGATTATTGAATTTTAAAAATAAGTCTTTTTCCTCGGATCAGGGAAATGTTCAAATCGAACCAAACTCGGTATGCAGTATCACCAGTGTACGTAAAATCTACAACAAAAAGCATTTTTGCTATACCTAGCCTAGGAAAAAAGGTAATTTTTTATACGGAAAGTTGCAATTATTTCAAATAAATTGCGATTATTGAATTTTAAAAATATGTTTTTTTCGTCGGATCAGGGAAATGTTCAAATCGAACCAAACTCGGCATGGAGTATCCAATGTGTACTTAGAGCCTAACACAAAACGAATTTTTGTCATAGCTTGTCTAGAAAAAAAGTTCGTATTTCAATCGGAAATATCGACTTATTCGCTTATTCTATTTTCAAAAATAGAGAAATTATATCGGGTCAAGGAGTTGTCCAAACGGAACCAAACCCGGTATGGAGTATCCCCAAGTTATGTAGAAGCTAAAACAAAAAGAATTTTAGCTATAGCTAGCCTAGGAAAAAAGTTAGTTTTTCATACGGAAAGTTGCAATTATTTCGAATAAATTGCGATTATTGAAATTTAAAAACAGGTCTTTCGTCGGATCAAGGAGTTGTCCAAATCAAACCAAACTTGGTATGGAGTATCCCCAGGGTAGGAAGACTCTGAGACAAAAAGAATTTTTGGTAAAGATTGTATAGAAAAAAATTCGTCTCTTAGTTCAGGATTTTCGCTTATTTGAAAATTTCATTGCAAAACGTCTTTTTTTGCAATGGGGTCTTAGAGTTGTCGAAGGCTAACCAAAAGCAACCTTGGAGTCCCACTTTTTGTGTGGGTCCAGGTGCGAAAAGAATTTCTGGTTTAGCTTGTATAGAAAAAAAGTTCGTCACTTAGTTGAGGTTTTTCGCTTATTTGAAAATTTTATTTTAAAACGTCTTTTTTTGCAATCGGGTCTTAGAAATGTCGAAGGCTAACCAAAAGCAACCTTGGAGTCCCACTTTTTGTGTGGGTCCAGGGTCAAAAAGAATTTTTGATTTAGCTTGTATAGAAAAAAGTTCGTCACTTAGTTGAGGTTTTTCGCTTATTTGAAAATTTTATTTTAAAACGTCTTTTTTTGCAATCGGGTCTTAGAGCTGTCGAAGGCTAACCAAAAGCAACCCTGGAGTCCCACTCTTTGTGTGGGTCCAGGTGCAAAAAGAATTTTTGGTTTAGCTTGTATAGAAAAAAAGTTCGTCACTTAGTTGAGGTTTTTCGCTTATTTGAAAATTTTGTTTTAAAACGTCTTTTTTTTGCAATCGGGTCTTAGAGTTGTCGAAGGCTAACCAAAAGCAACCTCGGAGTCCTACTTTTTGTGTGGGTCCAGGTGCAAAAAGAATTTTTGGTTTAGCTTGTATAGAAAAAATGTTCGTCTCTTAGTTGAGGATTTTCGCTTATTTGAACATTTCATTTAAAAAAGTCTTTTTTTGCAATCGGGTCTTAGAAATGTCGAAGGCTAACCAAAAGCAACCTAGGAGTCCCACTTTTTGTGTGGGTTCAGGTGCAAAAAGAATTTTTAGTTTAGCTTGTATAGAAAAAAGTTCGTCTCTTAGTTGAGGATTTTCGCTTATTTAAAAATTTCATTTTAAAAAGTCTTTTTCTGCAATCGGGTCTTAGAGTTGTCGAAGGCTAACCAAAAGCAACCTCGGAGTCCCACTTTTTGTGTGGGTCGTAGTGCAAAAACAATTTTTGGTTTAGCTTGTATAGAAAAAAAAGTTAGTCTCTTAGTTGGGTTTTTCGCTTATTTGAAAATTTTATTTTAAAACGTCTTTTTTTTCAATTGGATCTTAGAGTTGTCGAAAGCTGACGAAAAGCAACGTAGGAGTCCCACTTTTTGTGTGGGTCGTAGTGCAAAAACAATTTTTGGTTTAGCTTGTATAGAAAAAAAAGTTAGTCTCTTAGTTGGATTTTTCGCTTATTTGAAAATTTTATTTTAAAACGTCTTTTTTTTTCAATCGGATCTTAGAGTTGTCGAAAGCTAACGAAAAGCAACGTAGGAGTCCCACTTGTTGTGTGGGTCGTAGTGCAAAAACAATTTTTGGTTTAGCTTGTATAGAAAAAAAAGTTAGTCTCTTAGTTGGGTTTTTCGCTTATTTGAAAATTTTATTTTAAAACGTCTTTTTTTTCAATTGGATCTTAGAGTTGTCGAAAGCTGACGAAAAGCAACGTAGGAGTCCCACTTTTTGTGTGGGTCGTAGTGCAAAAACAATTTTTGGTTTAGCTTGTATAGAAAAAAAGTTAGTCTCTTAGTTGGATTTTTCGCTTATTCGAAAATTTTATTTTAAAACGTCTTTTTTTTCAATCGGATCTTAGAGTTGTCGAATGCTAACGAAAAGCAACGTAGGAGTCCCACTCTTTGTGTGGGTCGTAGTGCAAAAACAATTTTTGGTTTAGCTTGCATAGAAAAAAAGTTAGTCTTTTAGTTAGATTTTTCGCTTATTTGAAAATTTTATTTTAAAACGTCTTTTTTTTCAATCGGATCTTAGAGTTGTCGAAAGCTAACGAAAAGCAACGTAGGAGTCCCACTTTTTGTGTGGGTCGTAGTGCAAAAACAATTTTTGGTTTAGCTTGTATAGAAAAAAAGTTAGTCTCTTAGTTGGATTTTTCGCTTATTTGAAAATTTTATTTTAAAAAGTCTTTTTTTTTCAATCGGATCTTAGAGTTGTCGAAAGCTAACGAAAAGCAACGTAGGAGTCCCACTTTTTGTGTGGATCGTAGTGCAAAAACAATTTTTGGTTTAGCTTGTATAGAAAAAAAGTTACTCTCTTAGTTGGATTTTTCGCTTATTTGAAAATTTTATTTTAAAACGTCTTTTTTTTCAATCGGATCTTAGAGTTGTCGAAAGCTAACGAAAAGCAACGTAGGAGTCCCACTTTTTGTGTGGGTCGTAGTGCAAAAACAATTTTTGGTTTAGCTTGTATAGAAAAAAAGTTAGTCTCTTAGTTGTTTTGGAGAGAGCTTTTCGAGCCTAGTTTTTTTAGCTAGTGCTCTGCTCAATTCTCCTATAGTTGTTTGTTTGTAACTCCGCCGTAGCCGGTCCCCAGCCCGGTTGAGAAAAGGAGGAGGGGAACACACCCAGAACATAGTGGAAAATCTCAAAAAGTTGATTTTTTTCAATCAACTTGAGACAATTTTCCGACAGTACTTCTATAAAAAGATGTTTAAAAAGTGTATGGTGCAGACTATAGCTCGCCTATGATAAAGTTTCTAGCTCGTCTATGTTGCAGAAGTGGTGCGTCTATGGGACAGTTTTTGGCTCGTCTATGTTGCAGAGTTGGTGCGTCTATGGGGCAGTTTTTGGCTCGTCTATGGGGCAGACTTTGGCTCGACCGTAAGTTCTTGGTGCGTTTATGTTGCTCGTTCAAAAAAATTCCTCGCCTGTGTATGTTTGAACGCACCATACCCCCTGTGTGCGTTCAAAAACGGTCTGCGTGATAAACGAGCACAAACGATAACCTCGGCCTGGGCAAAGATCAATTATATGATAACAGCATAGTAACATTTTAAAACTCTCCTTTGTTTAGAGTTCCATCAATGTTATACAATTTTTGATTTACTTGTTTTTGAGGCCAGATTCCATATTTAAAAAAATCGGAACTATTGAAAAATTGAATTTAACCTTAATTTAATTTCAAGTTTTTGCTAAATTCAAGCTAAATTCGTTAAAAAACTTTTTCTCAAATTGTTTTATTCAATGTACTCAATTAAAAAAAATACTTATTTCTTCCGTACAAGCGTGTGTGAGGTCATGAAGCTGTATAATTTTTTGTTATTGTTTTTGTTTGTGTGGTTGTTGTTGTTGTGCTTTTGCAGCTTCCGCGTCTTGATCTCATTTCTTTCGCTAATATGTTTTTAGAATTTTTCGGCACATTTGACAGTTGCAGACAAATTGCCAAGTAGAGATTTTCTTCTCTTTGAAGTACTATTTAACCAATTTCCACGTTAATTATAGAAATCTCGATTATAACTCAATTTGTCGGGCAAAACTAATGTGCATCTCTAAGCGGTCCACTTGTCTGCTAGATTTATAGAACAAATTGCTAAGCATTTTCCGGGTTCCTATTTTGGCAGTCCAGCAGATTTCTACGTTCAAATTAATTGTGTTAGGGTGATCTCAGTTTTACCATTAATGAGTTGTAGCGTAAAAAGCATTTTGATCAATTCAATGTACACTGGGAAAGAAAGTATGTTCAGCATTCTCAATAGGTTCGAGCAATCTGACTTTGTTCTTAATATACACGCTTTGATTTTCCTTTTATACTTTAAAGATTTTAAGTTGTATTCGGGCGCTGGCGTCTTTCAAGATCTAATCACAATATTTTCTACTGTATGCTGTCGATGAGAAATCAAATTCAAGTAGTCATTATAGTAAAGATGGAGATGTAAAACGGCCGAGAATCGGCTGTTTCTTGGGAAACATTTTTTCTGAATTGCTTCAAGGTTGAGCCAAAAAACGGCGTATGAATCAAATTTGAGTTGTTGAGCGTTTTTTTCACATGCCATAATTTGATTTTTTTTTTCAATTATAATCTCACATTCTGCGCAAGTGCTATAAGATGTGGTACATGTGCTCTTAATCAATAATAGCCATTGATCGACTCATGAAGAAAAACTATAAAAATTTAGGAATTTGACTATTCGTTTTCTTGAAAAAAGCAATGATTGAAATCTCGTCTCTCATCTTCCCCTCAAAAACAATAGCTGGTCATGGGGCCAATTGGTCGTATGGGTCACTCAAACTTTAGATCAGTTATGCGGCACTGAAATCCACACTAGTTATCACACTAAATGCAACAAAAACAAAATGTCCCAATATATTTCTGGGTCAATCCGCTGGGATTTTTCCACCAGTAAAAACTCAGAATAAACGAGAGCGAGTGGACACATTGTAAATTGTTTCTCAGGTTAAAAAATTCAAGCTGAGTTTTTGAGAATTCTCTAAAGATTTGATACGTTATCAGAACATATCGAAGTTCAGCGCTATTTAATTGACATTTTGTGACTGCGCTATTTTGTTAAACAGTTTAAAAAGACCAGACAATTTTGAGATCAGAATTAGTACAAGAATAAAAAAAATAATTTCTCATTGAAAGCATTTCAATTATAATCTTTAAGAAATAATAATCTGATCATTAAGGAGCCGAAATCTGATCATTATTGAGCTAAGTCCAGACCAATGACGCACCAATATCAGAACATTAAAGATCAACTATCCTAACATTAATGAGTCAGGATTTGATCTTTAATATGTTATATCCTGATTAACATTTAGCAAAAATATAGTCAATAGTAAACCGAGATCTCATTATTATCGAGCTCAATTTAGATTATTCACGAGCCTAAAATCTGAACATTAACGAGCTGAACTCTGATGATTGTTGCGCTAAACTCTGATTATTATTGAGTGAAAGTCGGATAAATAAAAAGACCATATCTGATCAATAGCAGTCAAAGTCTGGTCACTAGGAAGTGACCTAGCAACCCGAAAAAGCGCTTTAGTTGACGCAAAGAACTGAAAAGATATCTAAAAATGATATTCAAAAACATCAAAAATTTTCAACATGAAGCATTGAAAAACTGTCTTTCTTGTTCCTCTATTAAAAAAAACAATCTTCTTTCCACTTTTATGGTCACCTCGGGAGTTGACTACCGTGCACCGGGTGCGGTCTAAAAGTCCTTGGGGGCAATTTTACAATTCAAGAATTTGAATTGTATTGGGGCGCTATGTTTTTCTAAGATCTTTTCACACATTTTCATGACGTTTGAAGTCAAATTGGAATAATGATTTTAGTCAGAAAACAAGAAAGGGAGCCATAAAGCGAGCGGTTTTGCGGCGTAATTTTTTTGCTCCTATTTTAAAGTAGAGTGAAAAAACGGTGTCTGAACAAAAGTTCGTTTTCTCGCTAGTAACATTTTTGTCAAAATGCGAAAATTTCACTTTATTTTTTACTGTTTTTTCTAGTTTTAGACCCTTTTTTCCTAAATGGTTTTTCCAATCAATTCATAGTTCATTTTAGACCTAGTTTTTTGTCTGAACCAATTTTCCATTTCTCGCTGGTGGATTTCTGCTGACATGCGGCCTTTTGACTATGATTTTCTTTTTTTTACTTTGTTGATCTGATTTTTTTCAGAAAAGGTTTTCCCGATTCACTCATAGTTTGGGGTCTAGTTTCAGGTCTAGTTTTTTTGTTTGGTCAATAAGAAACCTTTGAATTGTACGTCACGTCTTGTCCAGCTATTTTTTATAATTGATTTCCTCAAAACCCATATGAGTTCATTTAAAGTATAAGTAGTATGCTCATCTGCTATATGACTGGAAGGGGGGGTCCGGACCCCCCCCCCTGCAAAGAACTTTACCACCGAAAAACTGATTTTCTCTCAGTGAAATAAAGTTTTTTGTATAAGTTTCACCAGTCTGAGAGACTTTTCTTGTGATACGTTGACTGGTGAAACTTAAACAAAAAACTTGATTTCACTTAGAGAAAATCAGTTTTTCGGTGGTAAAGTTCTTTGCAAAGAGGGGTGTCCGGACCCCCCTCCCTCCAGTCATATAGCAGCTGCCAGTTGCTGGTGTGCTGGCGCTAAGGCAACCTAGAGCAGTTCCTCATTTGCTCAGCGACCAAAACTCATTTTCCATAGAACTAAAATTTTCCTTTAAGGCCTCAAACTTATTTGCGACTTACTTACTCTTTGCGAAATTTCAAAAATTTTTGAAGTCCTAAAATGGTCTGCTGAAGTGGATTTTGCGCTATGAAAGAGCACTCAAAAGTGTTTTTTTGTCGACTTCACTTTTTTTCACCCATGCAGTATAGGGGTCGAAACATACAAAAATTTCATATTTGGAAGTCCTAAAATGGTCTGAAATGGATATTGCGCTATGAAAGAGCACTCAAAAGTGATTTTTGTGGACTTCATTTTGTTCAGCCAAGTAGGACCGGAACAACTCAGTTTCTGAAATAGTCTGAAATAAGTCAAGAGCAGTCAGAAGCAGTTTTTGTTGACAATACTTTTGCAAATGTACAGTATGATGTGGAAAGCTTGTCTATATTTTTTATGTACATGTGTAACTATGTATGTTTCTATCAAAACAAGTACGTATATTTGCTTGCATATGTTCAAAATTGTATTTTTTATGTATGAATGAACAATTGAAAGAAAGGAAAGAATGAAATTTTTATGTATAAGAATCTAATTAGCCACTTTATCAATTAAGCAAGAACAAACACAAACTAAGGATCCGTGGGTGGTTGCTAGAAACAGCTTCAGAAATGTATAGGTCTTATTTGCGTATTGGTAATAGCAGTAATGGATATTGCGTGCTGGGACTGAAATATTAAACAATAGCGAAACGCATCTTCAGTAAACGCTTCCGATAAATTCAATTATTGAGCACTGCAAGTAAGGAACCAGAGCACCTCAAGCAACCAAAAATCAAAAACGTTCTTTATAATGTCTTCTTGGATCAAATTTACTGCGTTCAGTAACCCTGTTTTAATATTTTGGAATACTTATTGTTCTGTCCAAGTTTTAAAATGAGATTACCGTAACGATATTTCATAAAGCATCGGAAAGAAGTAAATCCAAAGGAATCTGAAATTAAAAAGAGCAGAGTCTTTTTAGCATATAATTGGGCTCAGCAGTCTGGCGAACATATTGGAATTTAACACAACAAAACTGCTACCTACTACTGCTACTGCCTAATACTGCTACCTACAACTACTATCTACAATTAGTACCTACTACTACTGCTACCTACTAGTACTGGATACTAGTACTGTTACAAGTAAACCTCTACTAGATACTACTACTAACTACTACAATTACTTATTGTTTCTAAGTTACACTAGTACCTACTACTACTTGCTTTTAAAACCTTCAAAAATTACCTATTATTTAAAAACTATCTACAACAATGTGTTTCTGTTTTTCTAAAAAATGAAAACATTTCTTATCTCTAGAGACTCGTTGAGCATAAACAACAGAAGCCTTTATCTATCTCGAAGTAATGTGTCCTGACTGACACAGACCGATAGAGTTTACCCGCCAATAATTTCAACAAATCTTTAAGTGTTTGAAGATTTTTCAAAGATATAAAAAACGCTGAAGCTTTGTTGTATACATTAACTCAGTAATTTTCAACTCAATGTTAATTTGTTAATTAACAATTAAAAGATCCATGGTCTGATATATCAGGTTGATTTTTAATTAAATAAATCAATGTAGGGTTTTACTGTTTAGCGAACCAGTCTAATTTAAGAACTTCAAATAAGTTTTATTGCTATGTTCTTTTTTTAAACTGCAAATTTTGTATACTTTTTTCACTTATGAGGGATCAGTCATAAACTTAAGTCTTTTGTTCAAATGCTGTTTTTTTGTTTACTCAATGTATGACGTCTGATTCCATTTGCAATTATTTGATAGATATGAAACGCAAACTTTTTCAAATTTTCTAATATGAAGGATTGTATAGCGAAACATTGACTGGTTCACAATGGCGTTGCACTATGTCTATTTATAATATCAACTTTATAGAAAAACGCTTGCTTCAAAGTGCTTCAAAAATTCCTTAGTGTGTACCTTAATGGAAACAAACACTTTACAACGTACCTACTTTATCCAAAAAACTGAGGTTTTACTCTAAATAGTTGATTTCGTATGTTTATTCAGAGTCACCTGTTGTTACAGTTGCCAGGTATTACACTTTTTCTGAATCCTTACGTTTCAAAAATTTTAATAGACTGAATATTTGAATTGGGATAGCTTGCCAGAATGACATGTGTTAGTTGAATTTCATATTAACCTTAGCTTCGGCTCAGGATGTGTTCACAGCTAAGCCTGTAATTGTGATCTTGCTATTCATTAAAATTTTAGCGCTACATGATTTTGCAATTTTTGTTATATTAACTTCTTCCTAATTTTATTGATTTTCATTTGGTCATTGTTTATCTGAAGAAAATTAAAAATAAATCAACCTCATGAAACGTTTCTCAACAAAATTAATTGAAACAGTCTTGTTGGATTTGAGAGCTCAAACAAAAACCTTAAATTTAGGTGTCTAGCTGAGCAAATGTTGTTTGTGTTCAATGTCTGCTTACACTCAATGGGCGCCAAATGGTTCCAGAGAAGTACTTTTTGTGGAATATGAAACAAAATTCTTCTTTATTAGTGTTCAAAACTAAACAACCAGAGACGGTATTGTGTCTGAATTTGTGACCTAAAAATACTATTCAAGGATAGTTGACTTTGAGAAAAAGACTACTTTTAGTATTCAAAACTCAATAAATGGTGACTGTGTAACTTTGAATTACCAAATATAAAAAATGTGAAAACTTGGCCTATCGCTCTATTTAAATGTCAAAGTTTGAATTTGAGTTTGAGTTTGTGATCTAAAAATAGTATTCAAGGGATAATTACGTCATAAGAGTTGAGTTGTGTTATAAAGTTGCAAACGCAAAACAATTGAAACACTTTCTCACAATCTACTTAAACTACAGCTATATATGTGTCAAAAAAGCGAAGGAGACCTTTTGGTTTTACTAAGCTTTTTGATATAGTTTACTATAATTTATAGACTATATTCACATGGTCTATTATGCAATCTTTACTGCACGAGTTCTACAAGCATTCCTGACGACTATAATTTTGCATTTATCTGTAGAAAAGAACAGAAAAACGCATGATTTTCAGAAATCAGCAGTGTTGACATATTTTACCATTATTTCTTGAAAAGAGCGGTCAGTGCAACTTCTTAAATGATTAATTTTCTCTGAAAAATGTTCAGCTAATGAACTTTTAATATTGCAAAATATCTAATATGGAGATACTTTTAAGTCATGACCACATTAGGTAACAGTTAACACAACTAACTTTTTTTTGTATCTGGTTTTGACGATAGCTTTTCCAAAGGGTTTCTATGTTTTCAAACGTTTGTTTGTTATGGATCCTATGAAGAGTCGATTTGAGTTCTTTCAACTGAGTCAAAGACAAAAAAACAACTGTCAAAAAACAAATCTTGATTACAGAGGCATTTAGGCTACTTTGATTTCCAGGTTTTTTAATGCAGTATTTTAATTTTCTCTGAGCTTAAACAATGTGAGAAATATGTAAAACAGTCTCTTAGAAAACTTCCTAGAATTTTTCTACTATCTGTTTTGCTAAATAACACGAGTGTCAAAGAAACCATTGTAATTTAACATGATTTCTATCTTCATGAAAGTTTGTATCCTCTATAACAATAAATTGTAGAATCATTATGTACAAGAAAAAGTTTTTTTCACGATTAATCATAAAGCAAATCCTTAGTCTTCAATGAAGCTTTTTTGATCTGCATTTTACGCTATGAAAAACGAATCAGCGGTATCTTAGGCAGTATAAAACATTTTTTTCATGGCGTTCAAAAAAAGAAACCGCAAAAAAAATAACAAAGGTAAGAAAAGAAACGTTTTCCACGTTAATTTTGTTTTTTACTTGAAAGTCTTAAAATAAAACAATGCCTAGCTGACGTAAAAAAGATTTAGATTATGCAAAACAAAGTTTTATAAGACTTCCTTGTCCAACAAATGTTTATGTATAAGCTGATTTTTCATTAATACTTCAACAAATTTGTACTTTTAGGACCTCAATAGTTTGCCTGGAGGAAACTCATAAAAGAACAGACAAGTATTCACTTCTTGAATTTATTGGAAATTTCGTTCTGATACGTTAAACGCTTACTATTCTTTATACCATAGCTTTATGGATTAACGAAGTTTTGCGTCCACGTTAATGAATACTTAGGTTTAAAAATTTTATGAATTACTTAAATGACATATTGAAATTCTTCAAATTGACACATAGCTTTAAAAGCTACTTAGTGAATTCTGTGAAAACCAAATGTTTCATGAAAATGATAAGTTGTTGCACATGTATACAGAAAGCAATAGTGCATACTTACGTCTATGGTTCAGATTGAGCCTTTGAGCGAAACATGTTTTTAATCTACTAACAGAAAACGTTAGCCGGGAACTTCTTATCGTTCCTCAAAATAAACCACGTCAATACTAAGCAAAATGAATATTATTGTACAAATAACTTGATATTAAACGCACGACTTAGAACCAGTTACTATATAACCTACAAGCAATTATAACCATGGAAGTCAAACAATAGGGCCAATAGATGAATTTAAATGAATTTGATTTGTCCTGTTTATTCAATTGCTTTATTTAAGTTAACGTTATTTTGCTTAACTGGAGAACACTGTGTGTCGAAATGTATTCTGTAATAAACAATCGCAAGCCTATGTACTCACTCTGTTTTTATCGCAACGTTTGCTGCAACACAGTAGAGTACATGTATATACGCCTTCTTGATCACAGACAAGAGAATTATTAAGCAAACTAAAAAAAGTGCTTTTAGCCGAAAATATTATAAAAGAATTTTGCATAGCAGACTGAACTTCTCACAAAATAGGTATTTTTATTCAAAAAAATCAAGTGGTCAGGTTGAATTTTTGATTCAACCCGTGACTTGTAAGAGAACCGGAGTGAAAAGAGCCGATTTAAAAGAGAGCCGATATTTTATTTAAATTATTAGTTGATAATTTAAGATAAATTTTGTGGCCAATTAAATTGGCTTCTCAAATGAGACTACTAAATTTTTCACCAATCATAACCGAGTATTTGAGAACATTTAGTATCTCCTAGTATAGACACTGAAAGCGAATTAAAAAAAAATTATCTTGAAACCATCGCGGACCATGGCCATGCCTCAGAGGCTCTTGGGACTTGATATGAAACTATCATAATTGAACATGAGACCAATTAACCCACTCGAGTACTTTTCTTAGTAATCAACTAACAATTTAGGTTAATTAACAGCAACCTTTTGATTTCGGCTATTTAAATAAAGTTGCGGCGTTTTCTAACGTTAGCTCTTTATAACGTTGACTCTCTTGCGCATATCCGTTTCAACTTTTTCAGAACAATAATCTACGGTTTGGGGATCCTACTCTAAAATAAATTTCTGACTTTCTACTCCTTTGAACAGGCCAAATACTGTTTCCTGTTTCTCTGACGTGGATAATGTTGAATCAACAAACTGTAGTTTAAAGGAGTGAGTTTGCAACTACTATTTTGGATAGTAAGCATACACAATAAAGTTTAATAATGCACAGCATTTCAAAACAGGTTATAATGGAAAGAATTCAATACTGAAAACCAACGTCTAGTTCATAAACTTTAATCAACAAGAATTTTTCAGTTCTAGTTGTTATTGTCGCATGAACACCTCACATTTTCATCGAACCTTATTCTTTTTTGAAAATTTCCACTATGAAATACATATTCTCGAACTGCACGAAAATGGCTCCTCTTTTGTAGAGCATTGTTAGACGATAGCTCAAGGCTAATTTTCTAGAAGTTTTTTTCAGTTTTTGAGTTTTCTTAAGAAGACTAGGGAATCGTTCTAAGATGAAAGATATCACACTCTTTCTGCTATCATCGGATGTGGATGATGTAGTATGATCAATTTTATCGTGTATAGTGGTTAGTTGGGTTTCAATTCTGCATGATTCGAGCTTTTCCACAGATTTTCTAAATTTTCTAAAGCAGCGAAGTTTTCTTAATGGCTCCTGAAGAGGGGCATACTTTCGAAATCGTATCTGCGCAAAATCTGCGCAAAATGTCCATGGGAAGTGATCCTATGTCAGAAGTCAAAGGATTAGGTATATGCTGAGAAGTTACTTTAGTTTCCGAGGGGGTTGAGTTGTTGATAAAGTCTTCTTCTTCGGTTATATTAGGTAATTTAGTAACAAAGTCAATAAATTTTTTGGGTATGAGGCAATGATCGAAGGTAGTCCAGCTTGAAAATGAACTGTCCTTCCTTTGTTTTATAAAGGCAATTTTGTTTTCATATCGAGTTTGATAGACAATTGTTCGCTGAAACGAGCCTTCAAATTGCGTTAGGATATGATACATTATAAGTTATAAACCGGCTGTTGAGTTTTGGGTTTTGGCATACACTAACTGAATGAAATACAAGTCAAGAATGAAAACGCTAAAATGTTATTTTGAGAAGCCAGTCATTCAGTTCAGAGTAAATTCGAACTGTTGTCTGGGATGTTAGCATTCGTTCTATTAGCCTAATTAGCAAAATAGTTTCCGATGAATACCAATAACATTTCGAGGAGGCCTTAGTTGTTAAAGCTGCTAGACTAATTCTTGTTCGTTTTCATTTGTAAAATGGATTGAAGACATTGACCTTTCAAGTTTTTGATAGGTTTTCAAGATTTGATTGCTAAGCATAGAGCAGAAGAATTGCACTGTGCGTGTGCGAAGTTCAGTCTGCTCTGCAAAATTCTTGTATAATATTTTCGGCTAAAAGCACTTTTATTAGTTTGCTTAAGTATTCTCTTGTCTGTGATCAAGAAGGCGTATATACGTGTACTCTACTGTGTTGCAGCAAACGTTGAGATAAAAAAGAGAGTGCGTACATAGGCTTGCAATTGTTTATTACGGAATACATTTCGACGCACAGTGTGCTCCATTTAAGCAAAATAACGTTAACTTAAATAAAGCAATTCAATAAACAGGACAAATCAAATTCATTTAAACTCCCCTATTGGCCCTATTGTTTAACTTCCATGGTTATAATTGCTTCTAGGTTATATAGTAACTGGATCTAAGTCGAACGTTTAAAACCAAGTTATTTGTACAATATTAATGATTTTGTTTAGTATTGACGTGGTTTATTTTGAAGAACGATAAGAAGTTCCCGGCTAACGTTTTCTGTTAGTAGATAACAAACATGTTTCGCTCAAAGGCTCAATCTGAACCATAGACGTAGGTATGCACTTTTGCTTTCTGTATACATGTGCAACAACTTGTCTTTGTCATGGAACATTTGGTTTTCACAGAATTCACTCAGTAGCTTTTAGAGCTATGTGTCAATTTGAAGAATTTCAATATGTCATTTAAATAATTCATAAAATTTTTAAATCTAAGTATTCATTAACGTGGACGCAAAACTTCGTTAATCCATAAAGCTATGGTATCAAGAATAGTAAGCGTTTAACGTATCAGAACGAAATTTCCAATAAATGCAAGAAGTGAATACTTGTCTGTTCTCTTATGAGTTTCTTCCAGGAAAACTATTGAGGTCCTAAAAGTACAAATTTGTTGAAGTATTAATCAAAAATCAGCTTATGCATAAACATTTGTTTGACAAGGAAGTCTTATAAAACATTGTTTTGCATAATCTAAATCTTTTTTATGTCAGCTAGGCATTGTTTTATTTTAAGACTTTCAATTAAAAAACAAAATTAACGTTGAAAACGTTCCCCTTCTTACATTTGTTAATTTTTTGGTTCCGTTAGGCGGTTTCCTTTTTTGAACGCCACGAAAAAAATGTTTTTATACTGCCTGTGATACCGCTGATTCGTTTTTCATAGCGTAAATTGCAGATCAAAAAAGCTTTATTGAAGACTAAGGTTTTGCTATATGGTTACTCGTGAAAAAAGACTTTTTTCTTGTACATAATGTTTCTACAATTTATTGTTATAGAGGATAAAAACTTTCATGAAGATAGAAATCATGTTAAATTACAATGGTTTTTATTGACAATCGTGGCATTTAGCAAAACACATAGTAGAAAAATTCCAACTGGAACTTTTTTCTAAGAGACTGTTTTGAATATTTCTCACATTGGTTAAGCTCAGAGAAAATTAAAATACTGCATTAAAAAACCTGGAAACTAAATTAGCCTAATTGCCTCTATAATCAGGATTTGTTTTTCCACAATTATTTTTTTGTCTTTGACTCAGTTGAAAGCACTCAAATCGACTCTTCATGGGATCCATAACAAACACACGTATGAAAACATAGAAACCCTTTTGCAACGATATCATCAAAACGAGATACACAAAGGCAAAAAATACTTATTAACACATAGACAAGTAAAACACTAATTTCCGAAAACAATGAATACTTTAAACTTTGAACTTAATGTACTATGGATAGCAGGGTTTTAACTCTGGAACCTTTTCCAAATTGACCAAAAGAATGTAGAAATGTACTTGTTAGTTTGACGATGGCATCAAAGCGCGTAAATTGATTTCTACTGTCTGTGATGAGGGTTTTTATCGCAGCAAAAATCACAGTTAGTTGTGTTAACTGTTACCTAATGTGGTCATGACTTAAAAGTATCTCCATATTAGATATTTTGCCATATTTAAAGTTCATTAGCCGAACATGCTTCAGAGAAAATTAATCATTTAAGAAGTTGCACTGACCGCTCTTTTCAAGAATTAATGGTAAAATATGTCAACACTGCTGATTTCGGAAAATCATGCGTTTTTTCTGTTCTTTTCTACAGAAAAATGCAAAATTATAGTCTTCAGGAATGCTTGTAGAACTCGTGCAGTGAAGATTGCATAATAGACCATGTGAATATAGTCTATAAATTATAGTAAACTATATCAAAAAGCTTAGTAAAACCAAAAGGTCTCCTTCGCTTTTTTGACACATATATAGCTGTAGTTTAAGTAGATTGTGAGAACGTGTTCCAATTGTTTTGCGTTCGCAACTTTGTAACTCAGCTCAACTATTATGACGTAATTATCCCTTGAATACTATTTTTAGATCACAAACTCAAATTCAAACTCAAACTTTGACTTTTAAATAGAGCGATAGGCCAAGTTTTCACATTTTATTATATTTGGTAATTCAAAGTTACACAGTCTCCAATTATCACAAAAGTCAATTATCCTTGAATAGTGTTTTTAGATTACAGATTCAGAGACAATCTCAAAACTTCCATTTTTATGTAGACTGATTGACCAAGCATCACCATTTTGTTATGCTTGCTTATCGAAATCCATACCGCCTCCGATTGTTGAGTTTTGAACACTAATAAAGAAGAATATTGTTTCATATTTCGCGAAAAGTACTTCTCTGGAACCATTTGGTGCCCATTGAGTGTAAGCAGAGGTTGAAAACAATAAAATTTGTTCGCCTAGACACCTTAATTTAAGGTTTTTGTTTGAGCTCTCAAATCCAACAAGACTGTTTCACATAATTTTGTTGAGAAACGTTTCATGAGGTTGATTTATTTTTAATTTTCTTCAGATAAACAATGACCAAAGGAAATTCAATAAAATTAGGAAGAAGTTAATATAACAAAAATTGCAAAATCATGCAGCGCTAAAATTTTAATGAATAGCAAGATTACAATTACAGTCTTAGCTGTGAACACATACTGAGCCGAAGCTAAGGTTAATATGAAACTCAACTAACACATGTCCTTCTGGCAAGCTATCCCAGCAGTTTCAGTCTATACAAATTTTTGAAACGTAAGGTTTCAGAAAAAGTTGTGTAATACATGACAACTGTAACAACAAGTGACTCTGAATAAACATACGAAATCAACTATATAGAGTAAAACCTCAGTTTTTTGGTTAATGTAGGTACGTTGTAAAGTGTTTGTTTTCCTTAAGGTACACACTATGGAATTTTTGAAGCAAGAATGATTCTATAAAGTTGATAATATAAATAGGCATAGTGCAACGCCATTGTGAACCAGTCAATGTTTACGCTACACAATCCTTCATATTAGAACATTTGAGAAAGTTTGCGTTTCATATCTATAAAATAATTGCAAATGGAATCAGACGTCATACTTTGAATAAAAAAACACCATTTGAACGAAAGACTTAAGTTTATGACTGATCCATCATAAGTAAAAAAAAAGTATCATAGCAATAAAACTTATTTGAAGTTCAATAACGTTAACTTAAATAAAGCAATTGAATAAACAGGACAAAACAAATTTATTTAAATTCACCTATTGGCCTTCTTGTTACACGTTCATGGTTACAATTCCTTCTAGGTTATATAGTAACTGGTCCTAAGTCGTACGTTTAATATCAAGTTATTTGTACAATAGTATTGATTTTGCTTAGTATAGACGTGGTTTATTTTGAGGAACGATAAGAAGTTCCCGGCTAACGTTTTCTGTTAGTAGATAACAAATATGTTTCGCTCAAAGACTCAATCTGAACCATAGACTTAAGTATGCACTAGTGCTTTCTGTATTCATGTGCAACAACTTGTTTTTGTCATGCAACATTTGATTTTCACAGAATTCACCCAGTAGCTTTTAAAGCTAGGTGTCAAATTGAAGGAAATCAATATGTTTTTTAAGTAATTCATAAAAATCTTAAAACATAAGCATTCATTAACACGGACGCAAATCATCGTTATTTCATAAAGCAATGGTATCCAGAATAGTAAGAGTCTAACGTATTAGAACGAAGTTTCCAACAAATGCAAGAAGTGAATACTTGGCCTTATGGGTTTCCTCCTGGGCAAACCATTGAGGTTCTAAAAGTACAAATTTGTTAAAGTATTAATGAAAAATCAGGTTGTTCATAAAGATTTGTTTGACAAGGAAGTCTTAAAAAGCTTTGTTTTGCATAATCTAAATATTTTTTATGTCAGCTAGGCATTGTTTTAAGTCTTTCAAATAAAAAAACAAAGTTAACGTGGAAAACGTTTCTTTTTCTACCGTTGTTAATTTTGCAGTTCCTTTAGGGGTTTCCTCCTTTGAGCGCCACGAAAAAAATGTTTACATATTACCTGTGAGAACGCTGATTCGTATTTCATAGAGTAAATTGCAGATTAATCAAGCTTTATTGAAGATTAAGCTTTTGCTATATGATTACTCGTGAAAAAAAATTTTTTATTGTACATAATGATTCTATCATTTATTGTTATAGAGGATACAAACTTTCATGAAGATAGAAATCATTATAAATTACAATGGTTTTTATTCACAATAGTGTCATTTAGCAAAACACATAGTAGTAAAAATTCCACCTGGAGCTTTTTTATGAGAAAGTTTTACATATTTCTCACATTGTTTAAGCTTTGAGAAAATTAGAATATTACATTAAAAAACCTGGAAGTCAAATTAGCCTAATTGCCTCTATAATAAGGATTTGTTTTTTGACAGTTGTTTTTTTGTCTTTGACTCAGTTGAAAGAACTCAAATCGACTCTTCATAGGATCCATAACAAACAAACGTTTGAAAACATAGAAACCCTTTGGGAAAGATACCATCAAAACCAGGTACACAAAGCCAAGAATACTTATTAACACATAGAAAAGTAAAACACTAATTTCCAAAAATTTTGAATACTTTAAACTTTGAACTCAATGTACTATGGATAGCAGGGTTTTAACACTGGAACCTTTTCCGAATTGACCAAAAGAATGTTGAAATGTACTTTTCTGTTTGACGAAGGCATCAAAGCGCCTTATATGATTTCTACTGTCTGTGTTGACGGTTTTTATGGTAGCAAAAAATCACAGTTAGTTTTGTTAACTGTTACCTAATGTGGTCATGACTTAATGTGGTCATGGTATCTTTCCCTTTGGGAAAGATACCATCAAAACCAGGTACACAAAGCCAAGAATACTTATTAACACATAGAAAAGTAAAACACTAATTTCCAAAAATTTTGAATACTTTTAACTTTGAACTCAATGTACTATGGATAGCAGGGTTTTAACACTGGAACCTTTTCCAAATTGACCAAAAGAATGTTGAAATGTACTTTTCAGTTTGACGAAGGCATCAAAGCGCCTAATCTGATTTCTACTGTCTGTGTTGACGGTTTTTACGGTAGCAAAAAATCACAGTTAGTTTTGTTAACTGTTACCTAATGTGGTCATGACTTAAAAGTATCTCCATATTAGATATTTTACATTATTTAAAGTTCTTTAGCCGAACATTCTTCAGAGAAAATTAATCATTTAAGATGTTGCACTGACCACTATTTTCAAGAATTACTGCTAAAACATGTCAACACTGCTGATTGCGGAAAATCATGCGTTTTTTCTGTTCTTTTCAACAGAAAACTGCAAAATTATAGTAATCAGGAATGCTTGTAGAACTCGTGCAGTAAAGATTACATAATAGACCATGTGAATATGGTCTATATAATATAGTAAACTATATCAAAAAAGCTTAGTAAAACCAGAAGGTCTCCTTCGCTTTTTTGACACATATATAGCTGTAGTTTAAGTAGATTGTGAGAACGTGTTTCAATTGTTTTGTGTTCGCAACTTTATAACACAACTCAACTATTATGACGTAATTATCCCTTGAATACTAATTTTAGATCACAAACTCAAACTCAAACTCAAACTTTGACTTTTAAATAGAGCGATAGGCCAGGTTTTCACAATTCATTATATTCAAAGTTATACGGTCACCGATTATTGTGTATTCAGTACTAAAAGTAGTCTTTTTTCAAAGTCAATTATCCTTGAATAGTGTTTTTAGATCACAAATTCAGACACAATTTCAAATCTTCCATTCTTATGTAGACTGATTGACCAGGCATCACCATTTTGTTATACTTGCTTATCGAAATCCATACCGCCTCCGATTGTTGAGTTTTGAACACTAATAAAGAGGAATATTGTTTCATATTTCGCGAAAAGTACTTCTCTGGAACCATTCGGTGCCCATTGAGTGTAAGCAGAGGTTGAAAACAAAACAAAATTTGTTCGCCTAGACACCTAAATTTAAGGTTTTTGTTTGAGCTCTCAAATCCAACAAGACTGTTTCACTTAATTTTGTTAAGAAACGTTTCATGAGGTTGATTTATTTTTAATTTTCTTCAGATAAACAATGACCAAATGAAATTCAATAAAATTAGGAAGAAGTTAATTTAACAAAAATTGCAAAATCATGTAGCGCTAAAATTTTAATGAATAGCAAGATTACAATTACAGTCTTAGCTGTGAACACATCCTGAGCCGAAGCTAAGGTTAAAATGAAACTCAACTATTACATGTCCTTCTGGCAAGCTATCCCAGCAGTTTCAGTCTATACAAATTTTTGAAACGTGAGGATTCAGAAAAAGTTGTTTAATGCATGACAACTGTAACAACAAGTGACTCTGAATAAACATACGAAATCAACTCTATAGAGTAAAACCTCAGTTTTTTTGTTTAATGTAGGTACGTTGTAAAGTGTTTGTTTCCCTTAAGGTACACACTATGGGATTTTTGAAGCAAGAATGATTATATAAAGTTGATAATATAAATAGGCATAGTGCAACGCCATTGTGAACCAGTCAATGTTTACGCTATACAATCCTTCATTTAGAAAATTTGAAAAAGTTTGCGTTTCATATCTATAGAACAATTGCAAATGGAATCAGACGTCATACATTGAATAAACAAAAAACAGCATTTGAACAAAAGACTTAACTTTATGACTGATACCTCATAAGTGAAAAAAGTATACAAAATTTGCACTTCAAAAAAAACATAGCAATAAAACTTATTTGAAGTTCTTAAAATTAGACTGGTTCGCTAAACAGTAAAACCCTACATTGATTTATTTAATTAAAAATCAACATGATATATCATACCATGGATTTTTTAATTGTTATTTAACAATTTAACATTGAGTTGAAACTTACTGAGTTAATGTATACGACAGAGCTTCAGCGTTTTCAATATCTTTGAAAAAACTTCAAACAATTAATGATTTGTTGAAATTATTGGGTCAGTGAAATTGTTGAAATTATTGTGTCAGTCAGGACACATTACTTTGAGATAGATAAAAGCTTCTGTTGTTTATGCTCAACGAGTCTCTGGAGATAAGAAATGTTTTCATTTTTTTGAAAAACAGAAATACATTGTTGTAGATAGTTAGTAAACAATAGGTAATATTTGAAGGTATTAAATGGAAGTAGTAGTAGGTACTAGTGTAAATTAGAACCAATAAGTAATTGTAGTAGTTAGTAGTAGTATCTAGTAGAGGTTTACTTGTAATAGTACTAGTATCCAGTACTAGTAGGTAGCAGTAGTAGTAGGTACTAATTGTAGATAGTAGTTGTAGGTAGCAGTATTAGGCAGTAGCAGTAGTAGGTAGCAGTTTTGTTTTGTTAAACTCCAATATGTTCACCAGACTGCTTATCCCAATTATATGTTATAAGGACTCTGCTCCTTTTAATTTCAGATTCCTTGGATTTACCTCTTTCCGATGCTCTATGAAATATCGTTACGGTAATCTCCTTTTAAAACGTGGACAGAACAATAAGTAATCCAAAATATTAACACAGGGTTACTGAACGCAGTAAATTTGATCCAAGAAGACATTATAAAGAACGTTTTTGATTTCTGGTTGCTTGAGGTGCTCTGGTACCTTACTTGCAGTGTTCAATAGTTGAATTTATCGGAAGCACTTACTGAAGATGTGTTTTGCTGTTGTTTATTATTTCAGTCCTAGCACGCAATATCCATTACTGCTATTGCCAATACGCAAACAAGACCTATACATTTCTGAAGCTGTTTCTAGCAACCACCCACGGATCCTTAGTTTGTGTTTGTTCTTGCTTAATTGATAAAGTGGCAAATTAAATTTGAAAATTTTAGCGCTTTTTACAGTTCCATGCAAACTACTCTTCTTGTACATCATTACACTTTTTGTCTGATTCAAGCTCTTGATGAATTCCTATCATTCAACTTTATTTAACCAAAAAGTTCAGCTGCTCCTGCATATCATAGTTTTTCCACCAACTTTTTCGGTTTTTTACAGAGTTTAGTCTTGTTACTTAGCTCAATTTATTGTATATCTCTCAACAATTCATCTCATATATATTTTTCCTGTAAATAATCTTGCTCATTCCTAGACGGGTAGCTGAATAAGTGTAGAGAAATTTGTTCAAAAGAGCATGCTCGGAACATCAAAAAGTTGTTTTTGTCTTCTGTGTTGCAACATTTTATCATTTTCTTGCCAAGGATTAAAATACAAAGAGCATGAATTAAATTTTTTTTCTGTAAAAAATCTGGATAGTTTTTAATATGGTAGCTAGATAGTTGTATAAAATTCAGTTTTCAAATAGCATGCTCAGAACATCAAAAAACTGTTGTCGTCTTTGGTTGTGACATTTTGCTTGCCAATGTTTAATGGACAGAGTTTATCAACGCTGAAGGTCAAAATCTGTTTGCAAGATATAATATTATTGGATCGTGCAGAAAAATAACGACTTATTTCTAGGCAATTAAATTGCCCTCCAGGGACTTATCTCCCTCTCTCTCTCTCTCTCTCTCTCTCTCTCTCTTGTCTGACATGCAAGCATATAAATACATTCAGACATATATACATTTTCGAAAAATCTTGAAATTTTTGTATGCTTCGACCCCCATACTGCATAGGTGAAAAAAGTGAAGTCAACAAAAAATCACTTCTGAGTGCTTTTTCATAGCGCAAAATCCATTCCAGACCATATTAGGACTTCAAAAAATTTTGGAATTTTTTTCTCAAAAATATGAAAATTTTGTATGTTTCGACCCCTATACTGCATAGGTGAAAAAAGTGAAGTCAACAAAAAATCACTTCTGAGTGCTTTTTCATAGCGCAAAATCCATTTCAGACCATATTAGGACTTCGAAAAATTTTGGAATTTTTTTCTCAAAAGTTTGAAAATTTTGTATGTTTCGGCCCCCCGTACCTTATATGTGAAAAAAAGTAAATTCAACAAAAAATCACTTTTGAAGGCTCTTTCATAGCGCAAAATCCATTTCAGACCATTTTAGGACATCGAAAAACTTACAAAAATTTTCGAAAAATCTTGAAATTTTTGTATGTTTCGACCCCCATACTGCATAGGTGAAAAAGGTGAAGTCAACAAAAAATCACTTCTGAGTGCTTTTTCATAGCGCAAAATCCATTCCAGACCATATTAGGACTTCAAAAAATTTTGGAATTTTTTTCTCAAAAATATGAAATTTTTGTATGTTTCGACCCCTATAATGCATGGGTGAAAAAAGTGAAGTCAACAAAAAAAAACACTTTTGAGTGCTCTTTCATAGCGCAAAATCCATTTCAGCAGACCATTTTAGGACTTCGAAAATTTTTGAAATTTTTGAAATTTTTGAAGTTTTGCAAATGGGGAACTGCTCTAGGTTGCCCTAGCGCCAGCACACCAGCAACCGGCAGCTGCTATATGACCGGAGGGAGGGGGGTCCGGACACCCCTCTCTGCAAAGAACTTTACCACCGAAAAACTGATTTTCTCTCAGTGAAATCAAGTTTTTTGTTTAAGTTTCACCAGTCAACGTATCACAAGAAAAGTCTCTCAGACTGGTGAAACTTATACAAAAAACTTTATTTCACTGAGAGAAAATCAGTTTTTCGGTGGTAAAGTTCTTTGCAGGGGGGGTGCTGACCCCCCCCCCCCTCCAGTCATATAGCAGATGAGCATACTACTAGTATATGAATAAATGAAAAAACTTCCAAAAGTGTACAAAAATTGCCACACAGCCAAATTACTGATTATGTTTAAACCGTCTTCACGGTGTCATTAATGTAAGTAATTTTTTTTCGATAAAGTTCAATATCTTTTTTGGTCTTCTTTCACAGTTTATTAACAGTGTTAGTTTTTCTAAAGTAACTGTAATTTTGAATGACTTCGTGACAACAACTGTTAATAAAAATGGTTTTTGAAATGTTTTAAACACAGAAAGAGGAAAAAGAACGGCTAAAAGTCTTTCATTAATTGCGAAACTGTAACACAAACAAACCTTGTTATGGAGTTGTTGGATTTACCCAAATACGGTAGGAAAACTGAGCCAGATTGATGAATTAGCTAAAATTAGATTCTGATTGAATATCATCTGTATGAGTCTGGCCGTTAAAACACATCCCAACCGGTGTTTTTATTGAAGGGTCAAACAAACCTGCGCTTACAATAATTTTTCTATGCAACAACATTAGAGCTGTGATTTTGTATTTGGCGCCATTTATTCTTATGTAATTGATAAAAGAGTTCGGCAGAAATCTGTCTCAAAAGATTAGCAATATGCTTTTATATCTTCAAACTACAAACAAAGCAATAGGTACAATTTTGAAACCTCAGTCATCTAGAGGCGCTATCAAAATTCTGTTCTCAAAGATCAATTATATGATAACAGCATAGTAAAATTTTATGCTGTTACAATAATTGATAATTATAGTCTATTCCTTATTATGCAAGCAAAGACAGATGGGAATTACTGTTAGGGCGTTAATTAGCAGTAATTCTGGATTTGTAGAGCGATCTCGAATGTATGCATTCCACAAGTCTCTATGCAATCTTTTCAAAATGGGACCTGGTTTATCGCTTTTTCGAGTAACCTTTAGAAATTTAAATTTCGATAATAGTGCAGTTTCATCTATTTCATTTGACAATATAACCGCTACTTTTCCGGTAGAAACGAATCTTTCCTTCTTTTTCAGGATTAAATTGCAGTTTCAGGAATTCACGTTCAATTTATGTTTGCTGTGGACTGTTTGCAATTTCGCCTAAATAATGGATATATTATTTACTAAATGGGCTTTTATTTCGCTCTCTATGAGGCCGATAATAATTAGCATTACCTAAAATTTGATCTGATTACGTGAAAAACTTTTTTTATTCACCAAAAAGCACAAAATATTGAAACCGTATAAAAAATTTTTTAAATGCCTGAATAAAATTCTATTCAAAATTTTACACGAAAATTATTTTTTCATTATGCAATGACAATAAAAAAGTATATAATAGTAAAATATTGCGTTCAGTAATTTTTGGAAAAAAAATCAAAAAACCACCTCAGCCCAAAAACTCAAAATTAAGTATCACGCGACAACAATACTAGCGTCTGTTCTTGTATATTAAAGCTCATGCAACCTTGAGGCAAAAATACAGTGTTCACAATGTACGTTGAACATCAAAGATTTCATTTCCCAGAGGGTTTCACCCTAAATTTGAGCTAATCTTAACCCTGCGCCCAAAATAGTGGAAAAGAGCAAGGTGGTGGGCGGGTGGGCAAGTGCCACAGGGCTGAAGTTGGTGGGGGAGGGGGAGGGGGCTGTGGGTAAGCAGTACACTATTGGTTGGTACTACAATGGGTGGGTTTCACACAGGGAATTGGGTTATCTTGTGTCTTTCGCTGCGGGCTTTCAAGGGTATCTAATGGACTACTTAATGGGCTGTTAGAATTGTTTGCCCTTCAAAATGCTATCTATTAGCTCTGCATGGGCAAATTGTCTGGTTATAACTCAAATTTATTATCATGTTTGAGAGGAAAAGAGGCACAGGCAATTCACGCATTCAGGGCAGATAGCATTATTATTTTCCCAATAATTGCGCAATTACCAAAATTGATATAAGATGAATACCGCAGACTTCATTTTGTCTGAGCCAACTGTATGTATGCAATGAAGTATGTAATTGATGTGAAATTTGACCTCTTATACCCCGAAGCTGTTGTCAGTTTTGTCTGGTTGATCACACCCCTAAGCCTAGTCTGTGACTTTTGTCATTTTGTTGCAAAACCACCGTGATGCATTTTAAAAAATTCATAGATAGTAACATCGGGTGGTGAAAATCGTTCACTTTTGCAGAAATTGAGAGTAGTCACATTGAACAGTCTCTTGAAGAGCAATAAAAAACTGCTGCACCATAGAATGATGAAGTGATGGAATCCCGTGGATTTCAACTTCATTATTGGTATAACGTGTAAGGCACATACTTTTCGACTTGCAACACGAACAAAGATTTACCACACCAATACACACACACACACACACAAACCCACATACACACACACACACACACACATATATATATATATATATATATATATATATATATATATAATATGTATATATACATATACATATACATATATATATATACATATATATATATATATATATATATATATATATATATATAATATATATATATATATATATATATATATATATATATATATGACATGCGTTCCTGGTAGTATCTCTATAGGGTTTCAAATTTGAAAATACGCCTCGTACTAATTATTACAAGAGGCAATACGATCAAATAGCAGTGGATATGAAAATTGAAAATTGCAATTTCTCTTACAATTTCATACATGTTGCTCTCCACCTTACATTAGTTGCTTATAACATAAATTGTAGCTAATTTTTTATTCTGGATTTAGTTCTTCCATTTGTTGGTTTTATAACAAGAAGTTGCACACATCATGGTGCTGTAGCGGGGATAATGTTATCTACACGATTGTGTCTAAATACCATTTTTCGACTGTGGGAACATCCCTTTGAACGTTGTAAACAAAATTAAAAGATCAATCGGTGGTAATTTTCTCATTTATCCAGTAGACTGCTCCCACTCCGAAAAACAATGCCCGTTAGCAATCACCTTTAGCATACACAAAAATTTTGGATTGTAATAGCGTGCTGACAACACAGAGAGGTTTAATGTTGACGTCTTTTCTTAAAACTCAAAGAGGCGTCATGATTTTCTGTGTTACAAAGCGAGAATGCAAAAAGACCAATTATAATCTTTGAAAAGTTGTTTCAATTACCAAATTCAGAGAGCACACAAAAAGCAGTGGTCATTTTCTTTGTACATTCCTTTGAACAGAGGCAAATGAAGATGTGAAAATATTATCGAGAAATGCTCAATTTTTTCCAGCTTTTTCCAGCTGTTTTTCTGCTTTTGAAGTATTTTGCTTTTCGAGAGGTTAATTTAGACTAAAGTATAATCATACGGGTAGATTTGAAGCTTCTTTTCAAAAGAACTTTACGCTAAATTATATGCTATATATCTAACTTGTGGATTTTTCTGCTATTATTTAATTTTTCGGCGCGTTGTGTTGTTTTATAGCTTTTAAATTTTAACTGAGCTAAATCTAACGCTCGTAGGCAAATTTAAGTTAATTTTTTTGTTGTTTCAAATTTTTTGAGATGAAAATCTATTGGAAAAATTTTCAAAAATGTTACCCTTCTCAAATTCTTAAATTTTTCTAACATTTGCTTCAAAATTTTAGAATTCTATGACCTCAAAGTGGCTTTACTAATGTTTTTGCAATTTCGTCTCAATTACTTGAAAAAAATTTTTCTTTGTATGTCTACTTGCACTAAACTAAAATTTAATTGAATTTTTATAACTGCGTTTGGCTAATTTATTTTCTGGCTAACTATTTTTTTTAGTTGAGATTGCGAAAAATTGACGTCAAAAAACTTCTGCTACGCGAGCGAATGTCTTTAACTAAGTACAAGATTTTATATGCAATTTTTAGTCTTTTTTGTCATTCTGTCTTTTTAAATGTTTTTTCACAACAATCTATTGTAGCTTATTTATACCTTGCAATTCATTTACGTAAAATGATGGCTAAATTTATCTAATTTGGTGACGTCTTTAAAATTTTTTTTATTAATTGTGACTCGTTTTTGAGTAAAGAATTTTATTACAGTTAATCGGCAAAATTTTCAATTTTTTCGTGTTTTGGTAGTTGGTTTTCAGAGTGAGAAATTGGCTGAGATCTAATTAACATTCAACTTAGAAGCGAATCCGGAGTTTTCGGGATATATTTTTTTTTCATATCAGTGTAAACTGTTATAATTTTTTTGTGTCAAGGTGTAATCAAATGTCATTAAAGACAAGACAAGTGTCCTAGGTGCGCTTAGTTGTATTTCTAATTCCCCCCATTTGGCGGCAAACCATTTTAATGACATCGAAGTTTGTCATTATTTAAAACCACAGTTTATTTTTGTGTCTTCAGTATATATTTTGTTCTTCCTGTTGTCTTCGCGATTATTTGTTTTAACGAGAGATCTCATTAATTTTTTAGTGTAGGTCCTTTTGGGTTTTATGAGGCACAGTTGATTTTTTTAAATAATTTCCAGCTGATAGCTAAGGATTTTTGTCTGTTTTTTTTTTCATGAAAAAAGTGATTTTCCTAAGTTTTTTCCGCATCGGTCATCTTTTTCAATTATCTTGGCGTATTACAATATGGCGACGAACCAAGTTTGGTATTAAAAAGCAAAAGTGAACTTGCCGAGGATACTTATTTAGTTTTGGTTTGTTTCAGAAACTTTGACGCTATTTTGTAATAAAATACACGTTTTCCTTTTTTTCAGTTCTGACCTGATTTGTCATTTTTCTGTTGTTCTTGGACTTGATCTGTATAATGAAAGACTTCAATGGACTTTTTTTACAAAGAACTTTTATCTGTTTATTGATTTTTTGCTAAAAATTCTCATGTCTCAACGCCGTTTGTTTGCGAAGAGTTGCAGATGTTTTTTTAGCTCCTCCCTCGTGTGTCGATTTTTTGTTGCGCCGACCCTTAGAGCTATTAATAAAGGCATTTTTCAGAGTTTAAGATTCAATGGCATGTTGTGCATAAAAATTTTAGCATCTAGTTTTGTGTTTTTATTAACTCTACGCAGATAAAAAATAAAGTTTTTCACTTTTTAAATTGGTACTCAGCTCCTATGTTTTTGTTTTTGTGTGGTCATATGCTCTGTTGACCATAAGAAGTTCAGTTTTTAGGGAAATTTCCAATCTTGCAATTAGATTATTCAGTTCCTCTGATTCTAAATCAGGATTTGTCCTACAATGTTTCTTCATTTGATCACTGGTGTACAATAATTCTTCGAGTTCATTTTGTATCAAATATCTAAAAACTTGTTTAAGTTTTGTTTGGTTTACTTGTCTGATTTTAGGTCGAGTTAATGGCAAAAACACGCAAAGAGCACTAATTGCATGCTACTGAGTGTTTTATTCAAGCCGCTAATACTTGATGTTTGTGCAATCATATAGGATGCGCCTGCATTGTATGATTTTCGTCCACAACTTAAAATTCACTCAAGATGATATATTTTGGAAATGAATCCCCTGAATCACCTACAACGGACAGGTACAATTTTCAACGAGCTATTAAAAGAGCTTCTTATTCTGTTGAGAAAATGAACCACTGAATGAATTACGATTCAAGTAAACTCTAATTACTTTTTTCATTTTTATTGCTTCTTTTTGTTCACATTAAGCGTAATTTTGCTTTGTTTATGATTGCATATTCGTCTGCTTCATTAGTGTTGTAAACACGTATTTATTATTCTGAACTTTCTCACAAAATAAAGGTACACTTGTCAGCCGTATTCAACAATATTCAACTTTTCTAATATGATAATATTTTCGAACTTGTCTATCCTCTTTTCCTATATTCGGAACAATTCTTTCACCATAGTAGTCGGAGCTCACCTATTAGTCGGAATTAAAAAATTCCAGTTCTACCGTACAAACTGAAACAGTGATAAGCGTTTGTCCTCAATCCTCGACAACACCGCCTATATGTACGCATCCACACCCTGAATTTATGGAAAACCTTTTCAATTTGTTTTTGCAGCATTTTCTCTTCTAATTCGCGTATTTGGGTTAAAAGTCCTAATGATTCCATACACCCATGCCCCACCTCTTTATTTGCTTAATTGATAAACATTTTTTTCGCTAATCTTTATTGACGTTCATCCCCTTAGGGCACTATAAAAGGTGGGATTTTTCCATTCTTAATAAATCCTTTTATTTTACGCAACACAAATATTTGACCGTAACAACTTAAAAACTCAGCTTCAATGAGCTCTATTTATGCATCTAATTTTTCAGGGAGATAAAGTTAAATTGGGAACATAATTTGCATGCGATAGTTTTTATTGGTTAAAAAATGATCATTATGTCATTATGTCATGATGTATGTAAAATATGATCAGAACTCTTGTAAGACAAAATTACATGATGAAAAGATGCTGATTCATTGCTGAAATGAACAGCAAGTAAACTCCGGGGAAGAAAAACTACGAAATACGCAGACTTTTCTTCTTGTCAATTTTCAGAAAGGTGGAAATAAAATATGAAAACAAATTAGTTCATTCAACTTCAAAGCAAAATGAAGGAAAAATGATAGGCATTATTTCCTGTTTGCAGCAGATATTTTTAGTTTGTTCAGTTTGGTAAAATGATGATGAAAATCGCGCGAGGATGATAAACGGTGTGAATTTGAAATTTGAGTTTTTTTAGCTGACAGGTAGGCGTCTAATTATAGATTCAAGTTTGATTCACGCTTAGAGCATTAAAATACTTCTTAAAGATAATTGTCGAATAAATTTCAAAATCATTATGAAATCTGATACATTCTTTCTGGCATTTGAGAAAAAGTACATGGAAAAATTAGATATTTATAGGCTTATAATGGTAAATTACCCTCTGAAAAATCAATATATAACAGACTGAAAGCAAAACTTTGTCTTTTCAAGCAAAATTTTTGTTTCCGTTTTTCAATTATAGTTCCGGTAATTTAGAGAGTCGTATTCATGATAAACCAACTAAAAATTATATTATCCTGATAAATTTAAATGTAAGAGAACAATAGAAAATGACCAACTTAATTGGGAGAGAGGATATGCTATGTGTATATTTCTGTGAAATTAGTCCCCTCGCTCTATTTATCGCAGAAAACTGTAGCTCGAATCATTATATAGCCCAACAAGACGGCTCGGTAATGTGCGATGGCACATAAGGTTCCGACCCCATCCATCCACAATTTTGGAATAATTGTCTACCAAATGAGGAACAGATAGAAAAACCCAAAAATTATTTTTTGGGAAACCCAAAAAACCCAAAAAAGCCCAAGTATTTTTCAAAAAAATTGTGTATGAACGATAAGATAGCCTCCAAAGCAAACAACTCAGTGGAGTAAAAGTTGAAGCTTTAGATTTCTGTGATATGCCAATATTAAGAAAGCGAGTCAGGACGAACAGCAAAATCAAAAAACAACAACAACAAACATTATTTACATCAAAAATTTTACGTCCGTTTTAAAAAACAAAATTTAATAACAAAGTCAGCATACCGCCAGATAAACCTAAAACTAAACAAAATAACTTATAAATCACGAGAAAAGATATGGACCAGTCCATAAAAAGGTTCGGTAACAATTAGACAAAAAAGAACAAAAACAGTAAAGTTGAAAAATTCGCTTATTTTTGTAAACAATTAACTTAAAAGTAATGAAAACCATTAGAAATCAAGTAAATTATCCCAAAGGTTTACGATTACCAATGCTTCTATAGAAGGGCATTAGGATCTGTCCTTATTCATTTTTAATAAGCAGCTAAAAACAACAAAAAATAACAACAAACAAAAATTCAATTGAAACTTGCCAGAAAACGCTGTCAAAACCGTCTAGCCATATTTTGGCCCTCAAAATATATTCGATTGCACCTTCTTCAAACACCGATAACATAGTATGTGGCCATTTATTAGTGAGACTAGGCAACAAGTAGAAAAAAAAGAGAAAAGAGCAAAAGTATGTAATAATTTTGATTTTTTTCGAAAGAAAATTATATCCAAAGTCATGAAAGACAATAATTACAAAATTAAATATTTAAATAGGGTCATTTATTCATGCAAAGGAAGCCATTCGGACCTGCAATTATCCAGAATATGTCTTGCGTCTACAGAAAGAATGTAAAATAAGACAAAAATCAAATTAATTTATTTTTTTTGTGAAAACCGGTGTCGAAGTCAGTAAGGTCATAACACATTCTTTAAAAAAACAGATTTTGGGACATAAATCCTTTTTGACACCTTCCCTTGACACCCAGAATGTCATATTTGACCTGTAATTAAAGGAGATTAGGTAAAAAAAGTAAAACAAAAAAAAACATACTTGCGCAGTTAAAAAGTTTTTTCTTTTAGTTTTTTAAAACAATTAATTTCAAAGTCATGAAAGCCATCAGCTATCTATTATTATCAGATTATTGGCTCATCTATTCGTTCATGAAAAGCGAGTGAAACCTTTCACTATTCAGGAAGTTTCAGACGACCAGAACGACAAAGTAAAAATGACAGTTAAAGACAAAGTTAAAATATTCAATTAATTTCTTTAAGAAAGAAGTGTCGAGGCCCTTGAAACAATAACATATATCTTCCAGGATTTTAATATCTTCAGTTGTATTTTAGTTTGAACGCTAACAATGTGATATGAGAACTGTCAAAAATTGTGATAATGTGACTAGAAAACGTGAAATAGTCGCAAATATTTAAAAACACAAAAAAATCTGAAATCTAGTAGTATCACAGCCAGAAAACAATAACTTCAGGATTAAAACTACAACCGAAAATAAATTTCAATTCGGTAAAATGAAGATGCTTTCTTTATTTGGTGACACTAAGCTACAAGTTGACCAAATTAAGAAAAAATAGAGCAGAAGTTCATTAAGCCATAATTTCTTTAAAAATCAGTTATTTTTAAAAGTCGAAACGATCATAAATTTTCAAGTAAAAAACTAAATGCAATAGCTTGTAGCTGCTTAGAAAGCCAGTTGGACCTATCACTCCTGAGCTTTGATTTGATATGTTCTGTTCCTTATTATTAAAAAAAGTACTTTTTTTATAAAAAAGTCCGACTGATTAGAATCCGAATTCTTTTTGGATTGTAACATTTCAAGATTGGCCCAAAAATAGCCCTGCTAATGCTTATTGTCCACTAGGAACAGTTGATTCTCGAATGTTGTAGATATATAAAATTTGTTAGTTGAAAACTCAAAAATAAATTCTGCACTTTTGATAAACAACGAGTAAAGTTAGCAAAAAACGGCAAGTTTTAATTACAGAGCACTGTCAGCGGAAGCTGAAGTAGGAATAGTCCCCTTCTGAGTCTACAAAGATTGTATTACTGTTGTTTGGAGGTATACTGTCGGCAAATTTAATCAAAGTGGACTAAAGTAGCTTATTTCGTGCTGTTTTTGATGAAAAAGGCTGAATTTTCAAATATTTATCCAGAGTTTTTGACCAAAAAAAAACTAAATCAGAATAATCAACAAAGCTCGTTTGTCTTCAAAATTGAAATGAACGACACTATTCTTAAAAGTTTTAACAAATTTCGGCAAAATTGACGAAAAATTTTGCAAAAATTTCGGAAAATGTGAATAAAAACATCGTGAATTCACTCTACTTTTCTCAGAAGTTTAAACCTCGATATCTCCCTGTAGAAAGCAAAAATTAAAAAAAAATCTTTTTAATTCCATATTCTAGGCTGGACGAGCTTTCTAATGATACTAGTCTCAACTCTCTACGATGAATATATCGATCGGCGAAAATTGACTGAACAAAAAAAACCCATTTGAGTATATAGTTCCTCCCCCCTCAAGAGGGGTCGGAACAATGAAACATTTCAGTAGGAGCGTTTTTTCACTTTCATTTTGTGTAGAACATGGAAGATTTAATTTTGTCTGTTTTATAATAAAAATCAAGAAGGTTTTTGCTTATGGCCTTAAAAACCAATCGAGCTGAAGCAAATAAAAGGTTTGATTCTTTACTTTTATTATGACATACAAAGATTTAAATGTTTGAATTACTTTATTTTGCATTAGTTAGTCAAAAAATAGATGTGGCACCGAACTCAAATTTTTTGTTTTGTTTTTGCTAAAATCCATTGTCAAAAGTGATTTAAACTGAAAAATTAACTAACAGGATTTTTTTCTGAGCTTCCGTTGTTTTAACGTTTTAGCGATTCTGTGCATTTTTCATCAAATTCAATTTATTTAATGCTGTTCTCCAAATCATTGTGCTCTCTATTTGTCAGATTTTTGTGTCAATTCATGAAGCATTTAATGTTTTTATAAAGTCAAATTTCCCTGCTTAAAATTTGAGATCTAGCTTCAACTGTTTTCTTTATAACGTTTTTCGCGCACGGCATAAGTGATTTACATCAATATAAATTTCGACGAACTGATTAATTTTGAAACTTTTCGGTTACTAAAATATTTTTTTTCTTGAAGGTAAGCTTCGATTTTCTTCACTGCAAAAAAGCCAACAACAAATCTTCCAAAAAGAATATGGAAAAAATAACTCTTTTTTTATCGGAACGGAAAATCAATGAGAGAAAGCCGACGGCCATTTATGGTAATTTAGTCCTGTGATGAGGTAAAATTTTGCCGACAAAAATATTAACAGCTAATATCCCACAAAAGTCGAGCTCAGCATTCTAAGCGTTGACAAGCTGTTATTTTACAATGAGTTTTACGATATCGGTTTTTAATGATAACTCCAAACTCTGATAACAAAACCGAGAACAATATTATCATTAACTAAGTCTTTTGTGCAGTTACTTTTTCAATCAGTATTTTTTTCTTTGAAAGCATTCTTGTGTTGAAAATTGCCTATTTCCTTAACTTTGAGATAAGTGTATGGTTGATCAACCAAAACTGCGCAGAAGCATGGATATCATGCCTTAAACACTTTTAGGACAAACTCTCTAAATTGTTTTTGCATTGTAAAAATCACGGATTAAAAATTAATGAGAAGATTGTATCAGCAGTGTGCACTACGAAATAACCCTTGTAAAATTCAGTTTTTCAAGAGGATCTATTAAGAGTTTGCTCAAAAACTGTTGGCGCGAAATTTTTGTTTTAGTGATTTTTATTGCTTCTGATTGACGGTTGACTCAACAGTTCATGTTCTTAACACATTGCACTGTTTTGTTCTCGGTTTTCTGACTGTTTTAAGACAGAAAGGTGTGAAGCATCCATTTAATAGAAAATCTGACATTTGATAACAGTTTTGTTTCAGTTTAACTCTCCCTGTGCATAGTTTTTTCTTCATTTTGAGGATTAGTAAAAGAACTTCATAGTACCACTGCAAAACATAATTTTGTTCTTGAAGGGATATGTTGTTACAAGGACCAGCATATTTTTATTGTCAACAATCGATCACACCGAAATATTGCTATCCTCAAAAACTGTTAAAACTAGGCTCTTATTTGGTGCAAATTGAAGGTTTTATGTGAGAGAAGTTTTCCAAGCTCATCAGATTTTTTGCTTCAATTCGCAATCTTTTTCGCTTTTAGTTGTTTCGATTTTAATATTGCTTAATTTAGAACTCTTATTCCGGGGTCACCTTCTTAGTAGTCATACAAGGATCATATATGATGCCATCCAAATCATAACGTATTTCCTAGTATGATCCTTGTAAGAAATCATACAGGATTCTTTTATGATTACCAAGAAATCATATATGAACCTAGTATGATCACCAAGAATCATACATCTGTTTTTCATAAAAGTTTTCACCATCTATGTTTCTAAACTTTTTTATTCGGTAAGGCATCACTCATGTGAGTCCCCGGCATCACTTCGTGATCCGTCAAAAGACCCGAACGTACAATATCAAAAAATCAGATCTAGATTGTAAATACGATATAAAACCTTAAAATGTCTTCTGACTACATTATAATAAATTTGTGGCATCAGTCAATGTTTTATGTGTCATAAATGACCCTGCATGGTTTCCGAGAAATTTACTCAACGTCAATAGAAAATGAAAAGTATACAATTTTCAGGATTTAAAATTTTTTGTATGATTCCTGTATGATTTCTAAGAAATCATATATGACCTGTTTATGATTTGCATGAATTCTTGGCAGTATCATACAAAGTCATATGAGACATATAAAACACTGACTTGTGCCATATATTCTGTTTAATGTTGTCAGAGGACATATTAGGGTATTATATCGTACAAAATTCTTAGTAAGCATACTAGGTCATATATGATTCCTAAAATCACACAAGGTCATCTATGATTACTAGAATCATACTAGGTCATATATATGGCCTAGTATGATTCTAGGAATCATATATGACCTAGCATAACTACCAAGAATTTTGTATGATGAGCAACCCGGGTTTGAGTTCAATCAAAAATCATCAACAAGAAACTGATTGTAATGATCAAATTGAAGAGTCTCTTTCACTGCCCTAATAAAAAGTACAATTTGTTAATTTTACCATTTTTTCTTCAGAATTATGGTCGGGAAATTCTCCGCGATTTTAAATTGTTCCCTCAAGAATAAAATGTAGGTGTGAGTCCAGGTTTGGCTTTTCTTGACATATATATCACAGGTTTGTTTGCTCTCACACTGTGGAAAAATTTCCAACTATAAATTGCTTGTTTAATGGGTTCATTTAAATTCCTTGAGTAGCAAAATAATAAACATGAGATTATGCCCTTTCGGTTAATATAACAAACAGAGCGAAAATAACGACGGGAGAAGTAGCAGTAAAGTAAATGTTTATTTACAATGGGTGTTTCAATTGTTCAATAGACCAAATCGTAACGGAAAGTGCAGTTTATCTACACGTGTTTTTGTGATTTATGGCATGAAGTGAATTTTGTTACAAAGATTTGATATCAGAAATGTCAAAATTTGGAATCGCGCTTTTCAAAACAACAGGACATGTCGAAATAAAGGTTGTCAGTTTTTATCTAATTGTTTTGTAGGAGGTTCTATGCCAAAGCACCTGGGCTTGATTGGCAGTATTATGATTTGAAACTAAGATCATTAGGCAACCTCATTTGAGCTTCAACGCGCATTCAATCTCTTAGCAATCTAGTAAACGTTCCAATTTGTGGTAAAAACTTTTGGTAACGTGCATGTTCTAAGGACCATACATCAGCAGCGGCGTTGAACTTCGCGTAAACAATGAATATTACGAAACTGTAATAGGCCGCGCAACCTCGGAAACGAGAATAAATTGAGAAAACTTAGCGTATTAGTTCAAAAAACATCAATGCAAAAATAGAGTAATTTAATTGGCGGTTTAATTTAATTTAATAAAGCGCAAAATTTGAGAGATTGCAAAGTTTATGTTGTGGGAATGCCCAGTATTAACTTATTCGTTTGAGCAATGTAAGTGGCCATATTTACTGAATGATTTGCGTAAAGTGCCATGTTTTAGTGATTGATAACCATTAAATGAAAGTAAGTCATGTAAAACGGAAGTGATGTTAGGTTTTTGATGTAACCTGAAACAAAACATGGGAAACCAACAAATAAACATGAGAACTCCGGGAGACTTGTTCTGATAGATGGCCGATGTCTCCTAAGGAACCTTTGCTCTGCAAAATTGACACTTCGCATCTTTGCTACAATAGTTACAGAAGCGGAATGTTTGGTTAACTCCATTCCATTGACCCACATGAGAAGTGAAAACCAGGACGAAATCCATCTCACAATAAATCATCTTCTCTTGGGACAATTTTTTAACAATGTACCAGGACTCGTGTTCCATGAACCCACCAGCTTGAAGTCGACTTCATGGACCCAACTCAAGCAATGCATGCATCTGATCTGGAAACGACTGCTTCAAGAGTACGTCCCCACACTTAACCAAAGACAAAAGTGGACACCAAAAGAAGCTGCTTTGGAGATGGGCAATGTAGTGTGGATGCTGGAAGAATAGATACCCCGGGGAATCTGGCCACCAGGATGTGTCACCAGAATTTTCACCCGACCCGAAAAAACTGCTAGCTCTTGCGAATTGAAAATAATTTTAACTTCACTATTGCCGTTAAATAGACCTGCCGTTAACCTGAATCATGTTTATCCCAATCACATCTAGAGTTGAGGTTAGGTTTTCGAGCCCCGAGAAAATCAACGCCCAATATAAACTTTGTCGTTTAAGCAATGTGAGTCGCCAAATTGGCTGATTGATTTGTGTGAAGCGCCATGATTTAATTAATCATTGACAGCCATTAAATGAACCTAAAGTCATGTAAACATAAAAAACAAGTTAAAAAAACTGAATACGACACAAGATATGCCAGTGTTCAGTTCATTTTTAACGTTTAAGACTTTACCAGACTGTTAGCGCTGAGAAACTGAATTTTTTCGTGAAAAAAAAAACAAAATTAGATGTGGCTGGCTTTTCGTTTGGATTTTGAGTTACGTTTGTAGTAAGCGTAGATCACTCACGTGTAGAGCATTTTTAAATTGGTGTTTTTGTTATCAAAAACTTTGGTTCGAAAAAAATAAATATCTTAGCAGTTTTATACATCATTCCAAATGATTCACAACCATTGCACTCGCAGTCGGGTGCGTTACTCACAAAACCCATCGCTCACTAGTAACGCTTAAAATCACTGGCAACTTCATTTTGTTTTTCATAATGATTTAAGTTCATGACCAATATATATGCTTTCATAACCATTTTAAGTGCAACATTGGGAAACAATTCTATCTCAAACAAAACAAAGATGGTTTTTCTCTTGTAATTTCATCCAAACATACTGCTGTGTTTTAAAAGAGCCTATATAAGAAAAAAAAATATTGAAACCTGAACGATTTTTCAGTCTCTAAGAGTTAATATCAAAACTTTTATGGAGAAAGTTTTGATGAAAAGCGGCGAATCAATTATTCTGAAATTCAAGGACAACATATCCCAAAAAATTTTAAATGATAAAACGATTAAAAAAAACGGCGTTTGTTCCTTCCTTTTTTTTCATGAAAATCTCCCAGAATGTTCTACCTCACGAGGTACAAAATTGAGCTAATAAGTCATAAATGGTGGGTTATCCCTTTTCATCAATCGGTGCCGGGGGATTGGAGAAGGAAAGTTCTCTGTAATTCATCTTATTCATTTTCATGAACTTGAATTATAAAAAAGTAATTAAGCTTCTTTAGAAGAAAATTTTAGAATCAAACATATAAATTTGCACCCAATCAAAAAATAAAAAATATAATTTTTTAAAATACTTATTGAATATTTTTTTTTCTTACTTTGAACCTAAAAAGTTTTGGTCTAAACTTTCTTAGAGATATTATTCCGTACATATCTGTTACCATTCTTTTTGTTAAGTTTTTTCTCTAGTATAAATTAAAAATCTGATTGGAAGACGAAATGGAATAAAAATTATCCTTAGATATATTCTAACAAGAAATTATTCGGTGTCATATATTTTATGAAGTGCACACAAACAAAAGAGAGATCTCAAAAAAACAAGGTAATTCAAAGCCATCAGAATGAAACAGTAAGCTAACTCTTCAAACTCTCAAAACAAGATTTTTAGCAAAACTGAAGACTTACTGTCTCAAAATTCATTTTTCAGAAAGTTTAAAACTTTTAAGGACCACAAAGTTTTTTTTTCAACATCTGACAAAATTTAGATGTGTTCTGCCGTGCTTTCAATTTTTTTTTCAGCAAAATTTTATCTTCAAAATTTTGAAGTCTTTCTCTATAATACTGATATCGCGTAAAGTGCGATGAAACTAAATGTAAACTTGCAATTCTTAGAAAAACTCGGTAGAGAAATTGTTGTATTACCATTCAATTGACGAGAAAAAGTTGTATTGCCATTCAATGACCATTCAAAAACCTTTCAAAGAATTAACAATAATAAGGATAATTATTGTTTATGCGTTATCAAAGCGAGACGGAATTAGGTGAAAGCAATTTGTACTCAGCGTCCCTCTTCCCTATTTGTTTCTCGAATTCAGATTGCTCTTTTCATGAGCATTGTTTTTTTCAGTGACTGGTGGTACTCAGCTACACTGTTAAGTTAATATAACCCCTTGCAAGCCTCAACTTTACAACATTTTACCCCTTCGCAGCCCCCTGAACAAGTTACTCCCGCTCATACCTCCTTACATCCTTTTACTCCCCTGGAAGCGCCAATCATACATTGTTTTAGACTCCCATACTCAGATACTGACGTTCTTGAACCCACAAACTCTGTAACCTCGGCCGGTTCTCCTTAGCCTTCAGTCCATCAATCTGCCGTCCTGTCCAATTCTTGACGGTCCATAGGTATGAAAAAAATGGTTAAAAATTACACCCCTCTATTTACACTACATCTTCACTCTCACATCAGTTTATCCCCCATGACAGCCCAAGTCTTACATTATTTTAGTCTTTCTGAACAAATTACCCCTTCACTCATACATGCCTTGGTTGCCCAATTCTTAAACCGTCTACCCCCTTACTCCATCCGCCCTATGAACAATTTACCCCCTTACTCTTAAATCATTTTACCTCCTTGGCAACTCAATTCTTACACCATTTCACCCCGTAGTCCTCTTGTAGCGTTCATTGCAGCCCATTTTCACATCGCTGTTTTGGCCAGGGGGTAATTAATTTTTCAAATGTGCGCCCATTGAAGCTCATTTCAGCCCACTCATACATCGCACTTTAGGCCAGTGGTGATTCCTCAAAATTCCACCCATTACACCCTAGAACAGCCAAGTTTTACATCGCAGTTTCATCAAAGGCGTAATTTCTCAAATTTCCTCTCATTGCAACCCATTTTAGCCCACTCCAACATCGCAACCTTGGTCAAGCGTATAATTCCTCGAAAGTCCTCCCTTTTCATCCCATTGCAGCTCTCTTAAATTGCAATTTTGGAGAACGTCCCTCTTACAATCAAATGGGAGAAATTAAGTGAGGACATTCGACCCGAAGAGTATGCTAACTTCTTCCGTGTTTTTTCTCAACTACTACACTTTGCTCGAATATCCTGTAAATCAAACATAATTTATTGACGCATGTAGTGTTTTTGTGTCCGTTATTGGAGCAGTACCAGCAAAATTGTGGAAAATTGCTGTCTAATAACTCCATCATCAACAAATAATAAAAATTAACTAAAGTTTGCAACCAGATTTAATTATCTTTTCACATTATTAACACTTCTGTGTTAACAAATGCACACCCCAAGACAATGAAAATACAGTAAAATGAAAAAATACTTTTGTTTTTCTTCACTTTTATCTCGAAGACTTCAACTTAGGCTTGGATTCCCCTCGCTGTTTTTCTGTCTTCCAATGCCGATATCTGTGATTTCTCTGATCTTCGTCAATTCTATCAATTTGAAAAACCTTGCCATCAACTAAAACGAACAAACTAGCTCGTCGATAAATTAAATGCTCCATTTTCAGCTCTCAAGATAGATTTTACATTTTAAAAGTTTTAAATTTGATTTCAAATAATTAAAACATTTATAAACTATTACAAATACAGATTTCAAACAAAATAAGCTTTTCATAAAGTTTCATTAAAAAAATGAATTTTTCCGTCCAGTAATCAATTTTTACATAATAATACGGTACTTTACTGCTTTAACCAATAAGTTAAAAATTTCTTCAGAAATTTGCTCCCAAAGAATGAAAATTCAATAATTTTAAAAGGTCAACCAATATATTAACAATCAATTGAGCGTTAAAAAATATGCCAGAATTTGTACGTTAAATCCCAAGGCTTGAATTTATGTTTCCTGTAGCAAGACTTCGGCGCAATTGTGCCCAAAAGATTTGAAGAATTGCTTGATCCGTGATTAACGTAAGTCGTGACGTAAGCATCAGCAAGTTCCAGCAGTTCCATCTCGACTATATAAATGAGGTAAGATCCAGCGCTCAAAAAAGGCTCCTGCTGGAAAAATGAAATATCGCGAGATTCGAAAAAATAATAGTCCGCGTAATGATGCCTCAATATTCGAATATGTTTGCTGTTTTGTGGTAAATCAGTCATAAGATAAAGAATGTGATCGTTTTTAGTCAAACCCCAATTTTCCAGTCGCTCAAGTAAAATCTCACCATGAACCTTATACAAACCACAATACTTATCGAAACCCCGTAACTTCAAAATTGCTAATTTAAATGATGATTTCGGACTGCGAAAATTACTTGTGGAAATTCTTGTCGAAATCTTTTGCAAATGATTTGAAATAAAGCGAGCAGATTGCTTGAAAAACTTGGCAAATCTTATAATATGATGCAAATTAACAGTCAGGTCTGTTAGCTGAAATTGGTTGCGAGAGGATAGGATGTTGGAAATATTGAGTTGACCCGGACGATAATTGCAAACAGGACATAATCGACCACTGACTCCAAATTCCATAGTTATGGTTTTTGAAGAGACTGTTTCACGCTTGTAACTCTGCATTGGAGCCATTCTCAATCGACAGAGTGTTGAAGTACCCTAAAATGAGCATTGCTAAAATGTTAACCATTTATTTTGATATTATCAGAAAGTTTTCTCTAACATGGTTATATCCAGCCTACCTAGCAATCTACATAATACTCTACTGATAAATTATTCTTATTTGAAACCGCGTTATTTGAGATAACCTTATTAAACAGTCAGTTAATTTTGGATAAAAGATTAAATTGGGGTTCCTTCTTTCCCCTTTCTCTATTTTTTAGAACTTTTCATCGAACAAATACATCAATTATCAAGCAGTTTCCTTCTGAGGCTTAAAATCAACCGTTTATCAGAAACAAAAAACTTCCAGTTTATTCAGAAAAAAGGATAATTTTATAGCGCATGGGGATTTTTATCGTTCCCGGCAATTGAACGTATGATTAGCATTTCAACGTCAATTTTCAGTGATAACTCTGAAAACTATGAAATTTATATCTCAGTGCAATTAGGTGCAAAACAAAACCAATAGCGAAGTTTAATGTTTATTCTTAGTTCGTCGAATTGTTTTGCTTTTTCTGATCATTGCACAAAAATTGCACTCCAAACAGCAATGACATCAATACTGAAAACAAAATCATACCATTATTTTTCAATTTCTGATTCACGTGCTAGCATAATTTCTTATCCTGATTTTTAGGGCAATCCTGGAGAAATGTTAAGTTTGATGAAGGAGTTCTGGCAAATTACAATTCAACTGCTTCAAAGAATCTTTAACTACGCCTATTGATGACCTGTCAGATCTGATCTGAGTGACATGCTTGTGTTGAGTGAAAATGTCATTAGATTCTGAAAACCAAATTATTTCAGTATTCTGATAAAAAGTAAAATGTAAAATCTTAAATTAAGAGCAAAAGTCAAACTGCTGACTCCGCTCCTGTGGATTTCGGTTAGGTCCAATTGTGGAAAAAATACTACATCGTTGTATTCTGGCTCACAAAAAATTGGTTCTTTCCAATTTGGGCAAAATGAGTTACATTCAAAAAGACGGAAGTAGGAATTCGGTAGAAAATTGGCCACTTTTGTGGATAGCAGTTACTAACTTCCCTGCAAAGTGGCCTTGTTTTAGAATGTAAATCGCAACATTCTTGTAGTTACATGTATTAACATAGCAAAAAAAAGATTAGTTACACACTCAGTCAATTTTTTTTTGGACTTAGCTTGTGAGTACGCTTCTGAGGTGTAATAAAAATTAAGCTTTTTTTTCTTTTTTGCAATTTCAAACGTACAGCATAGTCCCAACCGTAAAACTGCTTCAAAACAGTAGAAAACGAAACAGATGCTAGTGTACTATGTAAACATGGATAAATGTAAACATTTACAGAAACATGGATAAATGAAAAAAACTGACATTGCCGAGTTTTATCTGTGCAAGAGTCATCATTTCGTTCACCGACCAAGATCATCATTAACTAATGTACCGAGAGGCGGAGGGATAGGTATTTGGGCTCCCAAAAACTTTACAGTAAAAATGAGAAATGATTTGAACACAATCAATAGAATTTTTTTGAGTCAATGTGGATTGAAATTGGTAAGCCCTTAACACAAGAACTACTCCTTAATGTAGCATACTGCCCCAATGTAAATCTTTCTAACATTTTTCTGGATGAATTGACTGTAGAAATCTCAAATGTGTATTCGTGTACAGATAATCTAATTTTATTCGGAGATTACAATATAAAGTTGTTAGGCGCAAAAGGTAGACAGTCACATGATATTTTCAAAACAAGCAATGGGCTATGTTACGCTAATTAAACGGAGGCAACATGGACAAATGGTGAAAAATATTTGTTAATTGATCACTGTTTTATCTCGAAGAACCAAATTTTTGAAGCCAATGTCCTAGATTCGACTCTTGTATTTGATCACTTCACAATAGTATATCAGTCATCATTAAAGAAAGATCACTGTGAAGTTTTTGGTACGTAATACCAAGAAATAATCAAGATCAAGTTTCAACCGAGACATTGCGCTAAATTGGTCAACTATGTATTGGTCACCTATGTACCAGATAAATGAGCCTAACGAAATGTTTCTGAAATTTATTGAAATTTTTGAAAATATAAGGAGTTGTTATGCACCCCTAAAGTTGGTAGAAAGTAGTACAAAAAAAACAACAAAAACAATGGTTGACAAACGAAATACGTGGTCTTATAAAGGAAAAACACCGTCTCTTTAAAGCGCGGAAGAAAAACCCAAAACCAGAGATTTACAATATTTACAAATTCGTACGCAATTCAGTGAATAGAAAACTGAAAAAAGCTGCAGATGATTATAAAAAGATAATTATTTCCAGCTGCTACCAACTTCGAATGGAAATGGAAATTCATCAAAACCAGGATCAACTCCAACAATCAAACAGAAAAAATTGACAAATTAAGGGAAAGAGAACAAATAGAAAAAATTGACAAATTAAGGGAAAGAGAACAATGAAAATTCATCAAAACCAGGATCAACTCCAACAGTCAAATAGAAAAAATTGACAAATTAAGGGAAAGTAGTCATTTTGTTGAAGATGACAGAAAGATTGCCAATATTCTTAATAACTGTTTTGCGAGGCTCGGATTAAACAAAGGCAAAGACGTCTCTCCAAATCAATTTTCCTTAACATTTGATGGGCCGCAATCCAACCAGTCACCAGAAAAGAATTGTAAAATGTTATTAATAATCTACCTAAGCGTAAATCGCCCAGACTGGGCTATATACCAGCATGGGCGCTAAAAGATAGAAAACTGTCTATTGGAACTAATTTACATTTTGTTGTCAATGAAAGTATAAACAAAAACACGTTTCCTAATATTTCGAAAAAAGCCCATGTTATACCTGTTTATAAGAAAGGAGACCGACTAGAACCAGAAAACTATCGACCCATATCAGTCGCACCAACTCTAGAAAAAAATTTTGTGCGATTACTTGAAAAATGCGATTACTTGAAAATTACTTGAACAACTAACTCACCACCTAACTCTTAATGGTCTGATTAACAAGAATCAATTCGCATTTCAAAAGAAAAAGTCCTATCTCGATACTATCATTTCATTAACTGAAAAAATAAACCAATGCGTTGACGAAAACAAAAGTGTTGTCAAACTTTTTTTAGACTTGGCAAAGGCTTTCAACTCAATATCTATAGATGTTTTTTGAACAAAATAAAAAAGTATGGAATTGGAGAGAATGCACGAATCCTATTGAACTCCTTCCTTTGTGATAGAAAACATAGTGTAAAAAAATGGATAGCAAAATCAGATTACGTTGTCATAAATCACGGTGTTCCTCAGGGAACTGTTTTAAGGCCTTTAATTTTTATACTTTATGTCAACGACTTCAGTGAAGCTGTATCGCCGAATTGTGATGTATTACAGTTTGCCGATGATACAGCAATTCTATGTCATGCAAAGGATGAAGCAAATTTGCAGCTAATAGCTGAAGATACATTAAACAGGACAGATCAATATAAGAAACAAAACAGGTTAACCTTGAATGAGGAAAAAACGGAGTCATCGTGTACAGGAATGAAAATTGCCAATCATTGAAACTGTCGATTTCAAGGGACACCGATTGGAAGCATCTGAAAAATGTAGATATTTAGGTGTAATAATTGATAGGGAACTGACATACGAAAATCAACAAAATAAGGTTATCAGTAAAATGGCTTCAACAATCAGATCATTATATTTGGTTCGTTATCAGGTACCGTTAAAAACAAGAATAAATCTTTTTAAATCTCTAGTTTTATCTCATTTAGATTTTAATGCATTTTTTTTCAAAATTTACCATCTTACTCTTTTGACAGAATTAACAAACAGATAAACTGGGGCATAAAAGTTTGTTTTATGAAAACCAAATACAATACTGCCAGAGATCTGCTTCTGGAGACTAAAATTCTTCCAGCAGAGCTCCAAATAACACGGGTGTCATTAAATAGGTTTTTCAATATTCTCCAACAAACAAGAAATCGCTCTAATAAACATTTCAGATTTTTGGAAAACGTGCCAATTATTGCAAACAAACGAACCCATAACCTTTTCTTAGAACAAAAATGTAAGTCAAAAAGGAATAATGGTTCAATTGTTCATAACTTTGTTCGAAAATGGAACACACTTCCAATTACAATTAGAAAAGAAACGCCGAAGACCAAATTTAAACAAAAAGTTACAGCGAAAATGCTTAAACGACACGAAAGAGTTCCAATAGACAGAAGGGTTGCTGGATTCAAACATATTTTTTAGTAAACTATTTTAGGAAAACCTTAGTTTGTTATGAATTAGAAAATAATAATGTTTGATTAATAAATTTATAACATGTAACATTAACCAAGTGGTTATTTTAATTTACATGTTTCAGATTTTAAAAAATATGGTCCACATGGGTAGGACTGAACAAACAATTAAGGTTCTAAATTTGAAAAAAAACTCACGTTTTTAGTTACATTGTACACAGCTTTCGACATGTCCATAACCATTCCAAATGTCCAACTGAATGGAAGATCTTCCTTGCGCATATTAGCATGTGCTGCACGAAACCGAGCAGTGAAATCAATCAATGTCCTGTTTTGAAAGGTTATCTCAGCCATTTAGCCAACATAACAACATCAACACCGTAAAACATACTAATTTGTAACAAATGAAATCTAAGTTGCATCAGCTGATTAGAATTAAGTGCGGTTTAAGAAGCACGGCTAAATTCATACTGTGAGAGAAAACAATCAGATTTTATCTGAAAAAATGAATTAGGGAAAAATTTTGAAGTTATTAGCCGAGAGAGCCCTCTGGAGGAAGCACTTAGATTCATCAAACCACCTGATAACGCAACTGGCTGCATTACGATGCAGAGGTATACCCCAAAATTTCCGCCTTAGTAAAATTGGCTCGACAATTAGTTAAATACAATGAACGAAATTAGGTGACATCCTTTGTACCTTACTTTTCGCAAAAGGGGTTCCGCCAATTTTGCGAAATAAAAAAAACATTCGGTGCGAAATTTAGCTAACAAATCTTGTAGCACGTTTCCACAAAAACTGATTTTTTTCCGAAAAATCCCTCCCACATCAAAGACTTTGTATATCAATGTGGGATTGGCCAATTTTAATAAGTAATAGTAAATAGTACTAATAAGTAGAAATAAGTAGTAATAAAGTGCTATAAGTTGTAATAAAGTAGTAATAAAGTACTACTAGTAGTAATAAGTTAGGCTTAATTAAATAAGTATTAATTAAGTTAGACTTAATTGCGGATTATATATGAAATTGAGCTACATTGCGTGCGAAAAATCAATACATAAATGGAGCGGATGCGTGATACAACTCGCGCAAAAAATAGGTTATTAAGTTTGTACTTGTATTCCGCGGCTAAAATTAGGACACTTTTGCGAACACGGGAGACGATATTCCCTTCCATTTTGCCGGTTTCTGCTAAAGTAGCTATTTTCCGCAATACTGTACCACTTTCAATGTATTAACATAGTAAAAACGAACACGAGATACACACATCGGGCATATCTGCCCGTGACGATTTGGGTATACCTCTGCATCGTAACGTGGAGTTCTGAGTCTGAGGACGTAAGGGTAAAGAGACAGCTCAATATTATGATGAAGTACAATCGATCGAGACTATAAAGACAACATAAAAGGGCGGACAAAAGGGCAGAAATAAAATGGAGGAATTGCCTTGTTTTTGTGTTCAATGCCACATTTGTTTTATCGTGAAATGATCATTTCTCAGGGAACCCTGGAGAATTGTTAAGACTTAATAAGAAGTTCTGGCAAAATACCTTCCAACTGCTTCAGGGCATCTATGACTAGGCCAATTGACGAGGGATTTGTTTGTGTCATTAGTTAATGACAACCATTTTATTTTAATTTTCATTTAAGTTTTTTTAATGAAATATGTATTAAAACAAAAGCACGGTGCCATGCCATGTCGATTTCTTAGGCAGCAATTAACTCTAATGAGACAGACTAAAATGAAAGGAAATTTTATCGCAATACTCAGACCATAAAAAATACAAAGAGGCTCAATAATGTGCGTTTGAAAATATTGTTCCGACCCGCGCTCATCTACATTTTTCACCTAACTGTCAACCAAATGAAGAGAAAATCAAAACTAGATCCTTGAATTTGAAAAAATCATTACACAAACTACTAAATGAATTAAATCATGCCATGCCTCATCACAACGCTCATAAAATCGACCATTTGTAAGATTATGGGAGGAAAAAAACAAAAGACCAAAATGAGCAAAAACAAAAACGCTTTGTACGGCAAAAATTCAACAACTAAACTTAAAAGCACCTAATAACAACGTCGAAATACAATCAGATAAAGCCTTAACTATACAATTTACTTTTTTGTTCCTATAAAGCAGGTGGGATTTTATATTAATAAGGCTAGGCAAAAAGTCGACAAAAACAAACAAATAATGAGGCGAAATTCAAAAATCAACCAAATTTATATAAGCCAAATATTTTCAAACGTCTTTAAAACCATTAGCTTTTAAATCAAACAAACTCTTGGTACATTTACTAAAAAATCAATAACCAAACAATAGGACCTGTCGTTGGTTAGAGTACGACACTGAAACGGACTAAAGATGAAGTAAAACAGAAAAGATTAGAAATAATTTGTTAAAACAAAAATTATTGAAGCCAATAAAATCAATCTTTCGCTGTTATCTGAATTTTATGATATTTTTCATTTCACATGTTATTTAAACCAATTCAACTAGAATTTTATTGAAACATTAAATATGTTCATTTGGGCTTCATATGAAAACCCTTAGGATCTGTTATTACTCGAATGTGCTTAAAGAAGAGAAAAGGAACACAAATACTGACCACTAACAAAGATTTTATTTAAACGCATATTGTCCAACAAACAAAACATCAGTTACGACGTAATATCAACAGGCACACTAAAGTTTGAATTATGAGGAAGTAGATGGGGAATCTCAATGAAGAGAAGTAGATACACGGTGACAAATATATCAACAAAAACCAAAAAATTTAAAAAAAAATGTTTGAAAAAATAAAATATTATAAACTTGAAGGCTATTTGCTATAAACTTACTGCTTTAATTGACTTCAAACTTTCAACCCTCAGTAAGAAACTTAGGAGAACTCTCAAGATTTTCAGAAAACACGAAGTTTAAAAAACAGGTAAAAACAGCCAATTGATGAAAAAAATTTTGAGAGAGAAAGGCGTCTAAGCCGTTAAAAATGAGCTCTTCAGAAAAACCTGTTCATTTTCAATAATTTTTCAACAACAGAATTCTTTTTTGTATTATTATGACTCCAAAACAACCAAGAAAGATGAACTAATAATATCAAAGCAACAAAATCTTTGAGAAAGGCCGAAATATCAAAGCCATGAAATTCAAAATCTTTCAACAGAAGTAAAAAAAAATTCAGTTATAATAAGTTGTATGGCTACGAGAAGGACAACAAGAACAGGCAAAAACTTAAAAAATCACTAGAAAAGTCAAAGAAGACGGTGTCGAAGCCGTTAAAATTGTACGGTTTTCACTGAAAAACTTATCTGTGGTCAATTGAACGTCTTCTCTTAGCCAATGGGAACTGTCAATAATAGAACAAGGTGATGAGATTTCAATGGGAACCAAAGTTATGAAAAAATAACCAAAAGTTTAAAAGAAATATATGAAAAGTCGTAACATCGATGTCATAAAGACAATAGTTAGATGAAACCTCTAAACATATTAGTTTTAGCTTGCTGTAGAAAAGAAATGGGCTCTGTCAATAATGAAACTGATTTACAATTCACAGTAACAAGTTTAACATTGTTTCAAGCTCCAATTTTTTTCGAAAAATTATTTTTGAGGTCTTAACAGCCATTAGCTGACCACTCAAATTAGTACATAGGTTCACTCACTGTTCTTTAGAACGCCTATTGCACTTTTAGTCAAAAAATATATGCTATAGGACTACAAAAATTTACAAAACTCTCAAAAAGAAGATTAAAATTTGAATAAAAATATCGAAAACTCATAGCCAAAGATCACGTGTTCACACAAAATTTTAAACCTGGATAATTCCTCGAAAAAAAAAACGAAATTCAAAAAATCTTTTAATTTTAAGGCAAGTTAGAGTAAAATTTAAAGTTTTTTTTAAGTAGTGAGGCCTTAACTTTTCGGGTAAAATTCAGGTAAAGTTAGGGTTAGTTAAGTTGAGTCAAGGAAAGACAAATCTAACTTAACAGTTAAGGTGAGTTAGGATGTTTTTGAGGTAAAATTACCTTAACTTTTTTTAGTGTGAATTATCAGTCTGAAGTGTTCTCAGGTTATGTATGATCCGTCTGCTATGTCTGAAAAAACTTCTGATCAGGCTTAACTCAGTCCAGATTAAAGTGCCGTCAAAAATGTGCCTCTCATTAGACCCTCCAGACCGAAATGACATTCCATTGGATTCAAATGAGACATTGTCCAGACTGAAATTCGCTCAATCAACGTCAGATCAGATCGTGCAATTTCCCACAGGGGAGAGCCCTCAAGTTGAGTCTATCAGATGTCATTTCGGTCTGGATGTGATTCTGGCAATGTTTGCAGCAAATGTCCTCGAAAATTTTTATTATGAAAAACTTTGAAGTTAGCTAAATTGCCTGTTTAATTTGATCGCAATGGTGCAAGCTGCGAAAAAGTCGGATTGCTTGTGTTTAAAACCAGATCCACCCGGATTCACATCTTGAAACTTGATAAACTGGTCACCTCTTTGACAATAAGGTAAGTCTGTCACGTCTTCGGGTTGAGCCAGAAATTGTTCAGAATATACTACGGTGTCTTTCAAGACTTGGGCATTTTTTTCACCACGTAACGAAAAACTGCTATAGCCAATAAGGAAAAAGTGTACAGAATATCGGTAATTTATCGAGAAACCCAAAATTGCAATTATTAGAAAAACAATCTTTTTATTGTTTGTAAAGTAGTTTAGAAAATATTCCATCTGCGTTAGAAGAGTAGATATTAAAAAAATATCGACTCAGTGGAATTGATTCATCAACTTCCGTGAGAAACAAAATTTTGTAATCTCGTAGGCTTTAACTGCGGTCTGAAAAAGGTAAACAAATAAAACCATGCACGCACTAAACATCAATGTATAAAAAGGCAGCTGTAAAATCAATTTGGAATTGTTCCCAAAACAGAAAGTATTTATTTGTGCTTTCTACTTTGAATTTGCAGTGGATTTGATATTCGACCTTTCTTCTTCTGCTTAGTTGGCCTCCAATCTAATAATGTTACGTAACGTTTCTCCTATCTTTTTCCATTAAAAGGTAATATGACTTTATGACGTGTTCTGGCTACATAAACAGGTAACATATAGTGCTGTAGAAAAACTTAACGCAGGTGTAGTGGCTAGCTCAATACTCTCATCTGAAACCAAAAATTCTGTTTTTCTTTTCCCAATCTGAATACGATCAGTTTGTCATATAAATTTAACTTACATTTGTTTCCTGGAAAATTATACGTTAGTTCAATGCATTAATATTTAACATTTTCGCGCGGAAATTTTTGAAAGTCCTGTGCGTGTAATAGCACATTTCTTGCATAAATTTCAGAAAGTTCTTTCAACCGGGAAAGAGGAACTGTAACTTGGCAAGCTAAACGTGAGAAGCCTCCAACATTGTGTTCTATATCTCGATGAAATTTTAAACGGAAGGGTAAATTTAGAGAGAGCATCGATTTATTGGACAAGTCCACTAGTGAATAGTTTTAGATTGAAGCTATGTAACTCAGATTAGTAAAACAAAAAACTACTGCGAAAAGCATTTGCGCGTCAGAAATAAAATGTCAGTTACAAGTAAAGCACTTAAGATTTGCTTTAAACAAGTCCAACCGTAAAATAAACCCATTTTTTCCTCAATGAATCGATTAATGATTAATTAGGACACCCGTTGGCGGAAAAGTTTTAAAGATACAAAAAACTTTCAATTCCAATTTCATCAGTTTAACTGAACACAAATTTATGAACAGGATTATGGAAAATCGGCCTTAGACACTAAAGATCTAAAAGATATAAACTTTTTTCATGCCGATGAATTTTAGATATGTTGACAAAAAATGTGTATCTGCATTTAAAAGACAAGCAAGTAACGTTCTCTAGTTTTTGCATTCTATTAAAGATTTAAAATATATTCAACATCCCAAAAATCCCAACAAATCACAACATGAACTGTGCAACCCACCCTAGCTAGGATCAAAGTAACTTGTGTCGCTCACAGGGGATACCAGATCATCCAGACCGAAATTGTCTCTGATATGGATATTCTGAGATTCGCACGGCTGTAAAAGACCCACTTGGATCGGGCACTAGGTTGCAAGACCCACTTGGGTCGCACATTGGAGGTGTGAGACCAACTGGGGTCATGCACTGGTGGTGCCACACCCACGTGTGTCGGATACTGGGAGTACACCATCTAACACTTTCAACCGTTGAAGAAGCGATAATCATTGGCATAAAGTTTTGTTTTCAGAAAAAAATACTTTACTTCCTGTATTTGGTTTTTGCATTCTTCAGTAACAAATTTTAGCTCCAAAAAGAGAAATTTTTCAGCTCAGAAGCAATTACAAAAAAACAAGAAGTCTTAATAGAGTGGTCTAGGAAATTCATGAAGTAAAATAAGCAGGTGGTCTTAAAAAACGTCCCCTGAGCTCGGTATTCTTTCTATCCATTTTCCGAGAGAATAGTCATTTATTTTCTCGGTTGGATATCTTGGTTCTGATCAGTATCCAGGCTCTGGGAGGGGTTCTGATCAAACTTTCTAGAACGTACGTAGTGCAGCAATCAGAGCGTGCAGACTCTAGATGGGGCACTGATCAGACTTTCCAGACCGTTGGTAGTCCTGCCAGGCTATGTGGAAGGGTAGCACTTTACCACTGTGCACGAACCGTGTCGATCTAATACGAACTTTTTTGCCAGGTATCTCATCTTGGGTTATAATTTAAAACAAACCGCAGAGGTTTTAACATGACGAGGCCTCTGCTGCGCTAGACATTATCTGTTTCAATAAAAACAGCGAACGTGCAGAAAAAGTTTATTGAAAACAAAAACTACACCCGTTAACAATCAATTCAAGCTCTTCAACATCTTGGTTTTGCCTTGAAAGTTGAAATGTTTTGATGCCAACAACACGTGTGGCAAAAAACTTCAATCAACTCCTGTTGCCAAACAACTCCCCTGCTGCTTAGAAATTTTAATCATACATTTATTTTGTCATACTAATAAGTTGAAATATAATTCCCGTTGACACTCGTAGACACTATCAATTTTCAGACGTTGTTTTTTCCCTGACACACAAAAGAAGTGCCAGCATATTGTTGTTCACAAAAATTGAGTAAATAATAAAGTCGAAAATTTTGCAGCACAAAAGCAGGAAGCAAACTCTCGATAATATTTTATTTTTTATTATTTTTTATAGTTTTTAATTAATCAAAATTGATCATTATGAAACTAAAAACACTTTTATTATTTTAACAAAACAAGGAGGCTCGGTAATGTGTGCTTGAATATAATGTTCCGATCCCTCTCGACCACAAATTTGCAAAGTTTTAGCAAATGTTTTAATATAATAATCGGTCAACTTAATTAAAGTTTCAAAAACTAACTCAATTTTTTATGAACTTAAACTCTTAAAACGGAAGTCAGCATGTTCTAATTTTATCATTCTGCAACAATAGGGTTTGTCACAACAATGCTTTCCTCTCGTAAAAGTTCTCTCACCCACTTTTCAGCCAGAAGTAGCATAAAATATACCAGTGCATGCAGCTTGCTAATTCAATAATGATAAAGCAGAACTTTTTTCTTTGTGAAAAACGCTTTAAAAAGAAAATGACAGGTGAATAAAGTTATATCATTGTTCTCAGCTTTGCTTTTTCATATATATTAAGAAATTTTGTCATAAAATTGTTGTCAAGATTGAACTATTTTTCATAATTTTTGTTTGCTTGGATACCACGAAACAAAATAAAAACCTAAAAACTAAAAACTAAAAACAATTAAAATAAAAACTTCGGTGTGAGAAAACTAAAGATTCATTCATTTTTCTTTTTTGTCTGATTTTAACAAAACTGGGATCACAATCATGTAATAAAACCAAAAAAGTGCAAAAGATCATTCTGCACAATTTCTCTTGCGTGTGCTCTAAATTTTCGATTAAAAGTAAAGTTCAACATTTAAACGGTAATAAAAATAATTCCGTACATCTTCTATTCCGTTTTTAATTCCTCCACTATAAATAATCCCATAAGACCAGTTTCTCCTCATGGAAGGACTAAGATGCAAAACTCCTGCCCGGGCCGAGGTGTCAACGCTAAAAAACGCAAAATTATGTAAGATTGGCGTTGAATGCGTTGAGTTTTTGTAAGATCTACGCCTGAGCGTAGATCTTACATAAATTCAAAGCATTCAACGCTAATCTTACATAATTTTGCGTTGATTTTTGGCGTAGATCTTACATATTCAGCCTTGAATTTTGGCGTAGATCTTACATATTTAGCGTTGAATTATAGCGTAGATCTTACATATTTAGCGTTGAATTTAGCGTTGATCTGACATAAATTCAACGCATTCAACGCTAATCTTACATAATTTTTCGTCTAATTTTGGTGTAGATCTTACTTATTTAGCGTTGAATATTAGAATTGATCGCACATAAATTCAGCGCATTCAACGCTGGTCTTACATAATTTTGCGTTGAGTTTTGGCGTAGATCTTACATATTTAGCGTTGAATTTTAGCGTTGATCTTACATGAATTCAACGCATTCAACGCTAATCTTACATATTTTCGCGTTGAATTTTGGCGTAGATCATACATATTTAGCGTTGAATTTCAGCGTAGATCTTACATATTTAGCGTTAAATTTAGCGTTGATCTTCCATAAATTCAACGCATTCAACGCTAATCTTACATAATTTTGCGTTGAATTTTGGCCTAGATCTTACATATTTAGCGTTGAATTTTAGCGTTGATCTTACATAAATTCAACGCATTCAACGCTAATATTTCATAATTTTGCGTTGAATTTTGGCGTAGATCTTTCATATTTAGAGTTGAATTTTAGCGTACATCTTACATATTTAGCGTTGAATTTTGCGTTGATCTTACATAAATTCAACGCATTCAACGCTAATCTTTCCGTTCCATTTCAGAGCACTTTACGATTTCAAAAGCTTTTCCGATTTTTTTTTCAAAAAGTTAATTTTTTCACTGTTTCGACCCAATACTTCACAGGTTAGAAACATGAGGTCAGAAAAAAATCATTTTGTAGTGCTCTTTTCTAGTGCAAAATCCAATTCAGACCATTTTACGATTTCAAATTTTTCAAGCTTTTTCAAAAAATTAATTTTTTTTACTGTTTCGGCCCCCTATACTGCACAGGTGAGAAAAGTGAAGTCAGCAAAAAAATCACTTCTTACTGCTCTTTTATAGGGCAAAATCCATTTCAGAACATTTTTCGTTTTCAAAACTTTTTAAAGTTTTTCTTCAAAAAATCAATTTTTTTCACTGTTTCAAACCCTATACTGCAAAGGTGAGAAACATTAGGTCAGAAAAAAATTATTTTTAGTGCTCTTTTATAGTGCAAAATCCAATTCAGACCATGTTACGATTTCAAATTTTAGGAGGTCAGCAGTTCGAGTCCCATTCGCAACTGGAGGTTAATAGTTCAAGTGGACGCTTTGATTTTTTGTAAGATCAACGCTAAATTCAACGCAAAAATATGTAAGATCTACTTTAAATTCAACGCTAATTATGTAAGATCTACGCTAAATTCAACGCTAAATATGTAAGATCTACGATAATTTCAACGCTAAATAGGTAAGATCAGCGGCAACTAGCGTTGACAATTCGAAAAATTCACCGCAATTTTCTTACATTATTTTGCGTAGAATGCGTAGAATTTTTGTCTTCAAATTCAACGCATTCAACGCAAAATTTTGTAAGAAAATTGCGATGAATTTTCCGACTTGTCAACGCTAGTTGCCGCTGATCTTTGGCCACAAATTCCTCGGCCCGGGTGATTGATTTAAAAAAAACGTTGATTTTAGTTTCTTCGAAGCAAAAATTTAAACATTTTTTTTTGTATTTTAAGAAAAGGCCTGTGTCAATTTTGGAAGGTTTTTCAGTTACATTTGATTTATATGAGGATATTTATTCTTGTCAATAACAAAAAAAATGATATTATTGATTTGTTGGTTTTCCACCCGCATTCCCTTTGTTCATGGTTTTCACTGGAAAAAATTCTTTGATCAAAAAAGCTTAAGCAAAGCTTTTGTTAGTATAACATATTATCATTTTAGGATAACATAATTGACTAATAGTATTAACAAGCATGTAAATCAGCAAAAATATTGAGCAAATCTTTTCATTTTATAGTTTTTTTTACTTCAAAATAAGTTTACAGTAATTGGAGAGACTAAAAAAAGCGTTCCGTGAAACTTTTCAGCATGTCAATTTTTGAAAAAGATTCAAAACCACTTTTACAATTAATCAAAATGATAACAAGCGAAATTATCAAAAATTGTTGATCTGAAATGTTTCAATGACTTGTAACTCATTTCAAACCCGGGCCGAGGTGTCAACGCCATTAACCGCAAAATTATGTAAGATAAGCGGTGAATGCGGAAAATTTTGTAAGATAAGCGGTGAATGCGGTGAACTTACATAAATCAGGTGGTGAATGCGGTGAAAAAAACCTTAATCGCCTGGTAGCGGTGAAATTACATAATTATACCGCTGAATTTAGCGGTGAAATTACATAAATTTACCGCCTCGAAACAAAATGTCCAAATTATGTAAGATAAGCGATGAATGCGGTGAAATTACATATATTCAACGCTCAACTTAGTGGTGAACTTACATAAATTCAACGCTTAGAAAAAATTGTTGAAGATGTTTGAGATCAGGAGGTGAGAGGTTCGGACCCTTGTAAGGGCGGTGAAATTACATATTTTAGCGGTGAATTGTGGTGAATTTTTGTAAGATCACCGCTTAGTCTAGCGGTGAACTTACATAATTTCACCGCATTCACCGCATTTCACCGCAAAATTATGTACGAAATTTGGGGTGAAATAACTAACTTTTCACCGCTTATCTTACATATTTTTCCGATTTTTTCTCGACCCGGGAAGTCATATAGCAGAAAAAAGCATCTAAATTTTCTCAATTTTAGAATTCGTTGATTTTTTAAGTAGTTGCTAGTTTGAAAAAGGAATTCGTTATTTATTGACAAATTGTGTAAACAAAACTAATTGAACAATATCAAATAATTTTGAAAATGTTAAAAAAGAGGATAGCACTTGCTGAGAAAGTTTGGAAATTGATTGAAGATTGCTTCAATGTATAAAAATGAGGGCCCAAGTTATTTTAAAAAAGCAGGAACTTCTATTCCGTATAATTTAGCTTCATAAAAGATCGGCCAATGGAGACTTAAAAGACCTATCCTTAGTTTAATTGTGATGACTAATCACATTTTGGTTGAGCAATTATTGTGTCAGAAAGGAATATAGCGTCAGATAGAGACGATTGTTTTGGCCCTAAATTTTTGGCAAAGAAAAGCTACGATAAAAAAGGTAAAAAATTTTTAGAACACATTTTTGAATAGTGGAAGCCACAATAGCCGTTTTAATAGTTTATTATGTTCCGTTAGCATTTTTTGCGGTAGCACTTATGCGAGCGATAAAGGTACAAACTGCTGACAAAGCGCAAATTTTGGCCAAAATTATCAACAAGAAAAAACAATAAAATGCCGCAGAACTGGTTTTCCAGATAACTTGCAAGAAGCCCGCCTTATTAATTCATTAAGAATCCCTCAGTAGTTTCTGTGGCAGTTTTTCTTCCGAAAATGGACAAAAGAGCTAAAAGGGTGTATTTTCCGCCATTTTTTTAAAAAATAATAATTTAAAAAAAATAGAGATCTGTACACTCAGATCACAGTTATTGGCCCAGAGTTTAGCTGAAAAAAAAAAACAAAATTTATATGATTTGTGATAACTATTTTTGTGAAATATGTGCAAAACGCGCAAAGTTGTCGAAATGTCTCTAAAAAGTATCGGAAATGTGAAACATCGTTCACATGTTTACAAAATTTTAAACTTCAAAAACTCCTCAATAAAGATAAAGATTATACACTCGATGGGCTTTTGAAGGATTCAACTCATGTCTCCCACTCAGTGGAGTCAGATCAGAACAATTATTTTTTTTAGTTTACATGAAAAGAATTTGAAAGGATGTCGTTGTTGCAACGTCATAAGCATTTCAGTATGAATGTGGACATAAATTTGTTCCTTGTGGAGTCTTAAAATAACACTTGAATTCCGAGGGTACATAAATAGTAGCACTACATAGCGACTCAGAAGTTTATTTCACTACATATTACTTGACATTAGTTTTTACAAAATTAATTCTATTGAATTTATTATACTAAAAAATAGACAAGTATTTTAACTAAATATTGATCATGAAAGAGTACGTAACTAAGCCCAGCAAACCAAACACTGTTGAACTAAAAATCAAACCAGGTTGAATTAGTACCTAATGAATAATATTCTGGACTTGCTCTAAACATTTACAAATTGGAAATTGACTAAAGGGAATTTAAAATTCTCTCAGTATGGAATGTCGAAGGTCATTCCATCTTTTTATTTCAAAACGAACAAATGAACGCCGCAAGTTAGTGCTTTTAAGGCTAAATTTGCAGAAAATTATCTGTGTTCCATTTGATTCTGCAATTGTCCACGTCGGGAGTGGTTGACCAAGAGTAATATCAAAAGACGGTAGGCGGCCTTGTTCAATTTCCTAGAAAAAAAGAACCTTTTTGTTTTTTTAAAACAAAATAGTCGGGATAACACCGTGCTCTCTTTTTCTTTGGTGGAATTCAATTTCTTCTTATTGAAAGTTCCTTTCTAGGCACAGTTGATTTGTTTTTCCATAGATGTTAGCAAATTCTTCCCTACTGAAAACAGCACAAGCGTTGAGTAATGTAAGTGACTGAAAATGAGTGCAATGAAAAAAAAATTGAGCATTTCTTTAGGAATTGAGTTTCTTTTTGATTAAATCGTTTTAATGTCTTCAGACATCTCCCTAAAATTTTATTGATTGTCGATATGTGCACTTCGGTATTTCACCTCGGCTTGTTCAATAATATGAGAGCTGTTAACTATCAATGTTTTATTCTGATGTTGTCTGACGTTTTTGCTCATAAAATGAACTCAGTTTGTTTTTGAGTTTATTCATAATTCAAATTCTTCGAACTATTTTACAAGACTGTTGGCGCTGGCTGCTAGATTTGATTCAATTTCTTCTAGACTTTTATCAGGTGCCAGAATTAACGTATTATCTGAAAATTGTAAGTTTTGTATATCGCAATCAGCGTATATATATATATATATATATATATATATATATATATATATATATATATATATATTGATATAAATATTGATGTTATGTTCATCAGATGTAATGTTCTGTAAAACTACCGCTTGCATTTGCTCGAATAAAAAACTTGTCATTAACCGTACTGCAGAGGTCTCAAAACATAGTCTAACCATCACCCTGTAACCAATAGAATACTTGTTAATGCGGGTTGGTTTTGTTCTGATGCTCCATATATCGTGTATTGTCCTGTAATTTCCGCAAAATTGAGTTTTTTCGAATGACCTCTTCACTATCAGATTTCTATCATTGAAAACACACCGCAAGCAGTGTATTATAGTGTAACAGCTGGGCGGCAGTCAAGCAAGCCGTTATGCAGTCAGGCCGAGTTTTTAAAATGAGGCCAAGTCAGCCAAAATATTTGGGATACCCATATTTTAATTTTCAGGACTACATCCCACAGCAACGGACCGCTGAGGCCCATACCCACTAGATATCTTACGGAATTAAGATTGCTTCTAAGTTTTCGTTTTCGTTATCGTTCAGATAATTTATATAATCAACAACAAGAACTAGTTTTCCGTTCTCTTATTACGTTATCAGTATTTATAGATACTTGTTCGAGAAATGGAGGAAAAAATTGTAAGTTGAGTAACAAGGTTGCAGTTAAAATTAGTTTTTGATTCTTTGGTGTGCGCAAGATTAACCATAGGTTTTTGAAGTCTAATGAAAACAGATTCCTTTTTCCGTGGTTTTTTGGAGTTGAAACCATAAGTCCTCCTCCCCCCTTTTTCAACTTATATTTCCTTTGTCATTTTCCTATCGCATCTGAAGCAACAGAAAATTTTTGTGTTGGAATTGAATATGTTATCGTTGTAAGAATCTGTCAACCGAGTTTCCGTGGAACAATAATTTGTTTTCTCCAATATCGTTTATCAAAGATTTCAATTGTGTTCTTTTCTTTACAAGGCTTTGACAATTTAATAGAAAAAAATTATCTCTTTTTTTAAATCCAACAAATTATATCATTGGTCCTGGATTGATTTTAATATCGCCAGAAAGAGAAATTTTCACTATTGTCAAATAATGACTGCACAAATAAATTATAAGGAGTAAAATTTCAGGAACAAACCTAAAATTAAAAAGATACCTAAACGATTTGTTTATAGCTTTTGAAAAATTTAACTTATTAAGAACTTGTGTACTCCCAGTTTCTACTAATTTTGACGCGGGAAAACTTGAGGGCAATAGCAGTAGAAAAATAAATCGCCATTTCAATTGCTGGAGTTGAAATTATATTAACGGTTTGTTATCAATATCTTTAGAAATAAACAAATCAAAACCTTTGTATTGCATTGAAAAATACTTACATCAAGAAAAAACGATAATTATAGTTCATTGGAGGTGCACCACTAGCAAATCTTTAGTTATATTCATTAGGTTGTCGATAAAGCTTACTGCTGAAATTATTTCGAGGTATGGTTAAGAGAAACTTTAAGAACTGGTTTATAAAATTATTTGAGTCATAAGAAGAAGCCGGGACGGGATCGAATTGAGGGCCAGTTTGTTGGCGTATTCTGGGGCTTTTGTTTTAAATTGTTATGTTGATATATCGTTTGTGGACAAACACCGCAATTTGATGTTATCAAGAGCTGAGACAATAGCCAGTCATTTAAAAGGGGAACGCCATGTTGAAAAATGAGATGCACTTTATCAAAGAAAAATTGGTTATAGGTCTCATCTGAACTGTACTCATCAGAAACGTCATCGGCAGTGGCTTTGATATTTGCATTAAGAGAAAGAACTTTGCGCGATGGCTGATCAACGTAGAACACATGAAAAATTTTTTGATATCGATTTTATTGTTGTTGTTTTTGTTTTGGTCCATTCCTTTCAAGGGCGGAATTCCACAGATCACACACATACTTCTGCATAGACTGACGAGTTTTTTGTGCTCCTCAACATTTTCTACGGCAGATCTTCCATGTTTTAATATGTTTATATGTGATGTGTTGAGTTTATATAAAAATTGTGAAGATCTGATGAGTTTATATAAAATTTTGATGTTGCTCTATGTATCGTGTATTGTTTTGTGATTTTCGCAAGATTGAGTTATCTTGAATGACCTCTAACCTATCAGATTTCAATCATTAAAAACTCACCGCAAGTAGTGTATTATAGTGTAACGGCTAGGCGGCAGTCAAGCAAGCCGATATGCAGCCAAGCCGAGTTTTTAAAATGAGGCCAAGTCAGCCGAAATATTTGGGATACCCATATTTTAAGTTTCAGGACTACATCCCACAGCAACGGTCCGCTGAGGCCCATACCCACTAGATATCATACGGAATTAAGATTGTTTCTAAGTTTTCGTTTTCGTTATCGTTCAGATAATTTTTATAATCAACAACAAGAACTAGTTTTCCGTTTTCTTATTACGTTATCAGGAATAATAGATACTAGTTCGAGAAATGGAGGAAAAAATTGTAAGTTTTCTTTTTCGTTATCGTTCAGATAATTTATATAATCAACAACAAGAACTAGCTTTTCGTTCTCTTATTACGTTATCAGTATTTATAGCTACTAGTTCGAGAAATGGAGGAAAAAATTGTTTGTTGGGTAACAAGGTTGCAGTTAAAATTAGTTTTTGATTCTTTGGTGTGCGCAAGATTAACCATAGGTTTTTGAAGTCTAATGAAAACAGATTCCTTTTTCCGTGGTTTTTTGGAATTGAAACCATAAGTCCTCCTCCCCCTTTTTCAACTTATCTTTCCTTGTCATTTTCCTATCGCATCTGAAGCAACAGAAAATTTCTGTGTTGGAATTGAATATGTTATCGTTGTAAGAATCTGTCAACCGAGTTTCTGTGAAACAATAATTTGTTTTCTCCAATATCGTTTATCAAAGATTTCAATTGTGTTCTTTTGTTTACAATTTAATTGACAATTTAATTTGACAATTTAATTGAAGAAAAACTTATCTCATTTTTTATAAATCCAACAAATTATATCATTGGTCCCGGATTGATTTTAATATCGCCAGAAAGAGAAATTGTCACTATTGTCGAATAATGACTGCACAAATAAATTATAAGGAGTAAAATTTCAGGAACAAACCTAAAATTAAAAATTTACCTAAACGAATTGTTTATAGCTTTTGAAAAATTTGACTTATTAAGAACTTGTGTACTCCCAGTTTCTACTAATATTGACGCGGGAAAACTTGAGGGCAATAGCAGTAGAAAAATAAATCGTCATTTCAATTGCTGGAGTTGAAATTATATTAACGGTTTGTTATCAATATCTTTAGAAATAAACAAATCAAAACCTTTGTATTGCATTGAAAAATACTTACATCAAGAAAAAACGATAATTATAGTTCATTGGAGGTGCACCACTAGCGAATCTTTAGTTATATTGATTAGGTTGTCGATAAAGCTTACTGCTGAAATTATTTCGAGGTATGGTTAAGAGAAACTTTAAGCCCTGGTTTATAAAATTATTTGAGTCATAAGAAGAAGCCGGGACGGGATCGAATTGACGGCCAGTTTGTTGGCGTATTCTGGGGCTTTTGTTTTAAATTGTTATGTTGATATATCGTTTGTGGACAAAGACCATAATTTGATGTTATCAAGAGCTGAGACAATAGCCTGTAATTTAAAAGAGGAACGCCATGTTGAAAATTGAGATGCACTTTATCAAAGAAAAATTGTTTGTAGGTCTCATCTGAACTGTACTCATCAGACACTTCATCGGCAGTGGCTTTGATATTTGCATTAAGAGAAAGAACTTTGCTCGACGGCTGATCCACGTAGAATACATGAAAATTTTTTTGATTTCATCTATTTTACTGTTGTTGTTTTTGTTTTGGTGCATTGCTTTTAAGGGTGGAATTCCGCAGATCACACACATTTTTCAGCATCGACTGACGAGTTTTTTTTGTGCTCCTCAACATTTTCCACGGCAGATTTTCCATGTTTCAATATGTTAATGTGATGTGTTGAGTTTATATAAAAATTGTGAACATCTGATGAGTTTATATTTTGATGTTGCTCTATATATCGTGTATTGTTTTGTAATTTTCGCAGGATTGAGTTATCTTGAATGGCCTCTATTCTATCAGATTTCAATCATTAAAAACTCACCGCAAGTAGTGTATTATAGTGTAACAGCTGGGTGGCAGTCAAGCGAGCCGATATGCAGCCAAGCCGAGTTTTTAAAATGAGGCCAAGTCAGCCGAACTATTTTGGGATACCCATATTTTAAGTTTCAAGATTACATCCCACAGCAACGGTCCGCTGAGGCCCATACCCACTAGATGTCTAAAAATTGACGTGTTTCTGTTTCTTTGGTGTATTGGAATAAATTATGCATTGAAATTAAGCGCAATGTGAATGTAACGGTTAACAATGTTTTATTTCTGATAGATTACATTGCAGTCTTCGGCTTGCTTTTATGTCGGCTTACTTTTACTTCAGCTACTTTGCATTCATCTACGAGCTGATTAGAACTGATAAGATCTTTTAAAAAAGTTCTGGAATAATTGGGGGTTTAATGCATTCTGCTCCAACCATTGCGTTCAGTTCAACTGGGTAAGGTGGGGGGGGGGGGGGGGGGTGGGGGTCAATTCAAAGATAAAACGAAACGCTAATGCTACCTTGATATCTCAGTTTGTTTCAAATCGAGAAAGGACCCAAGCTTTTTAACACAATATTTTAATTAAAAACTTTTCTGGTATAGCTAATTTCGAAAGGATCCCTTATACTAGAAAGCGTCACCAGTTAGGACAACTGCATTGTAAGAGCAGCTGCAGTCAATCAAATCTGATGAATGGGTAATTATCAGAAATTGGAACGTAGAAAATTGAATACAATTTTGGTGATGTTTAAAAAGGGAGGAAAGTAATTCAATATTTTTCTTCATAAAGCTTAAACTGTCGATTGAAAAATAAAATTCTATATAAACTTAATTATGCATTCAGTTCTCTCATTGCTTCATTCATTGTGAGAAAGTCCAGGATTAAATTTGTAGCTCTTGTTTTTGAAATATTAGTGGATGGTCAATTCATGGTCAGTTTAAATTGTAACATTCATATCAACAATTACCATTAGCTCTATTTCATCGACATAATTGAAAAATCAGTCCCAACTTAGGAAATACCTCACGCTTGAAGAAAGCAATGTCGAGGGACTGGAAAAGGTAATATAATAAGATTTAATAAATTAATGTAAACGTATCTCCAGTTAATTCCCCATTTTCTAGCTTGTAAAGCAATTTGATTTCATTTACCTTGTAAAGCGCTCAATGTTTTTCAAATCCTGTCAACTTCACTGATGAGTTTAAACTTTGACCTCTCGTTTTGCCAATATTTTGGGACATTTGTCGCATATATGTAGGTATAATTAATACAATGTGTTTGAGAAAATGAGAATATGGAATCCAGAAGCCTGCGTTATATTTGAATAGGTGTTTAAAATTCTGCAAGGGTTGACGCTGTTGATTAAGTAGAGGTGTTTGAAAATTCAAAACTCAAAAATCAAAATCGAAAGTTATGGTTTTTATTGGAAAACGGTAGTGGGAAAGAGGTGCTATTCCGCCACTTCCTAATCGGAAGATGACTAAATACCACCTTTTTCCCACTACTCTATATATCTAGTACTTGCTTATACCCCCCATTTTATTCACTGCTATATATTAGCTCTATATTCAATCAAAAATCAATCAAAATAAAAAAAAATCAATCAAAATTCAAAGATAAAACGAAACGTTAATGCTACCTTGATATCTCAGTTTGTTTCAAATCGAGAAAGGACCCAAGCTTTTTAACACAATATTTTAATTAAAAACTTTTCTGGTATAGCTAATTTCGAAAGGATCCCTTATACTAGAAAGCGTCATCAGTTAGGACAACTGCATTGTAAGAGCAGCTGCAGTCAATCAAATCTGATGAATGGGTAATTATCAGAAAATGGAACGTAGAAAATTGAATACAATTTTGGTGATGTTTAAAAAGGGAGGAAAGTAATTCAACATTTTTCTTCATAAAGCTTAAACTGTCGATTGAAAAATAAAATTCTATAAAAACTTAATTATGCATTCAGTTCTCTCATTGCTTCATTCATTGTGAGAAAGTCAAGGATTAAATTTGTAGCTCTTGTTTTTGAAATATTAGTGGATGGTCAATTCATGGTCAGTTTAAATTGTAACATTCATATCAACAATTACCATTAGCTCTATTTCATCGACACAATTGAAAAATCAGTCCCAACTTAGGAAATACCTCACGCTTGAAGAAAGCAATGTCGAGGGACTGGAAAAGGTAATATAATAAGATTTAATAAATTAATGTAAACGTATCTCCAGTTAATTCCCCATTTTCTAGCTTGTAAAGCAATTTGATTTCATTTACCTTGTAAAGCGCTCAATGTTTTTCAAATCCTGTCAACTTCACTGATGAGTTTAAACTTTGACCTCTCGTTTTGCCAATATTTTGGGACATTTGTCGCATATATGTAGGTATAATTAATACAATGTGTTTGAGAAAATGAGAATATGGAATCCAGAAGCCTGCGTTATATTTGAATAGGTGTTTAAAATTCTGCAAGGGTTGACGCTGTTGATTAAGTAGAGGTGTTTGAAAATTCAAAACTCAAAAATCAAAATCGAAAGTTATGGTTTTTATTGGAAAACGGTAGTGGGAAAGAGGTGCTATTCCGCCACTTCCTAATCGGAAGATGACTAAATACCACCTTTTTCCCACTACTCTATATATCTAGTACTTGCTTATACCCCCCATTTTATTCACTGCTATATATTAGCTCTATATTCAATCAAAAATCAATCAAAATAAAAAAAAATCAATCAAAATCAATCATTATTTTATGAATTACTCTAAGAGTGATTTTCACTCTTTATTTATTCTAAATCTGGTATTAATTGGGAAAAAAGGTCTAAAATCTAAAACATCAATAAAACCCAAAAACTACATGACAGATAAATTTAAAGAAGAATTAGCTTCTTGAATATTATACTTATAAACATGCTCTCTGAATTGATTTCTAGTATGAGCATATCTATATCTATGAATATAAATACATAGTCTACATTTCCTATTTCTAAATCTTTATAGTGATATATGTTTATAAACATTACACATACTACATGATAGATATTGATCAGGATCAGAATAATGATATACCAAATGTTCTATATAATCTTTCACTTTAACCATATTTTTACATACATAACAAGAATATTCTAATTCTTTACAATTATTACAACATTCTGTCCAAGGTTTATTTATACACTTATTGCATTTCAATTTCATTTTTCGAAAAATTATTTTTTGATTATTTCCCTAAATAAATACATCATGTCTCAATCAACTAATACTAGTGTCATAAACTTCTGCGATGTCTGTAATTTATCCTTTGAATCAAAGAAGGCTTTATACAGGCATCAATCATACGATCTCAAACACAAGGAACTCTTGGAGAAAATGTCTGAGTCTGAAGAAGAAGAAATCTTGGAGAAGGTGTATAATTCGGATGAAGATGATTATATTATTAAAACTAAGACCAAAACTAAGGATATTATTAAAACTAAGGATATTATTAAAACTGAAATTGAAACTAGAACTAAAATTGAACAATGCTGGGTTTGTGACGATAAGTTTAAAAATCAGATAGGTCTACAAACTCACATGAATAAACACTGGAGAGAAAACGTTGTCTTAAACGATCTACGAAGTAGCTTTGCTAATAATTATAATATTAAATCAAGCTTTTATCAAAGGCAGTTATATATTACTAAATCTAATGGTAGTTTTATCAAGGATATCAATGAACCAGTAGATTACATATTAGACGAGTTTAAACCATTTAAATCATATGACTACAAAGTTACTGCCAATTGCTTATATAAGAAGAGAGACTCAGAAGAAGAAAAGACTACTAATATAAACTTTAGAACCGATGAATATATGGATAAAGATCATCGACTGAATCTAAACCAATGGCTTGATCATGTTAGAGAAACGTATGAGGGTTACGGCTACGATTATGATTTTATTGGAATAACATACATGCAAATAAATATTTTCCCACTACTCTATATATCTACTACTTGTTTATACCCCCCATTTTATTCACTACTATATATTAGCTCTATATTCAATCAAAAATCAATCAAAATCAAAAAAATCAATCAAAATCAATCATTATTTTATGAATTACTCTAAGAGTGATTTTCACTCTTTATTTATTCTAAATCTGGTATTAAATAAGAAAAAAGGTCTAAATCTAAAATATCAATAAAACCCAAAAACTACATGACAGATAAATTTAAAGAAGAAGAATTAGCTTCTTGAAAATTATACCTATAAACATGCTCTCTGAATTGATTTCTAGTATGACCATATCTATATCTATAAATAAAAACACATAGTCTACATTTCCTATTTCTAAATCTATATAGTGTATATGTTTATAAACATTACACATACTACATGATAGATATTGATCGGGATCAGAATAATGATATCCCAAATGTTCTATATAATCTTTCACTTTAAGCATATTTTTACATACATAACAAGAATATTCTAATTCTTTACATTTATTACAACATTCTTTCCAAGGTTTATTTATATACTTAATGCATTTCATTTTCCTTTTTCGAAAAATTATTTTTTGATTATTTCCCTAAATAAATACATCATGTCTCAATCAACTAATACTAGTGTCATAAACTTCTGCGATGTCTGTAATTTATCCTTTGAATCAAAGAAGGCTTTATACAGGCATCAATCATACGATCTCAAACATAAGGAACTATTGGAGAAAATGTCTGAGTCTGAAGAAGAAATCTTGGAGAAGGTGTATAATTCGGATGAAGATGATTATATTATTAAAACTAAGACCAAAACTAAGGATATTATTAAAACTAAGGATATTATTAAAACTGAAATTGAAACTAGAACTAAAACTGAACCATGCTGGGTTTGTGGCGATAAGTTTAAAAATCAGATAGGTCTACAAACTCACATGAATAAACACTGGAGAGAAAACATTGTCTTAAACGATCTACGAAGTAGCTTTGCTAATAATTATATAATTAAATCAAGCTTTAATCAAAGGCAGTTATATATTACTAAATCTAATGGTAGTTTTATCAAGGATATTAATGAACCAGTAGATTACATATTAGACGAGTTTAAACCATTTAAATCACATGACTACAAAGTTACTGCCAATTGCTTATATAAGAAGAGAGACTCAGAAGAAGAAAAGACTACCAATATAAACTTTAGAACCGATGAATATATGGATAAAGATCATCGACTGAATCTAAACCAACGGCTTGATCATGTTAGAGAAACGTATGAGGGTTACGGCTACGATTATGATTTTATTGGAATAACATACATGCAAATAAATATAGAAATGACTAAACTATCATTAGGATCTTATACTGAACTGCCACCAGGTCTAAGAGATAAAACAAAAAGCGATTTTAAATATTATAATTAATAAATTTAACTGTCTACGATTATGTATTACAGCTGCATTGCATCCTGTAACTGAACATGCAACTAGAGAAAATAAGTATATTAATAATCTAGTCGATGACTGGGAATATAATGAAACTGCATATGATTATATTACAAAAATCCAAAACAAATATAATATCAATATTTTTGGTTTTACAGACCTACGGTCGTGCTTCACCACAGGCACACCCAAGATAGTAACATAGCAAAAGTAGAATGCTTAGAGAAATGTTCTAACATTGTAAAAGGTAGACAAAATGTTAGGATCCTAGTCTGGGATGGGAAGAAAACTGTGCCCTAATTAAAAATGTAGAAGTATTACTAGAAAGACCTAACACCAAACATTCCGGTTTTGGTTTTGTGATAATTGTACCTATTGGTTTAGTTCTCAACATAAATATGAAACCCATGAATGCTGTGTCCAAATCAAACCAAAGATTGTTTGCCCTAAGTTAAAACAAACAAATTGAAGAATCAATATAAACAACAAGAAGTGAACAATGTTATATTTAGTGATAGTGAATGTTACATGAAAGGAACAGATGAAAAGATTGGTAGCAATACATATAAGATATCTGAACATGTACCCATTGCTATTGGCTATATTTGGCATAGCAGACACCAAACAGGGAACCTGCTTGGTTTACCACAGACTGAGTCTGTTCGCAGATCATACTTTGGTCCAGACTGCATCAAAGATTATGTTAGAGATTTATTAGAAATAGAAACAAAACATAGTATTAAGATAAACAAAGCAATGATATTTACAGAAGAAGATAAATTCCATGATGCTAATGATAAATGCCACATTTGTAATAAAAACTGTGTTAATAAAGTTAGAGATCACTGTCATCAAACAGGTAGATATAGAGGTCCAGCATGTAATATTTGGAATTTGAACTATAAACATCAAAACTTCATTTCATAATGGTAAAGGCTATGGCTTAAATCTATTATTTAATGAGATATTTAAACAGAATAATAGCAGGAGAAGAATTGATATCTTACCTAGTACTAATGGAAAAGCTAGAATGTTTAGAGTGGGTATATTAAAGTTTTTAGATAGTTACAGTTTCTTGACAATGTCTCTTGATAAAATAACAAAGGTTTACAATATAAAAAATAAAACATTCTATCATTATGAATACTTTAAGCATTAGAATAGGTATAATAATAAACTAGGTAATCTATCAATTCAAGACTTTAGATCATCACTAACAACTAAGTGACCAACTCAAGATGAAGTAGATAATTTTAATAATTCTAATACTAATAAAACAGGTAAAGAATTAACATTAAAATATATGGAAAATGATATATTCATATTAGGACATTGCTTCAATCTATTTGCTAAGTTAAACATGACTACATATAAACTCAATCCTCTACATTATATTAGTCTACCAAGCTACAACTTCGATTGTTTCCTAAAACTAAGCAAAGTTGAATTAGACACAATACAAGATGAGCAGATACTAAAAGACTTCATTAGTGCAATGAGAGGTGGCATATGTGGTGTTATGGGTGATACGTATATTAGAAGTCAGAGTCAGAGTCAAAGGTCTATCAGGGAACCTGCTTCGCAGATAGCAGAGCATGACCTCTATCTGGTACATCGATGCTAATAACTTATACTGTTATGCACTAATGCAAAAGCTACCATATAAAGATTTTGAAGTACTCCAATACAACTCTAGATGAAGTAATAAATACTTCAGATGATAGTGATTATGGCTATTGTCATATCTGTGATTTAGAGTAAACTAAAGAATGTAAAGAGAGAACTAGCAACTTCCAACTACTACCCCATGGAAGAGAAGTAGAGAATGATGAACTGGGATACAAACAAAGACCCCCAACTTCATCAAAAAGCAAGAAACTAATATTAGATCAGAATAATAAATATGAATACCCAATACACTATCGGATGTTAAAGTTTGTTGTTATGATGGGTATAGAGGTTACTAATGTCCATAGAATAATTAAATTTAAACAAGGTTATATAATTAGAGACTACATTGAACTTAATACTAAAATGAGAGTTGAAGCTAAAACTGAACCTGAAAAAGATATATTTAAGTTAATGAATAATCCATTGTTTGGTAAAAGTTGTGAGAATCCATTAAAGTATCTAGAAGCTAAGATTCTAACAGATGAGTATGAAATACTTAAAGCTGTTAGTAAACCAACATGTAAAAATGTAATTAGATATGAAAACTATACTCTAATAGAATTCTATAAAAAGGAAATACAATATGATAAGCCGATTTATTTAGGATCTACAGTACCAGAGCCCAGTAAGCTTCATATAAATAAATCCTTCTATAATGTATTAAATCCCTCGCTTGAAGATCTAATGTTACACTACATGGACACGGATAAATTCGTGTTAAGTTTTAGCCAGGGCAATGTCGACAATGAGCACCTGGATCTGAGTAATCTAGATAAACCAATAAAAAATAATAATAATATACCGGGCAAAATTAAACACGAATTAGGTAGTAAGGTTATAGAAGAATTCGTGGTATTAAAACCCAAAACATATAGTATAAAGAACTATGGGGCAAAAGAGAAAGGAATAAAGAAAGAAAGTAATGGAAAGCACGCAGAATATTATAGTGCTCTAATAGATAATAAGGAAACGATAGTAGAGGAAAGCAGGATTCAAAAAGTAGGAAGTTGTATGGCCACAATTAAGATAAATAAAAGAAGTTTAAGTAATTTTGATGATAAAAGATTTTATGTATATAATATAAAAAGTTATCCCCTAGATGAGAACATGTATCTATTCAAAAGAGATCTAGTAAAAAAAATCTGCCAACGGACTTCATCCGCGTCAAACCGACAGACTTCGCTCATGGCAAACCCAGCACTAATCGGTGAAACCGGTTCCCGGATAAACAATATTAACGAATTAACAATTAGTGATGATAGCAAATTTTTTGAAGCCGCTATTAGATTATATAATGAATTGTGATAATTATTTTTATGAAATGACTAAACTAGAAACACTTATAGAATTAAACTATCTAGAAAAACAAACCAGAAAGAATAGATTAGAAGATAAATTAAAACAACAAGAATATTATGGTGAAATAGAAGAGTTATTTGATCCTTTAACTAAAACTTTAAATACAAACGATAAAACAATGCAAGCTCTTCAAAGCAAAACTTTGGCTGTGCTAGACAGTAACACTAATACTTTAAAGAGTCTAGGACACCATCAACAAAACAGCTTTCCTGATGAACGGGCCGCCCTCTTAAAACCCACACCCGATCCACACACAATATTAAAAGATGATAGAGGGCAAACTTTTGCCGTAGACAATGATATGATTGATATTTTATTGCTAATGGGTAAACAAACAAATAAACAATTCCAATTAATATCAGTTGATCCAAATTCAAACAAATTTAAAATAAATGATGTAGATGTATCTCTAGTCCCTGATGGTATAAAAATGAAAGGTAAGGTCTATGATTTTTCTAAAGGTTTTTCTATATTTATTACTAATAAATATGTCATCGAAAGAGATATAAAAGGGGATGAAATCAAATTAAAACAATTTCTAAGGGATATTGCCTATAAACAAAGAGGAGATACTAAAAGTAATAGATCAAAACTTAAAAGAAGAATGTTTTCTAGTATCAGTGAACCCACTTCTCGTGTTATATCAACTTCCAGTGAAGATGAAATATATCGTCGTGATTCTAGTGATTTTGAACAAGGGATAGTAGAAGAAGAAGAAACTGATTATGATACTGATTATGAGACTGATAAACAAATAGAAGCTAGTGGTCTTACTAAGACTGACCCCAACAACTTAATAGAAAGATTAGAACTATTAATACTAGAAACAAAAGCTGGTCATGATGGATTATATGATGAAATGCTAGATATATCTAAGCAACTAATATCTATGAATATTATTAATCAAGAGCAACTAGATAATTTTGTTTTTTAACTATGGTAAATGAGCAAGGTGACAATTTCGTTGATAGGTGAAACCATGACTACGTCCATAAAAATGTCATCTTTGTATTTGTTTACAGAAATTACAGAATTATACCTAATGATTCCAAAACCTTATTATTAGATTCAAAGTCGAACTCGGATTTTAATAATTCCTGTCCGTAATATTTACCTTCTATTATTTCTCCATTCATGTCTTCTATCTTATAAGTTGGTAGTTGTGTTTTAAAACTTCATTAATTTTAAATAGTTCTCTATTCCAGTTAGAAGTGTATTGTAAATGAGCAAGCTCACAACTTCGTTGATAGGTGAAACCATGATTACGTCCATAAAAAATGTAGAACAACAACAACAACAACATTTATTAGCTAAAGAAGTATTCAGTCCTCAAATAACAAAGTTTAGAAGAGAAAGAATAATACCATTATATAAAGATGAAACATGGTCAGCAAGTTTATATTAACTGTTATAGATATATTCACAAAATATGCATGGGCTATTCCTTTAAAGAATAAATCTGGTTTATCTATAACTAATGGTTTTAAAATAGTATTAAGTGAAAATAGAAAACCAGAAAAGTTATGGGTAGATAGAGGTAGTGAGTTTTACAATAAAATATTTAAATCTTCTCTTAAAGAATATGAAACAAAACTATATTCTACTTATAGTGGTGTAAAGGCTGTGTTTATAGAGAGATTCAGTAGAACATTATTACACATAATAAATAAACTTATGTTCATCAATGGTGATGGTAATTGGGTAAATATACTAAATGATGCTGTTGTAACATATAACAAAAACATTCATTCAACAATTAATATGACACCTGTTGACGCTTCTAATAATCCCGATAAAGTTAAATACTATGTTAAATCTAGCAAAGCAACACCCAAATTTAAAGTTGGTGACTATGTTAGAAATGCAGGTAAACGTAATATCTTCTCTAAGGGATACACTTCTAACTGGAATAGAGAACTATTTAAAATTAATGAAGTTTTAAAACACAACTACCAACTTATAAGATAGAAGACATGAATGGAGAAATAATAGAAGGTAAATATTACGGACAGGAATTATTAAAATCCGAGTTCGACTTTGAATCTAATAATAAGGTTTTGGAATCATTAGGTATAATTCTGTAATTTCTGTAAACAAATACAAAGATGACATTTTTATGGACGTAGTCATGGTTTCACCTATCAACGAAATTGTCACCTTGCTCATTTACCATAGTTAAAAAACAAAATTATCTAGTTGCTCTTGATTAATAATATTCATAGATAATAGTTGCTCAGATATATCTAGCATTTGATCATATAATCCATCATGACCTGCTTTTGTTTCTAGTATTAATAGTTCTAATCTTTCTGTTAAGTTGTTGGGGTCAGCCTTAGTAAGACCACTAGCTTCTATTTGTTTATCAGTCTCATAATCAGTTTCTTCTTCTTCTACTATCCCTTGTTCATAATCACTAGTATCACGACGATATATTTCATCTTCACTGGAAGTTGATATAACACGAGAAGTGGGTTCACTGATACTAGAAAACGTTCTTCTTATAAGTTTTGATCTATCACTTTTAGTATCTCCTCTTTGTTTATAGGCAGTATCCCTTAGAAATTGTTTTAATTTGATTTCATCCCCTTTTATATCTCTTTCGATGACATCTTTATTAGTAATAAATATAGAAAAACCCTTAGAAAAATCAAAGACCTTACCTTTCATTTTTATACCATCAGGGACTAGAGATACATCTACATCATTTATTTTAAATTTAATTGAATTTGGATCAACTGATATTAATTGGAACTGTTTATTTGTTTGTTTACCCATTAGCAATAAAATATCAATCATAACATTGTCTACGGCAAAAGTTTGCCCTCTATCATCTTTGATTATTGTGTGTGGATCGGGTGTGGGTTTTAAGAGGGCGGCCCGTTCATCAGGAAAGCTGTTTTGTTGATGGTGTCCTAGACTCTTTAAAGTATTAGTGTTACTGTCTAGCACAGCCAAAGTTTTGCTTTGAAGAGCTTGCATTGTTTCAGCGTTTGTATTTAAAGTGTTAGAGGAGCACGAGAAGTGTTTTAACGAAATAAAAGATCGCATCGCGAACGCAACCGCAAATAGTCACTATAACCCGCAACTCGAAACACGCATAAAATGTGATGCATCGCGCTCCGGTCTCGGAACAGCACTCGAACAACTAACAGTTGACGGGTGGAAACCAATTGCGTTTGCCTCGCGATTCTTAAATTCATGCGAAGAGCGCTATGAATGAACTTGAGCTACTGGGAGTAGTTTGTTTGATTGAATATTTCAAAAACTATATGTATGGGAAAAATTTTTACAGTTATTACGGATCATCGAGCTCTTCTCTCTATTATGAAAGAAAATAGATAGAATAAATCGCATAATAGTAGACTAACTCGCTGGATGGATCGTCTACTACCATTTCAATTTGACATTGAACATCTTCCGGGGGCGAAAATGGGTCTGTTGGATTATATTTTTCGACACCCATTTCAACAAGCTAAAAAAGTTTAATTATGACGAGGAATTTATTGTAGCAAAACTCAAGTTAATTTCTACATCAATTAACTCATTAGATTTAATTAAAACACATCCCGCAACACATTTACAACAATTATTAAAAACACACAATCCCGCATCGCAAATCACACCTAAATTTGAGGCCAACATTAAGGCGATAAATTTAATTAACACACATGCAGCACGAGTACGCAAACATGATTATTACAATTCCCCCGCGCCGCGAAAGTTAGCCTCAAATATTACTTGTAATTTAAACAAATTGAAATATGTAGACCCTGCGTCGCAAATACCACTTAACAGTTCTCTCGCTCAGCACAATACAAATAAGTATAAACAATTAGTCTAAAATCGGAATGAATTAGCTCTCGCGCCGCGCGAGACTCAAATTCTTAATTCAAATTCCCGCCGATTAGGAGACATTCCACAAATAATTTTAAAAGTCACCACCCACAAATAAATTCAGTGCTTTTTGCCTCACATCATTCTGCAATTCAGTCATGCAATCCTAATCCTAAAAACAAATTGTCATCAAAATTTTCTTCCGAAATAAATTCAATAAATCAACTCAATAACAACATGCCTTCTAAAAAGCGCATCACTCGCGTTCGTTTTAATAACACATCCCACGCCGCGAATCAACAACCTTCAAGTCAAAATTCAACCCGCCTTGCAAGTCCGCCCTCAAATACATCTGACAATACCCGCACCGCAAGTCAACGAACAACTTCGATTAACACTACCCGCGCCGCGAGTCGTTTACAGATATTAACCCCAACATCTCCGGCTCATTCATCTAACGCTAGTACTCCTCTCACACCCAGCCCACACGTACCCACATTTCACTACATTGTGTTCAAGATTTTCAATAAATCTCTCATCGCATCACTAACGAGTAAGGACGCAGTTTTAAGAGAAATCGGGGATTGCATACTGACTAATAACGAAAGCCGCCTGAAAGCGTTAAACCCCTACATACATTCGTATTGGAGAGATCTTCATGTTCGATCTGGGTGCATGTGTATCGATGAAAAGGTAGCCATACCAAATGTGTTGCGAGAGGCATTAACTGACAATATACACGCAAGCCATCCGGGCACATGGGGCATGATTTGCATGGCTACGCATTGCTGGTGGCCCTACAAGCACCGCGAACTCATCGTGAAGGCTACTGAATGCAAGCCCTGCACTGTGATTGGTAAGAATCTTAAATCTGTTATTCCCGCTAAGCAATTTCATCCTCATGTACCGTGTGTTGAACCGAATCAAGAAATCCAAGTTGATTTTGGAGGCCCGATTTTTGATGAAAAGGGTACCGAAGTTTATTTCTTAGCCGCCTTTGATCGTTTTTCCAAATATCCTACTGCATGTATTTATGACAAAGCAAACGGACCTAATTTTCTAAAATTTTTGGACATGTATATAGAAAATCACGGAACTCTTCGATCTATTGGTCTTGATCAAGCAAATTGTTTGATTGGCAATCAAGTAAAAACTTTCTGTAACAAAAATAATATTGACATCATTGAAGCTCCAGTAAACGATCATCGTGTTATTGGTTTGGCAGAAAGACTCATTCAAACGATTAAGAATAGACTTTCATGTATCAAAGAGGAGCAATCGTCTACCAATGACTTTCATGTAGAGCACGCATTAAAGATAATATTGAGAATAGGTAAACAGAAAACAACAAAGATCTCGCCCTTCGAAGCACATTTTGGAAGAAAACCTAATACCCCGCTGAGCGTGATATCGACAATACCTAAATTGTCTAATCTCACGAAAGTATAGTAAACTACCATTTAGATGAAGACACAGTGATGCCGAAAGAAATACTTCCAGACGACAAATGGCTGAATGATTAACGCAGTGACATTGAGGTTGAGAAAGGAATGTCACGAGCGACGCAAGAGGCCAAGTCAAGAGAACGGGCTAGCAACGATGGCGAATCTCGCTTCCTGCGAACAAAGGCCACTCGACCCATTCCCCTCAAAGAGCGTGCGGTCGAACTATATCTAGCGCAAAAGATTCATGGCAAGAGACTATCAAAGAAAAATCTCGAAGGATTGTATGAGGTCCTCGCCCCGGGATCTCATATTTTGAAAGTTAGCCCAACGACCTCCACCATCAAAGAGCCGGGGAAAACTGTGGTCACTGTCAGAAATAGCGATATAGCTAAATTCGGGACGCAACTGGGGCGGCAAACTCCATAGAAGGCATACGCGGACCGCAGAGGACCAAGATCTGGGGAAAAGTTGGTGGAGGAGATGATTCAAACTCATGTCAAGGAATTTACGAGAAAACAGAAGGAGGACAAAAAGATGAAGCACCGCAAGCGTGATCCGGGCAGCGGGATCTCTTTATCAAAATCAAACAGCTCACTCGGGATGCAAGGCCGCATTCCGAAAGTACCCAACTTTCTCGCGATGCAAAATCAGCAGCCAGAAGCAAGCACTGTTTCGCATAGCGAACAACCTACAACCTTCTCCACAAACACAACGGCCACCACACAACCATCACGATCATCGGATAGGACTCGACGCAGTCCTTCTTATTATGGATTTGAAAGTCCATCCCCTGACCCCACAAAAGCAGCACCACCCAAACTTCCACGACGAGCGGTGATATTGAAAACTTTCAGCCCCCATCTAGCTCTGTTGTTGAAACAGTGCAAAACATTGTTGAATAACAGCCGACTGAATTCAACGTATCTCCACGAATAGAAGTATCACCACCCGCTTCGCGAAATGCTTCTGTCTTGGAAATTGACACTCCGAACCTCGTGCGTTTGATGACAGTTTATGAGGCCGAAAATCCTGATGACAATGAAAGAAACAATTAGGAATTGAACTCACATACAGACTGCTTTAATTACAAACTCCAATTTATTAATATATATTTTTTAGCTACGATAACCAGTAAATATATTGTTATTAGTTACATAACCGGGGACCAAGTATTAATTTGTAAATATTGTTAATATTTATACATTCGAAAATTATATTGTAACAATTTTCTTTGTCGGTGTAAGGGGTATGTGACACCTAAAGATATCATAATCTGTTCGATGCAGTATATCTTATATGATGTTGTAAAGTAGTTCAGTTTATTTGTCCTTGATAATCCTGTTCATATTTATTCAGTTCGTGTCTTGTGATCTGTTGATGATTTCCTTCTTGGTTTCTCGCCTCGTGATCAGACATGTCTGATCACGCATTCACGTTTGCTTACAAGCACTTCATTTCATTTTACTTCATTCTCTTCATTTTGCAATTCAAATGCAGTTAACAAACTCTCTTGTAACTCCCACTCCGCGAGGAAGCACAAGGAAAATCAGTTAAGATCTCGCTCCGCGAATCGCTAGTTAAATATAATAAAGCGCACGCGCATTGAAAGTAACTACTCTATTTAAATAGAGTACGAGAGGGACGGACAACCATTAGAGAAAATGTCAGATAAATTTAAAAAAAAAAACAGTAAGAACAAAGTCAAAAACTACTAGAGCCAGAAAGCAAAAAATTAATGTATCATCAACGTCAACTCTTTTTCAAAACGGCCGGTCTAATAATTGTACCGTCAATTCGGGTCGATATAATCATCGAAGAGACTTGTGGAGTGGTATCATTAGAAAAAGCAATTCAGCGTAGATTACATTAAAGTTTTCAATTGTAATTTGTTTTTTCCTAGTATTTATCCAGGTTTAACCTTCCAGGTGCATGGTAAACCAATCTGTTGCTTTTCTTCACATTTTCTCTAGTTTTCTAAAAAAAAATTTTTGTCACTTTCGCTAAAAGTTGCTAAAAGTGTTATAAACAATTTAATTGGTTTTACCTAAGAAGATAGAGCACGCATACTGAATATTTTCTTCCAAAATTATTGGATAATAATTTTGCTATATATTTCTTAAATTCATTGAAATTCACGAAAATTGGCAGAAATTTTTTTTCAAGCCCACTTTAAATTTTTAATATTAGACTTTACTTTAAAATTAGAGACTTGAAAATTGCTGACACATTTTTAAACAAAAAAGTGTAATTTTAATTTCCGCTTTCTATAAGAAAGCTTACCAATTAAAATTTAGCTTGTTGTTTGCTAATTCAGCGGATCTGTTCAAAATACATAAAATACTATTGATGAAATAATTCATTTCACAAATTATCCATTTAAGTACTTGGGAAATTCAAGTGTTTTATTTGGATGCGCGGTTATCAGGGCTAGCTTTGTTCTCTTCTTAGATTCTTAAAAAAAAATATTGGGTTTGCATTGAGGCGAGATTTTTTCAAAGGATTTCCGTAATTTTTCTTTTCATGTAAGACAGCGGCGAGATTTATTTCAAATCAAGGTTCAGTCGATGCAAATCCCATTTACTTGAAAATGAGCTAAAACGAACATTTTATATATATTAAGTTTTCAGGATGCGCTGATTGTTTTTAAAGCTTTGCAAATTGTTTTGATTAGTTAAACTGAATTCTTGTATTTAGCCTGAATTAGTGTTTTGCAGTATCCAGACATACTCTGTAGTCAATTAAGTTCAAATGGCTTCCTAAATTGCTACAAGTAAAACTAAACCGTATTTTCATTTGATGTCTAATGGCTGTGATGACTTTGTATATATTTGTTTTTAGAAAACAACATTGAGTTTTTGAACTTTATATTTTTATGTGGAATAAAACTAATTTCTATGTTGGTTTTATTTTTAACTAATATTTTCCTGGCTGTGGTAACACCAGCTTCAAAAAACGTGAATTTTACATGTTGCGTAACGTCGAGATTATTTTTTTTTACTTGACAAAATATCACCTTATTGAAAAGTCCCAATGGCGCTGGAATCTTTCAGGTTTGACGCAAAATAATGGTTTTTAAAAATGGAAACTAATTTGATTTTTGCACTATCTGCTGTCGTCGAATTGTTGCTGAGTCTCATTAAGTTCAGGTCCCATTTTAATCTGATTTCTAAAACCTAACATTTTTATTTGATACCATTTTGTGTTTGTCTTGTCTCGTATCCTCGTTAATGGCAGGTCTCATCCGCGGTCATTGCGGCATCAATTTAATCAGTTATGATTTTCTGTTTTGTAGAATACGTGAATTTATGAACGTTTTCAATCTCAATTGGTAGGCAACATTGTTGATGAGCGGGGTCGGAAATTTACGAGCAAACGCACATTGCCGAGCCTCCTTGTAATAATTGTAATCAAGCGGGAGTCAAGGTTGCCAGCCACAAAGGAAGTTCCTGGTTTATTTTCCTTCAATTTGAACTAACCTTGACTATGCTTTTTGAAAACTGTGATATTTAAAAATAAATTTGCTATTTTACATCGACACATCTGACAAATGAAGTAGACAAATAAAGATTTCAAGATGAAAACTTGAAGTATTTACATTGTTAAATTATTTACCTTTGCTCAATATTTCATTTTGCATTAATTAACCCCAATAAGAATTATCAGCAATTTTTAGGTAACAGGTATATTTCTCTGAAACATTGGCTTAGGACTCAGCAGATCTACCTCCCCTTCAACTGTAATGCCAAAACCTTTAACAACTCACGCGAAGTTTTACACAGTACCTCGCTCTATAACAACAAGTGGGGGTCAAACGGCACTGCGGGCTAGGGACCGAGGGGTAGATCCGATAATGATCAAAATCGTCGATGATTTCAAGAACCATTTAAGGATCTCTACAACTTTAGATGATTAGAACTCCCATGCCAGACTTAGAAAATTGTCCGGTTGGGAAAATTTGGCGCATTCTGACTTCCCACAAAATAGATTTCCAGACAGAAAATCTTCCTCTACTTATAGTCCAAAAGGTTCTTAAAATTTTAAATATGAGACATCAAATAGATTGGTTTCTTTGCATTGATTTAATTTCCTACCCAGCACTCGCCTTCTATTCACGCTTGAGGCATGAACGATCGACCCGACATTGTTTTCTTTTCACTTTTCTCCTCAGTCGGCAATGCTCTGTTCAGCACCTTGATAAAATGACTACTTTGAGCTCTCATTCGGGAATGAATATATGCCTTCGAGCACTTCAAATGATAGTGCAGATAATTCCTGAAGCTCAAGCAAAGCTTTATAGCGTTCATCTGTTTGGCTTCGCCCGAAATCACCTGTTGACGAAGAGATATCACGACATAAGCAGCTCGAGAGTTGTCGTAATTAGCGAATACGTCAGCAACTTCAGTCGGGGGTTTTCCGACGAAAGCTCGGACACCGGGTCCTGCTACCCTGGTCTCCGAGAACTCCTGGATGAAAACTTTTCCTATTTCGAAATCGTCGTCATCATCGAACTTGGTTCGGTATGTCAGTTCAATTTGGTCGGCTAGAACAAAAAACATGAGACGTTTCAAAATCCATATTTTCTGGCAACGAGTCCTATAGAGATTTATAGCAATCACTCAAAATGTAGAAAAGAATAGTATAAAAAATTCAAAGATCCTTCTCAAACTAAAGCATCAAATTATCATTGATCTATGGCCCATTTGTAGCTCCTTTTGATGATTCCAAGACACCGCGTCTGCGAGCCCGAGCTTGGACTTAACATTCCTTTTAAATTATATTAATGCGTATTTCTTGTTACAGATGATCAGCATTCCTAGAAAATGAACTCTGTCAAAAGCCTCAATGAGGTCTCAAAATAGATTGTGACATCTTTTCTTATACTGGTCTACAAGGATTTTCTCTAGGTTATACAAATTAGCGCCATATAGAGCCAATTGAAGGGTCGTGCGGTGGAACCAAGAAGTGCTTTTATAAAATTTTAAAGCGTGCATCATTTTTGTATATTTATCAGCCATCGAAGAAGCTGCAAGCTTGATACAGTTTGCAAATAACGATACCCCTGACAAATACGCTGAATACACTTACACAGTGGTCTGACATAGATGGCCTCATCTGCTCTGATTTTAATCATCTGTGGCGTGGGTGGCTTCGGGGTCTCCTCAAACACCTGCAATCGAATACAATTAACAAACATTACCGACTAGCGTCAGAAGAAAATCTCTCAAAAACGACTAGAGCGAGCTAAAATCTGTTACAGAGGCAGTTCAGTCGGAGGGGGGGGGGCTAACTAAATTCACTAGAGGGGTTTCAAATGACGTCATTATGGGTTATTATTTGCCACTATAATCACAAAAAAAATTTTAAAAAATTATACCAACTCACTTGACTTTTAGTACTGAACTGCCGCCACTTCAGTTCGGCTGCTGACACTTGTGAATGAGAGAGAATTTAGATCATGCAAAACGAAAAAGTCAAGGGCGTAAAAGTCACTCAGAAGTCAAAACGTTCAAGCAAAAATGTTGCATATAAAGACCAACAAGTTTACAATAATTGCTTCAAACTTCGTTTGACAGCAACTAACAACAAACATAATCGACTATCATCAGGCGAAGCGAATTGCTCTCAAACGGCTGGCGAATGGTTGGCTTCGTCAGTAGCTAGCTATGGATTAGAGGCTAGCTTTTGCTTAAATGAAGGGGCGTGAGTGAGCGCGGCGATTTGGGAGGGGGGGGGGGGGGGTGGGTTAAACGCGCTGGTTTACAGAACGAACGATCTGCAGTGGTTGGGGGGGAGGATGTTAACTGGGGGGCGGGGCAGACTCTAAGAACCGCCCTTTCCACCAAATTTAACTCTCCAAAACAGTTTTGCTTTATGTCTCCAAAACAGAATCGCATACTCGCTTTTGAGGACGAAAAGTACAAAAGATCAGACAAAAAATTGCATAAAAAGACCATAGGACTAATATAATTGCTACAGATTTCCTTTGAGAGCAACTAAATAATTTTTTTTAGGGGCGTGGGTGAGCACAGCGATTTGGGAGGGGGGGTGGGTTAAACGCGCTGGTTACAGAACGAACGATCTGCAGTGGTTGGGGGGGAGGATGTTAACTGGGGGCGGGGCGGACTCTAAGAACCGCGCTTCCCACCAAATTTATCTCTCCAAAACAGTTTTGCTTTATGTCTCCAAAACAGAATCGCATACTCGCTTTTGAGGACGAAAAGTACAAAGGATCGGAGAAAAAATTGCATAAAAAGACCATAGGACTAATATAATTGCTACAGATTTCCTTTGAGAGCAATTAAATAATTTATCTAACGGAAAACTTTAAATCATACAAGATTCGCAACAATCTAGCACTGAGCAAGGTAAAACGAAACATTGACGAAGCAAAAAAATGTTAGCGCCTCAGTAAAAGCCACCTAAAGGTGAGTGCTTTTTTTTAAAAAAAAAAACCCTGGTTGAGATTGAGAAAACAGAAAAACAAAACGATTGTGGTTCAAAACAAAAGTCGAAGAACGAGCCATTTCGGTTGAATTTGTAGCTAGACATACTGCTATTTCTTAATCAATGTCAAAAAACATTCTGCATGGTAACAAAGACTCATTTGAGTTCATATAACGGGCGTCTAAAACTGGTATTGATAGGACTATCTCGTTTCTATTTTTGATTTTGTTTTCGGCACTGACTATGTTCAGTTTAAGCTGCTTTGCTGAGCAACTGCTGTTGAAAAGAATTTTCAGCAGAAGGCGAGAAGAATGAAACTATCATAGAGAAGTCAAAATTATTTCAAGCAGAATGTTGAACAAGCTGTGAACCAACGTAAAACGAAAACAATGACGAAGTAAAAACCTAGCCAGAAGAATTACGCAACTGAATCGAAGAGTCACCTCTGCTAAAAAACCACCTTCTCAAAGAACTGATACCCAAAAAAATCAAACATTAAACTTTTCACAAATCGAGTTAATTAATTAAAAACAAAGAGCCCTAACGCCATAATGAACGAACATAAACAGACTAACGCCGAATAAACGTCTCGAATAAGCGGGCACAATTTAATTTAGGCGTGTAGCTTAGAAATATTTTTGGATGCAAAAACTCCGATCTCATAGGGCTTTGAACCCGCGAACTACAGTATAACACTCTGACATCTCAACCACTCAGCTAGAGCGCATAAGACCAACACGCTTAAAATAATTGATTCAAACTTCGCTAGAGAGCAATAAAAAATAAGACAAATCTAGTTACTTCTTTATCGAGTAAAAATTCACCCAAAACATGTAAATTGATCTCATATTCAATAAAAACAGACAAAAAGAAATTTCTTCTTTGAATTAAAAGCTGAGATGGTATAATTTGATTAAAATCCGTATAACCTATTGCTGCCTCTAGCAGCCAGGTGTTCTTAAAAGACCATCAATTACAGTAACACTCACTCACTTGAGGCTATTTCCTTTCATTAAAGCAAAGTCAATTTGAGAATGAGGATATCGTTTTTGAGAGAGGTAAGTCACGTGTGACCAAACATTATCACGAGAATGAACAAAAAAACGCTCCAAGTAAGAGTGAAAAATGACGTCACGCACGCAATTCAATTAAAATTGCATGAACCACTGAACACACAGCAGATTTGGAGTGATTCTAACGTCAGATGGTCGTAACAATTATCTTGACGACGCAATAAAAAACATAAAAGGACAAGTCCTTAATAAGAATCCCAAGAATTGACTTAACTAATGACATTAGAATTATAATTTTACAGCATCATCAATCTCAGATAGCAAACAAATCCCATGACCCTAAACGCGCAAAAATGAAGAGAAAAAAAAGACAAAACAATGACAGAAAAATCAAAAAGAGGCAAAAACTAGAGAATATTGGCAAAAAAACAAACATTGAAAACCAGTGGTGCAAACTAAGAGAACCTCATCACTATAACCCAAAACCCTTAACCAAAGCATATGACAAAACTTTAAAAGTCAAAGAATGCTTTTTGCTGGGACTAAAATTACGCTGCCCCAGAAGGTCAATAAGAATTTATTGTTGTTCTTGAGACTAAAGGAAAACACCACAATAAAATCGCGAATATATATTCATTTTCCAAAAAGCAAGTGTCAAAACCTTAAAACCCATTGCTGTGACCTCAGGCGACTAAATAGATTCACCTATTAATCATTAGCAACCGCTGACAACTGCCACTAAGGCAAGTGATAAAACAGTAAAGAGTAAAGAATTAAACATGAAAACTCAGTAAAATTTTCTGAAAACGAAAATCATACACGTAAAAAAAAGTTTAAAACTGAAACGATTATTTCGACATCATCTTAGTTTAGACATCATTAACAACCGATAAGACTTATCATTAAGGAGGCCAATTGATCAGAGAACAAAATAAACAATGAAAACTCGTAAACCTTAAAAATTTCGATATTTCTTGAAAAGAATGAAAGTCAAAGTCATAGAAAGAATTAGCTTTGAGCTGAAACAATTAAATCGATTACAATAATTCATATTAACAACTAATAAAACGATTCGTTAACGAGATGAAACAATAGGACAACAAAAAGTACCACAAACACTCAGAACTCGAAAAAATATTAAAATATAATCAGAACAAATAGTTTCAAAGCCTTGAAAACCACTAGCCATAAAGTCAAACACCTAATTAGGTTTATTCATGCCTCATGAGCAACCATTGATACTATACTTATTAAAATTAGGTGATAAGACAACAGAGATAATATTAAAAAGTAGCAAACATTAGTGCCAAAGTTAAAAAGCATTAGCTGCCCTACAATGAGTTGAATCAATTTCAAATAGGCGCCATTAGAGAACATAAGTATCATATTATTAGCAATCAAGAGAGGACACAGTGAAAATAGTGATCAAATTGCCGCACGTTAATAAAATCGCTTTCAAAAACCAAACAATTGTTCAAACAAAAAATAAATTTACGGTAATAAAAAAGTCAATGAGTTGAATCAATTTCAATTAGGCGCCATTAGAAAACATATGTTTAGCATTAAGAGCACTGAAGATTGTAAAAACAAAAAGAAGGCCAATAATAGCCCTAGCTATCGCATTACGACTTTTAAAACCACACATAGCTGTGGATCTGCAGTCCCAAAGAAAAAATACAAAAAAGACTGCGGAACAGATAATTCATTTTTTTTACTAATTGCTGAGATTTTGTTTTTTCATTTAGAATAAATTTTATAACTCAAGTGTTGTTTCCATTGATTGCACTCAAATAATTGTCAATTAGAGCGACATATTCTCAGTTGAACCCTTACGGTAATAAAAAAACAATTTGAGAGGAAATTCAGGTAATCCATGTGTTACCAAAAACTATCAAGACTATGAATAAAGAAACGCTCTAATGAAAGTGATAAATGACGTCACGCGCGAAATTTGCTGGAATAAGCATGAAAGATTGAACAAAAATTAAATTTGTCAAGCCAGCGTGAAGTCATACGGTCATAACAAAAATCTGGACGGAAAGTCATCCTAAAGTAGTAGGAATTGCTCTGGAACGACTAATGGGAGCTAGGAAGTATTGCAGCCTGTTTCAGTTGGAGGATGGGATGTTGCAGCTTTGGGTACGGGCAACTAACCTCACTACGGCGCTTCAAATAACGTCCTTAAAGGTTAATAAGTAATACTGTCACGATTTAAAGTGAAAAAACACCTTTTGGAGCAATTTCCGGTACTTTTATTAGCACACTTCAACTAACGTCGGGCGAATTGCTCTCAATCGACCGGTTGGCTTCATAAACAGGTAGCCACGGTTTAGTGAGGCTAGCTTTAGCTTAATTGAAGGGGCGTGATGTGAGCGCAGCAGGGGATGATGAGGGTTAGGGCAACAGTGTGCGGGGGGGCTGATGGGGGCAACAACGGGGTGGCATTGGCTGGAGGGAGGTCTTTGGCTGTACGGGGCCCTTACGGCCTGAACGATGTAGAGGGGTAGGGATTGGGGGATGAAGTGGCGGTGGGGGTTGGTAGGGGGTCAACTTCTAAGAACTGCCCTGCATACCATAAGTATAAGTTTGCGAAACAATTTGTGAATTGCATACTTGAAGACTAGTGAACTGAAAGTTTGAGGACGAAAAATCAAAAGGGTCAGATGAAAAATCGCATTAAAAAGACCAACAGGACTAATATAATTGCAACAAACTTCCTATCAGAGCAATTTATGAGAGAAAATTAGATCACGCAAAAAGTAAAGTGCGTAAAATTCATACTAAAACTCAAAACTGTCAAGCAAATAATTTACATAACATAGAAGGCAGATTGCCAGAAAATAGCCGCAATAGCTTTGTAGATCCGCAGTCTCAAAAAGATAATAAAAGAAACAGAACAAAAAGAAACTTCTTTTCCTTAGATGATGAGGTGTTATATTTTGATTCAGAATCTGTTCAATTTATTGCTGCTTCTATTAGCTGCCCTCAAAAAATCATCAATTAGACCGACACAGACTCACTTCACGTGAATAAAAGTAAAGAATAGTCACTTTCAGAATGAGGAAGTCATTTTCGAGAGTGAAGTAAGTCACATGTTATCAAAAACTTAATCACGCGAATGAGCAAAAGAAACTTTCATTTAAGAGTAAAAAATGACGCCACGCACACAATTCTGTTGATATTGCATGAACAAAGTTATTCTGACGTCATTTGGTCGTAACAAAACCCTTGACGACATAAAAAAACACTAAGGAAAGCCCAAAAACAGTCCCAGTTATCGCTTTCAGGCGTTCAAAAAGACACACGCTTGCAGTAATTAATTCAAACTTCGTTCGAGAGCAATTAAAAACAAAAGGAAGACCAAGAAGAGCTCAGTAATCACTATCGCAGCTATGAAAAAATTTTCTGTACAATTAAAATGATTAAAATGCTTACACAAAAACAGTCAAGCAACCATAGGCTCACAACCTTCTCTAAAAGAAAACCTGCACGAAATTGGAAAAGATTGATCGGTATAACTTCTTATTTCTCAATAAAAACACTGTTTTGTGTCAAAAAAGTAATCAATCGGTACCTAAAAATTCTTTTCAGCACAGAGTGTTTCGATTACCAGTGATTGGAGTAAAACAAAACAGCAGGCCTAAAAATGGTAAAATAGCCTAAAAACACGCGAGGCAGCAGAAAAATCAATGAAATTAGCATAAAACTCACGTTAATTACCTTCAAAACAATATCAAACAACGCCTATAGTAATTAACAGTAATAAACTTCAAAACAATATCAAACAACGCCTACAGTAATTAATAAAGAGAATTCGAACATTTCAACAAAGAATTCGAACATAACCGACTAAACGTCGGAGGAATTGCTCTCGAACGACTAGTGGGAGCTCTAATTAATTGCAACCTACTTCAGTCGCGGGGAGGGAGGGAGGGAGAGCCTAACTGGGACTAACAAGTTCAATAGTGGGCTTCAAATAACCACATTAGAGGTTAACATATACCACAATTCAGATTTAAAGTAAGAATGGCACCAGTTTCTGCGCTATTTTCATTTGACTTTTAGAATTAAATTGCCACCAACTGAATTCAGCTGCTTGAAATTGTAATTCAGAGAGAAGTTTAGATCACGCGAAACGAAAAAATTCAAGGGCGTAAAAGTCACTCGAAAAGACAAAATTGTCGAGCAAAAATTTTGCATAAAAAAAGACACACACACGTTTACAATAATTGCTATGAACTTCGTTCAAGAGCAATTAAAAACATCAAAACAACATTAAATTACTACAGCGAATTCGAACATTTTAACAAAAAACAACAATTTAAGCCGAAAACACTGCTGCAAAAGCGGAGCGAGAACAAAAAAGCAGCTTTCTAACAGAAATTTTTTAAGCCACAATTTCTCGCTCTCGAAAACAGCGGTACGATCGAAAACCAATCTTTTTGCTTCAATCTCAAATTTTGTTCAACACTCAAACCACTCAAAATTTTTCACGCGTTTCAATAGCTGCTTTGAAATTAACTCCTCCATATAGCAATAGTCCTCGTCAAGCAGTAAAAAAAGTTAGGGCCGCAATAATAGCAGGCAGAGAAAATGAGGGCGGCTATTGATAACTATTTAACAAACGCACTTCGCACCAAAAAAATAACATGGTAAATAGTTGAGGATTCAATCCTGGATGGCTATTTCTTAGTGTGCCATGTAAGGAGCATATAATGATGTCATACTCATCATGTATTTCTGACCCATGTATGTCTTCGAAGAAAACGCACATTGTCCTTGGATCAGATTGTGGAAATCATATTTGATCATTGAGACAGTTCATGGGCGAGAAACAAATGAGAAGACTTAATGAGGCAAAACTTATTGGCATCAGTTAGTATATGATTTGTATGAAATGAACAGTTCACTAAATCAACAGGAACTAATATTGATAAACGCCATTACAAAGCACATACAAGTATCTGACCTCTTTGCAGCATGGCATTAAGTATGCTGCCAACACGTGGTACTTGATGTCCGCGATGTCATTAATAAGCTGGTCAGGATTAGATAACGACTTGATGGCATCGCTCTCGAAGTCCAACAGGATGTTGATGTCATGTGAACAACCCTCTCCGCCGTCCTGAAGAGAAATTTGCCAGAATTACGTCCAATAATTGGAATCAGCAACATCTTACTAAAGAGCCGGTACCAAATCAACACTTAATTTGACCTTTCAGTCCCTCAAGTTCATATTTAATGGTTTTTATAATGCTAATATATCAGTTCTACTCTTGACAACTTAAACTTAAAACTGTGCATTGCATCTATACCCGCCTTACAATTCTTATGTGTATTTGACGAGGTTAACGTTTTCTTTAAAAAAAACTACTGAACAAATCAAGTGCGATTCACATTGCTTTAGGCGAACTAGAAATTCAGAGAGGAACATTAAATGCAAATTTATTGCTGCTATTGAAGAAAACATTTCCCGGGATTTTGAAAACGTCAAAAAAATTTCCTGCAAATTTATTTTAGAATACTTGGAAAAAATTCCCGTCAGAGGATACTAAATAAGCGGACAAATCGAACATTCTCGTTTATTTTCTAATAAGTACATGAAGGGTAAAAAGGCCACGACTAACCCTTCCAAATACACGTTGCATAGCCTATGTGCATTTTTCAATCTCAGCTTTAAAAAAAATATTTTGCACATCAATGCAGCCGTATCTATGCTTATTTATCTATCTTAATATCCCATAAAATATTTCTCTGAACTCTTACAGGTTCTCGGTATGTGCTCGTCAGACAGTCTTAACTCAGAATATCTTACGTTGATATCCAACTTGCATGTATTCTCAAATTGATCGTTCCATCAGCATGCGACATTTGCTATCACTCCTTTATTCAGAGATTCGTTGAAGAACTAGCATGCATTCTAGTTACCTATATTTTGCACAATCTTTGATGTGACGAATAATATACAATGTTTTGCACAGCTTAAACACAACTGCAAACAGTTTTGTTATTTGCTGTGCTAGCTTTGCGAATCAATAGATTTGCTGTCATTCAGTTTGAAATCAGAGTATTGTTAGAATTGAACACAACAGTTGGACCATGATTCATCATTCAGTACAAACGCAAAAATGTTCACAAATAATATTTAGTTCAGCTAATGCCCAATCAAAATTTATTAACGTATTAAAAATTGTAACTTGATCATTAGAAAAACTAAATGCTTTTAGTGGCAGGAAGCAATTTGATTGTAACCGATCAGGAGCTCAAAATTTATCTAAAAATTGACCACAGTAATAAGGATAAAATCATTTTTGAATTCTCAACCCAGTCGAATTTCTCGGAGTATTAAAATTTTAAAAGCGGCTACTGAAGTAACAATTTTTTGGTATAAAAAGGAATCTCAAACACTTGTCTACTTTGATCTCGAAATAGATCAAAACTAATGATCTATAGAATATCATAAAAATCATTGGTTTATTTTCCGTCTAACCTGCCAAAAAGGCGCATAGCTGTACTTCTCTACAAACTTCTTCACATCGACATCACTCCTCTCCAGGATGACCTTAAACCCGGACAGGTCTATGCCCACCACCAATTTATTCCTATCCACAGGGTTGCCAATATTGGCGATGTTGTATGTGAGACCATCGTAGTCACAGAAGGTCGCCATAACGAGGTCTGGCTTGGAGGATTTGCTGAACCGTCTGGTCAGGATATCCTTCAAGATGTTGCTTCCAGTGTCAAGAACTAACATCTTTGATATAATTAAAACAAACGTATCTGAAAGCCAAGAGAAGAACATTGTATAACAAAATCAGGATGGTTCGCTATTAGACCGCAAATTGATAGGGCGAGCCAATTTCGGTGATAGTAAAATGACATCAATAAGAAAAAAAAATGTTGCATCTTGACAAACGCACATGTTCGAAAAAACCTTTACTTAGAAGTATTAAACATAGGTTCTAGTATACGCTCAAACTCCAAATACCTTCCCATTTATAATCATATTTTTGTCAGCTGCGACAATTCCCATCTCTCTGAAAATAACAGCATGCAGTGATAGATAAACCACTTCCATTCAATAGCCACTTCTTCCCGGAAAATAGGTCATCCCTATTTTTGTAGGCTCCAAGAGCCGTTGTCTCAATTGGATTTACATGCTACATTAAACTTTTATTTACATCTAAAAATTCTGCCAAGACGCTAAAAACATGCTTCACTCGCTTAATGGGCTTGACTTGGTGTATGTTCCCTTGCATTTTAATCGTGGAAAGTTTCATAGATTAGATGCAGACGATGTCCTTGAAGAGCGAACGATAAAATCTTCAAAAATAACTGATCTGCATTTCAAATTTCTATGCAAACCAATGTTCTAGCTTTTTTGATTTTAACAACCTGTCAAACGCTATCATGCATTGATGTACGTATTTTTGAAAATATTAATCAAAAATAAACAGATATTAATTTGACGATTCAACAAAAAATGTGAACTTTCCATTCCTTCTAGATCTCTCAATTATTGTAGAGTTGTTGGCTTGGATTTTTTAAGGACGATTGTTTCACTGTTTACTTAGCTACAATTTTGCAAAATGTAAAAAAGTTACTCATATAAAATCATTACCAAATGTAAATATAAAGAACATAGCCAGTAGAGTACCGGAAACGACTCGAAGAGTCGTGCAAAATATTCAGACTTCAAAAAACAAAAATAAAAAAAACTGCCGAATAATACTATAGTGTTTTTTTCAACTTGACTCAATTTTAGTGCCGAGTTTAGCGTCGGACTGGGGGGAGGGGGGGGGGGTAGATCGGTGGATAAGTGGTAGGTGGGGGAGTAGCGAGTAGTTGGGGGAGCGCAATAGGAAGAAAATGCTCAAAATTACATTTCGACCTTCGGTATTACTAGCAAATCCAAGTTACTACTTCTTTGGTGAAGTCCAATTTTCGAAAACAAATGTCAACGTTCTAAAACAGATCCCAATGTTCGGAACTAATTGACAAAAAATCAAGGCATGAACAAACTTGCTTCTTTATAAAAACCTGTAGAATACCAATACTCCTTTAGTCGTGAAAGCTATTTGAAAATTAGTATTAGACGCGACTGAAGTACGATATGCTCCCAAACATTCGTATGAATGTTTTCAATTTGACTTCCTCCGCTTTAAATTTAACCAACCTTTAAAACCTTCTTATTGTTCAATTATTACTTCACTTTGGCTAGATTTTGCTTCATAATACATGTATCGTAATGTTTTTCTCTTAAATCAGTGAAATTCGTAAAATCAAGCTACAAAATATTTTTTTTGATCATTTGACGGAAATCACTGGTATTCAATTTGTGGAATGCATAGTTGCTTTTCTTGACTGATGGACAAATTAGTAAAATTTACAAAATAATTACTAAATTCAAAAAGTAACAATAAATATGAATTTTTCAGCAACAATTTTGATATGTTGATTGTTCTGAATTTTCTTTTCTCTTATCTAACAGCAGAGTACTCAAAACGTCTAAAAAATAAAAAAAAACTCCCTATATTTTCAATCGAACAATAAAACAGATCCAAACAAACCTATTCTTGGCTTGTTTGACTACCTTGAAAGATATTTTGGAACACTTAGTGATTACGCGCAGGCTACAGTTAAAGTTTAAGCAAGATTTCAGAGGTTATTCACAGGCAAAAAGTAACGGAAAACGATGCATTTCGAAAAATCCAGTAGAAATTCAATTCGACGAGACCTAGGTTTTCTCTGTAATATTATTCTCTGTAATAAAAATTACAAAACTGAAGAGGATACACATTTAATAGCTGACAACAAATACCAAAGTCACTCCAAAATTACACATCACAGCGGCGTGTAGTGTTTAGAAACGAATGTTTTCAAATCCACCATAGCAGCTTCAAATCGCCTCCAATTTTCATTGAGCCGGCGAACGTCCGGAATTGTACGTAACAAGTTTTCCTCCATATAACAGAAGTTCCATCGTTGACGTTAATTCGACGATCAATGAGTGATCATTAAGTTCGTCCATGACTGAGATACGGATCAAGCTATGTTCTGCATTCGGAACTCCAGCTCATCTAAACACAATTGCAGTAAAAACTGACAATAGAGAGGCTTAGTATATTTTTCATGCATTAGCTTTCTCTCAGCTCAATATTGCCCTCTATTATCTGAGTATCAAAAGCCACAATAAAATTCTATCAGGAATGGATGAGTCCGACCAGAGTCAAAATAAACAAAATCATTACTACTTTTTAAAAAAATGTGGAATAGTTTTTAAGCGCTCATAAAACGGATACTTCATCTAGAAGCCACACGAAAACCGACAATGAATGCAACACTTCTCACCACCTAGTGAACTATGACTTGAAAAACGGGTCTGAGATACATCTACCTGCAAGTGTACCCCCCCCCCCCCCCCCATATTCACGCCATCCATTAAACTGCAAGGGAAAGAATAAAAATCTCAACATACTCAAAACATCAATAACATTTTCCTCGTGTTTCTCCATTTTGTTCCTCACTGACTTTTCCTTCTTTGTTGCCTCTTCGTTAAGAACATCAATGGACCTGTTGATCTGCGAAAAGTCGTTCACGACCAAAATTGTTTTCAGCTGAGCGGTGACCTCAGTGAGTTTTTCACATGCTCGAACTATCGCGAGAGTCCTGGCCTGAAGAAACAAACAACAACTTAAAAGCTGTCCGCCACCCATTTTTTTCAGACGACTAGACTAGAAGCCTTTATGAACTGCTCCCACTCATTTCCTCAGAAAATGCTGTAGAGTTAGGCCACAGCAGCCACTTTTTTTTAGCAATTATCGATTGAAAAAAAAACATTTTAGGCCTTTTTTGAGAGGTCAAAATCGCATATAAATCAGTTAAGCAGCAAAATTAAGCAGACAAATTAGTTTCAGCACGTTAATTGTTGAAGTATTTTTTTTAAAATGTTAAAAAATGCCGAGCAGAAAAGAGTCAGAAAAATGCTTAAAAAATACCCAGCTTTGGAAATCAATTTTGTTTAAGCTGTAGAAAAATTCAACAAAACGGGGTCTATGTAGTGGAATGTATAAATTAAAACTGTCCACCAAATATTAAACATTTGTACAACTTACAATTGACATAATTACGCTATCACCCAACCTGTATTTCCAAATGTTCTTGCTGCACAATGGCCATACTGTTCAGCAAACTAGTCTCATTGTGAGCATCCGACAATTTCACCAATTCTAGAAAGTTCTCAGTAGTCGCGGCCAAGTTCTCTCTCAGTTGCTGTTCCAGATTCGCCAACTGGGACGGAACTCCTGCTCTTTTTTGGGCAGTTGCCGATCCAGATGCAGCAACCCCAGATGCCATAACAAAATCTAAATATTGAATATGATCGACTACTGTCGGAAAAATAAACATAACCGACTAACGCGAATTGCTCTCGAACGACCGTCGAGCGGTTGGCTTCGTCAGTAGCTAGCCGCGGTTTAGTGAGGCTTGCAATAACTGTTTAAGCAATAAACATTCTAAGATACAAAGTAGCACATACATATCACCGATCACAAGGACTAGCTAGCATAAAACATCGTAGGAACTTGACAATTCTAAAAGGGCTTACGGGTAGTTTTAAGACAAACAACGTAGTTTTTATCTCCTTTATTTTCTTTCTTTGAGGTCTTTCGTTTTTGAAAAATGAAACAGCAAAAAAGTGCCTCCATTTATGGGGTTTTTCAAGTCTCCCATGTTTTTTGATTCACAGATACACAGAGGCATAGATAATAAAAATTGCTACGACAAGGGTTCAAATTGAGCTCAATTTAAAAAAAACATCCAGATTATCATAACGAATTACCAAAACTAGCCACTAAACGAAAAGCTATACCTAGAATAGACAACTTGATTGGGAAAAAAATCCGATCAAAAAATTGAAAAAATATCAAAAAGTCATTTTAACGCATGTAAAGAATAAAAACCACAATCGAGAAATCGAATTTTTGCTCAAACAACGATTTATCATTCTACTTTAAAATAACAAAATTCACGATGCAAAACCACTCGCTTTTTCACCACTTCAGCGTGACCAAAGTCACATTTCAAATTCGACTTCTTAAATCATGAACAGATTTTAAAAGACAACGCTCCAATACAATTCAAATTCTTTGCATTGTAATGCCACGACAGCTAATTTGTTCCGCAGATTCATTAGATTCGCGGACTATAATTGGAGGACTAAAAGCGTAATACTAGCATCAATAAGCAGTATATTCTAAGGAAATTTGATATCAGAATGCATTGTCTTCAAACCTTAGGTCTTAGTGTCCAGGCTTTAATGATTAATGGTCAAATCCTGTTTCTGTTGATTGTGCCTTTTTTACCTAGAACGCAATCGTATAAATTTGCTGAAATATCTGCAAATTTCATTCGGCTGAAACACAGGGTTAATGAATATTACTACACGGTTGTTATCGCCACCGAGAAGTTATCAAACTCCGAGGCGAAGCCGAGGTATTATGATAACTTCGAGGGCGATAACAACCGTGTGGTTATTTTTTTAAAACAACACCTGTTGCGATCATTTCAAAATTGAACGAAGTTTCATTGGTTTCTCATTTTTTCTTTTGTGGACACTTACACTTTCAAAGGTAAGTGAAATTTCTTTGGATCTGTTATTCGTTTTGCCCTCATGCACCCCAACCCCCTTGCCCTCTCCCCCCCCCCCCCACACACACACACACACACCCACACACGCACACACATACAAACACACACAGAGACACACACGCACGATCACTCACGCAAACACGTACACATGCATCCAAGTACACACGCACACACACAAACACACACTTACACACACAGAGACACACGCGCACGTTCACGCACGCACACACACACAGACATACACACCACAGATAACACACCACACACTCACCAGCACACCACACTCACACACACACACACCCACACGCACAAACACACACAGAGAGACACACACGCACGCAAACACGTACACATGCACCCAAGTACACACACACACGCACGCACACACACACTTACACACACACACAAGCAAACACACACACACCCACACGCACACACACACAGAGAGAGACACACACGCACGCAAACACGTACACATGCACCCAAGTACACACGCACACACACACACGCACGCACACACACACACACACACACACACACACACACAAACACACACAGAGACCCACGCGCACGTTCACGCACGCACACACACACAGACATACACACGCACGCACACACACACACACTTACACACACAGAGACAAACACACAAACTCACACACACACGCACGCACACACACACACACACAAGCACGCACAAACACACTCACGCACACACACACACAAACACCACAGATAACACACACAACACACTCACACACACCACACAAACAGCACACACACACACCGCACATACGCCACCCACACCACACACAACACGCACCACACAAGTTTTTTTAGACTACAAGTTTATCAAACTGTTTCAATCATTAGACTACGAGTTTATCACCACTCTTTTATCGCCACTGTTTACTTAGTAACAGTGGCGAGAAAAGAGTGTGAGAAACTCGCAGTCTAATGCTGAAGTGTTTTTCCAGTGTCGATCGGGCATTAAAATTTATTACACTGGCAGTTTATTTAACTGCTGTTATCGCAACAGGTGTTAATTAAATCAAAAGTCAAACTTGGTAGGTCTGATATTTGAATAGCAAAGGTAAAACGAAATAAAGAACATAACAGGACACGTACTGAATTACAAAACAAAGCATTGAAATAAGCAAGAACTTGACAAAAACTAGTCATCAAAGCATTTGACCCTAAATGCTGCTGAAAAAAAATCTTGGATAAATAAAAAAAATCAGAAACAACAATTTATAAAAAAACTGGCACAACTCGTCCTTAGAACATAAAACAACAAAATTGTGGAAACCAAAAATAGACAATGCATAAAAGGGGGAAACATGGTAAGATTTGACGAAAAAGAATGTTGTTTTTGAACATTAGTGGCGTCAAAGTTACAAAGAACACAAAATTACATGCTAAAACTCATAACCATAGCATAAAATACATCTTTAGAAGTCTTAAATCAACCACTGACAGATCCACTATGTAAAAGGAGGACATAAAATTTTCCCAAACAAATTGTACCTAAGTCAAAGAAAACGATGGCTAAAAGTTTTGAAGCCGACACTTATACCGCACTAAAAGGGTAATGAAAGCAGAATAAAAATGTTTAAAGTCACAAAACCACTGCAATAAACTCAAATCAACTATTGGATTTACCAATCGCATATTAGCAACCCATGACGATTGTCAATACTTGCACCAAATATTAAGACAAATTAAACAATAAAAAGCGGACAAACACAAGAATTCACACAATTTTTTTGTAAAACAATTTGTTTCGCTGTCATTCCAAGCATCAGTTTTGAACTGAAACATCTAATTCGATTATTTAAGTTTCAATAGCAACCAATGATTGGACTGAAAATTAACCAAAAATAACAAAAAGTACTACAAATACACGCAAAACGCGAAGTCTCTAATAGCTTTAGAAAACAAGTAGTATCAAGGTCATGAAAACACTAACTCTGTTCTCAGACAGCTATTTATTGCCTCATTAGTAAACGACGAGAATGTCATTAATGAGATCGAGGGATAACACCACAAAAAGAGATTCAAAAGAGTTCAAGACTAAACAAAAATGATTAACAATTTTTGAAAACAAGTTGCGAAAAAGAAGTTAAAACATCTAGATATCAATTGAAACTGTTATGCCTCACCAGAGAGCCAATGAGACCAGTCACTAATGCATTATTTCCTGTTCATCTCGTAAGTATCTTTGTTCTTGTGTGACTGAAAACTCCAGAGAACAAAAATGACTACATTGAAGAAGTTACAAATAATGATTTAGTTATTTACAAATATACTGCCGCTTCGCTGCACATTATGGAAACTGTTCTTCTAAACTTTAATACAATCATTAAGAATTCTAACAAAATCATAACACATTACCTTACCCAAAATTTACGGTTCTCGACCAGCAAAAGTGCGATTTTTGATGTTTTTATTTTTGAAGGCCCTTTTATTTGACCTTGAACCACTTTTTTCGTAGGGAAGAAAATGGGTATCCATAACAATGCAGTCAATTTGCATTAAGTAAAGCCCCAAGTCCGAATTTGCGAATTCCGAGCTGTACAACCCTTGGCTGTTTTGTGCCCTTGAGTTCCGACCTACGTCGACAGAATTATTCAGTGCGGGCATGAGAAGCGACATTTTTGGTCTTGCAACCGTTCGCGTAGTCCCGTTAAGGGTTCCATTGGTCTCTGGCAAGAACCATTCGTTCGATCCAAAGGCAAACATGTAAACTGTGTCGTCTTTCCGCTCCCATGACCTGAGCAAATCGTATATAGATTTCATAAGAGCTCCGTTAGGCGAGTTGTACAACATTTGCTGCAGTTTCATAGCTGGGTCGACATGAATGAATTTTGAGTTCTTGTCATTGAATTTTTTGTGATGTTTTATAGCTTCGGTTAAATCTCTGGTTATTTTATAACTATGTGTTGAGTTGGAATGCATGTGGTCCCTGCAGCCCGGATATCTAGTAGAGTTCAATTGAGAATCTGCAAGTCTGTCGTAACTGGTAACTTCCTGCGTCTCACGATTCCTTCGAAATAGTAATCTTGGATCGTAGATGTATCCACCGCTATCTGGGGAACTTTTATCCGTACTTTGATAACCTTCATCAACTTCTAGAAGTCTTCTTGAGGTTATTCCAGTTTCGGTGAATTGAGGAATTGGAGGGTTGTTTTCATAGAAGCCACAGTTGAAAAGAAAAATGAACAGGAACGCAAAAAGACAAGTACGCTTAGCGGGAAGAGTTGATACAATTTTTTTCAGATGAACATCCGATGGCCGTTTTGAAATTGATAACGCAATATTTGAATCATTTGCAGAAAAAGATAATGGTTTATTCTCGGAACAAGCTCTCTGAACAAATTGATTACACATTGACTCTTCTAGCTGAGTGTATTTAACTTGGAGTTGTGCAAGAGATAGCATCGTATCGTTGTTTTGTTTCTGCAATAAGGAAATTAAGGAGTCCTTTTCTGAAATTTGTTTCTTTAAACTTTGAATCAGATTCTCTTTTTCCTCTAATGAGTTCTGTAAGGCTTCAATTGACAGTTTGTGCATATTTTTCTGTTTCTCTTTTGAGTTTCGCGCGTGTTCTCTATTACGCATTTTACGCAATTCTTCCTGGGAGTAAACCCTTTCGTTTGCACTATGTGGATGTTGGCACGGCTGAATTTTAACCAGTGACTTTGAGTTCGAGTTGCTTCTGGGTGTACTTTTCACGGGAACTAAATGAACATTCGATCTTTTCTGATTCAGGTCAGATAGCATATAATTACCGCTGGAATTGTCTGTCTTAAGTTGTAAAACTGGAAGGTTCAGCGGATTAATTGGCGCCTGTGGCATCGGTAGAGGTATGCAATTTGGTTGCGGTTGCTTCTGGGAGAGATTAGAGATATGGTGCAGATAAAAGGGAGTTCCTTGTTGGTTCAATTGTGTTGGAATTGTGGGTGACGGTTGGTGGACAGATCCCGGATAACCCTCCGCGACTTCATCTCTACATTGAGCTGTATCTGTTGTAGTGTTGTAAAAAGCTCCCGCCGATAAGGCGCTACTGTATCCACTATCAGGTGAATCAACTATGGTCTGCACAAAGAGATCGGAACAGGATTGATCAGTTCTGAGCTGCGACTCCGTTGGAGGATGTGGTAAAGAACTCCATAAAGATTCGTCAAATGAGTTGAGAGTAAGCAAGTCATCTGAACGAATTAGATCAAAATCCAAATCATCAACATTTAAAGGACTGCAATTTCCGGAGTCATCGGCATCGCTACTAGGAGGGCTTCCATTTGACATCATAATCAACAAACTGAAATCACAAACACAGACTTTTAAAGGGTAAAATTGACAACTTACTCCTTTCAAGAAGATTTTAGCTTGTAGATTCTGACGAAGCAGGAGCACTTTCCTTGAGCGATAGCTTTAAAATCAACTTAACATATATTTTCTCTGCAGTAACAACATTGTAAATCTCTGAGGTAAGCATCGCCAAAGAAGGGTGGATACCTTTTTGACTCATTGTAAATGAACCTCTATTGCGATTACATTAGGTTACATTATTTCTTGGAGTTTTTTTCTTTTGTACTTTTTTCTTATTTTTGTCTTCGTCTTTATAAAAGGGGAAATGGAGTATGATCCAACCAATGGAGGAAACAATGAGCCCCAACTTTGAAACATCAGAGCAGCCTATATAAAATTACCGCAAAAGCGCATTGTAAACCAACAGCAAAATGAGATGTTCTTAAAGTCGTATTGTGGACTCCACGAAACAGTTAATACTTCATGAGCAAAATAACGTTCTCGTTTTGCAAACAGGATTTTGTTCTCGAGGATTTACAATTTCAAATTGTAAGGACATTACAATTTCAAAAGGACATTTCAAATCTGCAGCCCAAGGACTAACGCAACAATTAAGATTGATGGAAAACGTGCAAAAGATTACTGCGAAGAAAACAGAACACATCCCGAATCCCCTTTACTGGGAGTGAGATCAACGAAGAATTAGATAAAGTATCTACTATTTCTTCTGACATGGCACTAGAATCTTCCCGGGTTGATGACGAATTGCCCCCTACCTTTTGGATAGCAGTTCAGGCTACTGCAATGCATGGGTGGGAGAACCCTTATTGATCACTATATATGAGATAGTTTCGAAATTGGGTTGCGGTTTTTGCACAGGCAGCAAATTCTCCAAGTGTACATGTCAATTTCGTTGAAACTTTTAAAAGAATTTCCAATAGATGTCGCTCAACCGATTTTTTATTTTTTGTCTGTAAGGTCTGTGTGTTTGTTGACAATATTATAGAGATAAGCAGTTCTCGAACATAATTAAATGTTTATGAGATAATATATTATTAATAAGCTATGAAGATCGAAGTAAAAAGATAGAGGGAGAATTTTCAGTTGATTAAACGTTCCTTATAAGCGAGAGAAGAAACTAATATCCATGTCGTAGCACTTCTTTGGATTCTTTCGATGAGTACTAGATCGCATTTGGACGAATACCACACTTGACAGGCGTAGGATATGACTGGTACAATGTAACCCCTGTATGCGTTTAACTTAACTTAAGGGAGAGTTTTCTGGTGAAGATTGCATCAGAGATACCAAAAGGCGTTAAGAGTTTTCGAGGCTCCTGTGCTTGGGTTTTGATGCCAAGTGAGGTTATCACAATCTTGTATTCCGAGATCTTTTTGACGAGGCGAGATGTTAACAGTTTCTTTATTTACTGTGGAGAACGATTTTTTTAAACAAAGGATCTTGCAGGACAGTTTTGCAAAACCGCTGTGGTGGGGTACTGTGTCAAAGGTTTTCTGGAAATCTAGGTACAAAAGGACCATTTCATCATGTGAATTTGAGTCAAATTTTTGTACTGCAGGCGTCTAGAAAGCATTTAAATAATTGGTGAACGTTGAGGCCGAAAAGCAAACTGGCAATTGTGAGTGGATTCTTTAACCTGCTCATAAAATTTGTTGAATTCAAATTTTCCGAAAACTTTGAGAGGCAACATAAGCATTCAATTGATTGTGGATTTATCGCCCTTTTTGTGTATTGGTGTTTTGTCACTTTGAGTCCAGTATGCTCAAAATTTACCTTTGTCAATAAATGTTTGAAAAAGTAGAAGTAAGGATCTGTTTATTGTTTTTAACAGATTTCTCAAAATCAGGTTACTTATAACATCAGGGCCGTTCGCTTTATTGGTATCTAGTTTATTGAATAATCTTTTAATTTCTTTTTCTTAAATTTTAAAGCAATTAAGACTTTTGTATTCAAAATTAAACTAGTTCTAAACTTTTGAGAGTTTTGAATTGAAAACACTCTGGAAAAATAAATTTAACAAATCGGCTTTCTCTTCATTCATGTTAGCAGTCTGTTCGTTTAGGTGCATCTCGCTTGGGAATAGTAAGATTTTTCTATTGATCGTAAATATTTTTGAATAAAGCTGAATTGACAAGCTGCAAAGAATCCGCTTTCTTAGATGACTTGATCAATTTTACAAAACGCGTTGAATTTTTCTTCAAGGCAATCTATTTTACTTAGTGTAGTTGGAGTAGGACTTATATGGGCAGTTGCTTTTCGTTTCAAAGTTGATAGTTTTTTTCATTTTGTGGGATGTTCTTTTTGATACTCACATCGGAGATTTGATCTGTGGTTAGTTACTCTTGGGACATTTTGATCGAAAAGGCGATTGAACCATTCATATCATTTTTTAAGGAGTTCGTCAAGTTACCATAACAAGAAGTGCTTAAATGGGTTTTTTGAGATGTTGCAGTTTAAACTATTCCAATGTATTCTTTTGTAAGCGCATTTGGTCTGCTCCAATCGATCGAATGATCGTACTTGCAATCGTATGCTGTTTTGTAAGCGTAATGTTATCAGATTTTTGTTGTTTTTGAGGACATAATTTTTACTAATTTTGCGTTCAATTTTGAATTTATCCAAAAATATGACTTGTTTGTAGGGAACAAATCTCGTTGATTTTTTATACCCCAAAAGTCAGGGAAGTTTAGCGTTTATTCGAAATTTTCATCTACGAAATAGTTGAGCCAGATGCTGTAAAGTTCATCTGGTGACGCCATTTATTTCAAGTCAGTGTTTGAGAAGTTGAGATAACCTGTAATGAAGATTGATTTTGGCTGTGTTATACTCTTTGAAAAATTTAGAATTTGTGTGAGGTCCCCAGTCTTCTGTTTGCACCATCTGTACCGGCTGCTTTTAGGGGGGTTATAAACGCAGAAGATTAGGATTGAGCCATTTTTAGTAATAATTTCCACAATTAGGGAATCTTCACATGTGTTCTTAACAAACAACTCTTTAGACTCAATGTTGTCTTTTACCGCAACAAGAACTCCTCCATGTTTTGAGAGACCGCTTTTTGATGTTCTGTCATTTCTGTGATTGACATAATTTTTGATAAAGAGTGCGTTTGGGACATTTTCTGTGAGACATATTTTGGTTAGGCCCAGAATGTCTGTATTGTAGGGAATAAATGCATTTACAAAATAATTACACCTTAATTTTCGTATAATGTCAGACTCATAACTCTCAATTTTTTTCTGAGGAAACCTACGACTATTAATTCTATTCGCATTTAGACAGTTATTCGATTGTTTTCTTCTCGCGCGGAGTAGTCTTTGCTAATTAAAACTGTTCTGCTAAATCGTTTCAATCTTGAGAGTGAGTGTAGTAACATGCGTTTGTCATAGATGAATGACATGGGTACGAGAATGGTAAGATGCCTTCCATCTTTGAAAGTGCCTGTGAACATGTAGTCCGTAGTTTGACAGTCTAACTTGAGGATTCTGAGGATTGACTGTATTTTTTGTACATCTTCTTCAGCAGTTTCACGAGCGGTTCAGCTCTTTATCTTCTTCAGCTCTTTCAGCTCTTTCCTTTTCTTTGCAACAGATTTATACGAGTATCAGGAAGATCAAAAACTTCTCCTGGACCTGACGAACTTCCTTCTTGTTCGTTTCGTCAGAATTCTCATAATCTGGTCACTGTTCTAAGTCCTTTGTACAATGAGTTCCTCAGGAATGTTTATCGGCATTCAAGATATCACGTGTTCCACCAGTTCCAAAAAATAAACATGTTAATTCTATAAGTGATCTTCGTTAGCATCAATTTTGTTTTGTCGTTTTGAAAGATTCAATTTTGACCAGTTTGTTTCTTCTGGCTATAAAAATAATCTTGCTGGAAATCAGTTTTGTTTTCAGAAACGAAGTTCCACGCAATTTGTTTTGCTGAAAATGCAACACGTTTGCAAGAATTACAGCAAGAACTCTGATTTTGTTCGAGTCATTGCTCTCGATCTTTTAGCCGGCTTCCTAGAGACCTAATTGTTGTGAAACTGAGTGAGTTGATGTCTAATTAGTTGCACGTTGTTAACCTTCTGACTGATTTTCTGCGTAAACTTACAGAGAATGTGGATACCAACAACGAACAGTCAATTTTGCTTTGGACAAGTCGTGCTGTTCCTCAGAGAACAATATTTGGCCCTATCGTGTTCATTTTAATCTATGATGAGTTTCAAATTTCAGAAGTGACCGGACGCTTGATCAAGTATGCTGATGAGATTACTCCAATTATTCCTGGTAGTGTCAATGAAACCGACAAAGCTGAGGCAGCGCTAGTGGAGCTAACAAACTGGTAACAATATGACTTTTAATGACTCTATGAGTGAACAGCTTTGTTTGTATTTCCATTCCTGTCACCAAGTTTTATCTGTTCATAGCATACGGCAATGCAGTTTTTTGAAAAATTTTTGTGCTCAACGTTAAAGATATTTTGAGGTTCTATGCACATGTGACGACTCTTAAGAAGACAGTTTTGTCCCTTTTTTCCTCTTGCTGAAGTTGAAGCATGCTAGACATGGGTCCGAGAATATCAAAAAGCTTTATCAGTGATTTATTAATCCTCATTTTATGTGCTGCTAAGTTGTTTGGGGAGGCGTTAGAAATACTAATCTGTAAATACTAATAAATTTTTCGGTTAGGCACAGAATATCTGGATTGTAGGGAGCAATTTTTCGTTGTAGATCAATGACACTATGTAAATTGAACGTTGGAATTGATAGCTCTTGTTTTTTGTCCGGAGTTTTTGCGTGTCAGATGTAATACAGAGGATTGTCTGAGTATCTGACCCAATTTTCACCTTAATTTTGGTATGATACAAAAAAATTTATCGGTGATTAAATAATCCTTATTTTATGTACTGCTCAGTTGTTTGGGGAGGCATTAGAAATACTAATATGGCAAAATTTTGAATCATTTGAAAGAAAGCGGTCGGATTGGGGCTATTACATGGTTACGAGTCTATTTAACATTTGACACGTCGTTTAGATCTGTCTTTTCTACAGACGGTCTTCAATACAACCGGACACCTATGGATGATATTTTACCATAGCGGGAAAACTAATGAAGCGATCGTCTCAAACCACGTTTGCCTCTATCAGATGACGGAGTCAAGAAAAGTTTGAGTGGGATAATCACTGACAGAATTTTAAATTTAAATTGATTGTAATTTTTAAAGCAATTCGTGCGCATTTTGTTTTTATGTCGGTTGGATGTCTTTGTTCAATTTAAATTTACATCTTTTATCTTTTAATTTATCATTTGTTGATGGGAGTGCTCCCTAGCAGTTTCTTACAAAGTTTTCCTATTTGTTCTGCAGGTAAAACAGTCAGGCAGCATCTGCCAAGCGCAAAAAATAGGAAAATGTCTGTAATATTCCGTGTTGTTTTAAGGCTCCTTTTATTTAGTACTATAAAATGCTATTGCCCTGTTGGCTTAAAAAAATGACAATCAATTTCCACCTGGTTGTTTTTAGAACAATTAGACACCTGTTTTCTCCGTTCAATGTTTTGGAAGATGAAACATGAACAGTTCCTTAATCTTGGTGACGTCGTATAATATTGCAGGCAAAATCATCACTTAAGTGTCTCGATTCCAAACTATTATTGAGACAACACAAAAAAGGCGTATGATTCACCCTATTTACATACGTTGAAGAAACTTATTTGTTAATTCAAAATTCAATATGATTTCGTAAACAAACGTTTTCGAACTTTACATATTCAAGTTAAAACTCTTTCACAAATTGATATAGGGAAAATTGAAACTCTTCGCTAAAAAACAAAAAAAGTGGATACAAATTGTTTAATTATCTAGCGTTTGCGCGTTAACTTGCATCGACAGGAGCTAAAAACTCGTTAATTTAAATAATTACAAATATTAATTTTGTTTGCTGGATTTTTTATTTTTCTGAGTTGGCGAGAAAGCAAAGATTTTCGAAAATGATGAAAACCTTCTCAAGCTTGAGAGATATTATTTTGTGTAGGGCGTCGACCATTCCCCGACCAACTTGAGCAAAGAAGAGAGGAGGGCAACACTTGGGATCTCAAATTTCTGTCAAGTTGAACTGCTAGAGAACGGTCAGCATTCGGGTCTTTCAGATATCGAAGCTCGATAGAACTGGATTATCGAACTCAGCGAAGGCAATGAGAAAATAGTTCAGCTAAAGAAAAGGCAGTTGAGTAAACCGCATCAAAACTTGATAACCAGGTTTAGTTGTGCGACCCTAGACAGCTCTGATCCAAATACATGATATGGCGAACGCTTGATTCGCACTATTGTCTGAAATTGTCGCATTACGGTCTGATCAGAGGGCAAGGTCTGGGAAATGTCTGGATAATGGTCGCACTACGGTCTGATCAGAGGGCAACAACGCACTAAGTCTGATAATAGGTTGCAATAAATTCTGGAGAATAGCCGCAGAGATCGGAGACAGAAATCTTTAAAGTCTCGACAGAAGTTGCACGAGGAGCAATATTATCAATAATGTATGTACAATCAGGTTCAATCAATTTAAAGGGCATCAAAAAGTAAGAGAGAAAATTTGATTTTGGGAGGATGAGTTTATGCTCCTGTTTTTACAGAGGTTTTTCCTTTAAAACCAATTGATTGCTCTTGTTGCTGGGAGCCAATTCAAGCAGCGAAAAGGGCTTCTGCTTGCTCTGCTTGCTTTTATCCTTATTCTTGGTGATCGTGGCTAGCCTCGTAGTTGTTAATTAGTTCGTCGTTTTTCCATGCGTGGTCAGATATCAATAAAATTATTTATTCATAAGAGAAAAATTTGTTAACAAAGTTTAATAATTCAAGAAATAAGGCGTAACAAGGAGATATAAATAGAGAGTGAAGAAAGTGTAAATAAAAAAGAAGGTTTCGTTCATGATTGGTATTAAACAACTGCGCCCCGTTTGATAATAGAAATAGAGCACCGCGCTAAAACTCACTGTTTTAATCGTAAAAAAGTGTAATTATGTTTGTGAAGGTAAGCGCTAAGACAAGATAGAATATATTGAGGTAACGTAAGATAAAGTGCAGTTGCAACAGCTAATATCTTAACTTCACCAAACAAAATTGGAACAATTAGAAAATTAAAGTAAAGTATAGAATGAAGAAGGAAAAGCAGTAAAAAGTGCTAAGCTACCCTAAGACTTAAAACTACTGAACCGACCAGCGCATAGCACTAAATTATGTCGCTAGTTGGATAAATATAACTTAACTGTGTTAAAGATATCAGTGGAGTAAATGTGAAAATGAAAAAGTTTTCTTGGTTGAAAAAAGCTATTCGATTAAGATTCTTCAATAGATAAAAACTGTGTAGTATGCTTGTGTTCTTTCGCGTGTTTCTTACAGCTCGACAAAAGTTGCCCAGAGATCGGACCACAGAGCATTAACTGATTATATTTATCTGACTGCATTATCATTATAACTGTTATTGATGACTCAAAAGAAAAATTTCAGGCACTTGAAATGACTTTTTGTTCTTAATTTCATCAGTTAGTTTTGTCCTAACCTTAATAAGATAATTGATTGATGATTGATAATTTAAGATGATTGATATAAAAATGAACTTAATAATTTATAAAAATGCCATTGATTTATACAAATGCCATTAATGAATTTAAGATGATTGACATAAAAATGAACTTAATAATTTATACAAATGCCAATTGATTATAACATGTATTTAGGAATGGTCTATAGGAATTTATGGCATTTTGACTTCTGGCACTGCACTCACGGCCTTTTTTGACCTAGACTTGCGTGTTTTAAGTAGATAAAATTAAAATTTTGTAAATTACAGCCGACACTAGAGCAAACAAATTTGAAACTAAAAGCCTCTAATCAAACTGTTTTTGAAATTCTACATCAACTTTTTTTTCATTCAGTCACTGGTGCTGGCAGAGCTTTTAAAGTTCTATACTCGTGATTTATCTGATCTTGTTGTCGGGTCAGCTCAAATGTATAAAACGATCCATTCATTAGCTGGAACGCCTTGACACTGTCACGAGTCCAGGCTTTGGAAGATCCTTCTAGCCTTAAAGTTTGCTAAATCTCGTATACGTTGGGTCCTGTCTATGAGAGGAATCGCAAATTTTGTTGTTATTGTTGCTGTAGAGAAAATACAACCGAGGCTATAGGGACACTGTCATCATGGTTTAAACAATATCCAGCTATCACAACAATTACAAAAATTTTGCCACGTGTAGCTAGTTTTCAGAGAATCTTTGATTCACAAATTTCAGTAGCAAAAAAAGTGTAAAAAGAAATTGACATGAACGCTACAGTAGTATGCTAGACTTTTGCAGAGAACAATGAGCACAATCATTTCATACGCTGGAAAACACTTGATGCTGTTAACGACAAACCGAGCGAAACTTTTTGATGTTGGAGAAAGCGGCGAAGCGTGAAAATGCGCCGGACAGATCTTGTTGACAAGAAAACAAAAAAGTTCCCCGAAATTTTCGAGAAAGTGGATAAAATTTATCCCGCTGCAATGGCTCTTGAAAAAACCCACAGGAAGATCACCCGAAAGGGCAAAAATCCAAACTGTGAAAAAAATTCATAGGTTCGATCACCAAGGCCTCTTTAGAAAGCGAATTGCACTTTAAAATAATAACACCGAAATATAGGACAACAAAATGTGCAGCAATTGAAGGCAAACGGAACAATTGTCAAAAACAGTGTCGAAGCAATAAAAACAAGCTATTCTATGAATACAAAAATGAGGTAATTTTAATGCAAATGGGATATGTCATTAATAGAAGTTTGACAAAATTTGACATTAATGGAGAGAAAAAACTTGAAGATTTATAACAAAACAGTGGGCCAATGGAATTTGAAAGTTTGATCGCAAAACTCCCTGATGAGACCAGAACTACCCGTGTTGAGGATTTTTCTTTTTCACTTGTAAGAAATCGTCGTTTTTTTAATCGTTTTCTTTAGACAAAAACGATCAAATCCGTTACGTGGTGATTTTTGTTTTGTTCGTTTCTTCCTCGTTATTTTTATATAATAAAAAAACTTAGAAAAAACTGGATCTATATGATAACACTGTCAGTGGCCCTGTTTGGAGGTAATGATTTGAAAAAGTTAAGGAATATCATCTGCAACAACAAGAAGATGGCGTTGACCATATTTTTCATAAACAGATCTAAATCTTTTATCTTTTAGATTTTGCATTGGCGCTATGTTTTTTTTGCAAACCAAAAGATGTGGATTGGCTTGGGGTGGTGACATTGTTATCTGTTCTACACATCTATTCACATTTTTTCGAATTTTTATTGTCAATGAGAAGTTGTAGAGAGGTGACCTTTGTCGCCCAAGGTTACAGAGGAGAGCCAAAACTTGACTAGTTTTGAAGCGTGAAGATGTTCAATCTGCTCTAAAAGTGGAGTTACAAATTAAATTGTACCATTCCAGTGCATTAAATTAGTTTTCATCTTTCTGAAAAAAGTATGTTGTGCTTCCCGTGTTAAGCTCCACAAAAAGATTGATTGGAAAACTCTGGGGCTTCATTTTTTGCATTGTGTTCATGAAATTGTTGCTTTGTTTGCCGGCTGACTCAAATCATTCGGCAAATTTAATAGAAAAACCTGATCGATTGCTTTTTTTTCGTCTGACAAAATGTTTTGTTCCGACCCCACTTGTGGGGGGAGGAACTATATACTCAAATGGCTTTTTTTGTTCAGACAATTTTGGCCGATCGATATTTTCATCGTAGAGAAATGTGAGTGGTATCATTAAAAAGCTCGCCCAGCGTAGAATTGGAAGCTAAAAAGACTTTTTTAATTTCGCTTTTTTCGAGGAGTTATCGAGGATTGAAATTTTGTGTGAACAACTGGATATTTGGCATGATTTTGTTCACTTTTAGTACAGCTTTTCTTCAAATAAAGATCTTACTATAAAAAAATTAATTCAAAATTGCATTTCACGTCACAAAAAGAATCAATTTTGATTTGCTAGAAAACAAGCTAAGACAACCTGATTTAAAGTCTAATGAAGACCAATGAAAAAAAACCGTTTTCATGGAATCGCTAGTGAATTCTTTTCTGTTTCGACTATGAGTTTTTAATTTTAAATGAAATTTTGATTTTTTTCAGGTTTTGCTATATTTTTTGAGTCCTATGGCATAAAACTGCCGATAAAAATTGCAAAAGGTTTCGCAATGAGCTTTAAGTGAACCTTTTTAGAGCTTTGAGTGGAAAGCTATTGATTTTTCGAGAAATGTTTTTTCGAGAAATTTTTTTTAACATTCATTGATCATAAAACTGCTTTCATGAATTATAATTCAGCTTCAGTAATGACAGGACCCCGTCTTTTCTACTGCTACGAAAATTATCATGGCTAAAGGTTTTATCTTCTGACTTTTTTTAATGCGACTTCATTGGCACAAGGTTTCAAAATTTTTTTTTAATTTCTTTGGAAAATTTCGTAGTATTGGTTCCTCTTGAAATCTTATCGCATTATCCTGATATTGATACCTCAGATTGGCTTAGGGGAGATGTTCAATGAATCATGGGTAAAGATTCCAGAGAATAGATTATAGTTTAAATGGCTTCGACACTTTCTTCTCGCTCTTTTCTGCTGAATTTTTGGTTTTTTCCTGTATTTGTTGTTGTTTCCATCGTCAAAAGACTAAATGTGATGTCTTACTGATTACATATGATTGAAAAATGTTTTGTTTCTTCCTGCAATAGAGTTATAATTGCGCGCATTTATTAACTTCCGTTGAAAGCTAATGAATTTAATGGCTGTTGAGACTTTAAAAATGATTTTTTGGGGATAAATTATTCAACATCAACAGACCTTAAGCTTATCTTTATAGGCTGTGTGTCAGTCTCAGTAGTGACGGGAACCTTTTCTTTCTATTCGAACCAAAATATTTCTTGTTAGCGGTTTTATCTTCCAGCTATGGGTGTTATAACTTCGATGCACGAGTTTTCATAATTAAAAAAAAATTGGATTTTTTTTGTAGTTTTAGTTCCTTTTGGAGTCCTAACACCTTATCCTATTATTGATAGATGCATTGGCTTAGAGACAACTTCATTGGATCACACATAATGTTTTCACAGAAAAAATTAAGGTTCAAATGGCTTCGACACTTTCTTATTGCACTTTTCTATTTAATTTTTTGATTCGGCCTGTATTTCTTAGCTGTTTTCTTTGCTGTTTTCATAGTCAATGACTTATCGTAATAACTTATTGATGACTTACGAATGTCAAACATCTTTGTTGTCTCGTTGAGCCGAAACGTCGCTTTTTTATTAGCTTCCGTTGATGGCTATTGATTTTATTGGCGTTGGGACTACGGGTTTTCCCAAAATTTTCATGGTTTTAAAATATTTGTTGATGTTTGTTGATTTATTGGAGTCATATTGTTGGAAAGAAGAGTCCCATTGCCGTTAACAAATTAACTGAAAGTAGAAAAGTTTTTACTGAGAATTTCATTGTTTAATGGCTTCGACATTTTTATCGCTCATTTTTTTAAATTACTGTTTTTGCCTGTTTTTTTATTCTCCAGGTAGCCGTAAAATACTGACCGGTCTCATAAGCGGCAATTGAGGATGAAATGATTGATGTTATCTGAATTATTTGGTTTATAGCGTATAGTCTTAAAGTTTAGGATATAATACATTATTAAGATTTTTCCGGGTATTTTTTATTTTTTTTCAGTTTCTGTTGTTCTTTTCGTCAACTTGTAACTAATTCTCAGCATTGAGAGGACCCATACAGTTCCTTGTATTTTAAAAACTAACATGTTTACTGATATTATGACGTTACTGATGATTTGTTTTTAGGACAATATGTGTTTTCATAAAGTTATGTGAGTGGTGTATTTGTGTTTCTTTTTCTCTTCTTTTAGCACAATCGCGTTATAAAGATCCCAATGATTTTCAAATGTGGCCCAATTGAACTTTTTAATTCTTTCAGTATAATTTAGCTAGCTGAATTAGTACAAATAGATATTGAAAAAAACATAATATTCAGATAATAGCTATTGATTTTAATGGCTTCACTAACTTGTGTTTTCGCAATGTTTGTAATTTGTTGTTGGTAGTTTTTTGAGCTTTTCTGCATCGTTATTCCGTTCCTATAGCTTCGTTTAACCAAAATTAGGTCCTTTTGGTTTCAAGCTGACTTTTTACTCAATTCATCAAGAATTAATATGTTAATGATCTTTATTAATGATTTTGAAGACTTTTGAAATTATTTGGTTCAACAAATGTTGATTGATTTTGAATTTCGCCTCGTCATTTCTTCTTTTTGTCGACTTGTTACCTAGTCGATTAAGGAAAAATCCCATCTGCTGTTTAGTTAGGAAAAAGTAATTCTGTGTAGCTAGGGTTTTGTCTGATTGACGTTGTTACTTGGTGCTTTTTAGATATTGAGTTTTGTTTATGTTTTTTTTTGTTTTTGCTGTTGTTATTTTTCTCGTAGTCCTTTTAATGGCAGATCTCGTTGTATTGAGGCCTGGCCTTATTTAATTCAATTATTTGTTTGGTTGTGTAATAATTTTTATAACTCTCAAAAATCTATTTTTGATTATCTCTTTGTCAAAAATGTAAGTCAAAAGACAGTTAAGTCAAAATTGTAGATGAGCGCGGGTCGGAACATCATATGCGAACGCGCATTAACGAGGCTCCTTGTTTGTATTGATTATCAAACGTAAACAGAATTGATAAATCAAAAATCAACTTAATGAACAAGATGTTTGAAGAACTGTTGTGGAATATATGCAACTGGACATATATAAAATTTTCAGTCGTTAGCTTCAGTTTTTATTACTTTGCCATCATATGTGTTCACAATGCATTTGTGATTTTGTTATCATAAATTTTCGGTTTTTGCTCTTTTAGCTTGATTACTTAATCTGAGTGATGACCGTTCCGACTTATTGTCAAACAAAGCAGAAATTGGTCCATTTAATGAATAGAAAAGTCTTCAATTCCGTCCAAGTTCAATTTGTCTTCTTGCAATATAGGCTCGATATTCACTATGATTCAATAAACTATAGTTTATGATTTAAAAAAAATTAAGCAGCCATACATTATTTTTCATTGCAATTTATAATTCTTTTTAAAATAATACTTTCAGTGGCCATAATCTCTCTTAATTTCAGCGGCAATATTCGCTCTCAGTTTGTGTAAAAAGTGTCCATTTGGCTCCTGTTGTTCCACTGTTCTGCCATCTTGTTTCCAATCAGACGTTGTGCAATATGATGGGGTTAAAACTCTGAGTATTTTGTCGTGTTTTCACGATTTCCATGTCAATGCAATGTGGAAAAAATTGTAAAATTGTTTTTTGCTGTCTGATTGTTGTTTGTCAAGTTCTCTGTAGGCAACTAGAGGCTAGTTTTTGACAAATGAGGCTAGGTTTTAAAATGTTGATTAGCAAAATGTTAGAAATTTTAATATGTCGTATTTTTAGTAAGTTCTTGCCTTGCTGTTTTTTTTTGTAAGCAATGTTTGACTTTGATGTGTTCGAAGATTTTGAGCTTTTAGAATAGAATAGAAAAGTAATACCTTGTAGGTTTGAATTTTGGAGCTTCTAACCTAGACCAACCTGTTTCTTAAAGGCTCAGTGAACTGAAGGTATTGTAAAGGCCGAAATATTAGATAAAATGTCGTTCTCCTAATATTTTTTGCCCATTTTTTTCTATTTTCTAGTGTTCTCTTACAGGTGTCTTAGATTAACATTGTTAGCTCTTAGATAACTTATGCAATCTGAAATGTCCGCAATTGTATTTTCTGTGGTATATGCGCTGGTAATGCAAACTTAACCACAAAAACTTTTTGTGATCTTTGACTTTGTTAAGACTTTTGAAAAAAAATTTTCATTAAAAAAGCAGCGGAGTTTATAATTTTTGTAAAAAATACTCTCAGCGGCCATAGCGAAATTCTCGAAGATTTTGGGCATTTTAATGTATAGAATTTGATTTAACAGCTTCAATAATTTGACTTTGAGGACTTAAGCTGCAAGAAATTCATCAAAGTTTCTGTAATTTTAGCAATTTTCCTCAGTTATAAATGTTTGTCGTCTTTGATCTGTTTGCCTCCTATATTTTCAATCAGATTTACAATCCACTGCAAATTATTCCTTCTGTAGATTTAAGTAGAAAAAAATTCGTTTTGATGACAAGGATCGGGATATTAGACAGAAAGTTTGAAATGTAATTCGTTATCTTTTTTCAGGTTTTCCGAATTAGTTTAGGTATCATTTTTTTGAGCTTAAAACGTCAGAATAATGTTTTTTTTTCGAATTTTTGCTTTATTCAATTTAGGATTCTAGCATTTCTTGCAGCTCGGGTTTGAAACATTGTCACCAGGAATCTTTTACAGATCTTCAGTACTATTGTTAACTGCTAAACATTTTGATACTATTTGATGTTACCTCGGTATGCTTCTTATAGTGGGAAAAAGATTTCTTTTAATTGCTTTTGTTTTTTGTTTTTTGTCTTATTTTTTGTCAAACACCTTGCTTGTATTCAACCAAAACCATTGTGTCTCCACTTTCAACTTTATTATTTTGAATATTGTGTCTTAAATCGTGGGAAAAAGTGTCTGTTTCCCACTAATTTTCAATTGCTCTGCCAGTTATGTGTATAGAAGATTAACTTTTCATTCAGTCAACTGGGCTTTTGATGTATTTTTCGTTAATGCTAATTAAGTTTTCGGAGTAGAAGCTATATGATGTCCTTTGTGTTACCGTTCCAGAAAGATTTCGTTTAATTTATAAAAGCTTTTAACTTCATTTTGACAATGTTTCGGACTGTACTTCAAAATTTGTTTTTTTTCAGAAGATCAAATATGCGATGTCATACTGTCCATATTTGATTTGCTTGTCCGATCAGAATATCAAATTAAAGAAATCATATATGATTCCTACATGATTTATAGGAGATGAAGTTTAGACCCAGATATTGCTTCCAAAAATTACACTTTCTTCAAACCCCTTTTTAAAAAAATCGAAAAAGCTTCCTTGCTGTGGTTATTTTTAATTACGATGCGATTCCCCAAGAGACCAAAGCGTAAAAAAAGTAAGCCTCTTATTATTATTATTATTATTATTATTATTATTATTATTATTATCCTTATTATTATTATTATTATTATTATTATTATTATTATTATTATTATTATTATTATTATTATTATTATTATTATTATTATTATTATTATTATTGTATTATTATTATTATTATTATTATTATTATTATTATTATCATTATTATTATTATTATTATTATTATTATTATTATTATTATTATTATTATTATTGTATTATTATTATTATTATTATTATTATTATTATTATCATTATTATTATTATTATTATTATTATTATTATTATCCTTATTATTATTATTATTATTATTATTATTAATATTATTATTATTATTATTATTATTATTATTATTATTATTATTATTGTTATTATTATTATTATTATTATTATTTTTATTAATATTATTATTATTATTATTATTATTATTATTATTATTATTATTATTATTATTAATATTATTATTATTGTTATTATTTTTATTATTACAGCTCTGATATTCTCTGAATGCAGTGTGTATCTATTTATTTTTTCAAACATGTAATGTTTGCTACGCAAAGAAAATCACATCTTGTTCTAAACAAGTACAAAGCGAAGTCAATGTTTGTAGAGCACTATTAGAAAAAAGGGCTGTTTTTAATTGATTTAATTCAGTTGCTCTCTGACTAGGTTTTGCCGTATAATGTGCTATCAGTCAATGGTTTATGTTTCATATAAGTAATGGTATGATGGCTTCAAAATCTTATGGATCTTTTTGTCTTCGGGAAAAAATATATGGCTTTTATTTGACCAGCTGAAAATCATACAAATTATGTATGACCTCATATGAAAACGAGCAAATCTGAATGACCTAGTTGAAATCAAGGAAAACTGTATGTTGGGGTGAAACGGGGATAAATTTCCAGGAAATTGATTTTTTTTTCAGTTTACTTCGGTTGACTTCTCTCATCCACTTACTTTTTAAGCCGCATCAATGACTTTATGATTGTGATTTAATTATTACTTCAAACTTTCTGAAGACCAATAACAAAAATTCAAAAACTGTTTCCTATTCAACAAATAAAGTCAACTTTTAGCACCTGTTTGCCTCCTAAACACCATCGACATTTACAGTCCACTGCAACTTAGTTTTACTTTAGAATTAAGTAGAAAGAAATTTTGTTTTTATGACAAGGATAGGGATATAGGACAGAAAATTTGAACTGCACTTTTAATCTTTTTTCAAGTTTCCTGAATTGTTTTATTTTTCTGAGCTTAAAACGACAGAGTTTTAGAGTTTTTGCTTTGTTCAATTATAGATTGGAACAATATTTTTTGCAGTTTACGTTTGGCTTTGAAGACATTGTCACAAGGAAGTTTTAACAAATCTTCTGTAGGTCTATTAATTGCTAATTTTTTGATACTGTTTTGAACTTCTGCCTACCTCTGTAAGCTTCATATCATTAAAGATAATTTTTTTGTTTTTTGCTGTCTTACGTTTTTTCATGAATACGTTGTGTTCAACGAAAAACTTTGTGTCTACATTTTCAAAAAATTTTTTGGAATATTCTCTTTTAATCTTTGGAAAGTGTCTGTTTGGCTCCCCCAAATTTAATTGCTCTGCCAGTTACGTCGATACAAATTTAATTTTTTATTCAATCATTGGGGTTTTGATGTATTTTTTGTTAATGCTAATTAAGTTTTCCGAGTTGAAGCTATTTGAAGACTTTTATATCACCGTTCCAGAAAACATTTCGTTTAATTTCTAAAACGTCTTAACTTCATTTTGACAATTTCTCGGACTCTAATTCAAAATTTGTTATTTTTATAAGAAAATCTTAAATGTGATGTGATACTGTCCATATTTGATTTGATGTTACAATAAGAATATAAAATTAAGGAAATCATATATGATTCCTACATGAGTAATAGGAGATGAAATATAGACCCAGATATTGCATCCGAAAGCTACACTTTCTTCAAGCCACTTCAAGTTCATTTTGACAATGTCTCGGACTATAATTCGAAATTTATTATATTTACAAAAAAGATCATATATGTGTTGTCATACTGTCCATTTTTGTTCTGCTATCACGATCAGAATATCCATTTAAAAAAATCATACGTGATTCCTACATGATTAACAGGAGATCAAATATAGACCCCGATATTGCTTCCAAAATATATATTTTTCTCAGCCCATTTTTACAAAAAAAAAATCGAGAAAGCATCACTGCTAGGGTTCTCCCCAATTACTTTACGATTCCCTAAATACCATAAGGTAAATAAAAGAGTAAGCCTATTATTATGACTACAGCTTTGATATTCTCTGAAGTCAGTATGTACCTATATAATTTTTTATAAACATGCAAAAACTTACCGCGCATAGAAATGAAATCTTGTACTAAACAGATGCAGATCGAAGCCAGTATTGGAATGGGAGCCAAATGGGAGACAGCCTACAACACCAACAACTGGTTCGAAATATCAAAATTACGGTAGCACAGTTCTCTCAATTTGTTACTCATTTTAGCAGGTCGTTTCGCATAGTCAGTTGTATACATATATATCAAAATCTAATTGTGCCCAAATTGTTTCCTCTAATTGTCTCCCTAACACTGTATCTCCAAACCGTACTGTTTTGAAACCGTACTGGGTGTCACCGTACTGTTTTGAAAATAAAAATTAATTGTTATAAAATTTCAGAAGTTATCCTACCGATTCTCCGACACCGTCACAAACTTTTACAACCACCAAATTAATTTAAAACCTGCAAAAGGGAGGGTTTGCCACATTTCTTTCGAAAGAACTTAGAAAACGTAAGTTTTTTGCCAATAATACGCAGTTTTTACGGACAGAAAATGAAAAAGTATATCTTCCAATATCTTATTGAATCATTAATCGTCTTATGGTTACCAGACATAACGGATCTTTTCAACAATTCCCCCCTGGTACCTTTTCAACAATCGCCCCCCTTCTGTGTTATACTTTACCACAATATTACTTGGCCTACAGTTTATATAGCCGAATATCAGTTTAAGTCCAATTTCGGACCACTGTTCACGGCCATGCCTCTCATGTGCTTTGGGATGTAATCCGGAAATCGCGGGTCGGTTATCGCGGCAAAGGCCCACCGACCCGCCAATCGGAGATTCTTTTCGCTTTGTATTCCAATTCGGCTAATTAAAATATTATGGCGACTCTATTCTATTCAGTTTAACATAATATGCGCATACGTGGAAAATTATTGGTAGTCTCTGATAGTTTAATAAATCGCTCGCTTAAATTCAATTCAGGAACAGCCCCTCTTTGCAAAAGGGGGAGGTCAATTGCTGAAAAGATCTGACCTAGCTTTGTTGTCTGTATATTCGAGGCACAAATTTCTCGATATTGATTATATAAAAGAATTCTTCAAATTTTACTGAATTTCAGTTTTGACAAAAATAAACATTTCTCTTTCTTGGGTGTCGGAGATAGCATGAATTTTTGCAGAAAATATGATTTAGAAGTCTTTTTAAAATTTCAATGTTGGAATAATCAAGTGTTCTTACTGCATTGCTCACGACAACAAAAATGCAAACGCAAGAAACTTTCAAATTCGTGCTGAGTATTTTCCCGCTAATTCTCTAGCAAAAGGAGTCAACTTTTAAAGGAGTATTTAAAAAACGTCTGATTTTGAGTGATGTGAGCGTAAAAACAGATCAATAAACTAAACTTCTTACAATTCGTCTGTTTCTGTCTTTCTGGCCGGAGAACGTCAGAATAGTTATTAGGGAAACATCAAAATGGTGATGTCTCAACAACGTCGAGACATTGATCTCACCCGAATCAGATACAATGCTGCTTGTTCGAGTACTTCATTAGCCCATAAATTTTATCATAGATTGATCGAAATTCAAACTTTCATTGTCTTGAAATATAATGAAATTACCTTGCTCATGCTGGTGCAGTTACAGTGGTCGAAGTCTCAACAAATAGACACTAATATATAAAATTTTCAGCGAATTTGATTGGTTGAGAAATATAAAAAAACTAACTTTATGCGTTCAATTAACCTAAATTGACATAGACTAATTCTGGTTTATGTATTCTACCGCATGTGGTTGGCCTTGTGAACCACGACCATGCCTGAACGGAACGTAAGACTTGATATGAATCTATCACAACCAAGCGTGAGATCAGTCCCCTCCAAAAATACAATTTTTTGCTTCAGGCGCAGCGCTATTTCTAAACATATTTACGTTAACATTCATATCCTATATTAAAACACGGAGAATTTATTGGGCAATCAACCAACTGGAAAATAAAATTGACTTTTTCTCAATTCTGATCGGTCAGCATAAAAATCTATATTTGGCTACGTCCGTCATTTTCAAAAGCGCCCACCGTTATGATCCAACTGACAACTACAAATATTAAGTTATGTGTGGTGTGATAGCCAAGAGGTAAGGAGTGTGATTCAAACGCCTATGATTGAGAGTTCAATCCCCTGCCTCTGTGAAGATGTATGTGTGAGGATGAGCTCTTACGTAACCATAGCTTCAGCAACCAAGTTGCAGTCGCAAAAAAAGTGGCCATAGTCACCAAAAAAGAGCAATGCTGCTCATACAAAAGAACAGTCTGTTTTCCTGTGGTATTTTTATGGATTATTTCTTATTACATACGTGGAAGAAAATTCAGTTTTGCTTCAATTTGATTGTGGCATCTTTTTCAACCAATGTAAATGTTGAATGACAGGAAAAACGAAAAGTTTCATGCTAAACATCAGAAAGGATGATGTAAAGCAAACCAATTAAGACCCGATTTCTTGCCCCATGTTCAGTAAAAAAAATCTGAGCAAAAAAGTCTGTCATTTTGCTGATGAAGTCTTGTTTTCTGTCAATTTACACGCATTTTACACCAACCGGAGGCTATCTTTTCCAATTTGCTGGAAAATTTGTTGCGGTTTGAAACCAAGGAAAAGACAATTATTTTGTTTTGGATTGACAAAAAACTCTTCTCGTTGAGTCAAAAAATCAAAATGGTTCTTTTGTTTGACGAAACAAATAATGATTGGGAACCTAATTTAAACTATTTTCAAGAAATAGTTGGAATTGATTGGATTCAAACTAAGGTTTTCGTTCAACTGCCCATGGTAAGTCCTATCAATCGTGCAGATGGAGACAAAAGATAGTATTCGATTTATAAAATATAGATATATGTGTTTTCACGTAGGTGATGTTAACCCTCAACAAGAGGAATAAATGTTCTTGTTGGGGATTTATTTCACTTTTCACTCTTTTCATTTAATGTGGGATGGAAAAAGTACTGAGGGGACACAAACGGAAACGATTCAATTTTTCCACAATATTTTGTTTTCAAATTTATTATTTTCGCAACAAAATGATCACTGCATTTATGAAAAAAGACTTAGAAGCTCCACAAGGGGTAAAATATTGAGTTCAATTGTATGGCCAAAGACGGGAACCTGTTTTCGCAGTCAATTTTTTAAATGTTTGGAACGTTTTCCACGTCCTAACTCAGGACAATTTTTTTAAAGCTGAACGAAATTTAGCCGAGACTATTTTTTCTTACAAATAATAGGTCAAGTCAAGTTCATTTTATCAACACCCAAGCTGAGGTTAGGGTGTTGTCCATGGACATGTCTACTTTTGTACATATCTGCTTTCGGTCGCACATACGTACCTTCAGTCGGAGACCTCAGCCTGGGTGTTGATAAAATGAACTTGGCTTGACCTATTGTTTGTAGAGAAAAACAGTCTCGGCTAAATCTATTTATGGATATTATTTTTCATTTTTTAAAAAAAAATGTCTTCACTTAGGACAAGAAATATGTTCCAAACATTAAAAAAAACTGACAATTGGCTTTGGTCTTTGGCCATATAACTAAACTGAATATTTGCCGAACTTCTAATTCTTTCTTCATAAATGCACTGATCATTTTGTTCGAATGAAAAAAAATGGCACAAAAAGTGCAAAAATTGGACCTTTACCGTTTGTTCCACCTCAGTACATCATGCATCCCCTCACTTAAAGAGCACGTGACTTTACATCGTAAACCATTATGTAAAACTATTCCATGTATGTGCTTCACGGGGTTGCAAAAAATATGCGCCCAGTAAATTGGGAGCACAAATTAAATGATCTGATATTCAATATGCACACAAATTGATACTTTTATCAGCTGCAGTGAGATTAAAACCAGAGAGATAAAAAGATACGACAGTCAACAAGCATGACATGTATCACACTGTCTTTCTTTGAAAAAAAACGACTGGAGTCCAAGTTACAGAGCACGTGTCGCTACATAAGGTACATGTGTCTTGAGGGGACATATAACTTGCACTCGGGAGGGGGACCTTTCTGTTAGAATAAGTGCCTCAAACAGTCTCAAGCTGTTTAATTCCACTTGAGCAACTATTCACGCCATATCAAAGCCAATTTAACAGGAAATAAATTTTTCTTAGGATCCGACGTCAGGGATTTCAAATTTGAGCCAGTATATTTCAGTATCAAGTTTATGCTATGGGAGCATTTTTGAAGCAAATCATTTCTTTCACATTAAATTGCTGAATACAAATAAAGTAGATCCTAGTTGGGCTCCTTTTGTCGCCTTAAGGGGCATAGGGCTAACCTACTTTTTTTTGCACGCGAAGTAGACTTACCTAAATCTTTATGAATAACCGACTCAATAAATCATGAATAAAAACTTCATCAGAACGGTTGTAGCAATATACAGCATCGGAGTCAATGGTATACGCATAGTGTATCTATCTAATAGACAAACTGGAAACAGGTAAGCATGCATTGTTCAAAAGAAAATGGAGTCTTTTTAGCCTGTGATTGGTTGAGAATATCGCAGATAACACAATCCGGATTTTCATCTGCCGCGAAAATTTTGCGATACCTATTGGGCTACTTATTTCTGCTCCCGAAGTAGACTTACCTGAGTTTTCAGGGCTCAAAAGGACCACGGCTTCAATACACCGGATTTCAAAGTGTTTGGAAAGATAAATTAAAGTTTAAATATTAAAAGTTTGTTTTCAATGGGCAAATTTTGTAAAGCGCAATGTGTAGTTCATAAGTAACTATCCCTGTTTGGGAAGTCAGCTCTGTTTAAGCGCTTTTGTTGCATAAGAAATGCCCTGAGTATCCAGCAAATGCATTAAATAATTTCAGCGCGTTTCTTACAAAAATGCTTTTCAATGTTTATCAATCAAATTTAAATGAAAGGAACGTAAAAAAGCTGTGGCTAAAGTGAATAAGTGAGGTCTACGACACCAAAGAGCAGGGCTAAAGATTCAGACAAGGAAAAAAGTTTGAACATTCAACAGTTTTGATGCATTTTTGCATCAAATTCTGCAAATTTTGAGGGCATTACAATAATTTGTTATGAAAGATGTTGTGTTAAAATTTTTGAAAGTTCGTTTGCCTTGTCAGCAGAAATCTGCATAGACCACTTATAGCTTATTCAGCAAATAGTTTAGATACAATAGTTGTAACGATAAACAAAGCACTCGCACATTAAAATTTAAAATCAATAAATATATTCTCCATAATATAATAAAACCGAGCAGAGCAAAATAGGTCTGCATATTAGTTTGTAATTGGGCTACAAAGAGTTTCTGAAACAATTTCCTATAAAGATCACATCTTAAATTTCATCATAGACAAATTTCAATGTCATCCGAGTTGCGTTCTTTTTTATTAGTTCATTTGTTATTTCTCATAAGAAAGGTGACTTAAATGGGCCATAATTGTATATACGACAGGAAACTGCGGCCGTAGATTGCACGTTCATAATGCAAACAAATTTCCGTTCCTTCCTTCTTGCCATCAATTTGTGATCATGTTCATTTCTCACTATTATTTCTGCTTAAACTTCCTTTTAATTAAAAAATTCACAAAATTTAGTTAAACGACACAATTTTTCAATTATTACTCGGATTGAGGGCAACATTTTGCACCCGAATTCCACCTAAAATTTGTTCTATTGTTTCGTATTTAAGACAGGTTGGTGATGCAAATAAAAGATGAAATACGAATGTGTTTTGGCATCGCAAACAGACAGCGTATTTTACTTTAAGGCAATTTACGCAGACCATTTACTTTAATTAATTTTGATCGACCATTTAAACTTGTTTTAGCTCTGCGCAAATTCAAAATCAATTTTAATTTACTGACTTAAACTGAAAAAAATGAAATTTTTTCATAATGAGGAAGATGAACAAAACTGTGATCACTCAGAAATCACTCATCAAATTAAACAAATGTAAACAAATTAATAACAACTGTAAAGATTTCACATCAGATGTCGAGATCAGACAGTATGAAGATCAACCTGTGTTTAGGGGCACCAAATTTGAAAAAAAGCAGGAATTGGATTTGAAAGGACAATTAACAAATTAAGTTATCAGAGATAAAGATGACAATGGATGATTAGCGCTAAGTTAAAGGGAATCGAACCAATGTGTGTGCCACAATTCCCTCCGATCAAAATTTTAAAATTTCTTCAATTCGTTTAATTATTCAAAACAGAAGATATAAATGCGATATTTGCTGGTTATCATTACTACTAGATTTCGAGTTTATTTTTTCATGAGTTCTAAGGGCAATCTGAGCCCGAAGTTCTTTCCGCGTCTTGAATGGTCATCAAAAATTATTGATTATTCGGAGATTCGTAAAGTTGAATTGGGAAACTTGACAAAAAGGCGCCAGCTTCGTAGACAGTGGGTTTTTCTCCGCTAACGAAACGACTGTATATTGTCGTCTCTGCTTCGTTTGCTCTGTTTTTGCTTCTCCTTAAATGTCTATGAACGCTAGAGTTTAGTGAAAATGTTGAGATAAATCAAAACCTGTAACATCTTTTTTTGTTCCTTATTTACTTTTTGTGCCGCCGGTTGCTTTCTTTTAGGTCGCATTGATGGACTTGGTATTAACTCTGCAATTGCAGTTTTGCTATCCTCTGCGGTTTCTTGTGTTACGGGTGACTCATTATTGGTTGTTTAATTACGTGGGGTACGTGCAGGGCCCGTGTAATCTTCGGGTGTATAGTTCTGACTCAGCTAACGTCATCACTTAACTTTCGTCTCCTAAAGATGATTATTCTCTCCATTATTTTTTTGCATCATGTGCAAGTATAGCAATTTTCTCCTCCGTTGTTTTCCCGGATGGTACTACAGCTCAACATTTTACCTTTATTTCCAGATCTGTTTCCGTTTCGAATTTCGTTCCAAAAGTGGCAAATAACAAATCGCGGATTGAAACATCTAGATTACCCAGCTTCTTAGTAACAGACATATATTTGTCCATTTTGACCACTTAACATCCAGGTGCAAGTACTTCAAAAAGACCGTCAAGTTTTTTTCAATGATTTTTTTTCCGGTTTTCAACTGCCAAATTGAGGGCATTAGAACTCTCTGTCCCGGTTACTGTCATCCATATCTCACTTTTTCGACCGTTTCCTCTGCGGATCGTCTTCTTTTCGTTTGGCCTCTTGCGTTGCCAGAATTTTGTTTTTCTCTAACTCTCTGTCGCTCCTTTTTCCTTTGTAAATTTTATCGACTTTAATCAGTTGACTCGGTTTCTAAGTCCAAAAAACTAGCTATTATTGTCTTTTAAGTCAACCTTAACTTGTCCGTTTTAGTGCTTAAATTACATCACGATGTATTCGTTTTACGACCGAAATGCGACTCAAATGATGTTAATTATTTTCAAAAATTGATTTCTGAAACTGTTTTCAATTGTTTTCTGAACACATATACGCAATTGGTAGATGATTGAGTTTATTGACGCGTTTATATTAAACGTTCAATTTGCTGCTTCTTTTTAATATAGTAAAACTCTTTTTTCTCTTTGTATCAGCGCGTTCACTAACACAATTGCTCTGTTTTTTTTTGTATTTGCACCGATACACACTGTATTATTGTACTTGCAGAAGTTTTTTTGCTGCGGCGTAATCTGACATCGAGCTTAAGCAAATCTAAAAGAACGCAGAACGCCGCCCAAAAGAATATGATTTTGAACAAATTTACCAATATTTTCCGCGTATCAAAAACCTCAGATGATGGAGTATCTGTCACTGCATGTGAGAAAATACATTTCTTTATTTTTCCTATCTCAAATTGGACCTCAAAAATTAATCTAGATTTCTTCATTTTGTGCTTTACGTATTTTAAATTGTTTCCATATAGCATGGGGAATGGCAGGCTTTTTAGTTCTTACAGATCTTGACGCTGTGCGATTCGCGGCCTTTGATAGCACGTCACGATTCATACTGGGCCACCAAGCAAGAATGGCCAGATCCGCCATCCCAAACTCCCAGGAATAGTACTGTGAATTTCACATATCGGTGCTTTGTAGAGTCTGGGATCTTGATCTTGTCATGAAGACCGTCCCTGACAATTTTTTCGACACCTCTCCTCAGTATCCGTGATTACGCATTTTATGGAATATTTCAAGATGGAGTTTTTTGAATTAAAGCTTGCGAGAATTGTATGGGCGGAAATTTTGAAGAATACAAAGTTGAATGCGTCATTATAAAATTGCCTACTGGGTGTGTTGTCTGGTCAGCTTGAGGTGTTTGTGGCTGGCGTCGTTGATGTCGTAGGCTGCATGTGTGCATTGAAGGTCAGGTTTTATCTGGGAAACTCATTTTTGATTGTGTTGTTGTGGATCTGATCGAGAGCTCCGTTATCGGAGTTGCTCATCATTATTACTCTATTGAAACGCGATGCGATTTTTTGTAGTTATCAGAACTAGGAAGCCGCTGCTCAGCAGATTGGAGTTCTGCAAAAGCAAGCAATTTTTAGTTTCTTCGTCGTTACAATGCGTAGTAATTTAGTTGCTCACTTTCGTCATACTGTCGTCAATATCATTCATATTTACCACATACTGTTTTGCGTCGTAAAAGCACTAATTTTATTTGCGTTATCGCAATGCCCATCTACAGAGACTTGTAATGGCGAAGCGAAAGCCGGGTAGTTTGACATATTTGGAAGAAAGCTTTTTGCAATTTCCCTAAACGAACCTATTTTCAAATAATAAATCGCTCTGGCAGAAATCTTTACTGCAGCTTGATTTGATTCTCGAGAACTGTAATCACCTAATATAATTTTTTGAGCCTGCTGGTAGACAATCAATTGTGAAATTGAATGGTAATAAGCTGTCGATGCATCTAGTTAGTCTGCTATTATAGGATTTAATAGCTTCCACATGATTGAAAATCATGCTCTACTCTATGAACTGTGATTACTTTGAATGATATTGCGTAAAAATGGTGATTAATATATTCAATAAATGAAAGGTCAACCAAAAACTCTAGCTCGTTTATATTATAGCGATCTTCTATTGCTATTCAAAAAATTGCGAAGAAATGCAACAGTTTGCCAACCCTCAGGTGTGTGTTTTTTCAGAGCCGATCCTATTGGTTGTCGTGATGCATCGCACATTGCTCGTGTTTTCAGATCAGAGTTGAATTGCTTGTTATATTTGTTGTCAAATGATTTTTGATTTGATTGCAACAAAAAGGTTTTGATGTTATTCACTCCACACAAATGTTTCACACTTTTTTAAGGAAATGTCTATGTGGATGACACAATTGGGCTAAATTAGGAATAAATGTTGCAATATGGTTAACAGAGCCCATAAATGATCTAAATTTTCATAAAAATTTTTGGTGATTGCAGACGTTTTATTGCATCAGTTCTATTCGCTAGAGTAATTATCCCTGATTGATTTATTTAAGTCCAAGCCGTTTTGCTTCTGTTTGTAATTTGGCATTTTCTCGAATTTATTCGCAAGTTTTCTCCGTCTTTAGAGACATCTGTTTAACGAAACTGAAGTGATCTTCATCTTTTCGCCTACTAACGATCAGAATGTTATCAAGGAGGCAATAACTATTTTCTGCTCCCATAAAGTCGCAGTCAATAGCTTTTCGAAATACTGCCGGATTTTAAGTTGAGCCAGCGATTCCCGTTTTCAAATGGTATGTGCCCGCCATATCTCCACCCACTGTATTGAAGTTGCAATGACGCACCGTATCATGAGTTAAACTTAATTGACTGTAAGTGTACTGCAGATCAATAGACAACAAAAGAAGTTCGTTTGCGTGCTTTTGAACTTAATTCTTCCATTGTTTGTATCAGGGAACCAACATTTGGTTGAAGGAAGACCTTCGCAAATTCAGATTTTACTAAGCAGTAAGTTTCTAAAATATTAACGCTTTCTTTTTGAAGTGGTTGTTGTATTCTGAATGCCACGTCTTCCAAAATGATTCTTTTTGGTGATCGGGTGTAGGCCATCATCGATAATTTGTATTGCTTTAAAATGGCGAAAAGACTGGTAAATTCATATGAAATTGCAATCATCATTTTCATCTAGGACAAAATTCATTGGCATCCATTTTTGGTATTCTTTTATTTAGTTCTTCTGTTATTTCAACCCAGACAGGTGATATAAATTGTTCAGACGGGGGTAATCAAGGTACTGGGATAGAAAGTCTGTTCATATTGTAAACAAGTTTTCGTTTCTTCATTCTTGGCTTGTCAACTTCTGACAACACTTATTTTTCACTTTTCCTTCAATTTAACTCTCATTTCAAATTAAAAACTCAATAGAATAAGTTGACCAATTGATTTTCTCAATTGCCCTTCTTTATAGTCACTCAGATGCGGAGTACCATTTGACACCTCGATTTCACGAATTCAGATAGGCATCAGCGACAAAATACCCATTCTCAATCTGCAAAGTGACTTCTGCACGGCTGATTCAAGGCAAATACCGCAGGCAGAAGACTTTCATCAAAACTTGTTTACGGATTGTTTTGCACAACAGAAAAAAGGATTGTGTTGTTTCGGAGCAAAATCTGACTGCTCTATGATAAAACTGTTTTGAGTCACTCAGATTCTCTCCTGAATGTTTTCTACCCAATACAATACACGTATATTTTTTTTCAAATTAAACTATTTTAAAAAGTATTTTTGTTACTGAAACTCTTGTTTAAAAAAATGTTTTCTATTAAAAAGTAAAATTAAACTCAATCTAGTATCCAATTTTAAAATTTTATCGCTACTGAAATTGAAATTGTTATTCTTTTATTTGAGAAAAATATTTTTGAATAATGGCACGGTTGAGTGCTTCACCTATATGTAAAACTGAGTGTCACGTCAATCATCGTCAACCAGGTTCGGGGTTTTGGGTGAATTTTTGTACAAAAAGCGATGAATCCGTTGAATTTTTGTAAGCACTGCAGTGATTGCTGTGAATGCGTTGTAAAAAATTTTTCACCGCATTTCACCTTATTTCTTACAATAATTCACCGGGAAATTCGCCGCATTTCTTTCAAATACTCACGGCATCGGTTTTTAAGGCCAATTTTTGTAACAAATGCAGTGAATGCGATGAATACGGTGAGAAAAAAATAATTCACCGCATTTCACCGAATTCAATTAACAATGCGCAAAGCGTGTGCAAGCAGCCATGTGGAAACGGCAATAGTGGCGCCGGCCGACACAAACAAGGGGAATAGAGTGACAACAGCGAGCGAGAGACAGTGAATGCAGACTACTTTGGTCGGAGTGTCCACCGCAGGCACTCCTGCAAACGAAAAGAAGCTTTTGTGTGATATCGGCTAGGAAAATTAATGCAAAAAAACAAGAAGCCAAGAATCTGGATGACGTGTACGCAGTGCAGGCTCCTGACAACAAAAGGAAAAGCTTGTCTGACAACTAGTGCGATTAAAGAACCGAATAAGAAAGAGGTGTGGTTGATACACTTTTGGGAAAAGAGGAACGCGGAATTGGCTGTATATACTAGAATGAGACGGTACACAAAGGTGAGTTTAACCCAAAAATTCAAGGATACAAGAAGATAAAGCGCTCCAGGAACGTTTGCAGTGCTATAAGTACCAATTCAGATAGATCTTACAACTCAACTAGGAGCAACGTTGCTAAAGTCTTCGAATTGCGCATAATCAATTGTAAACTGAAATACGACGATATCGCTAAGGGCGATCTGAACAACCGCTACCTCTTCAAACTGCATCTCCAATAGCTCGAGCAAAACCGTTGCAACCCAGGTTGAGGTCCAGACCTAAATTTTTGTCTGATCAGACTTTCCAGATCGAAATTATCTCTGATCAGATTTTCCAGGCGGAAAATAACCTGATCAGACTTTCCAGACACAAAGTGTCTCTGATCAGACTTTTCTAACCGAAGGCGTTCTGAGCAGACCATCTCCAGACCAAGGTCCACACACGAATTCAGACCGTTGCCAAGACCTTAATCAGACTACGATCAGACTCAAGTGTGCTCAAAATAGTCTGATCAAAGGAATAATTTACTGATGAACGAATCTCTTAATTTTAATATAATATATTAATTTCATTAAACTGATGTTTGCATTATTTATTTCAGCTAAGGAAAAGTCAATTAGAAAAGTATTGCTAAAGGAAACGACACCAGATTTTGACACCAAATTTTATTTAGTGTACCGTTTAGTGTATATTTCTGACTCAATGGAGTTTAGACAGCTTTCCATAAGAAACATCGTGGTCTCTAGTTGATCAAAATTTCCTCTGAAGGGGATGTTTGCAGTGTTACAAATGCCATTTTAGATGGATCTTACAACTCAACTAAGAGCAACGTTGATAGAGCTTTCGAATTGCGCATAATCAATTTTAAAATGATATATGACGATGTCGCTAAAGGCGATCTGAACAACCGCTATCTCTTCCAGCTACATCTTCAATAGCTCAAGCAAAAAACCTTCGCAACCCAGGTTGAGGTCCAGACCTAAATTTTTGTCAGATCAGTCTTTGTAGATTTAAATTATCTCTGATCAGATTTTCGAGGCAAAAAAAAACCTGATCAGACTTTCCAGACACAAAGTGTGTCTGATCAGACTTTTCAAACCGAAGGCGTTCTGATCACACCATCTCCAGACCAAGGTCCAGACTCGAATTCAGACCGTTGGCAAGACCTTAATCAGACTATGATCATACTCAAGTGTGCTCAAAATAGACTGACCAAAGGAAGATTTTACTTATGAACGAATCTCTTAATTTTGCTATAATATTTTCATTTCATAAAAACTGATTTTTTTGGAGTATTTATTTCAGCTAAGGAAAATTCAATTATAAAAGTATTGCTAAAGGAAACGACACCAGCTTTTGACACCAATTTTTATTTAGTGTACCGTTTAGTCTATATTTCTGACTCAATGGGTGAGTTTAGACAGCTTTCCATTAGAAACATCGTGGTCTCTAGTTGATCGAAATTTCCTCTGAAGGGGACGTTTGCAGTGTCACAAATGCCATTTCAGATGGATCTTACAACTCAACTAAGAGCAACGTTGCTAGAGCTTTCGAATTGCGCATAATCAATTTTATAATGAAATAGGACGATGTCAATAAAAGCGATCTGAACAACCGCTATCTCTACAAGCTGCATCTTCAATAGCTCAAGCAAAACCGTAGCAACCCAAGTTGAGGTTCAGACCCAAATTTTTGTCTGATCAAACTTTCCAGACCAAAATTACCTCTGATCAGACTTTCCAGACACAAAGGGTTTCTGAACAGATTTTTCAGACCAAAGGCGTTCTGATCAGACCATCTCCAGACCAAGGTCCAGACTAGAATTCAGACCGTTGCCAAGACCTTAATCAGACTATGATCAAACTCAAGTGCGCTCAAAGAGGTTATGGTCAGACCCAGATGCGCTTGCAGCCATTTGTGATCAGACTAAAGAGCGCTCGAAAATGGTTCTGATCAGACTCACGTGCGCTCCAAATAGTCTGGTCAGAGAAAGATTTTAATTATGAACAAATCTTTTAATATTGCTATATTATATTCATTTCATAAAAACTGATGTTTGCTGTACTTTTTTCATCTAAGGAAAATTCAATTATAAAAGTATTGCTCAAGGAAATGAAACCCAATTTTTGAGAACAAACTTTGTTGAGCGTAGCGTTTAGTGTATATTTTTGACTCAATGGATGAGTTTAGACACTTTTCCATAAGAAAAATTGTGATCTCCAGTTGATCAAATTTTCCTCTGAAGGGGACGTTTGCTTTGGTACAAATGCCGATTATGATAGATCTTACAACTCACTAGGGGCAACGTTGCTAGGGCTTTTGAATTGCATATATTCAATTGGAAACTGAAATATGACGATGTTGCTAAATGTGAACTGAACAACCCCTACCTCCTCAATCTGCATATTCAATAGCTCAAGCAAAACCGTAGCTACCCAGGTTGAGGTCCAGACCCATACTTTTGTCTGATCAAACTTTCCAGACTAAAATTATCTCTGATCAGACTTTCCAGACAGAAAATAACCCCATCAGACTTTCCAGATCCAAGTTACCTCTGATCAGACTTTCCAGACACAAAGTGTCTCTGATCAGACTTTTCAACCCGAAGGCGTTCTGAGCAGACCATCTCCAGACCAAGGTCCACACTCGAATTCAGACCGTTGCCAAGACCTTAATCAGACTACGATCAGACTCAAGTGTGCTCAAAATAGTCTGATCAAAGGAAGAATTTACTGATGAACGAATCTCTTAATTTTAATATAATATATTAATTTCATTAAACTGATGTTTGCATTATTTATTTCAGCTAAGGAAAATTCAATTATAAAAGTATTGCTAAAGGAAACGAAACCAGATTTTGACACCAAATTTTATTTAGTGTACCGTTTAGTGTATAATTCTGACTCAATGGGTGAGTTTAGACAGCTTTCCATAAGAAAAATTGTGGTCTCCAGTTGATCAAATTTTCCTCTGAAGGGGATGTTTGCAGTGTTACAAATGCCATTTTAGATGGATCTTACAACTCAAATAAGAGCAACGTTGCAAGAGCTTTCAAATTGCGCATAGTCAATTTTAAAATGATATATGACGATGTCGCTAAAGGCGATTTGAACAACCGCTATTTCTTCCAGCTACATCTTCAATAGCTCAAGCAAAAAACCTTCGCAACCCAGGTTGAGGTCCAGACCTAAATTTTTGTCAGATCAGTCTTTCTAGATTGAAATTATCTCTGATCAGATTTTCCAGGCGGATTTCTCTTAATTTTGCTATAATTTGTTCTTTTCATAAAGACTGATATTTGCAGTATTTATTTCAGCTAAGGAAAATTCAATTATAAAAGTATTGCTAATGGAAATGAAACCCAACTTTCGAGAACAAATTTTATTAAGTAAACCGTTTAGTGCTTATTTCTGACTCAATGGATGAGTTCAGACAGCTTTTCATAAGAAAAATCGTGGTCTCCAGTTGATCAAAATTTCCTCTGAAGGGGACCGGCCTTTGCTATCAGCTGGACTTCTTTTTCTGATCAGAGCTATCGGACTTAAGATAAGTCTCTGGTCAGAACGCTGCTTTATTGTTCCCTCTTGGCAGAGGCAACATCTCTAATAAAAAAAAACAAAAAAAATGAAAAAATTACATATTATATAACCCATGAGTAATTATTAATATTCCGATTTTTTTATTCTTTAATTTTGTATTGGTTTAAAATGGCTAAAAGGCTGGTAAAGACATATGAAAATGCAATCTTCATTTTCATCTAGGCCGTACATCATTTTCATCCATTTTTAATGTTCTTTTATTTAGTTCTTTTGTTTTTTCAACCCAGACAGGCCATTTAAATTGTTCAGATATTATTTCTCAATTGTCCTCCTTTATAGTCCCTCAGATTGAGAGTACCATTTGGCACCACGAATTCATGAATTGAGATAGGCATCGGCGACAAAATATCCATTCTCAATCTTCAAATTGACTTTTCCCCGGCAAATTCAAGGCGAATACCACAAGCAAAACAGTTTCAATAAAAGTTATTCATGGATTGTTTTACACAGCAGAAAACAGGATTGTTGTTTTCGGGAGCAAAATTCAGCTGCTCTACGATAGAACTACTCGAGGCATTCAGATTTTCTCTTGAACTTTTTCTCCCGAATGCAATACATTTATCTTTTTTTTCATTTTTGATTGTTTTAAAAAGTATTTGTTTTTCTAGAGATTTTAATTTTAGAAATTTTTCTGTTATAAAGTAAATTTAAACTCAATCTAGATTCCTTTTATTTGAGAAAAACAATTTTGAATAATGGCATGATTGAGTGCTTCACCTATAAGTAAAACTGAGTGTCACGTAAATTATCGTCAACCAGGTCAGGGTTTTAAGGTTAATTTCGGTAAGAAATGCTGTGAATCCGGTGAATTTTTTGTAAGCACTGAGGTGAATGCCTTGAAAAAAAGTGCACCGCATTGCTGACAAAAATTCACCGGCAGATTCAACGCATTTCTCACAATTATTCACGGCATCGGCTTTTATGGCAAATTAAAGTAAGAAAAGCAGTCGAAGCGATGACTGCATTGAAAAAGAATTTCACCGCATTTCACCAAATTCGATTAACAATGGGCAAAGGGTGCGCAAGCAGCGACGTGGAAATGGCAGGTCATATGGACCGACGCAAACAAGGCAGCACAGCAACAACAGCAAGCGCAAGACAGTAATCTAGAGTACTTTGGTCAGAGTAAGCACAACAGGCTCTCCCGCAAACAAAAAGCAGCATTTGTGTGAACGCGGCTAGGACAATAAATGCAAAAAGAACAAGAAACCAAGGATCTGGACGAATTGTACGCAGTGCGAGCTCCTGAGAGAACAAAAGTAAAAGCTTGTCTGACAACTAGTGTGATTAAAGAACCGAATAAGAAAGAGGTGTGGCTGATAAACTTTTGCCTAACTGGGAAAAGATGAACGAGGAATTGGCTGAAATTACTAGAATAAAACGGGCACAAAACTGAGTGTAACCCAAAAATTCAATGAGACAAGACGATAAAGCGCTCTGAGAACGTTTGCAGTGCTATAAGCGGCAATTCGGCTAGATCTTACAACTCAACTAGGAGAAATTTTGCTAGCGCTTTCGAATTGCGCGTACTCAATTGTGAACTGAAATATGACGATGTCGCTAAAGTCGTACCGAACAATCGCAACCTCCTCAAGCTGCATCTTCAGTAGCTCAAGCAAACTCATTGCATGAACACTAAGTTATTTTTCCCGCGACTCTGATAATGGATCGTTTTACACCACAGAAAACAGAATTGTGTTTTTTTTCGGGAGCAGTTTTTTTGGAAGCAGTTTTTATGTGGGATTGTGTTTTTTTGCAACTGCTCTAAGAGGAAACTACTTGAGGCATTCAGATTCTCTCCTGAATGTTTTCTCCCCAATACAATACACGTATCTTTTTTTTCAAATTTAACTATTTTAAAAAGTATTTGTGTTACTGGAACTCTTGTTTTAAAAAAATTTTTTCTTTTCAAAAGTAAAATTAAACTCAATCTATTATCCAATTTTAAAATTTATCTCTTCTGAAATTGAAATTGTAATTTTTTTATTTGAGAAATATAATTTTGAATAATGACATGATTGAGTGTTTCACATTTAAGTAAAACTAACGTCAATTAACGTCACCAAGGTCCAGTTTTTTTCGGGTGAATTTTGGTAATAAATGCGGTGAATCTGGTGAATTTTTGTAAACACAGAGGTAATATCGTTGATTGCCTTGAAAAAAAAAGTTCGCCGCATTTCACCTGATTTCTTACACCGCATTTCAGCTTATAATAACTCAGCGGGAAACTCACCGCATTTCTTACAAATATTCACGGCATCGGCCTTTATGACAAATTAATGAGAGAAATGTGTTGAAGATAACTCGCGCATCTCACCGAATTCCGTACAAAATTTCTCCGTCAATTTCATTGCATTCTTTTCAAAAATTCACCGCATTTGTTTTCAACGTTTATTGAATCCGATTTATTTTCACAGGAAATATCATGGAAAAAGGCGTTGAAGAAATGCAAGAGTTGAGAGGTTCGAACCCGTGTACGCAAGTTTCGTTTTTGTATGAATACCGAGAAGGCGGTGAATATAAATAATTCACCGCGATTTACTGCATTCACCGCAAAAAGGTGTACGAAATACGCGGTAAAATTTATTTTTTCCACCACATTTCACCACTTTTCTTACAAAAATTCAGCCCCAAACTTCGATCCTGACACCTTCAGCTACTCTGTTTAATCGATAGCGTGCAGAAAAATGAAACGGGCCAATTCTTTCAAAGAAAAACTCTGTCCTTACCTAATAAGGTAAGACTTCGTATATCAGTCTTACAAAAAATACAATTTGGGCATTGTAATGAGAGAACTTTGGATTATCTCAAAAATCGGGCACAAATAATTTTTGTTTGGAAATTGTACTCAAATAACACCTTTAAATTTATTTGCTTTTGCTCTTATTTTTTTATAACTTCAATGTTATTACAAATTCTCTCGAAAGCTCAAATAACTCTGGTAGCAAGCAGCTGTTGCACAGAACACCAAATACCATGCACTTTATGTTTTGTACGTTTTGCGCTTTTGTACATTAAACCTAGTAGTTGACACTTTACCATAAATTTTTGAATTTATAACCTACTGGAATTGTTTTTGCAATTGTACCCTGAAAAGTGCAATGAATAATATTAATGAGGTAATAAACGTTATCCTGAATAGTTCCAGAGAGGTAACCGAATCAAAAGTCACACAGTAAGCCAATACTGAATCATAGCATTCCAATTCTGTAAATTTTTCTCTGAACAGTATTTTTATGTCATTGTCATTTTTTTAGACTTTACTTGGTAAAAAATTGGAACAAAAAATTAGAGGCATCAGAAAAGACCCTTCATAATTACCATCATAAGATCCATGGTATTAAAAGTTGAATCCAAATTTTTTTAAAGTTTTTTATCATAGCCTCAAATAAATCAAAGAAAACATATAAAATTGACGGAAAAATGTCTAAAATTGCAGACAATAGGTCTAAGATATCCAAAAAGATCAGAGATAGCTAAAAATTGACTAATAAGAGGTCATCTAAACAAAAAAAACTATTTTGAATGATACCTAGAACATTTTTTTTGGCGAATGGGATGTTAATTCTGCTATAATGGGGCTGACTGAAATTCTGAATGGAAGGCAATTTGATTCAAAAAAGGGTATCAGGTAACCTTCAGTTTGAAAGCAAAATCTTCATGACATTGCTCCATGCAACAGGTGAAATGAGATATTTGCTAACTAGGCCAAATAAACAGACTCAGAAGATTAACATACCGGCTCGTAAAAAAAATTTGCAACCATTTTGTTTCCAGTTGTCAATTCTTCTATTCGTCTAGTTTTGATTGTTCCTTATGATATACATGATATGCAATACATCTCGTCGCAATAGAACAATTGCGATCATTAACTCAACCTCTGTCGAGGTGTCAACGCCATTCAACGCAAAATGCAAGATAAGCGGTGAATGCGCAAAATTTTGTAGGATAAGCGGTGAATGCGGTGAAATTACATAAATCAGGCTGTGAACGCGGCGAAAAAAACTTTATCGCCTAGTAGCAGTGAAATTACAGAAATTCACCGCTTCGAAAAAAATTGTCCAAATTATGTAATATGCCGTTGAATATGCCGTTGAATGTGTTGAAATTACATAAACTCACCGCTTAACATTGTGGTGAACTAACATAAAGTCACCGCTTAGAAAAAATTGCTCAATTTGTGCGAGAACAGCAGTGAATGAGGTGAAATAACATAAATTCACCGTTTAGAAAACGCTTCGAATTTTATTCTGTTCAACGAGGTTAAGATACATTTATTAAAAGATGTACGAAAAATTTACCAACGAATAATCATACATCTTTTAGAAATCTTTTTAAGCGGTGAATTCATGTAATTTCACCACTTGAGTAGGCGGTGAACTTACAAAAAATCACCACAATTCACCGAATTTCACCGCTAAAATTTGTAATTTCACCGGTAATTGTACAAAAGTTCAACGCGCTTGTTTTACGAAGAGTAGACTGATTTTGATTTAAATTCGAAACAAATATGCTAGATTTTAGTGAGAAGTGGCGCAGTGGAAGAAGAAGTGGCTGACATGCAGGACGTGAGAGGTTCGAATTCGTGCAATGACGGTAACTTGTAGTAAGCGGTGAAATGTGGTGAAATGTGGTAAAATAGGGTGAACTAGAGTAAGTTCACCGCTTACTCTAGCGGTGAACTTCCAAAGCTTCACCGCATTTCTCCGCAAAATTATGTACAAAATTTGCGATGAAAAAAACCATCCTTTCACCGCTAATCTTTCATATTTTCAATTTTTTCTCGACCCGGGAGATATTATGGACAATTTATTTATCAATACCAGATTTTGACAGCTCGCGGGAAACGCCTATTGTTTTATTTAATCAAATTTACAGATCCATTTGAAAGCGATGTTTCGCAAGAGTATTATGGCAATATAGCTCTCGTTGATATGCGGATTCTACTCGTTAAATATTGTCACGGCAAATTGTATGATATATAGCTCCTTTTGCAATCAAATTTAGGTTATTGGCCCAAAAGTTGAAACTTTGTCAAATTCCTGGCACAAGGCGCATATTTACTGATTTTTGCGGGTTTTTTTCTAATATTATTACGCTACGTGCAACGTTTTGAGATTGTAACCAGTCGCCGTGCTCAAAAAGTGCATCGCTCAAAAATTCAAAATTTTTTCGCAAATTTTTTATGATTTTACTATGTACATCAGAGGAATCAAAACCAAAGATGTCTAGAATATTTTTGGAACAAAAGTATCTATACAGCACATCTAGACTTATACTGCACATCATGGATATCAATATGCTCTTAGAATACACTTATACAGTACTGGGTTGACGATATACATTTGGAATACAACATTTCAGTACTGAAATCAAATGGGACTAGCGTCCGGGTATTAATTGGGCAAGAAAGGAAAAACTGTACACTAAAATACTGATCCACACTGGTTTTCGCCCCTTCTGTCAGAAGTGTAAAGTTCCCTTCACCCAAGCAAGATAGCAGTGAAAAAGGTATCTGATCGAGCTGTTTTTGTTTGTATTTCCCTTTTTCGTTTTTTTTTTTCCAATTTTTTTCTTTATTTGAATCAGCAATAGATTTTCCTGTTCAAAAATTCAATAATATTTACATATCAGTGCATAACTTTTGATAACAAAAATTTACCAAATATCAGTAACTATATGTTTGTCACCGTTTGGGGATGAAACAATGCAAGAATGATTCTATATTTGGAAGAATAAGTCCATCAAATTTGGTTGAATTATTTACCAAGTGATTCTTTAAATGTTTTATGGGACAATTAACAATAACGGTTTCCGTTTCTTTCAGCATGATGAGTTTCTTAAATCCAATTTGTTCTATCTATTCCGGAGTCACCGATCATACAACTTTCTTTATTTTCATACCAGGTAATGTATGACTCTTAGTAATCATAATAAGTCATATATGATATCTATGATTTCTTACTAGTCATACAAATCAAGCATTAAAAATCAAGCAGGAATCATCCGAAAAAAAATCGAAAGCCCATAAACTCTATCTTTTTCATTTTCGGTAGAACTCGCGACAATTTTGAGGACATCATACAAAGTCATATATGGTACATAAGCATGAATTGATAACAAAATATTGCGCATAAAGCTGAAAAGAGCAGTTAAATTCAATATTTGCTATATGAAGTTCACATTTGACATTTGGGTGCGCTAAAATAATCGCAATTTAAAAATTTCGGTTTTTAAAAATTATCGCATAAATCTATTAAATGATCATTTATAGGTATAAACTGGATTTAGAAAATATGAAAATTTCAGTCATATAGATAGACTTATCTCCCAATCATCCCCCAACTTTGCATTAAATAATTCATTTCAGCATGTTTTGGCGGATCACAAAGTGATGCGGTGGAATAACGTTAGGGATATCTTATTTGAAAGAAATGAAAACGTGAATTGAACGATAATGCATGGATGATTTTTTGGTAATGATTTTAGGAGAATATATGTATCGCATATGATTTCCTTGAATTCAAACTAGAATTGTACTCAAAAATCAAGTACGAACAGTATAAAATCATATATGATCCTTGCACCAATTCAAAGAAATTTAAACATGAGTTAGAATTTTATAAATTATATTTAATGAATATGTTTAACACTTTGCACGTACGTGCTTTGGTGTAAAATATCGCAAATACAAAACATCAAAATTTGAGAGATAATCTAAATTTTTAAAAACTTTTTTATCTCTTTCAGAAATAGAAATGCGAAAAAAAATCCTTTCAGCAATATTTTTGATGAGTGAATTACTTTCCGATGATACCGCCATTGCTCAGAATGGCTCAAGAAAAAGGGTAGGAGTGACATAAATTTTCCAGCCACCAAATAAATGCGGAGGGTTGGAACAAAACAGATAACAAAATTAAGTGTTTTGTGAAAATTGGGGTTTTAAAAATTGTTTATTCAGGCTCCGCTGTGTTTGTTAACAATTGTGATCAACTGCTATTTTATCGGGACTGTTCTAACTAATGATGAGCTCCGCACAAAGGACTATTTCCTCATTACGTTTCAATGTTGTCTGGACTTGGTCACATCTGGCATCGCGTCTCTCTGTCTCTATTTCCTTGATCTCTGGGTCTCTCTTCTGTCGGTTTGCATTTATGGCGGTTTTTACAGGCCCTTCGATCTGCAAAAGCAAGAGAAAAATTCGATCAGTTTTCCAAACATTTCTGCCTGGCCTTATAAAATATATGCCGATCAAAAACGGCTGGTCTAAAGCTGATGAATTGAAAGTGAATGACAAATTTAAACTTTGTTTGAACTTGACTTTGGTCCACATATTGTTCATTAAGGATTAACATTCAAATTTAACATCAAAATCTCAGTGGGAATTCTTCAAGAAAAACAGATGGGCAAAATTAAACAAAATTGTCCACGTTTGCTTAATTACGAACAGGCAGACAATCACGTCGTCTTTTGAAGGCAAAATTTCAGAGCAAGCTTTTGAAGAAAAAACTGGTTGAGTTGAAAATGATTTCAGCAATTATTTTATGGAACATCAAAACTGGAAGGCCTTCTGCCTATCTGACATCGTCTTACGGGAATTTTTAACTCTGCCGAATCAATTTTAAACAGCTGTATTAGAAATTGATTTTTTAAGGAAAAACTTAGAAAGAAAAAGTTTATTTCCGTTTTTTGCTCTGTGGATTCTAATTTATCAATTGTTTTCTTTCTCCCCTGCCCTAGTTCAACTCCGACGCTTGTCTTTCCAGACCCTTTCATATCCATGACTATCCTGCAAGACTTTATATGAATTTTATAAGAATTTTATAAGAATTTTATATATAAATGCTATCTTGCAAGATCTCGCAAGATGGTTGGTAATCTCACAAGACGCGGGCAAGATTCTTGCAATATCTTACAAGATAGCCGTTGGTTGTAGACTAGGTATTAGATCCTGTCAATTTTACCAAGAAATTGAAGCACTTTGTATTCTGATTGAGAGCTTTTAAAAAATCATCCGGGCATGAATTTAAAGAAAGATGTCTAATGAATATGGAAATGATAGATTAGTTAAAAACTTAGTTAATCGCGTTTCGGCAAAGTTTTTACGCATTGAAGTCAAACCGCTGGCTCCCATGCGAATTTTCTAAATCTACCTGACAATATAATAAATGCGACAAAGCTGATGCGAAACTTATCAGACCAGTCAATCTACTATGCGCAAATTGTTCTTCTAATGTCGATAGCAATTGAGCGCTATATCCTGATCGGAAAGATAATCGACTACCAACGATGGTGACTATCAAGATTAAGTTTCTTCACTGAATATTGCTAGGAAATCCCCTACAAAACTACCAGAACATTTGCTAAAATTTTATTATCTGGAACGATTTGGTCAATCACTACCTCAAGGCACAAATTAATTCCAATTCCGGCTAGAAAACTTATTTATTCCGCAAAAGTCCTTCCATTGCAGCCTATTGCATCCCACTTTTACCTGGCAATTTTAGTCAGGGAGGGTAATTCCTCAAAAGTCCTCCCTTTGCAGCTTTCTCTTACATGGCAATTTTAGTCAGGGGGAAGGGGTAATTCCTCAAAAATCCTCCCAATGCTGCCCATTGCAGCCCACTCTAGCATGGCAATTTTAGTCAGGGGAGGTAACTCCTCAAAAATCCTCCCATTGCAGCCCTTTGCAGCCCACTCTTAAATGAAATTTTTATTCAGGGGAACATATTCATCAAAAGTCCTCCCCTTGCAGCCCATTGCAGCCCATTCTTACCTTGCAAATTTAGTCCGGGGGGGGGGGGGGTAATTCCTCAAAAGTCCTCCAATTGCAGCCCATTGCAGCCGACTCCATCATCTCAATTGTAGTCAGGGGGATAATTACTCAAAAGTCCTCCCATTTCAGCCCATTGCAGCCCACTCCATCATCTCAATTTTGGTCAGGGGGTAATTACTCAAAAGTCGTCCCACTGCAGCCCATTGCAGCCCACTCTTACAGTGCAATTTTAGTCTGGGATTAAATCGTCAAAAGTTCTCCCATTGCAGCCCACTGTTTAATTGCAATTTTAGTCAAGTGGTGTATTTCCTCAAAAGTCCTCCCATTGCAGTCCTTTGCAGCCCACTCTTACTTTGCAATTATTGTCAGGGGGTAATTCCTCAAAAGTGCTCCCATTGCTGCCCAACTCTTACATCAATTTACCCCCTCTGAAAAAAATACCCCCACACTCTTTTATCAGTTTACCCCCACTGACAAATTACCCCCACTCTTACAACAAAATGGGAGAATTTTAGGGAGGAAGTTCGAACTGGTTGGTAATTTTTAGAAAGAAAATACTCCAGTTTGTGCCCATTAGGCCTGTAGATGACTTGCCATTCAAATAACAGTTCTTATAAAAAAAAATTACGAAAAATAACCTTGCTTTACCTTGCCATATTTTGCAATGTTAAAACCAACTCAAAAATGAACAAAACTTTCGGAAAAAAGAACAAAAATTAGTTCCATCATATTCCATTCCCTGTACGAGACATTCTTAGTGATAGAAGATACCCAAATTTCTTCCTTCCAGAAATTTGCACAATTCTCATGTCTTGACTTTGATATTACGTGGCTGCATGGACAAGTTTGTTGAACTGAGATGAAATTGCCGAGCACCTAGCAGCCGCTATTCTAATGGAAAAGAATCATTTCACGTCATGATAAAACATATTTCACAGTTTGTCCGTTTTTTATTCAAAACCTGTTGCGGCTGCTCAAGAATCTCAGCGGAACCCAAAAAATTACAGCCTGGTTCTAGAGCATAGGCCGGCTTGTATCTTCAATGGGTTTGCTGTCTAATAGTCTCGTAGAAACAATTAGTCGCTCAGACGTATTAATGGACTGCAACTTTAATTACGATCGAAGTTAAGAAAGTTTTTAGTGATGCCCTATGTTCAATCTTATGTTGAAGTTTTTTAGGTTTCCGCCAGTGTTAGAAATGTTCCTAGCCTCTTGTCAAGAAAGCTTCTCTTGTCAAGAAAGCTAACTTAAAGCTCGGAAGGTCTTATGAACTAGCAAAAACTAGCAAAAAAGCTAAATGTTCAAATATCAAAATATCTTCCAATCTGAGAACCGAATACTCTTTGTAACAGTTTCTAATAATTCAAAATATAACATAATTGCGCTATTCAAACAATTGGAGTATGATAAAAAATCAAGTAAACATTTATAACATCCCACTGACCTGTTTCCGATTGGTTTTCACTGTCAGATAACTGCAATATCTGCTTTTGCTGACATAAGCACGATTGGTTGTTTCTTGGCGCTTAACGCCACAATTGTATGGCAGTCAGAGCACCTAAAGTATCATAAAACGACCAACAGAAGAATTTAAGCAAAGTATGACAAAAAATCAAAACATGCTAATTTTTTTGCACAAAATAAGTGCTAATAGCTACATTTGTGGGTATGCTGCCTTAGGTTTTGTTGGGTCCATGAACAGCTTACAATTTACCCTAACCGTTTCCTTTCCATAAATTGGGGGTTTGTGTGCATTTGTGGTTCCAGCTTGTATTTTTTTCAGTTCTGACCATTCTACAGTTTTCACAATTTCTACGTATTTTCAGTTTCAAGGTTTTTTCGTGCTGTCTGCTGGCTCTCTTGTTGCTGAGTTGATGTGGGACTTACATCGTCCAGCCTTAATTCGTTCTCAGATACACCATTGTAGAATACTGGTGCTAACTTCACGACTGGCCGGTTCGGCTCTCCATGTGTCATTTTGACTCTCACCGATCGCACATCAGCGTCGATGCCATTGAAGACTTTAAAAATTCGTCCCGTTTTGTCCTCACAGCGTTTAGCAGAGAAATCTATTAGACATAAGAAATCGTCTTCTATCAGATTTTACACATTTTTTTCCGACCACTTCGATATCTGGTTCCATTGTGGAAGGTATTCACGAGTCTGTCTTTTCCAGATCATGTGGGCATATGCTTGAGCCAAGTTTGAAGGATCTTGTCAAGTCACATTAGGGTTCACTAGATGGCAGGGACTGAGCACTCGCAGTTTTCTGCTCTAGCAATAAATCATTCGCGTGAGTGCCGTCAAATAATCTGGGTCGTCATCTACTGCTCTCAGGGGTATTGCGTTAAAAGTTTGCCCTATAAAACACACTGGTGTGCTAAGTAACGTGTCTCTGAGGCATCAACCGTCCACGACTGCCATCTTGACTTTATTGTATTTGTGAATCAGTCGTCCCCAGATTCCAACACAGTGTCTGACTTCAGGTGGATTGATGTTCCAAACGACCTTTTTCTGAGTTAAGTCACTCTCAATGTTAGCTCTGTCCCACTCGTTCATTAAAGCTTTCAGGTCATTGGCTGCTCCAACAAAAATTTTTCCGTTGTCACTGTGATGGTGTTCGGTAGCCACGTCTTGCAATGAATTTGTAACTGCAGCTAGACATGACTCTGTGTCCAATGACTGTGCAACCTCGATGTGTACTGCCTTTGTCGTTAGACAAACGAAGAGGCAGTACAATTTCTTCTTGGTACGTCGTGAAAACTTCACTTCAAGGGGTTCAAATAATCAACTCCAGTATTGGTAATTGCGTACACATTGGGAAATTGGGATACACAGAATTTTCGTTACACATTTTTTAATGGTCCAGTAATCTTGTTGGAGAAGAGTCCTCACATAGTTTGTGCCTTTGTGCAGGTTGTCAAAATGTGATTTTTTCAACAGAAGTAATACGAGTGGATGTTTTGCTGTTATTAATATTGGATGTTATGCCTTGTAATCGAGATTTGAATGTTTCAGTTAAACTTTCACTCAAATTATTTCATATTCTTCTACGAAGAGTGACAATTTGACACAATTAAATGTTTTTGATTTTTCCTTGCTATTAGGGAATGACTTTGAATTTTTCGGGAAGTTTTCAATTTGAACAAAATGAAACAAAAATTGTTCTGCTTGGTAGATCTTATCTGCTTTTAGAGATCCCTTCAGCTTTGCTTTCAACCGCATGGAGTAGAAATTGGGAATTCTTGATCAATTCTAGCTTTTGTTTTGTCTGCAGTTGAACAGTTGGTCTAGTGTATTTTCTGCGGCTACACTACCGATAGCTTGCTCAGCTTCAATTTCGTTCATTTCGCACCAAGGCTTTGGCCACATTTCTCCATCTGTCTGGAGCCATGCCGGCCAGTTTAAGAATGTCACCATTGATCCATGGAAGAACTTTCCAGTATTTCTGCTGCTCTGTTGGCAACAAACACTTGCTGTTTCTTGTGTACTGACAGTACCACTATAGTGTTTTAATTGAATTTCGCCAATGAGAGATTTTGTCAATTTTCACATCATGTTCTCTCAATATCTGGCTTCTGAGACAAACTCCTTGGACTGCTGCTCGAAGTTCTAACTTCGGAATTGTCGTGTGTCTGATAGCTGCTGCACAGTATTTTCCTATCACATAACTGATTATTAACTTCGCTTTGTCTTGCAGTTATGCCATGATGCAAATTGCTTCGTCTGACGCGTACGTGAAAATGTGTAGCCTCAAGTTTGAAGACCTGTTTCTGTAAAAGATATTCGACATCGTCTTTATTTCTCTTATCTCAGAGAACCATTCACTGAATAATTTTGAGTGTTGGGCTGAAAACTCTTCGTCCCATACTTTTTCCCTTGCGGCATCATTGCTAATGCTTTTAAGTTGAATTTTCGTCCTCATCGTGAAGAGTGATCATTTCCCAAGTGGGTTGAACACTGCTGAGACAAAGGATAGGACAATTATCTGAGTTTTTTTTGCTGGAACTTCTTGATCAGTCCCACGACAACCTATCAGACAGTCCTTGTATACATTTCATTTCAACCAAAAGATTGAGTAAGAGGGTGCTTCGACTTCGAAAATTTTCGCAACTTCCGTTGATCTCTCTGCCTCTGGGATCTGTGAGTTGAATTCTTTGTCACTTGTTATCCATTTAATCACATTGAACCCACCTTAAGCGAGGAGGAATTAACATTTTGGTAGATTCTGGCTACGTCTTGAGGTGTTCTGACGTACTTGAGAACACCGTTCACGTTAAAATTTTACCTGGATAATTTGAAAACATTTTTGTCTTCCTTGGCATTATCTTTCCCCACTCTGCCCCAGAAACTTAATGCGTATACTCGTAAACTTTTATAATCTGCTCTAGTTTTTCTATCAAGAGAAATCTTAAGCATCGGATCTCATCGCATGAGACAACAACTTGAAGGAACATCCCTTCTATGTCGGCTGATAGCTCTATTTGATTTTCGTGGAAGCCGAAAATAATTATTATCAGACTCTGCAACAGTCCTGTTCCCAAAAGAATTTTGTCATTTAGAGCACAACTGGATACTTCTCTACTGCTTTTCATACTCTTCTGACTTTTTCGCGTTGTTTTTATAAGGGCTGACGACGGGACGATGTGACAATAAAGATTGAAGCAAGTCTCTGGTTCATTCAGTTCATGTTCTTCAACTTCGGACAAAACAAGCTTTGACGTCAGTGTCAATGGTTGGTTTCCTGACAACGTTTTTCCTAACGTATCTTGTTTCTGTAGGCGTCGTTCAAGAGACTCGAATTGCCCCATCGCAAAGTAGAAATTATTTGGTAACTTCAAAAGGTCTTCACGCCGCAGAATACCTACTTCGCATCCCTCACGCCTGAGTCGAGTTGTTTGCTCCAATGTCTTGATTGCTCTCTGGTCAGCTTTTGAATGACCAGTAACATCACAATTTAAGGCGTAGGAACCCACGTCCCACCACTTGCTCTACTGTACTAATAACTTGTCTTCTGCGATTGAATTTACTGTTAAAGCAAGAGTTGCCTGTTGCTTCGCTCTTAGGGGACGACTTAAGGCACGCCCTATTTTGGATCTAACTGCCATGTTGCAGCTTTATGTTTTGTCTTCTTGAATTTTAATGGGGTATCAATGTCATAACTGCTCTGTGCAAGGGAAACTTGAACTTCGTTTTGAACAAGTTCCTGAAGTGAAGGTAGCGATCTTTCAAACCCCGCAGATCTGCAATCTGGTCATTTAACTTTAGTTTCCTATGAACATAAAACTACACTGTTGTCAATGGTGAAGACTCTTTGAGTACCGAAAACGCCATCGGCACAATTCCCTTCTTGAAATCTTGTGATCCGTGGATTTCTGCTACTGATAAAGAAGCTTTTTAGCGTTGTGTAGTGTTATATTCTGTGTCACTCCCATCCCCCCAGCTTAGTGACCTTACATTTTTTATAACCCCCAGACGCACGTCATATTTTCTTAAATTTTAAAGTTCTTTGTAACAACACAGAAATTGTAACTGGGGGTCATAAAAAACAATGGAGGCCGAAACAGACTAGATCCCAGTGTAGATACGATTGACTTATCCACAATTGAAGTTGAGGATCCTGTAACAAACATTACTAGCACGCCGAGGCTCAGATTTCCATTCACTAGTTTAATTCTTACTACAGGGAGCATTCCTTGCGTGATGTTTGCTGCTAATGCTGTCGTAGCATCTGGGACTGCTGTTGTAGCCTTTTCACTGAGCAAAAGTTTGTTTTGTCGTCCTCCTTAATTGGGCACAATACAAGTTCTACTTTTGTAATCCCTTGACCGATGGCAATGTCTGAGCAAATGAACTACAGTCTGAACGTCTGCACTTGTTCTCGTTGTTCTTTCAGTTTCATTATTCAAAATTTTTCGCAACTCCAGATAGCGTGCTGCTTATCTTTGAAAAAAACGTTTTTAATACTTTGGTTTGTAGAATCTTCAGCGCGGATGCAAAGGTACTTTTTGGGTTTTTCTCGGCTTTTGAACTTAGATTTTGTCTGGGCTAACAAATCTTTATGTACGAAAGCTGCCAATTCTAACCGTTCTTTGAACACAACCAAGTTTGACGCAAGTAATCCTTTAGGTGTCGTATCCACTGCTCTTTAAGCCGTGGGGAAAAATTTCTGTTAGCCGAACTGAGAACTCTCTCTAATTCCAGGCCAAGTCAAAACTTTAACTGCGTTTGTGACTGCGTTTGCGAAACGAACAATGCCAAAGGAGTTTTCCTGTCTCACTGGATGATGACTGTATATCCTCTTAATTTGAGCTTCAACTATGACACTCGGTTGGCCAAGTTTTGTGCAGAGTATATCTCAAGCTTGGTGATATGACTGTGAGCTGAAAACCAATCCAGTTTTTGCAGCTTTCGCCCGACCACTCAAGATAATATTTAGATACTGCATCTTCTCAGTAAAGCTCAGTCACTTTTGATGCACATTAACAACGAAAACCTCTGCCCACTCAAACCGCTCCAACGGGTCTCCTGAGAGCTCCGACAACTTGAGTTTCGGTAACCCTCTAGGATCACCACTCGTATGGTAATTTAATTGTGGGTTAGTTGGGCTCACCGTTGTTTGGCTTTGCTCTCCAATGATCTGTTGCGAGAGTTGTAATTTGGGCTCCAACTTCTCTGTCGGTTATGAAGGGCTGACGTTCTTTGCTGTTGCAACGTCCTCATGTGTAAATGCATCTATGGTTCTATCACCATAATTTAGTAATTCATTTATCAATGAATAGTTTTGTTATTAATTCATGAATAGCTTAGAGGTTACCTTAACCCTGTGCTAAAACCTTGGATTCATCAGGTTTTCCCTTCCCAAAATCGGTGGAGGTGGGTTTGTCAAAATTTTTGGTCCCAACATGTAAAATTTTTCAGTTTTTGTCCTTTTTTTAGGTTGGAAGTTTTTTTGAATTCAAAGGACATTTTTTGCTGTCTGATGGCTCTTGTTGCAGATTTGAAGTGGCGCCAACATGTCTGGTTACTGACACTTACGGTTTGATTGAAAAAAATATTTGACATAGCACGGCAACGATTGTACCCGTATAGTTCTTCCCAAACAAACAAATCAATGCACGAATCAATAAAAAAAGATGACAAAAATTAAAATGCTCAAAATCAAAGAAATTCAGTAATATTTTTGCGAAAATCAAATTGAAAATGACTTTTAAAACTCTTGATGAAAACTCCAATAAAGGCCAATTTTGCATCATATAAGTGCTAATAGCCACACTTTTGGATATGATGCCTTAAAGCTCGTTGGGTCCATGAATAGTTTGGAGGTTACCTTAACCGTGTGCCATACTTTTGGATTCCTCGGTTTTTCTCTTCCCAAAATCGGTGGGGGTAAGTTTGTTAAATTTTTGGTCCTAACATGTATAATTTTCAGTTTTGGCTTTTTTGGAGGTTGGAATTTTTTTAAATTTTTTTTTCAGTTTCTAAGGTCAATTTTTGCTGTCTGATGGCTCTTGTTGCTGATGTGAAGTGGCGCCAACATGTCTGGTTACTGACACTTACGTTTTGATAGAAAAAAAATATTTGACATAGCACGGCAACAATTGTACCCGTATAGTTCTTCCCAAAAAAAATCATTGCACAAATCAATAAAAAAAGATGACAAAAATTAAAATGCTCAAAGTCAAAGAAATTCAGTATTACTTTTGCAAAAATCAAATCGAAAATGACTTTTGAATTTCTTGATAAAATTTGCTTAAAATACTAGTGGTCAGGGGGCCCATTGTATAAACAATTTCTAAATAGAGATTTTTTAAAGCTAATTGTATAACATCCATTGTCAAGTTTCATTGGACAAAACGTCTGCTCAAAGAAAAACATTGTTAATTCCTTTGAGTATGAACTATAAAATACAGAACATAGTTTGAAGGCAATGTAGTGTTAAGAAGTATAAATGAAACAAACGTCTCATATTTTGAAAGTTTAAAATTGTATTAAATTTACAATGTGCTAAAATATCGAAAAATTAAGAGAGATGAATTATAATTGAGAAAAAATTTTTTTAAAATGCTAATTCTACAATTAACATTTTCGAGAAAAGAGAATATTTAAAAAAAATGCTAATCCTCCAATTAACATTTCGTAGAAGAATAAAACACGCCCTAAAACTAAATCAAATTAAAATTGAACTTGAAAGAATTGACATTAGAATTCAATTCTAAAACCGTTGGGTCTTTTAGAAACTCATTCCAGAAATAATTTTTTTTGTAGTTTTGAGAGCCCGCTTTTTAGGGATATTCCGTCTCAAGGTGAGAGGCAAATCGTTATACCAGTCGATTGCTTTTTTTGAAAAACAGTTTTGCATTATATTTGTTTTTTGGTTTGCTCCAAATGACAGCTTGTTTGTACGGTCATTCATTTTAGCACTTAGGGTGGCTAACTTGAGTTCATCGAAAGCTGGTAGATCTGTTTTTGGAAGCTTTATAAAATATATAATAACCCGATATTTTATGAGGTATTCTACTGGTAAGATTTTGTGTTTGATCTTGAGATCAGTGGTCCTGTCAAATTTGCTTTTATTGAAACATGCCTTTATCCCCCAGTTCAATTGTTTATTTAGAGTAACTCGAAGTGATTTTTTAAGACCTGAGAACAGAACAATTGGGTAATGCAGATGACTTAAAACAAGAGCGTTCAGTAAAGCAGATCTAGTTTTTTCAGGAAATATATTTTTGATGGAGTAAATGACCTTTATGCCAACAGCCATTTTTCTTAGTACATTTTTTATTTCTTCATCAAAAGATAAATTACAGTCAATATGAACTCCCAAGTATTTCACAACTGTACTCGGGAACTGTACATCCGTTAACAACTATTTCTTCGATTTTGTTTCTTTTAGGGGCTCCAAAAATAATGAATTCGGTTTTGCTTTCATTTACATTTAACTCATTTTTCCTGAAAAAGAGAATGAGTTTAGCAATACTTTTTTCAAGATGTAACTTTGATTCAGAAATTGTTTTTCCACTGCAAAAGATAAAAGTTTTTCCACTGCAAAAGATAAAAGTACAGCTTTATTCCAAAACTATTTGTCCAATTCTGAAACCCCTAGTGATGTCTCTTCTAACCCAAAAAACCTGAAAATATTGCAAAATTGAGAACTTGATTTTTTTTGCATCGGTATGTTTAAGAAATGGGTTTACAGAACTTTTTACAGTCTCAATAAAGCTGTACTAAAATTTCTTGATTATTTGGTTTGGTCATCTTCCTTAAAAGAACCATTCGATTTCTTTTCACTTTGATAAAACTTTCTTTTTGTTTGCTGTCAAATTTGTTGGTGCTTCTATAGAACATGGATGGATCCCAGAATATAAAACAAAACCAACCAAAAATAACTAAAAATCTAAAATTATCTTCATATAGAAAACTTTTCAAACATGTGATGAATTAAACAAAAACGCTCAAAATTAAAATCTTTTGATTTATAATAGAGTGTCTGGTTTTGGTTGAGATTAAAGAAAAAAGGGTAAGCAACTAATTTATTATTTTGCTCTGATTTAAGTTTGATTGTGTTTTTAAGATTTGATATTTGGACAGAGGTTGAACTCTTTTTTTTCCTGACGTGAATTTCTCTGTTATTACATAAAAGTTCTTACCTAAAATCAAAAATTTTCTCACAACGGACAGTTAGCGTCAACAAGGGTCTCGAAAAGATGTCCCGTACCTCGGACAGCATGAGCTAGAATGGGGTCAAGGTTCGGTGGGATCTAACATCATAGTCTGTTAAATTTGATCCAGACGGTCATATTTTCCAGAACTTAATTCGGACTCTTGTTTTTGCTGACTCATAGATACCTTTTGTTCGGCTAGTTCTGGATTATGCCCAAAATTAGGTCAAATTTTCATGGTTATGATACCAGAGTTTCTTATGTTCAGTTTGTCCTAGAATCCAGCCATTGGTCTGTTCGGCTAGAAACAGCGTATCATCACGCTCTGTTTGTAATAATCTAATTGTGTTTTTGTTCAATCCATCGAAGTGAAACGAAACTTCATAGTCATGATAAGAAACGCATAACTACAATGGTACATATCTCGCAAAGATGTTCCATGTTTGTTACATGGCAAGAAAACATCACGTTATTATATGATCTTTGCATGGGTATCCAAAGATAAGATCTTGGCAAAAATTACAAAAAATGACAAACCATGACATGCCAAGAGAAATCAAGTAACAATTATTCAAAAAAATCCGGTGGCTGTTCGCATAGCAAATAAGTCCCGAATCAGTCTAGAAGCTGTATTAAAATTTCTTGATGATTTGGTTTGGTCATCTTCCTTAGAAGAAACAATCGATTTTTTTTCACTTTGACAATACCTTCTTTTTGTTTGCTGTCAAATTTGTTGGTGCTTCTATAGAGCATGGGCTGATCCCAGAATATAAAACGAAATCAACTAAAAATAATAAAAAAATCTAAAATTGTTTTCATTATCGAAAACTTTTCAAACATTTGATGAATTTAACAAAAAAAATAAAGTTAAATTTTTTTAGTTTAGGTTAGAGTGTCTGGTTTTGGTTGAGATTAAAGGAAAAAGGGTAAGTAAATAATTTATTATTTAGCTCTGATTTAAGTTTGATTGTGTTTTTAAGATTTAATATTTGGACAGAGGTTGGTTTCGGTTTTTTCCTGACGTGAATTTCTCTGTTATTACATGAAAGTTCTTACAAAAAAATCCATATTATTTTCACAACGGACAGTTAGCTTCAACTAGAGTCTCGAAAAAATGTCCCGTACCTCGGACAGCATGAGTCGAGGTTCGGTGGGACCTAACATCATAGTCTGTTAAATTTGATCCAGACGGTCATATTTTCCAGAACTTAATTCAGTCTCTTGTTTTTGCTTCCTCATGGATACCTTTTGTTCAGATAGTTCTGGATTATGCCCAAATTTAGGTCAAACTTTTTTGGTTATGATACCAGAGTTTCTTATGTTCAGTTTGTCCTAGAGTCCACCATTGGTCTGTTCGGCTAGAAACAGCGTATCATCACGCTCTGTTTGTAATAATCTAATTGTGTTTTTGTTCAATCCATCGCTGTGAAACGAAACTTCATAGTCATTATAAGAAACGCATGACTACAATGGTACATATCTTGCAAAGATGTTCCATGTTTGTTACATGGCAAGAAAACATCACGTTATTATATGATCTTTGCATGGGTATCCAAAGATAAGATCTTGGCAAAAATTACAAAAAATGACAAACCATGACATGCCAGCCAAGACAAATCAAGTAACAATTATTCAAAAAAACCCGGTGGCTGTTTGCATAGCAAATAAGTCCCGAATCAGTCTAGAAGCTGCACTAAAATTTCTTGATGATTTGGTTTGGTCATCTTCCTCAGAAGAACCATTCGATTTTTTTTCACTTTGACAATACCTTCTTTTTGTTTGCTGTCAAATTTGTTGGTGTTTCTATAGAACATGGATTGATCCCAGAATACAAAACGAAACCAACTAAAAATAATTAAAAATCTTAAATTATCTTCATTATAGAAAATTTTTCAAACATTTGATGTCTGAAAAGTTTAGAGACATTCTGTTTCTTGGGAGGGCCAGTACTCTGTTCATGTCACAATTTACAATGGCCAGTCTGATTGTTCAGTAAAATTTACTTTATGAAAAACAATATATCCAACAAGATTTGCTTTGTATGCGATTCGAACTTCCGCATGGGTACCTGTAAAATTAAATTTGCGTAGCAAGTTGTAACCACTAAGCTAAGTGGGGTTTGTAATATTTGCCTACAAACTAGCTTCAGTATAAATAAGGTGTATACGAATTACTCTAGCAATTACCAAATTACCCTAGCATTAGCCTTGTAAGCTAAAAAGTATGGTTTATTCGGCTCAGACATAAATTTGTGGTATGAGTAAGTTTCAAACTAAACAGGATAAATAAATATTCTGGAGATGCAACGTTCCAGAACTGAATTAAGTTTTCATTACGACGCAGAGGTCTACCCAAATCGTCACGGGCAGAAAAGCCCGATGCGTGTTCGTTTTTAATATGTTAACACATTAAAAGTGGAACAATATTGCGGAAACTAGCTACTTTAGCAGAAACCGGCAAAATGGAAGGGAAATTAGAATCCCGTGTTTGCAAAAGTGTCCTAATCCTAACCGCGAAATACAAGTAAAAACTTTGTGATCTATTTTTCTCACGGCTTGTATCACGCATCTGCTCCAATTATGTATCAATTTTTTGCACGCAGTATAGCTGGATTTCGCATATAATCCACAATTAAGCCTAAATTTATTACTACTTATTTAATTGAGCCTAACTTATTACTACTGGTAGTATTTTATTACTACTTATTAGTACTTATTAGTACTATTTATGACTACTTATTAAAATCGGATTGACAGTCCCAGATTGATATACAAAGCCATTGAAGTGCAACGGATTTTTCAGTTTTTGTGGTTGCATGTATTTAAAGCGCTTTAAAGCTTTGAAAGCCTCAATTAAATCTTTATTAAATACTAAATGGATGCCCAAAATGTGCGCCAATAATAGATACCTAAATTGAGCGGTAACGTGCTACAAGATTTGTAACCAACTTTTCGCAACAAATGTTTTTTTATTTCGCAAAATAGGCGGAACCCTTTTTGCGAAAAGTAAGATACAAAAGATGTCACATAATTTTGTTCATTGTTCGTATCTAATTTTCAAGCCAATTTTTCCTAGGCGGAAATTTTGGGGTATACCTCTGCGTCGTAAGTTCACACTGGAAATGTGCTGGTTCAGCGCTGAGAACCTCTGAGACTCAAATCCGTGACCCAATAGAAATGTTTAGCTTGAGTTTGTCAGATTAAGCTTGAATTATCAAGATTCATAAAAAATTGGCGAAAAGTATTAACAATGTCAAAAAATACAGCTCCCCTAAACTTTTTAATCGAGAAAAGAGCAACCTTTTCCATTATAATGAAGTTCTTAGGTGGACGCTAGCTCGGTATGTACATAGTACACAACTCTTACAGGACCAGCAGTAATGTCTATTGGAAAAATGTAAAGAGAAACAAAAACACTGTTAATGAGACATATATCTCTATCAATTACTAAATCACATTAATTCAACTGATTAATGACAACTCAATTAACGTTTTTAGGCATCTACAAGCGAAAAGATCTCAACTAAAGGAGAAAAAAAAACAACTTTTTTAAATCTATTATTAACTACTTCTAATAGTTATTAACCTTTGTTTGTTTTTGGAGAACAATGTGAGTTAAATATGCCCTTTAGTGGGCGAGTCTCACATCTGATGCAGACATCTGAAAGGTTATAAAATCAGGAGAACTGAACCTATTTTACACACTGTTGAACAGATTTGCCGTAGCAAAACATCAAAAATTGCATTTGACTTAATTTTTGCCCCAGTATTGCGACAATGTTGGACGATTAATATTTCTCCCCATCTTTCACAAAAACGGACAAGCGTCCAGTTTCAATTTTTGTTCAACTTTTTGTTTAACTTTGCAAGGCGTATCAAGTTTTGTTTCCTTGGGATACCTGTACTTCGATCTTTTTGGTCTCGAATAGTGGCTACATAGAAAGCACGTCAGGGCTATGCCAACGATAGTTCTAGGACCTTATCGTAAGTTGTGATAGGAAATTGTTGAAATTGCTGACGATACAAATTTCCACTTAGCTCCTCAATCAAAAGCTAATTGATAAAATGTCAAACATAAGCAACAAGCATCTATCCTATTTGACATCGTCTAATGAGAAGTAATCATTATACCGTGAAATTTATTTTTGAGCTCAGATGAATATTGGTGGAAAAAATAAGAAAGCGTGTAGCCGGTTATCAATCAGTTTAAATAGTACGAGGAAACGAAGCCGAAGTTCTGTTGAGCTCAGAACGACGCTTTCGGTTCTACACAGCGGTTGTTGTGGAAGTTGTTTTCTGCTGTGTTCTGGCTTCAACTGCCTCTTTAATTGGATGGGACAAGGTGAGGCTACAACTTTTCTCATATCGTAACTTCACATTCAAAATCTGGAAAAGTTTTAATTAAAAACTAGTTCAAAACATGTCCTTGGAGCCTTGAATTCACCTGCAGTGGTGCAAAATTGAAAATAAAGATAAAAGAAATCACTCAATATCGTAATCAAGGTATTATTTTTTTCAAAAATAGTCGAATAGCGCCTTTTGATGTGATTTTCTATTCTATTGTACTTATTTATTCTCAAACTCAACACAGCTGTTGCCTGAGCGTCTATTCCTAATCATTGCTGATTCAGTGAAATTGCAGGTCCTGGATCGCAGCTCTCATCATGACACTTTTTTCTGGCTGGGTAGGTCTTGAATCACGTTTTAATTTTTGAGACAGTCGTGGTCAAGACTTCTCAAGACATGGCAAGCACTCCTTGAACCAGTCGTCGCCATGACAAGGCAATTAGTGCGTCAAGCTTGTTTAATAAATAATTTAATCAGAAATAAAACCATTGGATGGATATGTCTGGCCTTCGAAAACTTAAAAGTGAAAAAAAGAAGTGAAAGGCGCAATTGAGTCTGATCAGAGTCATTTGCAGAGCACAAGTCAAATCAGGGCTGCATTTCGAGTGCATAATAAATAGTCAGCTCAGAAGTAATTTTGAACGCTCAATTGTCTGAACAGTAGTCAGGCATGGGTCTGGGCCATGGTCGCACAAACGTCTGGACAATGGACTGATTTCAGTCTGATCAAAGGTCAATTTTATCTCATGAGAAAAAACAGCGAGTGCATTTCAAGCGCATACAGTGTTTTGAGCGCACTGCAGTCTGATCTGTGGACACTTTGGTTTGGGATGGTCTGATCAGAGGTTACTTTCGTCTGGCACGGCCTGATCACAGCTCACTTCCAGATGGAACCTCAACCTGGGGAAACGCAATCACTTCTACGAAGTTCATTAGCAGAAAAAGAAAAAAAATCAAACATAGCTGAAATATACCATTCGCATCCGGTCACATTGTTTTCCCATTGCAAAAAATTCAAAATGAATAAATATAAATGGCTTTAAATTTTTAAATTGCTCATTGCCGGGTTTGTTGTAGATGGATTGCTCAAGTTTACACATTAAAAAAATTTGGTGACCACTTACCGGCTAGTTGTGAAATTTATACTTCTGTATGCAATTTGAGTTAAACTCTGTTGTTCCTAGTTGCTACGTATTATTGTTCCGACCCCTCTTGAGGGGGGAGGAACTATATACTCAAATGGGTTTTTTTCAGATAAATTTTACCGATCGATATAACTATCGTATATTCATCTATTTTGATTTGATTTTTCTCGCTGAAATGTAGGCTAAATTTTTCAAAATTCAGTCTTTTCAGAAAAATTGTCCGAAATATGCTTTTTAGTCCATTTTGAATAAAATTGCCAAAAGTACAAACCCCCAAAACAACAAACACAATCTCTGCAAACTACAATGGGAGCTAGGTTTACTTCCAATTCCATTGAGAGTAGTCTAGTATCATAATTTTGCGGTTTTTTGCTAACTTTTTTCTATGATTATCAAAAATACAGCCTTTACTTTTGATCCTTTAAATAACAAATTATCTATATCTAAAGCATTCGAACAAAAAAGTTTTCTACAAGGACTAGCAGCATTAGTGGACTAGTCTTGTTCTAATCTTGTACTATTACAATCGAAAAAATATTTCGGATTATAAACAGTCCGAAAAAAAATCGAGCTTTTGTTAATGTTAATTAAAGAACAGAACAATTCACAACAAAGCTCACTGTTGATAGGTCCAAATGGCTTCCTAAACATTTCTAAATTACCGTATCCATCTTCTTTACTCCAAAGATAATGATCGTTCTTACTTTTAAAAGTGTTTGCATTTTAAATAAACAATGGCTTATTGAACTTCGCCACTAATTTTCTTTTAATTTGGTCAACTTGTAGCTTAGTGTCAGCAAAGAAAGAATGCTTCTCCGTCCTGTTTTTTTGCTGAATTTTAATCTTTTTTTGCGTTTTGGAGCGTTAAGTTTTGGTTTTCTGGCTTTGATACTACTAGACTTCAAATTTTTTTAACTTTTAGGTATTGGCCCTTTTCTCACATTTTTTTTCTCGTTTTGTCACATTATCACATAAATGATTGTTCACATATTACATTATTCAAAATAGGACACAATTGAACACTTAAAAGTCTTGAAAGGCATAGATTATGGTTTTACCGGCTTCGAAACCCTTTTCTCGAAAAATTCAATTGAATTTTTTACAATAATTTTTAACTGTCGTTTTTAATGTTTTCAGTCGTTTGAAGTTACCTGAATAATGACAGGTGTCAGCGACACTTCATGAATGAAAAAAGGAGTTTTTGTTCTGATTTGAGTAAATAGCTGATTGTTTTCTTGACTTTGAAAGAAATTGTTTTCAAAGTTTAAAAAAAAACTTTTTAACGTGTTTAATTTCGAATTTTTGTTATTTTTTGTCTATTTGTCTCTTATTCTCGTTAGCCACAGGTCACAAATGACATTAATGGTGTCGAAAAAGGATACAAGTGTACAAAATCTAACATTTGGATTAACAATTCGCTATGAGTTTAATGTCTTTGGCACCGGTTTTTTTTGCACAAAAAATAAACAATTTTTTTGTCTATATTCAACGTTCTTTTTGTAGACATAAGACAAATTCTGAATAATTACAGGTCTCAAGTGCTTATTTTAGACAAATAGATGAACCTATTTAGTTATTTCATTTCGTAGCTTACGGCTTTCATGACTTTCAAAATAATTGTTTTCGAAAAAAAAAAACAAATTTGTTATTTAAATTTGACCTTTTTCCTTTTTGGTCTAATTTTTATCTACTCTCATTCATGAAAATGCCTATGCCATATTTTCATAGTTCGCGGAAGGCTCATTTGAACATATTTTGAGGGGCCAAATATGCCCTTTCGGCTTCGACAGCGTTTTCTCGCAAACTATAATTGAATTTATTTTCTTGTCTCTATTTGTTGTTCTTTTTGTAACCGCTTAAAAAACTGATTAATGACAGGTCTTAATGCTCTCCCATAGAGGCTTATGTGATCATCAACAAATAAGACGTTTTCAATTGCCGTCTAATGGTTTTCCTTCCTTTGAAATTAATATTAAATAAAAATATAAGCCCGTGCTGTTTTTTTCCGTTTTTTTTGGAAATTGTTACCAAGTCTTTTTATGGAGTAGTCCCGTACGTTTTTTTAAAGAAGTACAAGTTATGCCTAGTGAAGTACTGTTTGAATTCAGTTTTATCCGACGCTATTTTGAGCTTGTTAGTATGTTTTTTTTAAAAAAGGGAAATAAAATTTTGGATGTAATATTTGTTGTTAATGTTGTTCGATTATGTTGTTCTTCTTGACTTGTTTTCTTAATAATGATTGATCTCATCAATCTAATGCGGCATTTTTAACTCCAGTGAGTTATTTCCGTCGGAAGCAATCGCTGTTCATACACATTTTTTTCTTGAAAAATACTTACATTTTTGGAGTTTTCTATCTGTTCCTCATTTGATAGACATTTATGCAAAAAATGTGGATGAGCGCGGTCGGAATTTTTTGTGAAAACGCACATTCCCGAGCTTCCTTGTTTGCATGCTATTCTAGAAAATCCAAATCAAAATCCCATGACTTTACTTAAAACTTGACTAAACTCCGCTAAGATTTGACTACGAATTGACAAGTCTTGGTCAATTTTTGGCAATTCTTAAGACTTGAAATACTAAGTGATCAAAACTGATTTGTTAACACAAACATTGATCAAAATTTCAATTTTTATTTAAAAAATAACACCCCAGCGAAAAAGACCAATATTGGAATTTGATTTGTGATTGAGCGTTGAGATAGTTCAAATTGATTCTCAGAACCGATTAACTTTTTTATTGGATGTTTACGGAAAATTGTTTTTTCTTTATCTCGGCGAATAATTTTTGAACAAAAAAATTGTTGGAAGCTTTTTAACCGTTCGTTAATCAACATTCTAATAAACTTGTTGCGCAACCCTGTTTTAAGGTCTCATTTGATTAAATCACTCATTGAATCACATTGATTCCCTTTCACGAATACATAAAATCAGAAAAGATTAAATATTATCTGCACAGGAACGTTTTTTACAATAGTTTTTCCACGGTGATTCACAATCGTAAATAATAATCAAATTTATCAGAAACTTTTTCCCTGAAGCATGTGGTTTGCATATTTGATTTGATTCCCTGCTTAAACACAACAGCAGTTTTATGATAATGTTTCAATAATCGGAAGATTAGAAAGAAATTTCCTGCTTTTAAAATCTAACAAATGCAAATTTTTTCAAGTGAATTAAATTTTGTTGTCCAAATGTTTGCATAAAAATAGTTTAGTTGACCGTTTTTTATTGAAATGTTTTCCATATTTCTGTATTACATTTGTGAACTGTTGTGCTGTTCGTAATATCGTAATAATGATTCACTTCTTTTATTTGGATATTATGACCTTTTGAATACTATCAGCAAAAAAATTTACAAAACAGGTTTATGCTCATAAAGTGCTGTTTAAAGAGTCAATATAAAATTTTGTAGAGTTAGTTTAACTATGTTATAATGAGCTGAGTGTTGAAATTGAACAGACAAAAAACTGAATAAGTGAAGCCCAAATGTCAAAGGTAATCCATAAAATGTTTTATATTGACCAATCAGCTGATACCTAGCCAAAGTGATACAATCCTAACCTTGTCTTATCATCAGACCATCCCTCTTGATTTTACGCTATTTTAAAGCCTTCAAACTGTGCTCAAATGTTTTCCAAGTGTCTCAAATGTTTTCAATCCAATCTCTGAAAACTTGTTTTCCTAACAGATTAACCGGGTATTTCTCTTCCCACTTATGACAAGGACAGCTTTACATTGCTCATTTCGTTTCCTTGGATTTGAATCTGTCCGAACATTGGGTTTTGCCATTAGCTTTTATGAAAGGTGTTGTCCGTCATACTGTCAATAACCGTCGCACTAGTTGCCCCTAAACAGTCCAAATAACTTATCGTTCAACTTATCTGACTGAACAAGTCTTTTAACGCTCCAAATATCAAGTTATATCCAGGGTGAAACAATCAATTTTTGCTCAAGTTATGGTTAAAAACTAGAACTATATTTCGAAACCGCAAAATCCCCAATGTCCACTTCTTTATAATTTTTTAAGATACAGATTAGTGCAGAAGGCTTCAATCTGCATTCTGTAAAAAAAATTTCGAGAATTTTGCCCGTTAGATACAGTTTAAAAAACGTAAAAATAGCCGCGTTTAATGGAGATTACAGCAACGCATTCAGTGAAGCTACTCTAGGCTACTGTAAAAGAGTAGGAAAACTTATCCTTCTATTTTTAAAAAATATATAATCGAATTTACAACTTAGTCTCCTAGAGGAAAGCTTTAGATTATTCAAGTAAACTCTGTTATCAATAAATCTAAGTTATTTATGCTATATAATCATTAAGTTGAAGCAAAAGAACAAAATAAAACGCAGTAACGAGAAATTCAGCTGAAGCTTGATGCAGCTGCCCTTTATAATGCAATGCACGTCAATTGATTTTTTTTTCAATTTTCCGTTTCTCAAGCTTCATTTAGAAGGCTAAGGGTTTTTACATTTGAAAAGTTCATTTGTGATTGGCTGAAGACAAGGTTGCCAACAGAATGCGAACAGTTTGCCCTATCACGCGTTTTCCGTGTGATACTGACGTCATGGGAAGAATGTCAACTCTGTAGAACTTCTGTCGAATACTCTATACTAGCAACAGTATTCGTCGCAACTGTAAAGATAATGACTCAAAAGTTGATTTTGTAGTTTATGCATGCTTGGCATTACTAATTTGTAGACTCTGGCTAATTATGTTGACAATTTGAAGAAAAATATCAAGTGGGCTTTCATTAGAATATAGCATTAGGTATTACTTGTATTGCTGTTCTAACTCCACTGTTGAATTTGCACTTGAATTTGCTTGTTCTTCAACTAAGTGCAAAGACAATAGTCCTTTATCTGATCAGATTCAAAGTTTTGCTTTATTATTATTGAACCACCCACACAAGTATTATTAGACATTTATCCCAAATATATGATCAGACTTATTGTAATGAATCATGTTAGGGGGTCTAAGCAGGTGCAAGTACTGTGAAAATGGACCTGTATTGCAGTCGAACTAGCGTTTCCTACTTGCCACCCAAGTGTCATACACACCATTTACACAAACTGGTCTTATGCTCTCGAACTTGGTCATCTCTTAAAACCCATTCTCACGTTCTTTCTTGTTCCTCAAGGCTTCATTTCTCTAGCCAAGTATACGTCGAACAATAAGAGATCCTTTTCAAGCTATGTCAAGTTTATCTTATGCACGTTTAGATTTGGATGTTCTTTCTCAACCTTCTAACAAATCATTCGGCTGATTATTTTTGATTTTGCCTAGATAAGAGACCGTAACCCAGATTTTGCGCTGTTATCAAACTCTTCATCAGACTACGGTTCAGGTCATCTATCGGACAAGGGATCCTTTCAATCTTTTTTCTTGTCCCACAACCCCGGTTTTTGACACAGATGGGATGCGGATAGAGTGATTTTAATGTTTGAAAAATATCAGGTTGAGAGTGACAAAATGAAAACTCTATTGTGTCGAAAAAGACTCCTCAGTTTTGAATTTAGATTTGGTACCGTTCTCTTTTAACTTATCTTCAACAGATGAGAAACAACAAGTCATCATTGAAGCTTCTTCCCAATAATTGGAGAAATTTTATATAAGAATATGACAAACATATTTTAATTATTTTCAGTACTTCGCATACAAGATGAGCTTGGGTGGCGTACGATTGGTCATCAATGCGGTCTTGCTGACAGTCTGTTCATATCTCTACTGGAAATGCATCCAGACTCTAAAAACTAGTTCTCATATTACCAGGAAGAAACTCCTCACAATAGCTTTTGCAACCAACTTGGCTTGTTGGGCTTTTACTGTTGTACCGCATGTAACTTTCGAGGACTTCGTAATGCGTGAGAGATCGCCTAATTTTGCTGAATCTTTCGTCGCACTATATGACCTATACGGCCCCCTTGGGAGAATGTGGTACAAAAACGGTGTGAGTTCTGGAGTAGCAGGTGTTGTACAATTCGGTGCGTAACTTGATTAACAAAAAAATCAATTCACCAATCACCTTTTACCAAACGTTGTGAGCAATTTGTTACTTACTTGTTTTCAAATTACATTATATGCGCGCGAATGAGACAGTTTCCACGCTAAGAGTTCAAAATTTTTCTGATTATTCAGAAAATAAACAGATTATGAAGAAAATTGTTTGGTTCAGCTCTAAATTATACCATAAAAATATCGCTTTTAGAAAATTAGACAAAAGTTTGTGACGGATCACCTCAATGCCTCAACACCGATTAACGTGTTTTTTTAAATAAAACTAAGGCTTCTCGAATCTGTATTTTCATGATGAGATCTTTGCTATTCTTCTGTCAATTGAATTAGATATTTGCTTTTAAAATCATCTGTTGCTATTATCACCTAATCTGCAAAATTGAAACCGTTCATCAAATTATTTCAGCGAGAGATACCCGATCAGACCTTCGAGGGGAAAAGCTGCTAATAGTACAGGATGTAGTGCTTAGGATGCTGCGAATAAGTTATGGATTTCTCAACACTGTTCTGGTGCTTGTTTTAATCAAACCATTTCAGGAGCCCATTAACAACTTCAAGACTTGGTTTCTCAACAAATTCAAAAAGTCTGCCTGATGTAATTTCATTCAAACCTCAAATTCCTTTATCGGTTTCAAAATGAGTCTACTGACCTCTTTTGATGTTCTCCACTAACCCGAATAAAATTTTGTCCAACAAAGTACATTGAGCTCTCTAGATTTCCTCCATCAATTCTGGCTGCTTATTGCAGTTGCACGCGATCTGTTCTACACTTTGTTTTAAAAAAACCAGATGTTCGAAAAATTATCCAGTAATCCAGGCTCTCTATATCTATTGAAAAAGTAAAGTGCTTGCAATTTTTATGCTCGACTGACAGAAACAGTTTTTTTATTATTTTTACTTCATCTTGCTTTTCTTGCAGAATCACAATTCTTCTAACTATTTCAGTACTAAATTTATATTGATAAAAACTCGTGTTTTGACTAGGATTTCTAAAGATGGAACAGAGACCGTAGTGAGACTGGCGCGAGCTCTAAAAAATAAATTTCGTGTCGGTAAGTTTGTGTTTCAACTACACTACTGCAATTCGTTACAATACTAATCCGAAAAAAGGATAAAAAAATTCAATTTTTTTAGCACGGGTCATACGGGTTAGTATGACCACTATATTGATTACGCGAAGTTGCAGTATACTACAAGTAATCTTTTCCAGAGCCAGTTTTGACAGGCCACAAAGAAGCCAAAAGGCAAGAAAATCCTTCGAGAAAAAGGCACAAAAAATTTACCAATTGGTCTTATATCGAAAAAAAGGCCAAGTTCGTCTGAGTTCACAGAGCTCAAATTGATTGTTCTGATAAACTTATTAAAAAGTTCCATACGCTGCAATGACTAATGACGAATAACTGGCAAGGGCAGTGCCCAATCAACTTAATCCCCTCGCGGCAAAGGCTACCAACCATCTATAGACGAACTATTAAACGTGGACAGTGATTGTTTCAAGAGGCTCCCTGGCAAACTAAGGAAGGAATGGATCGTGTGCTTTCTCAAAGATGCAGTCTACCATCTCAAAGAAGCTTAAAGCACATCTAATATCTTGAGTTGTATCGATGACAAACTTTTAAAGCTAACCAGTTGAAAAGAAAATCCTGATTTCCCAGCCAACTCTTAAACTCAATTAATGAGAAACTCGGTATGCTAATGTTGTGCAATCAGAACGTTTGCCTCCAATTACAGAGAACACCAGTAATCATCAGTTACGCCTATAGTTTATTAGCGTTTTGGAGAGAAAGATGATGTCAGAACTGGAGAGTGATTTGGATGACAAAAAAGCAGTGAACAGCATTAGTGACGAACTCGGGTCAGATGATGCCTCTACGGACTGTTTCAAACTTGGTAGACCTGCAACAGCTGGTGACACTCCTCAGAAATCTGGCCGTCTCGTAGTAACCTCCAAAAATATTTGGGAGCGTATAAATTGTTTAACTAAGTCTATTGGAGTGCGTTACTACCAAAAAAATTTTTAACAGTACCAGATCTCTTACCAAGTGAGCTTGTAGTTGAGCTAAAAATTTTAAGGAAGAGAAAAGAATTGCTTACTAACAAAATTGATAAGTCACGCATCAAAAATCAACTTTTTAAATTATTCGTTGATGACCAGGAACAAAGTCCAAAATAACTCTCTGCAGTAAAACGCTAGCTGCCGATGCCCAATCAGTTTTCAGAAAAGACTCACTCTGACCAGCCTGGACACACAAGGCCTTCCAGATATCCAGTGTCTTACTAAAATATGGTTTGACATAAAACAAAATACTTCCTATTATAATTCTAAGCGATAAATATAATATAGTTGCAAGAGCTGATCGTTCAAATGGCCTACAAAGTCGAAATTTTATTCCTCCTAAAACATCTATAGCTTTGACGCCTGTGAGATCTAATGAACACCACATCTACTGGGCGTTATTTTCCCTGAGCCTTCCTCTACTTGTTGTTTGTGTTAATCACACTCCACCCGGCAGCAAATATCGGAACCAAGTTTCAGTTATTTTAAATTCACTTAAAAACTTGATCGATAAATTCGAAGGAAACCGCCATTTAATTACGGGCAATTTAAATGAATCTCATGCTGACTGGGACTCAATTTCATGTGCTAATCATGATATCACTAAATTCCTGGATTCTTTAGTCAGCTGTAATTTCAAACAATTAGTTGACAACTCCACTCATTTTGGGAAAACATTCTGGACTTCATTTTCAGTAATTCCGATGCGCTGTGCCGGGATTATCATTTCTTTAAATTTCTATCCTTCAGTGATCATAAACTTCTGTGTTTTTTAATATACGCTCAAACTGAATTACATTTCAATGAGAAGCATTTCATACCATTGTCCAGTTTTCGGCCACTGGGCTTAGTCACAGAGTCTAGTCTTTTTGATGTTCAAAACGAAATCGAGTCCCCATACTACATTAATCAGTGGTTTCAGGATTTCTATTTGATGCTAACTCCTTTCTATTCCTGGAAAGAAAAAAGCACCTGTTTTAACCTTCTTTTTATAGCTTGCTTTTTATATTATAGATTGTCTTAGAAAGAGAGATGAGTATTCGAGGCGACCAGTACTATCTTTATCAATGCTGGAAAATCTCACAAACTTATTCAAAGAGGCCATCGAGTTTGATACAACCATCTTATAAAGGAATTTTTATCAAATTACTTCATTACTAAGCATTGTTTAAAACTTCTGCAGACACTTAAAAGGACTGCTTTATTCCCAGCTCTTATGCTCAGAGTTAACTGCAATTTAGTAACTCCCTACGAGAATGCAGAAGCCAATTAATTTCTCTTTTGTTTGGTCTTCACGAAATGCGTCACATGAACTGCACCAATTGCTATTTAATGATTTCATCGCAAAAATAGTCTAATTGTTCATCTTAAACAATCGTTGTTTCTTTTCTGTGTTCTAGCATTTTGTGTAACGAAACAGACGATACTGAAGTTGATATAAAAATGTTTCAAAGTTTCAATGTTTCAATTTAAGAAAGCTAGCCGCTAAGATTAAAAACTGAAGCTAACAGGTGTTCGTCATATGATAGACTTAATTTGCTTAGGAAATGCTATAATACAGAGTTTTCTGAAGTCAGCCTCTGCAAAAAGCAGTTATTCTGTGACTGCAACTTATTCGGATACAGCCGGACACTATTTTAGATAAAAGGAAGAGGAGGACCATGTGGAGCTGAGTGCTACAAAACCACAGAAACAGAATCAACAACAAGAACAAGACAAAATTTGAAAACTTCGTAGCCCAAATAGTTATCTTGAAAACAGACGGAAATAGATGTTAACTTCATCAGAATCAACAACCTGAAAAACATAATTAGAAATAGCGGATTCTCTTTCTTCTTAAAGCTTTCAAAAGGAAAACAAAGCTTCAATAAAATTACGTAGGAGTTTGGAAAACAAATAAGAAGGTATATTCGGGCTACCATTTCCTATTTCAGAGACACAATCAGACAAACAAAGATTGAATACTCCATGGAAGCTCAAAACACAAAAAACTCCACCTTCAACGCTCAAAATTTGTTGGATCTGAACTGACAAACTAAGTTTGTTAGTAATCTGTTAAATTCCGACCATGACAAAGTGTGTACAACAAACACTACTAAGATCAGTCATGAAGCGTTTTTCTACCTTTATATTTTATCTACAATAAACAAAGAAACACAACTAACATTAAAAGAAAACATTGGGTTCTAGTTACTGTAAAAACATCATTTAAACATGAAAACATAGAACCTGCTTTTAGTTATGATGCTCTCAATGTTGTGAATAAAAACGTCTTTCAATTTCTTCTTTATTTGTGTGCTGCATCTACAATACAGCCGAAGAAAGCAACTACTGGTGGGCAGTCAGATAAATCAAAAATCTTCACGAAGGCTTTAAAGGTCACACTTCGCCCATTTATTACATAATCGTGGTAACATACAATTTTAATTTTACAGAAACATTGTAGGGAATGTGCTCTCAACAAAAGAATACGAAGAATTAATTTTATATCACATATGATAGAAAACAATACCTCAAACATTGCATAACCTAAGCTACACTTTTGCGCTCGCAAAAATCGCGAATTAGTTTAGGCTTGTTGCTTTCATAAATTTTCCAAACTCTGCTTTCATCATTTTACCAAACTACATTGAACAATGAAAAAAGTCCTACTTGGTTCACCAAAAATCGGATCAAAAGAAAAATCAGCCTTTGTTAGTTCTTTTTGGAAAGAGTTCATGGACGTAATTGCAAGCAATTATTTCAACCCTCGTTGCTAAAAGAATATCGATTATGTTCCAGAACAATTTTACAACATTGGGCTAACTTACAACCACAGATAACAGGTGAAATATTTCACATGATCAAAACAGTAATTTTGACAAAGCTAAAAGGGCTGATTGAAAAATCTGATCTCCGTTTCAAAATGCAGCTCTGAAAGTTAGAGGAAGAGGTACTCATCTCGGTTGATTCTTGTCTCTCAATTTATGAAGCTGAAGTTTTTGAAAGCCGACAATTTGGCAAATTATCTTCCACCGATACGTGAAAAACCATGATTACCACGTATAATGTTTCTAAGAGACCTGAAAATAACGACCGATAAACAAAAAGCCGAGAGAATTAGATACTATTTTTCAAATGTCCTGTGTCACAAAACAAAAATTTCCTAAATGAAACAACTTTGATTTTTAAAAAAAACGATTCTACTAAAACAAAAAAAGTTCAGTGTTCTTGAAATCCATGAGTCATGCATTTGGAATTTCATTGTTTCAAAGTTGTAGTAATTCTCTCACAAAGCCGATCAGATTATTCTTTCAATCAATATTCAACATGGGGTTCCATCTCACATATTAGAAAGCAAGTCAGATAAACCCAATTTTTAAAGAGGACACAAACGAGATATAACATGCCATCGGCTAATAATACTTTTCAATTGCATATCCAAAGTTGTTGAAATTTACAAGCTTGTAAGATACTATGCTTGTGATAATCAGTTTTGCTTTCAAATCAACCGAGCACAATTGCTCTGTAATGTAAATTCTCGTATAATATTCCGGCACCGCTCATCTTCGTCTTTGACTTCACAAATTTCAAAAGGAGAAGAGGTTGGAAAAAACGATGTTTGAGTTTGTAAAAGCCAAAAACAAGAACTAACGAATGAATTAAATATTGTCATACCGCATTGGAGCCCATTGAGAATTGCCGTTTACACTGAAAGGTAACAAAACAACAAAATGAACAAAAACAAAAAATTTACTGAATAAAATCAATATATATTTTTAGAAGCATTTAACTGCGAAATAAAAATACTATCAGATAAAATCTAAACTACACAACCTAACCTGTCCTGAATTAACAAACAGATGATACTTGTCCCTTAATGTCCCGCAAGTTGGCAAAGGAAAAAGAGGAGTGATAGGTGCTGTTCCGCCAGAGCGAAAAACTAAATATAGTAATTTTTTCATGTTAACACTGAGTATGCTGTACATATTAATTGTTCAGATGAAATCTAAACCACCAAAGTTCACTTTTCCCTAACTAAAAAGCCCATGGGAGTTTTTCATTAGTAGAATTGGGAACAATTCGACAAAAGGAACAATGAACAATAAAAGGTGAGAAACTCAAGCAACAATTGAGTTAATTGAAGCCAAAAGTCTTCCAAAAGTTTCGAAAATCATTACTTTTGACTTAAAAAGTCTGCATTGAGTTACGCAGAACTTTTTAAAACTCAATGTCAAGTATACTTGTTAAAATTATGTCATAGGACAGGAATACGGAATACATACAGATAAACAAAAAAACTGAAAAATCTACAAGGAACTTACGAAACCAGAATGTATTGAAGACATTAAAATCAATAGATATTGACTTACATATTATTTCAGGTAAATCGTTTTTGAAAAATAATCTATTTTCACTTGGATCTGATTTGAAAATCAAAGGGATCTCTTCGAAAGGTTCATAAAAAGAAGGCAACAAAAAAATGGATTCACAAAAAATTTCGATGAAAATGCATTCTTTCATACACATCAGTTATAACACAGAAACCAATTGAAAAGTTACAAAATGCGCTACATGAAACTCTTAGAAACTGGTGAGTTGCTTTCCACCATCAATGTCGTCTGTCATTATTTGATAACTTGACTTCGATAAAGACTAAAAAGCATGAAAAATTATACACAAAATTTCCTTTTCTTTTAAAAAATTTGAACTTATCACAGTCCTAATTTTAGCAACGGTCACTGGAAATTATTAGTTTGTACCTCAATAAAAAACCAGAAAACCAATGAGACAATTCAAAACAAAATACGTCTTACAACTACACGGGTAAAAAGCAGCAAACACGGGAGAAAACAAGAAAATCAACTAAAAAGTGCGGAGGTTATAACCATGAGCTTTATGTTGAAACATTTTTTCTATCGAATTTTTAAAGCCAATGAAAATTGCAATCATAGTTAGTATTTGAGAGCATTTAGAAAAGTAAAATATGCACAAATATCGAATTATCTCAAAAGCTTTACGAAAACGTTAGTTCGAAAGCTACAAAAAAAAGTCGTCAACCTGATAAATTTGTGTTCAAAATAATATGGGCAACGTCATAACTGTGAGCAATCTACAAGTTCAAAAACTTGAGCTTTAGAAAAGAGTGAAGATCAAAACCAACTTTTTTCAAAATTATTTTCAAAGTAGTAAGATCCATCTAATGTCAATTAGAAGCGTTAGTTAAGTTCACCTAGTCTACCCTAGCCAGCCAGTAGAATTTTAATTTAATGACAGTGAAACACAGGAGTGCAAAAAGTGCTACAATTGCAGGCAAACCAAAAGTGTGCCCAAAACACACTGTCCGAGCCATAAAAACAATGAGCTATTCCCTGAAGACTATGTGTATGTTCATTTCAATGAAAATAGGATAATTCATTGATAGATATTTGACAAAAAAAGATTTGTTTATAATTTACATGAAAAAGTCAAAAACTATGAATGTTCTTGCAAAAAATTTCCACTGGATTGCAAATTTTTTTGATCGTAAATCTCGCCGATGAGATCAAAATAGACTTTTTACTGCTGACTGTTTGTTAAGAACACCGGTTTGTTTCATATATTTGCGTAACATTTAATTTTGAAACAATAAATTGATATTAAAAGTATTCGAAATGTGTTTGAAGAAAACGCGATTGAAAAACTTAAAATCAAATTTTATGCTTAAAATTCTCTTAAAGGAAACCACTCACAACTCTGCATGATGAACAAAACGATGGACAAATGCAGACTGACTTTTAATCCCAGTTGAGCACAGAAGTTTTCGTCCCTCTAAGTGGGGTCAGAACAAAAATGAAAAAATACCTATGTAATCAGAAAAGTTTTCTCTTCCCTATAGATATGATACCTATGTCAGTGACCTAGTATTTATGCAATTTTTTGAAAAATTCGAGTAAAATCCTCTGCAACAAATTGAAGATGGCGTTGATCAAATGATCCAAAACAAAGATATAAGCTAGTTTTTAGATATTATTTGCATATCAGTAAGTTTTAATTGCAAAAAGAAGAAAAAATCTTCTCGTTTTTGCTTTGTATTGGTGCTCTGTCTTTTTTGCAATCCAAAAGATTTGGATTGTTTTAGGAAGCTGATTTTTTAGCAGTCATATTATTTGGTTTGTTTTGGGGTGTTGAATGTATCACCCTTGCATATCCGTTCCAAAAAATTTGAAACTTAAATTTTTTTCATTTTTCTCGGAAAGTGGAATGATTAAATGGTGGTTTCATTTTTTCCATCCAACTGATTGCTTCAAAACATCAAAAAATGTTATAGAATCCTTATCTAATGCATAAAAATAGGCTTCACTTTCAAATTTGTATAAGACTTGTACTGGTTGCCGATAGCATTTTTGTCTGACGAAATTGTCTGTAGAGATAATCAAAAACAAAATTGATAGAAATTTTGAAAATTCACTCATTAAAAAAGATGTTTTACGAACGGTTATGTCATATGTATCATATGTGTTCATAAGACTTTAACGATTTTATCACCTTTTCTCGTTTAAGTTATTGCAGCTTGGTGACTTATTCTTGGTAACAACAGACCCAAAATCTTAGCCTACAGAGCAGAAATTATCCTATTTAATTGTTCCACTTGCGAGCTAATAATATTTGTAAATTTGATAAATTTCACTTTTTTCGGGTTCAGTTTTGCCATTTCATTATATATGTTTTCCATAAGCAGGTCACACGGGGTGCTTAAACAAACAGACTTAAGTGCCGAGTAGGTGTTGAGTCAAGGTTTTTGACCATTTTAATGACTTCGACAATGTATTTCAATAAAGTTGTAGTTTATATTTAGTTTTGTCCGACCTATTGTTTTTTTTATGTCAACTTGTTTGATCTCAATAATAATTTCCGGCAATAAATTTGATTAGTTTATCTTTTGCAGTTGGTAGTTTTCATGCTTAATCACTATTTTTTTCCGATGAATAAGTATTACCAATTCTTTCATTTGTTTGTGTTACCCTGTTATTTGTTTAACGAATAATTTAGATTATATCTTTTTTGGACATTAAGCAAAGTGATATTTTTAAAAGTTTTAATGTCTTACCATTCACGATTTCCACCTCAATAAAATGTAAAAAATTTATGCACAACTTTTGTCGGTGTCCGTTTTTTTGTGGTGTCAATTTCTTGTAGACTTGATGAAAAAAATTGGACAAGAGAGGCTATTATTTAAAATAATGACAAGAAATTGGTGAGCTGCTTTTCAACATCAGAAAGATCTGTCATATTTTGATAACTTGACTGCAATAAAGAATAAGAAAAATGAAAATTACAAAAAAATATTTTTTCGTTAAAGATTTCTTTTATCAAAGTCATAAGGGTTAGCAACTGTCAGGGGAAATTGTTAGTTTTTACCTCAATAGGAAACCATAGTTATTAATGGACAGCGCTATAAAGAGTAAATCAAGGGCAAATATCCAAATATAAGAAAAATTTTATGGAAAACAGAAATTTGAAAGTCGCAAAACCAATAGTGAAAAAAGGCGTGAACCAGATAAGAATGTCTTCAAATTAATTAATATGTAAAATGGCATGAATGGGAGCAATCTACAATTTCACAAACTTAAGTTTGAAAAAAAGAAGAAGATCAAAACAATTTATTTTATAAGAAATAGTTTCAAGCTCTTAAGATCCATCAGATGTCAACTCAAAGCGTTAGTTAGGTTCACCTAGTCTGCTTTAGGTAGCCAATTGAACTTTAATTTAATGACAGTGAAACACAGGAGTGCAAAATGTGCTACAGTTGCAGGCAAACCAAAAATGTGACAAAAAACACATTGTCGAAGCCATGAAAACCATGAGCTATTCCCTGACGACAAAGTGTGTGTCCGTAATAGATTTGATGCGAAAAAAGATTAATTTGTAATTTACCTGAAATAAGTCAAAACGTAATTTTAAAAAAATCCTTAAAACACAGCGTTCCAAGTAGTAGCGTATATTTAGATTTGAAACATTGAATTGAGATCAAAAAGACTCGATATCTGTTTGAATGAAACTCAGTTTAAACAAAAATATTTTCAAATTCCATGTTTGAACTTTTTTTCAGGAGACCACCTACAACTGTGTACAACGAACATATGATTGGGCAAACATTGACCGAATATTAAACCCATTTAAAATCAGATGACTGAATTTTAAACACAATAAATTGATATTAAAAAAAACTCGATATGTATTTGAAGAAAACGCAATTTAAAAATTTAATGTCAAATTCTATGCTTATAGATCTTTTTAAGGAAACCACAACTCCGCAAGATGAACATAACTATGGACAAAATGGAATGACTATTAAACCCAGTTGAGCACATTAGTTTCCGTCCCTCTAACTGGGTTCAGAACAAAAATGACAAGCAATCTATGTAACCGGAAAAAATTCCTTTGCCCTATAGAAATGATACGTACGTCAGCGGGCTCGTATTTAGGAAATGTTTTGAAAAGTTCGAGTAATATCTTCTACGACAAATTGAAGATGGCGCTGATCAAATTGTTCAAAAAAAGAACTAAATGATGCAAGTTCGTCTTTCAATATAAGTAGCATATCAGTATGCATTAACACTTGCATTAATTGCGAAAAAAGGAAAAAATCTCCTCATTTTTGATTCGTACTAGTTCGCTGTCTTTTTTTTGCAATACAAAAGGTTTGGATTGTCTTGGGAAGTTGATTTTAACGATCAAAATATTTCGGATTGTTTTGGGGCGGTTAATGAATCAGCCTTGCCCATCGGTTTCAAATAATTTTAAACGTTTTTTTTTTCAATTTTTGAAAATTTTTCAATTTTTGAAGTGACAAAGCGGTGGTTTGATTTTTTGTTCATCCACTTGATTGCTTCAGGACATCGAAAAAATTTATAGTCCTTAAGCAATGCATTGAATTAGGTTTCACTTTTCTACTCAAATCCATGTATAATATCTTTACCGCATTAAACTCTACAAAAGTTTGAACTGCAGACCACTGGCACTCAAATTTTGGGGATTAGCTTGTAAAATTGTTGTTCTGGTTGCCAGCTGACTCCAATCATTTGGCAGTTCATAAAAATAAAACATTACCAGCAGAATTTTGTCCGACAAAAATTCTCTTTAGTGACAATCAACTGCAAAATGAATGGAAAATTTGAAAATCCATTCATTAAAAAAGATGTTTTTTACACTGTTCAGGAAAAAAACACACTTGATCATCTATAATTTTTGCAGTCGGCAGCTAAAATTTTTTACGACTTTGCAATCAAAGGTTTTCATAACAATTAAGTGATTTTTATTATATTTTTTTCAAATTTGATATTGCAGCATGATGCCTTAATCTCGGTAATGACTGGCTGAAAATATTTTCCAGCAGAGCAGAAATTTGCCTATTTAATTGTTCCACCTTCTAGCTGACAATATTTGTAAACTTGATATTTTTCAATTTTGTGCGTTTTCAGTTTTATCATCTCACCATATACGCTTGCTAATAGCAGGTCGCATTGGCCTAATAAACAGGCAGTTGTAAGTGCCGATTTAGTGTTGAGTCACGTTTTTGCACCATTTGAATGACTTCGACACTGTGTTTCAGTAAAATTGTAGTTTAGTAATAGTTTTCTCGAACTATTGTACTTTTTATCAATTTGCTTAATCTCTACATTTATTTGTACTTCTCCTGCATTGAAAATTGTTTAGAGATCTTTCGTAGTTGGTAGTTTTCATGCTTAGAGGCTGCTTATTTCCAAAAAAATTTTGTACTAATTTCTTTGTTAGTTTTTGTAACCCTGTATTGGTTTAATGAATATGTCGTTTTTGAATATCTAGATTATGTCATTTTTGACGATTAGCAACTTGATATAGATACAAATTTTAATGTTTCATCACATTTTTGTAGTTGCTACCCCAAAACTTGAACAAAAACTTTAATTTTTTTCTCTTTTTTTTGGTGACAAGTTCTCTGTAGAAAACCAGAAAAAATTTTCAACAAAAGAGGCTATTTTTTAAAATATTGACAGGAAATTTGTTAGAATTTGTTTAGGTCCTTTTTTAGTACTAAAAGTGTAGTTCAAAGCCTGCCCTGCTGTTTGTTTGTTGAACAGAAGTGGTTGAATTTCATAGTGCAGTACTTGAATGCCTTTGAAGACATTTAGCTTTCAGAATGGGGTAGAAAAGTACTTCCCTAAATTTTAAAAGCTTTGGCAGACTCGATAGCAGATCTAGCAGTTTTTTAAAGTGCCCAAAAACTTGAAGCTAATGCAAAGTCCTAAACAGTAGATAAAATATCGTTTTTTGATATCTTTAGCCTATTTCTTTCGTATTACCGTTTTTTCTCCTATTATTTGTTTAGTGTTTCCTCAAATGTTTTTAAGATTAACTTCGTAACATTAAAATGCCGTCTCAGAAAATTCCACAATGGTTGCTTTATGGTATTTGTATTAGTTTTACAAACATAAACCCAACACATTTTGTGAATTTTGATTTTTTTCAATCAGTTTGTTTTAATAAAGAACAATGCGTTTAGTTTGTTTTGAAATACCTCTTCCTGTTGTGGCCCTATAAGATATCTCAAAAAGCTTGCATGTTTCAGTTCACAGATTTAAATTTTACAGCTGCAATAATTCGGTTTTGAGGACCTTAGCTGCTTATTAACGTTTCATTAATTTTAGCAATTTTTACCAGGTCTTAGCAAAACTTTTGTTCTTTTTAGCATCTTTTTGTTTACCATATGTCCCAGCAGATTTGTTCAACTCAGCAGTTCAGTTTTCCATAGATTTAGATAGAAAGACTTTTTGTGATGATGAAAAGGATCAACAAATTAGACAGAAATTTTGAACTAGTTTGAAATTCTTTTCCAATTTTTTTTCTTTTTTCATCAATTCTCTGAGCTTAAAACGTTAGAATAGCTTTAAGTTAATTTGTTGCTTGGTTCGGTTTTAATTTATAGCGTCATTGCTAGCATTTCTGTATTCATTTTGAAGACATTGCCACCAGGAAGCTGTAGCGAATCGCTAATATTTCAGTTAACTGCTATATCTTTCAATAGTATTTGATGTTTTCCTGCCAATTTTTGATTCTTATATTTAAAATAATTTTCATTTAAATGCCTTGTTTTGTATTTTGCTGTCTTTTTTAAAAAAAACCTTTGAATTCAACCCAAACTTTTGTATATCTAATTTCAAATCTATTATTTTTAGTATTTTATCCTACTTTGTCAAAAAAATGTCTGTTCGACTCCTAATGAAACAGTGTTCTGCCGGTCAGGTCAATGGGTGTTTAATTATACATTCAACCAGTTGGGTGTTTGATGTATTTTTTGTTAATACTAACAAAGTTTTTCGATTTGACGATATTTGATGTCATTTGTGTCACCGTTCCAGAAAAAAATTCATATATTTTATAATGCGTCTCAGCTTATTTTTGACGAGGTCTGTGATTAGAAATTAACATTCTTCATTTTAAATTCTAAATTTTTTAGAAGACGTTCATTTATCTCATACTGCCCAGATTTGATTATCTAATACGGCCAGAAAATGAAACTAAAGAAAGCGTATAGGAATTCTGTTATATTAAAAGGAGATTACCCGTGATCCTATTTTGGTCAATTTTTTTATCGACAAGTAAACCCTACCGTGATTCTTTGCGATTCGCCAAAAAATCGCGAGGTAGTTAAAGGTTTAAACCCATTGTTAATACTAAAGATTTGATATTCTCTGAAGTCAATATGTACCTATAAAAACTCAATTTTTAGAAAAATGAACAATTTTGTTCGAACAGATGTTCAACTAAGTACGTCAAAAACAAAAAAAAAACAGTGTTGTTATTAGCGTACATAAAAAACAGACTGGACTTGCAATTTATATAAAATAATCAGACCCTGATTGCTTTTTACGCAATTATGTGGCAAAAATCAATACTTTATGCGTCGATATGGCATTGTCTGATGGTATAAAAGTTGCTACTCATAGCAAAACGAAAGATTATGCAATTTTTTGCATTCAAAAAGTTGCGTATGGTTCATGCATGTTTACCAGATAATATTATGTTATTATTATAGGAAAAGTTGGAAGTTATACAAAATCATTTAACACATCGTATGATAACCAAGAAAAATATAAGATCCAGTGTGAAATCAAGGAAAACTGTATAAAAGGGATAAAGTTCAAAAAATGAAGCTTTTTTCTGGAGCAACTTCACTCCACTTCTCGCTTTCGCTTATATTTCAAGGCGTCATCATTGTTTTTGTTTGTGAGTTATTTAATACTTTGAAAATTTAGAAGGCCAACAACAAAATTTGATGAACTGCTTTCTACTAAATGAATAAAAGAAATGCTTCCAAAGCTATGGCTCGTTTTCTCGAGTTACAAAAGATTTACAAAATAATGGTTTACATTTTTTCTGTTCATCCAAGTGATTGATTCAGTATGTTTTTCTCTTTTAAAGATTACATATCAAAAGCCTTATAAAGGGTTTCAACTTTTTGGGATAAAGTTTAATATGCCTCTCGTGTTAACTCAACAACAGGTTGGTCTGGAAAACACCACCGCTCCGTTTTTTGCAATGTATATGTAAAATTGATGTTTCACTTTTCTTAGTATGTTTCTCATCAAGGCGTGTCAAATTCCAGTTCACTGGGCAAAAAGCACGCAAGTTTTGCAAATTCTAAACCCTCAGTTTCGAGGGATTAAGGTTTTTCACTATAATCAAACAGGGAGCCAGTTCACAACACTATCATCTGGTTCAAAATAACAAAATGAGCGAAGCATAATTGTTTCTCATCTTTGTACCTATTTTAGAGGGTCGCTTTGCCGTCACTTTTGTGCAAATACGTCAAAATCTATTGGTTGCGTGGCTAAATGTTTTTCCTCGTTAAAATTGTCCCTCAAAAATAAATTTCTAGGAGTAGAAAAATTGAAAGTCTTCGTATTGCTTTTGTAAACAGGAGCATTGAAAAGTTTCCAAAAGTTATCCTACCAATCTTCGAAACCGTCGCAAATTTTTTTTATTCGCCAAAAAAAAAACATTAAAAAATTGTCTGCCAAACTGTTTTTCCTAAAGTAACTTACAAAACAGTTTTGTTTTCGAAAAAAACGCAGTTTTTTCAGCCAAAAACGAAAAAGTCATTCTATATACTAATGGAAGATTCAATTTTTATAGTTGCTGGACATCAGTTTGTGGTCAGCATATCTGAAGCAAATTTTTATCGATGAATATAACTTATTAAAAAAATTTCTTCAAATTTTATTGAATTTCAATTTTGACAAAGTTTTTCTCACTGGGTGTCGAAGATATCAAAAATTTGGTTTTTTGAAGTCTTTTGAAAACAAAATGTTGATGAAATCAAATTCGTTTTATGCATTGCTCAGGACGATAAAGATGCAAAAAGTTTTCAGATTCTTGCTTATTTTTCCCGCTAATTATTTACCTTTCCATAAAATGGCGAATTTATATCGTTTTGTCTGTCTTGCTAATCTATTGCTGCAATTTTTGTTACTGTATAAACATCCTTTAAAGGAAGGTTTAAAATACTTCTGGTTTTGAATGATGTGAGTGTATAAAAGAAATCTCTAAGCTAAAAATGTTGCATTTTTTCCGACTTTCTGGCATGGGAACGTCAGAATAATTGTTGGCAACAACCAAGATGGTAAAATCTCAACAACTTAATGACATTGAGTTTAAACAGGAGTCAGACCGAATGCTTCCTGTTCGAGCCTGTAACTTGTCCGAAGGTTACTTCATCAGCCCATAAATTTTATCATAGATTGATCACAATGAAAACGTTGAGTATCTGGAACTATTATAGGAGATTAGTTTGCTCACGCTGGTGCAGTTACCGTGGTAACCTCTGAACAAATAGACGTACAAAATATAGATTTTCAGCGAATCTGTTTGGTTCGGAAATCTAAAACTCTAACAATATGCGTTCTATTAATCAAAATTGACACAGCCTAATTTTCGTTTTAAAATTCCACATCATGTGTTTAAGTCTCGTGGGCCACGGCCATGCATGAGCGGCTTGTGAGACTTGATATGAATCGAACATGATCAGTCCTCCCAATATATATATATATATATATATATATATTTATATATATATATATATATATATATATATTTATATATATATATATATATATTATATATATATTATATATATATAAATATATATATATATATATATATATATATATAATATATATATATATATATATATATATATATACATATATTCTCTTTCGGCTTAACCCATTTTCTGAACAAATTTACGTTAACATTCATCTGCTATCTCAAAAGATGGAAAATCTGGTGAGCAATTAATCAATTAGAAAGCAATTTTGACTTTTCTCAATTTTCATTGGCCATTATATTCGTTAAAAGATCTTGCAAAATGGCTTTTTTGCAAAATTTTGCAAGACGATTTTTATCTCTGTATTTTATTAAAGAACAACATAAGTGCAGTCAACTGAGGGCAAAATTTTAAGGTTTCTTCTAACAACACAAACACAATTAGAGAACTCCTCAAATCATTCAAACTGTTTAACTAAGAATTGTTATTTTTTAATAGTTACAAATTTCAATTGTTTCATCAGAAAAAATTAAAGTATTTGATGTTAATCTTGATA
>NC_134479.1:28107801-28239602 GCF_964194025.1 Convolutriloba macropyga
CTGTCATTTCCATTTGAGGTCTCAAAGCAAATTTTGGATAATGCAAGAATTTAATGGCTCCCTGTGCGGATGTATACAAAGTTTCTCAAATTGTTTCTGTTGAGAGCTACTGGAGTTTTATAATTTGAAACTATTTTCAAAAATTTAAACTTATTTTTACTTCTTTTTCTGTCTACTTGTTAACTAGTCTCGGTAATGATTCGCACACATGTTTTCAAGAGACTTACAAGTTTTTTGCTGATGCCAATGAAATGTTAATTGTTGTTTTAGTTAATACTATTCAGACTTTTGTCTGGTTTTATCGGTCACCATTTCGACTTTTTTAATAAGCGTTTGTTAAAAAATAGATTTTTTTTGGTCACAATTGACAGTTATTTAGCCATTGATTGTGCAGTTTATCTTATAAATACCCATATATGCCTATATATAATAGTCTCATATATATATATATATATAATTAGTTCAGGTTGGGCTGTCACCATTCTCATATTTTTTTCATCAATTGATTTGCCTAGCTATTCACTTCGCTACCACACTTCAGTTTACTGCAGCATGAAATTTCATTATTTCAACTTTATTCAATATTGGCGAGCCAGAATAAATTTTTCCTATTGATTTTGTGATTTAATTTCAGTCAGGCAATTCGTTCTTAATTTGCTTTGTCTTGATCTAAGTTAACAGTGAGTTGTCAAGTAACTAATCCAAAGTCTAAATAGCTAACTAACTGTTAATGGCGATGACTCTTTTAAGTGATTTGCGTAAGAATGTAGTCTGACCGTTCGTATCGGTTACAACAGTAATCAAGCGAAAACTCCTTATACAGAAAAACCTTTGAAACCCAAATAATTTTGAAATCGACATATTTTTAAAAATGGTAAAATCTAAACAAATGTAAGAACAGCATCTTTTACACATCTTGAAACTATTCCTTTAAACAAATGTGTGGAAGCTTCAATTCTCTCACATATGTGTAGCTCACGGTGCAGCTACCTTTGTTTTCAAATATCAACAAATATATTTTTTAATTGCATCATTTTTGAGGGAAAAAAGTTAGACAGATTAAAAACAGATTAAAAACTCATACGTTGAATCAAGATCTAAACTCCTCAGGTTTTTGTGATGATACCAAACCCTTTTCAAGATCTTTTCAAGATTTTACGATCAATTCACATGGACCAAATAGTTTTGTTGCTTTCATCTGGCCGTTGTCTCAGATGTTGACCTCCGATCAGACAACTTTCACAGCTTCTGCCCTTTGGCCATACCATATTTCTATAATGCCCCCCCCCCCTTATTCGGTAGTTGGCGAGAGCCTTGTCCACTCTATTGCAAGGATGCCTTCTCCAGGTCATTTAATTTGAGTCTCACTTTATGCTTAAGAAATGGTCTGTTCGGAAACAAAGGGCTGGAAAACATCAGCTTGGGATCTCACCTGGTCATGACGATTCCATTAATAATGGTTATTAAAAAATCTGCAAGTGATACTGCGATGACGAAAACCAAAGCAGCCCGATCAACTCCATGAATATAGACAAAAACTATAGTTAATAAATTGCAAGTAATACTAGTAATGCTAACGAATGGAATAATACCAGCGCCCATTAAATCATTTATCAGATCGAGATACGCAGGGATAACTATCGGGGCGAGTTCAATTTCAGCAGTTGAGTTTGAAAGCGACATTTTATTTTGTTAAAACTGATCACGTTTTAGTACAAAAAAGAAGTAGAGGCAATTTGAGTTCCTAACGCTACCAAATGATGGAAATCGAGTCAATTTATTTTTTCGGGAAAAAGAAATTAAAGATAAATTCTGAGAGAAAAAATAAATATCAATTGTTCAACAGCAAAACCAAGTTGGGAAAAAGTTGTCGCCAATGCTTTTAAAATAACTCGAAAATCACTTAGCGTTAAAAAATACACAAGAGAAGTTTAAAAATTTTTGAGTTTTATAGAGAATTAGCTGTTTTCTATGAGGCTTAGATGAATTTAACAAATTATCCGTCTAAATATTGAAGAAAACTTCAAATCCGAAAACAGCAAAAGTGAAATTTAATATCTGTGAAAGCAAAAAGAAAACGCAGAATATGGAACGATTAGTTCTTCCCAGCTAAAGTTTACCTTCTTCTGTCGTCCATTGTGGATGCACTCCTTGCATAATTAGGATATTAAAAAAGCTATAAAAAAATAAAAATTGGATGGCCCATTTTCTCGGGTTGTTCTAAAAACAAAAAACTTCTTTGTCGCTGAAGTCTATTGGAATATTAACAGGAAATGATCAGGAAATTAGTTCTAGTTAAACGTACAAGAAATGAAAAGAGAAGAATTTGATTTAAAATATAAAAGTATTTAAAGAGCTATACGACATTATGTCCGCTGGTCCGTTCAGTTCTTGGCATACGCCAGCTGGACGACGGTCGGAGACTTATAACGAAAAAATTTGGCAACTTTTGGAAAAAATTCAGACGGAAATTTGATGGATAAGATGAGAGTGAACTTTGCACCTTTACACATCTTTTTCCTTATTTGGTCATTTACCTGATCAGACAAAAACTCTAATCGGTCATCTTCGATCGCTACCACCGCGTTGTAAAATTTTAATATCAATAACGTCTGCCTGAATCGGTCACCAATGCGCGAAGCTGGCAACTCCATAGAATTTTTCAGTAGTAAGTGGAAGAATTTAAGTGGAAGATCCCGACTGCTCAAAAACTTCTGTCCGAGATAAGTTCGATTTATGATTTGGATCGAAAACTGCATAAGGCTATACGATGATCCGGATCTATGACTCATCTACGCAGCACAAAAACAGATTAAATTTGGTAACAAATAAGAAACTGCTAATATCCCAGACCGAGTCTCTTAATTGAAATCGCTTATGATCAGAGAATTTCAGGCTGAGATGTCATTGTTCAAAGACATCTATGGTCATACTTTGCCTCATCATTTAGGTGCCTTTTTACATCGCTCTTAAACTCTTCCTCAATTTTGGTTAGCTCAATATATTTTATGATCAGACTTCAAAGCTTCACGTTCAAAATTTCCTAATTAATGAAAATATTTTCATTTCTCAGAAACATGAATAAAATATATGCGGAAAAAAACAATTCTACAAACAACCAAAAGAAACTCCTTATCCCTTGAAATGTTGCCCGAAAAAGTGAACCCGGGTTAAAGTCGATTGGCTGACTTGTAAGAGCTTGCAGTTTCTTGCAAGTTCTTACAGGGTGATGCATTGCTTTGGAAATTTTTCTTCCAAAAACTTGCATGTTCTTACTAGTTAACCATGGAAGGCTCTTGAAAGTTAATCAATTAAGTTACAAGGCCCTTATAGGTAAAACAATTGCCCTAATACATATATTCCTACATAAGGTTTAAAACATACGTTCTTACAATATAACCCTTCTGCCTAAACTGTAGCCAACAAAAAGGTTGCGAGATATGAATGTCCATAAATCATTATCATCGAGAGATGAAAGAAAGCCTATAGAATTCCAAAAATTAAAAAATTTTTGTGGCAAAAAATTTCAGCCGCAAAAAGTAATTAAAGAAGCGCATTGAGATCTAGCCTCTATAAACTCAATTGCAAAAGGAATTCATTCGTTGACAAAAAAAGAAAAATAACAGTTTTGTCAATTTAGTTACATTGTATTATGTTATAAAACCTGAGCATCTAATTCCCTCGCGCTTTCTACTGTAAAGGATAGAATGTTAAACCAAATTAAACAATAAGAAGTGAACTCAACTGGATTGGACTTGTAAGAAAAATACAAGACAGCCATTCAATTTGCGAGACGAGACCTTACAAGTTAAACATCTTTTGAAAGATTCTTACAATTTCTTACAAGATACCATCTATCGCAAGAAACTGCAACTTTTGGCATGGTATCCATTCCGTCTCAACCCTGGAAAACAATTCTAACGAAGAAGCTGTAAAATTTGTTTATCAGTCATTAACGCATAAATATGAGCGCTGTTAAAGAAACTTACTCCAGTTAAAATTACGCATATGTTCATTGCCTGTTAACAATCAGGGGACGCAAAACAAATTGCTTGTTTTAGATGGCTAGCCGTTACCTCCTGTAGCTCTAAAACAAACATTTTTGCATTTTTGCGCAAGCGCTTAAGCTCATAAACGAGATTGAGACCTCGTTCTAATTTATTAAAGATATTGCCTAAAATCAGATTTTGTTCGTCAAAATTAATTATGATCACAGTTCGGCTGCAAGAAATTTAATTATGATTAGAATTTTGTTCTTTCTTGGAGCCAAAGCTGATCAGCGCTCGTCTTATTTTGAATGTTCTTCACCCCTCTGGTACGCTATCTTTGGTCTGATAAAAGGAATTGCTGAACGAGGACCTGGAACTGGAGGGATTTCATAGTAGTTGTCATCAGAAAAATGATATTCCGGCTCGCTGGAGTTTTCATGAAGAATGAGAGGTTCATAAGCACAAAGTTTCTCATAGTTGTACAGAATTAGAGTAAAATGTATAATGAAAAACCACCAGCACATCGTAATAAGAGACAAAATAATCTTATTATTTGATTTCTTGAAGTAATTTTTGTATTTGAACGTTTTCACTATTGCAAAGTATGTTCATGCTTATTACGGGCAGTATTAGAAGTGAATACAAAGTGGAAGCATTATCTAGGTACATAAAGGTATAAAAAAACATCGCAGAGTAGTAAACAACTTGTTTGTTTTCTAAGCATTGAACTTAGGCAACAACAGAAATAAACGGTCGGAAAATGGAGAAAATTCCATAAGCGGCATCGCCTTTGAGGGTCGCAATCATTTACAAGTATAATAGAGCAATCAATAAGAAGACAATTGTCAAAACACCTATGAAAGTTATTTTGCCCAATAAAGAAGCCACGTTGATCGTAACCATCCTAACGCTATCAGAATTGACTTGTTTTTGGTTTTTGTAAAAAAAAATTGAGAAAGAACAAAAAATAGTTCCAAAAACAAGTTAGCGACTAGCAGAGATCGTATAGGAAGATGCTAATGACACACAGTGCAAACGGGATGAACAATTTGGGGATCAAGAAGTATTGCTTCGTTCAATACTCTCTGTCTTCCGTTCAAATCAGCTCGGCTCATAGGCTGAAGTGGTGGAAATTTTAATCCAGACACAAAAATTGGCCATTGTAGAATGATCCAGACAAAAATATGGTAATGACTGGAATTTATTTTGTACGAATTAGTATGCAAGATAGTATGCGACATAGTTTTTTTAAACAAAAAACTTCCATATTTTGATTCTGCGCTGACATACAAAGTTGGCGACTACAATTCTTAAGTGCGAACGAGAGAAACGAGGCGACGAAAATTTAAAACTAATGTAGGGAGACCAATAACAAAGATAAATGTCGAAACACCCACGAATATTAGTCTGCATAATATAGAAACCACGTTGATCGTAACCATCGGGACGCTCTCAGAACTGAACTATTTTCGGCTTTTTTTTTAAAAAAAAAGTTTTTTGGGAAAGGACGAAAAAAACTTCAAAAAACAAATTCAGCCACTAGTGGAGATAGTATCGCAAAGATGCTAATAACGCAAAGTGCAACTGGGAGGAACAATAAGAGTCAAGAGGAACAATTCGCCAAGTGAGTTTGTTTCAATAGCAACAATATCTATGCCTAGGTAATCATTAAAAAGCATTTGTATAATTTCGTAAAAGTCGAAGTGAGTTCAAGTTTTCATAGTCAGTTATACAGTTGTCAATTATAACAGAGTGACTATGCGTTATGTTTCAAAATTTATAGTGTCAAAAATGGTGGCATTTTTATCTATAAACAATATGAGCACTTGGCCATTTTGGTTATCAAGACGGAATGCTTGGCTCAAACTGTTCTGTCCTCTGTTTGTGTCAGCTCAACTCACAGGCTGAGGTGGTGGAAATATGAAATTGTTGATCCGGACACAAAAATTGGCCATGATAGGACGATCCAGTCAAAATTTTGGCCATGACTGGAGTTAAATTTGTGCAAATTAGCAGGCATGTTATGATGCGACATCAATTGTCATGCCAAAGTTGGCAACTGTAATTCTAAAGTGCAAATATTCGAAACAGTGCAATTTTGATCACTATGATCGGACTTTTGAGAGAAGAAAATCAGACCATTTTTGTCCCCAATCCGCCACCAATTATCAAGGATTATAGTGCAACCAAGATTCCATCTCAATTAAAATAATCGTTGGGAAAAAGAGTGTTACTTTGTAAAATTACACTGAAGTTATATTCTCGTCTACAAGCTTTGCATTGATTCTAGGTTCGGGGATCACAGATGAAGAAACAATGTTTTTTTCATTGCGTTTGATATCTCCCCGGGTCGAGGTTTGGCGGTAAATTTTTGTAAGAAATGCAGTGAAAAAAAACTTATTCACCACGTATTGCTTACATCTTTTCGCGGTTAAAGCGGTGAATCGCGGTGAAATGTTTATTTTCATCGCGTTATCACTATTCTTACAAAAATATAAACTACCATACACAGGTTCGAACTTCTCATAACCTGCATATCCACGACTTCTTATTCCACTGTGGCAACTGTCACTGACTGCCTTGACATCTCTTGTGAAAAAATTTGGAAAAAATGCGGTGACATTCTCTGTGAATTTTTGTAAGAAATTCAGTGATTTTTTTCACCGCATTCACCGCATTCACTGCAATTCTTACATTAATTTGCAACTGAAGTTGGCGCGATGATTTGTTGCAAAAACTGCCGTGACTTTTTTTGTGGGCATTCACCGCAGTCATCGCATTTCTTAAAAAATTCAACGCGTTCACCGCATTTATTACACAAATTCACTCAAAAACCTCGACCCGAGTCTCATTAAGTCTCATTACTAAACCCTTTTAGCATTATTCTTACAAGAACGTGTCCAAGAGGGAATATATTAGTATTTTTTTGTTTAATTTAGTATTTTATATAACAAAACTAAAATTAATTGTCTGTTATATAGTTCACCTTGAAAAAAAATTATTTTCAAATCAAACAGCGGCAACGTTCAAAATTTACATCCCGTTTAAAAAATCTTTGCCAACCTAAAGAAATGTAAATTGATAAGCCGAGAAATAAACAATTGAACATTACCAGCAGTGTAGAAAAACTCAAAAAAAAAACTCGTGGGTTTGAAAAATATCTATAACATAGGAGTTCATACAGTCTTTAAGTCGCCAGCCTCCTAAGTGTAAAGAAATTCTTTCGAACCAATGTGACATGATGCGTGATATACAAAAAATTTTATATATCTGAACCCATTTATATCGCTCATACCTTTCAAAATTTTACCACTCGGGTATCAGAATTGAGTCAATTTTGTTGCAACAAATTGCCTATGCCTTGAGAGATTTTGGGCGAAAAATGGAGTAATGTAATTCACACAATAATGTAATTAGTAGTCTCAGCGTTTGTTAGCAGACTCTGAACTGCACCTCAACAACTGATTTGCTACCATCTATGTGTGGCCGTTTTATATATAAACTTAAATGTGACTTCAAAGATTTGACAATGTATCTGATTCTGAAAATGAGGTTCAACTCGATAGTTGTAAAAAAACAGATAAAGGTCAATTTCGATGTATTTTTAATAATAAGATTAGCAAATATCGGCCTGCCTGTCTTTCAACACATGAACTGCACCTCAACAACTGATTTGCTACCATCTATGTGTGGCGTTTTATATATAAACTTAAATGTGACTTCAAAGATTTGACAAAGTATCTGATTCTGAAAATGAGGTTCAACTCGATAGTTGTAAAAAGACAGATAAAGGTCAATTTCGATATATTTTTAATAATAAGATTAGCAAATATCGGCGTGCCTGTCTTTCAACACATTTCACAGTACCAACTACTTTTAAATTTCTCACAGAACTTCTAAATTAGTTGAAAAAATCGTACTCTATAGAATTTGTTGGTTAAGACTGTTCTTCACTATTTGATAATACTGATCACACACTTGAAAACTTATTTAGAATAGCTGGTCTAAAAGCCAACTCAAAAAATAACGAAAGCTTCTATCGAAATTCTACGAATCATTTTTTTTATATGGTTGCTACTCACTCAATGAAACGTTAGTATTATAAAGCGTGCCTTATTAAGTGGTTTTTACGCTGCTATAATTATATTTTTTTGCCACCATTGGAATTTTTTTAGATAATTGTTTACGAACTATCCTTTTCTGCTTAGAAGTCTGCACATTGTTTTTGACTCAATGCTAATTCAATTGAAGTTTAGAACTTTTTTCGACTCTCTAAACCGGCTGGAACCAATCAGGCAGCGCAATTTATATAAGAATTTTCTGTTTGTTACCATTATGCTCAAATTTTTGGAAAAAAAACAATTATTCTGTGACTTTTTTCTGGATTATGAAGTTTTCAATCATTAGTAACCAAAAAAATCATCTGGATCTGAGAACACGTTTTAAATCAAAATCGAGTCATTATTGTTCTCAACGTTTGTATGCAAACTTGTATTTGCACATCAACAACATCTAAGCTCACCAAATCTGATGTATAACTATGGCTAAAATTTTTAAAAACATATCAATGATTCAACGTTTTAAGCAAACTTTTTGTATGAATTAAAACAAGGAAATGCCTGGACGTTTTGTATATAAATTTATTTTAGACTTCAAAGATTTGACAAAGTATCGGATTCTGAAAATGAGGTTAAACTCGATAGTTTAAAAAGATCAAACTAAGTTCAAGTTTGATAGAATGTTAATAATAAGATTAGCAAATATCGGCGTACCTGTCTTTCTACACATTTCACAGTACCAAATACTGTCAAATTTCTCACAAAACTTCTATGTTAGTTTGACAAATCGTTTACTATAAAATATATTGGTTAAGACTGTTCTTCATTATTTGATATCATTAATCAAACACTTAACTTGAAAACTTATAAAAAAATAGTTGTACTAAAAGCCAACTAAAGAAATTGTGATAGTTTTGTTGCACATTGTTTTTGACTCAATGCCAATTCTATTGAAGTTTATAATTTATCGCCTCCCTAAACCAGCTTGAACAATCAGGCAGCGCAATTTTTTCAAGCCTTACTATTTTTCATCATTATGCGCATTTTTTTTTTGAAGAAAAAACATAATTTAACTGTGACTGTTTTCCGGGTCAAGAAGTTTTCAAACCTTAATAACCGAAAACAATCATCTCGATCAGAGAAAGCGTTTTAAATTAAAATTGAGTCTTCTTTTCAGCTTGATAGTGTAATGTTTTAAAATATTTTATGAATTTGGACAGTTTTTTGCTCTTTTTTAACAAATTTTTGAAAAAAATTCAGCAATCTTTGATAATCTTCAACTCCGACCACTTTTCACAACCTGAAAGCGGATCTCAAATGCAAATATCATGACAACTTTGTCGAAAGGACTCGATAAAAGAGAGAAAAAGACAGAATTTCTTAAATTTGAGACAATTTTGAATGATAACTGAATTGCAAAAAGTAGACTTAGAGAACCAATGTTTATGTTTTGTAACTTTGTTAATTGTCTTAGTTTATTCTTTTGTTTTAGGTCGTGAATTGCCAGTTTGTTCTTTTTAATATCTTTAGAGATAGTTACAGAGAGTAAGTCAGACTACGAGTAGTCCATGTTCATTTTCTAATACATTTTTATAGATAGAATGACTATTTTTGAAAGGAGTTAACCAGGTGAGATCTAACCAGATTCTGATTCGCGTAGTGCAATTTTTTTCCATCCTTTTGTCAATACTAATTTTTAAATATTTTTTTCTTTAAAGCTCTTTTTTATTGGAGTTATTTAAGTTTTTCCTTGAAATATGTGATTTCAAATGCCCTCATCAATTTTTATCACCGTATCCTTATAGACAAATCGAAATTAGTTTCGTTTTCGTTTTCATTCAGCTCAGCTCGTTTACTAACTGTTGGTGAAATGATACAACTGAAATCAAGTTCGCAGCTTGGTTCTAATCTTTTCTCGGCTCACTACAATAGAAGCAATTATTTTTAGTTCAAGAAAAAGGAAAATACATTCAAAATATTTTGTCAGTTGAACACTTGAAAATGCAATCTTTAGAGACGGCTAATAATCAAAAGTCCAGTAAAACTTCAATGTTATCTCACTGCAGTATTAGCTCAAACCTAACAATAAAAATGGCTAAAAGTTTAGAACCAGGATAACAGGCAGGCAGTTCCAAGTTATTTATGAATTTATTTCAAGTTATGTTCAGAGTCATATATGAATTATGAAAATGGTTGATTTGCGGAAAAGCTTACTAGGTCGAGGAAAGGATGAATTGATTTCAAGTACACGGTCGAGGACCCTGGGAAATTCGATACGACCTCTTTTCATTATTTAGTTATAATCTTTTCCTTAGCCAAATCGGTTTTTTAGAAAACGGGGTACTACTGAGCCCAATTCGATCTCTCAGCACACCCAAAAAATGTCTATAGTTTCCCTAGTGTGACACCACTCCAGAAAGCTCACCATTTGAAAAAAATATCTATAACAAAAACAGCTAGAATAGAACAAGTACTTGCTTTTGTTGTCAATCAAATGCTGGGGACAACGTTTCTTATCGAAACAAAGTCATGTACATCGTTTATTGTCAAGCCGAAGTCAAATAAAACTTGAGCCAGAATAAGTTTTTTCATACAAAATAATGATCGATGTGATTAGGGTATGCACGTGATATCCACAAACACTAAGTTAGAACCAAGCAAGTTCTTTAATTTATTTTACTTTTGTTTCTAAGTACTGTGGAGAAGAGGCAAATTCATCTACCCTAAAATTTTGTCTTCAACCCATGTTCCCATTAGGTAAGAAAAGAAACGGCGAGGATAGTTTGAAAATGCCAACACTGTCGAACATAACTTGAAATATTAACAATACAAGATATTTGCAAACTTGCATAATCTTTGTTTTGGTCAACAAAATTACTTTGTCAATGCAAAATGCATCAATTTCCATTTAGCTGAAAATGTAGAACTGAAAATTTTTTGAGCAGCAAAAAATACATTACCGGCCAGCGGCCCTGCTGTCAATTAGTACTTCAATAAGTTGTGGAAATTGACAAAAGAATAAGACAGAACAGATCCAGAACTGTTCCAAAAGAGAGATATACACGCCAAAGGCAGTCTTCAGTCAGCATGCATCGTTGGTTCACACTTTTCCATGATTTATATCGTAGCATAGTATAAATATCAATCGTTTTTACAGAACAGTTACAGAGAATATTCGTTTCAACATGGACAGATTGAGGTGCAGCATCAATCAATGAACACCCCCTGAGACAGCAAAAGAGTGCACGGTACCATCATAAACCTGCTAAAAAAAACTTACGAAATGTCCATTTTCGACCGTTATTTTTGAAGAAAAAATTCACACCCTTGTTTTTGAAAAAAAAAACGAAAAATATAACCGTTTATTGGTAACCTTATTGATAAGCGATGTCCATTTCAATCCAATTTCCACACAGCATTCATGAAAATTTGGATCCTAAGATTCACAAAAAATCTAGAAAAGAACTTTATTTGGTAAGTCTCCCCGAGTCACCATATTGTCAATTTCAGTTCTGAATCATTTAAAAATCAATATATCGCTGAAAAGCAGCATTGAATCAATCTACTTAGTGTACAGTGGTCACGGGGTAAGGGTAATCATGGTAATCAGATATGATCTTGAAGTGAAGTCACATATAGCTATTTTCTGCATTCTTATTCCTGGCATTTATCCAAAAATTTGGGGACATTTCTAAATACTAATGCATAGTAGGAGATTGTATAGTTGATGTTTTGTTTCGCCACAGCCCTCTTGTGTTCGTCTTGGAACAAAAATTCTTCTTTTTGCTCAGTTGGTGAAGTAAATTTAACTCTGCTATGATCTGTATTTCGGCATCCGAGTCAATTTCTCAAAAGTGACTTGGCAGCTCAATCGTAATTCATTGCACAGCTGAAAATATTTTAACATTTTACTTTACCTAGTTAAATACGAAAGCGCGTCAACTCCCACACAGTTGTTTTTATTGTTTTTAATTGTTGAATTCACAGTCTTCGGCCAGAGACGTCATAAAAAGTGATTATCGGTATTTTATGATCATAAAGAAATCAGATTAAAACTACTCCGAAACTGGGAGATTTTTCGACATGACCTTAGAAGGGACAGGCGAAATCAAATCACCGGTATTACTCTGGATCAGTACTGAAATAATCTTGGTTGTAACTCTAGGCTTGAACACCTATTCAGCTTGACAAGATCACGTGGTATGCATAGCTATGTAGTTATGTTTCTTTTGATCTCAAGCAAACATTAGTCAAAGTAGATATATAGATGCAGAATCCTCAACAATTGTTTTATTCCATATGTAAGATTGTACGAAAACAGACAGAGAACCCTTCGCGTATGGTCAAAATTAACATTTTTTTAGAAAAATGTAACTACTAGATGAGATGAAAGCTCAGAATGCTTGAGAAATTTAATGATGCGTGAAGCGAATCTATGAAGCAAAATAAGAAGAAGTCGGACTTTTTCGAATTGGCAAGCTCTTTTCATATAACACACCTCTTTTGCTTTTCTGAACATTTTCATCACCAGATTATTTCTCAGAAACGTGCGTTAAATTATGAAACATGCGCATATAATATAGTCTATAAAAAATTATATTCTCTTAACTGTCTCTGTATTTTTTGTCGTGCTTTTGTGATACTTGTAGAATTGCTAGCAACGATTTTAATTCTCGATTTAAATAAAAACATGCTGTTTTTGTTTTGAGCGGTTTTCAGCGACTAATTACTTCAGTATGTTCACATGCTGGATCGGTGTTCAGATATACGTACACAAACTCTGAAAAAATCAATTCAAACCTCAATCTGAGCAAAATTTCTATCAACAATGGGATCGTCGTATAGTCGGTGCATGTCGTGTAAATTTGAATTTTCCTCAAACTCTGTAAAATCCCTGCCATGTAAACATGAAATTTGTTCAAATTGTATTGATAACCTTCAGTCCAACCGATGTCCAATCTGTGTCCCAAGAAGACACGCAATACCAGCAGAATTGAGGAAACCATCAACTGCAGCGGCAGAGTTGCTGAAAAAAACGTCAACTTCACGGCCTAGTAATGCAGACGGTTAGAGTTAATTTGCAAAATTCAAAACCTGGTGAAAAATTGACTTTACTTCGCCCCTCTCCAGCTCAGAGGGCAAACAATTTTTTTTATTCCGTTGTATTTTTACATAGAAAAAAGGCTTTAGCAACACCTATTTTGTCAATGTGTGTCATAAGAAGCGGTCATTAAAACTTGGAGCGGAGAGTAAATCCAAAATTTGCTGTAAAATTCCTGTTTAAAAGTTAAAACAGTCACGTGCACATTTTAAAATGCCAAACGTCTGCAGTGCCAGAAGTTAAAATGCTAGAAGTTGCTTCTTAGCCAGAAGTTGAATTTCGTTGACTTTCGTCATTTTAAAAAGTGCGCGTTTCGTGTTTTAAGCATGGGTAAGTGACTCTGCAGAAGTCACTCCGAAATACTGACTTAATATCTCGAACCGCTTCGCGGTTCTCGATAAACGCCAGAAGTTCTCAGTGACTTCAAGCAGAGTCACTTATCCATTACATCAAATTCTTCCGACAAAATGCGCTAGAACCAACAGCTGATTGTGCTTAAAAAGCATCACTAAGGTAACAAAAATTTAGAGCTGAATTAACTCGTTTGGTATTTTCAACGGTGCCATGTTTGATCAAAATTTTCTTTTCATAAATAATTTCCCAGAAGTATTCAGAGTTTTTTTCTTCTTCCCCTGAGACAAACAACATCTAAAAAATTAGGTATGTCACACATTTAACAGCAGATTAACTTTTCGCCTTCATCCTCCCATTCGCATAACGACCTATAAAACTTCATCATCGAAGTTTTGGTAAATCTAGTCTTTCTAATCTTCTCAAAAAGTGCAAAAAATTCTGATTTTGGCTCTCTAAAAACTGAAACACAATAATATATTGCAGATCAAATGTCACGTACAATTAAAGCCTGCAAAAAAACATACCACAAAGCGCCAATTTTCAAATAAAGTATCAAATTGTTCCTCTTTAACGGGTTTAGGGGTTTAAAATTTCACTTTCTTTTAGTCTTCCCAATGTTTTGGTCTTATGATCTGCGAGCTAAACAGTGTTGCTTTTTTAAATTTGCCTAGATGGAGACAGTGATAGTGACTAATTTATGAGGTAAGCTGATTATTGTAAATTGTCCCAATGTCTCCTTGTTGCAAATAAAATAAAATCCCAGTTTTTTTGTTTGTACTTACGGGCGTCTAACGGTACCGAGTTTTTGAGTAAATTTACTCGTTTTTTTTACCAAATTTTACTTTTCCTATGTTAATACATTGAAGGTGTGAAACATCCTTTTGAACTTCGCGGACAAAAAGGTGGTGCCCTATATGTTGAAAACTGAAAACTGTTTTCCACCACAAAACTAGTTTGACAGAAGCGCGTTTCGCAAAGAACGTTGCGCGGAAGATTAATTGCTGTTAAATCCCTCATTTAATAGTCTTAAAATATTAAATCGTGCGGTAAACGGATTAAAAGAATTGAAATTTTGGGAAATGTCCTTACAGCCAAACGTAAGTAGATTTAGCGTTTATTTGATCTCACTCTGTCATTTTAAAGCTCTTAATTACTTTGTGGAATACGCTTTCACAACATTTTCGCGTTTTCCGCATTGAACAGAAATCCCACCGGAAAACGCCACCCAATTTCTTTGAAAGTAGATATTTTTTCGTTACAGGTAGACGCTCGTCATGGCTCTTCGAATCTGGCAACAAAGTGGTCCAATTAATATTGAACCCTATACTATAGGAAGCAAATTTTGGAATAAATCCTTGAGTGCTTCGTATTGTCAAAATTTAATTTCCGTTTTAAGTCATCAGAAGAAAAACACAATTAAAAAATTCACAATTACTAAGGTCGAGACTTAACTTATAGCTTATCACAGGAAACGAAATAAAATTTGAAAGGACAGTAATTTTACATGATCACGCAAATGGCCAATTTTTGCCAGCCGTGTAGGCCGTGCATATACCAGGCAGTTATTTTATGTTTTCATTGAAAACTAAGCAGCTATTTGGCAAATTTCAAAAGCAGCATGCAGGAGAGTAGTCTGCTTTTGTTAATTAGGGTTTTCTCCTTTTGTGCCCCTCCCCCAGGTTTAGTGCGTGCATAATTTGAGCACCCCCAGATGCACGAGCCATAATTTTACCGAACAATTCACTACGTAAAGCAATGGTTCTCTCCGTAACTGGGGGTGCTTATGTGTTGAATGGACAACGGGAAAGATCATCAGCATCTTGAAAAATTGAAACAGTTAAAAAAGAGCAACAGAAACTAACCAAAACTAATATAATATACCAAATTTATGTAAAAAACAACAGAAGAACCTAACGTGATATTTAATTTTTTTCAGGGTACTTTTGCGTATCACCTATTTGCAATCTAATTTTATTAACTACTACAATTGAAGCCAAATTATTAATGTAGCTTTCTTTGAAGTCATTTAATAGTCTTAATAAATGAAAACGTAAAATTGAGCAGCAAACGGGTTAAGAGAATTGGAAAAAAATGCGAAAAACCCTTACAGTCAAAAGTAAGTACATTTCGCATGTATTTGATCATATTCTTTCATTTTAAAGCTCATAATTGCTCTGCTGAATCTAATTTCGCAAAATTTTGCCGTTTTCCGCATTGAACAGAAGTCCCACCGGAAAACGCCACCCATTTTCTTTGGAAGTAGATTTTTATCGTTACGGGTAGACGTTCGTCATGGCAGTTCTAATCTGACAACAATCTGGTCCAATTAATATTGGACCCTATACTATAGGAAGCAAATTTTGGAATAAATGCTTGAGTGCTTCGTATTGTAAAAATTTAATTGTCGTTTTTCGTCATAAGAAGAACACAATTAAAAAATTCACAAGTACTAAGGTCGAGACTTAACTTCTAGCTTATCACAGGAAAAGAAATAAAATTTGAAAGGACAGTATTATTACATGATCACGCAAATGACCATTTTTTGCCAGCCGTGTAGCCCGGGCATGTACCAGAAAAATTTTTTTGTTTTCCTTGAAAACTAAGCAGCTACTAGGCAAATTTCAAAAGCAGCATCTAGGACATTATTCTGCTTTTTTTAATTAGGATTCTCTCCGTTTGTGCTCCTCCCCCATGTTTAGTGCGTGCATAATATATGCACCCCCAGACGCACGAGACATTTTTTCCTTAACAGTTCACTATGTAAAACAAGTGTTCTCTCTGTAACTAGGGGTGCTTATGTGTTAAATGGACAACGGGAAAGATCATCAGCATCTTGAAAAATTGAAAGAGCTAAAAAAGAGCAACAGAATTTAACCAAAACTAATATAATATACCAAATTGAGGTAAAAAACAACCGAGGAAACTAATGTGATATTTACTTTTTTTCAGGGTACTTTTGCGTATCACCTATTTGCAATCTAACTTCATTAACTAGTATAATAGAAGCCAAATTATTAATGTAGCTTTCTTTGAAGTCATTTAATAGTCTTAATAAATGAAAACGTAAAATTGAGCGGCAAACGGGTTAAGAGAATTGGAAAAAAAATGCCAAAAACCTTTACAGTCAAAAGTAAGTACATTTCGCGTGTATTTGATCATATTCTTTCATTTTAAAGCTCATAATTGCTCTGCTGAATCCATTTTCACAAAATATTGCCGTTTTCTGCATTGAACGGAAATCCCACTGGAAAACGCCACCCATTTTTGTTGGAAGTAGTTATTTTTTCGGTACATGTAGACGCTCATCATGGCTGTTCTAATCTGACAACAAACTAGTTATTATTTATGTAACCTAAAATATAGGAAGCAAATTTTGGAATAAATCCTTGAGTACTTCGTATTGTAAAAATTTTAATTTCCGTTTTACGTCATCAGAAGAAAAACACAAATAAAAAATTCACAAGTACTAAGGTCGACACTTAACTTTTAACGAAATAAAACGAAATAAAATTTGAAAGGACAATAATAATACATGATAAAGCAAATGGCCAGTTATTCGCCAACCATCGAGGCCGGGCATGAACAAGGCGGTTATTTTATGTTTTAAAAGAAAACTAAGCAGCTACGAGACCAATATCAAAAGCAGCATGTAGGAGAGTAGTCTCCCTTTGTTAATTAGGATTCTCTCCGTTTGTGCCCCCCAGGTTTAGTGCGTGCATAATATTTGCATCCCCCATATCACCTATTGCACCCCCCGTATCACCTATTTGCAATCTAACATTATTAACTAGTTTAATAGAAGCCAAATTATTATTGTAGCTTTCATTGAAGTCATTTAGCAGTCTTAATACATGAAAACATAAAAATGAGCGGCGAACGGATTGAAAGAATTGAAAAATTGCGAAAAACCCTTACAGTCAAACGTTAGTACTTTTCGCGTTAATTCAATTTTCTTTCATTTTGAAGCTCATGATTGCTTTGGTGAATCCACTTTCACAAAATTTTTCCGTTTTCCGCATTGAACAGAAGCCGCACCGGAAAACGCCATCCATTTTCTTTGGAAGTAGATATTTTTTTCGGTACAGGTAGACGCTCGAGATGGCTGCTCTAATCTGACAACAAACTGGTCCAATTAATTAGAAAACTTATACTATAGGAAGCAAATTTTGGTAGAAATTCTGGAGTGCTTCATATTGTAATCAGAAGAAAAACACATTTAAAAACTTCACAATTACTAAGGTCGAGACTTAACTTATAGCTTATCACAGGAAACGAAATAAAATTTGAAAGGACAGTAATTTTACATGATCCAGCAAATGGCCAATTTTTCGCCAGCCGTGTAGGCTGGGCATGTACCAGGCAGTTATTTTAGGTTTTATTTGAAAACTAAGCAGCTACTAGGCAATTTTCAAAAGCAGAATGTAAGAAAGTAGTCTGCTTTTGTTAATTTGGATTCTCTCCGTTTGTGCCCCCCAGGTTTAGTGCTTGCATAATATATGCACCCCCCAGACGCACGAGCCATATTTTTGCCTAATAATTCACTACGTAAAGCAAGTGTCCTCTCTATAACTGGGGGTGCATATGTGTTAAAAAGACAACGGGAAAGATCGTCAGGATCTTAAAAGAACTGAAACGGCTAAAAAAGAGCAAAAGATACTAACCAAAATTAATTTAATGTAACGAATTGAGGTAAAAAAAATAGAGGAAACTAATGTGATTTTTACGTTTTTTCAGGGTATTTTTGCGTATCGCCTATTTGAATTTTAACTTTATTAACTAGCCAAATTATTAATGTAGCTTTCTTTGAAGTCATTTAGCAGTCTTAATACACGAAAACATAAAATGCGCGGCAAACGGATTAAAAGAATTGAAATATTGCGAAAAATGCGAAATTACAGCCAAACGTAAGTACATTTCGCTTTTATTTGATCATATTGTTTTAAAGCTCATAATTGCTTTGGTGAAACCACTTTCACAAAATTTTGCCGTTTTCCGCATTGAGTAGAAGTCGCACCGGAAAACGCCTTCCATTTTCTTTGGAAGTAGATTTTTTTCGGTACATGTAGACGCTCGTTGTGGTGGTCCTAATCTGACAAGAAACTGCTCTGAATAATATTGAAACCTATACTATAGGGATCAAATTTTGGTATAAATCCTTGAGTGCTTCATTATGTAAAAACCTCGTTTCTGATTTACGTCTTGAGTCCTTTGGCCATTCTGATTAAAGACGACTTATAAAACTTTTGTCAAAAACTTGCAGTAAATCTGACATTTCAGATTTACGTCCTGATTCTTATGGCTATTCTGATTAAAGACGACTTATAACATTTTTGTCAAAAACTTGCAGTAAATCTGACGTTTCTGATTTACGTCTTGAGTCCTTTGGCTATTCTGATCAAGGACGACTTATAACTCTTTTGTCAAAAACCTGAACTTGAGAAAAATGTCTATCAATTTCATCATTGCAGTATTTTTAACTTTGGAGATCTTTTATCACTTTATATCAATATGTTCGAATTAGTTTTCATACGCTGATAAATATTTACATTTATGTAGATCAGAAACAATTGAAGTTAAGAACAAATCTTTTTTTTGTGCTACTGAATGGAGCTTGACCGAATTGTAGTTTTTTTTTACTTCAATTCGTTTAGTTATTGTTTGTGTTCCTTCAAATATTTTTCAAAACACTTTTTTTTCATAACAAAGGATACGTAAATCATCTTGTAGTACTTAAAAAATAGCAGGAAAAGATTTTGATGCGGCCAATCTTGCTTCAAAAATTTTTCAAAGAAGTGAAATGCTGGTTTGAGTTTAGTTCAAGGCCATTTTTTACCTTTAGAAATGTAAAACCGTGTTATTATAGGTGTCGTTGGAAATAGCTCGCGGCAACAGAATAGGCCAAGATTGAGCAGCTCAAAATGCCAGATTCATAATCTCGAGCTGAAGTATCATTGCAGGATGCCATGTGATCTTTACATATGCAAAAATTGTTGGGAAGTTGATCATCAACAACACTATGTCATAAAATTCAGTTTTGAACTGAGCCCTGAAAAACCTATGAGAGAGAAGTTTCGTGATTATAAAGAGAAATGTGATGAAATGAACTTGGTTCTTCGTCTCATAGAAAATTTTATCGGCGAATCAAAAGAACTTGAACAAATGCAGGCAGATCTGTGTGAGGCAAAAACGCCTTTTGATTACAAAAGATTGCACAAAAATGTGGAGCGCAGACTCAAAGAGCAGAAATTAAGTTTCAATTATTTCAACAAAAAAGTCGTCAAGCAATTTTCGGTCATCGTTAAGACACTGAATGTTCTTCTAAGATCCAACAGAGACAATCGGATTGAAGTGGACTGTGGTAATTCACCCTCTGCAGGAAGCTCAGACTCTTCTTTGGAAGTGGAAATTGAAGGTGAGAAAAAAAGAAGAAGATAGTATCCGATCCGCGTGCGATTGACGACACAAATTTTTTTGTAAATTATTCGCAAATTATCAAAGAGTTTTGGTAAACTCAGTTTTAGCCATTGTCGACGATGAACGCCAAAAGTTGCACCGAATGAAAAAAAAATCAAGTCATCAGGTGAAAAACGGAAAACTCTAAAATTTGCACCGTTCAAGATCACATTTCACAAAAATTATCAATAAACTTACCGCAGTTCTCTTGAAACGATTAAGGATTCCAAAAAAAGGTTACTATAAAATTACTGTGGCAAAATTATGTAAGAATTTTGATGAATGCGTTGAAAAATTTTTTACTGCTTGCAACACAACAAACGTTTTTATTGCTCAAACAATTCAATTTTATTTAGGTGATAGAGACAATTTGACCACCTGTTTTTTTGTTTAGTCAAACTTGGTCTACCATTATCTTAATATATCAAGAATCAATTGATCAACTGTTGATTTAGATTATTGTTCCGACCCCACTTGTGGGGGGAGGAACTATATACTCACATGGTTTTTTTTGTTCAGACAATTTTGGCTAGAATTCGAAAATAAAAAGATTTTTTTTGAATTTTGTTTTTTTCGAAGAGTTATCGAGCATTGAAGTTTTGTGTGAACTTTTGGCATATTTGGCATGATTTTGTTCACTTTTAGTGTCATTTTTCTTTAAATTAAGATATTATTTATTAAAATATTAAATCAATATTACGTACATTTCACGCCAAAATCAATCAATTTTGAGTTTCTAATGGACCAAAGGCAATAAGAGGACTAGTTCTGGTCTCTTAGGGAAATTTACTATCAAAAAACTCTATTGGAGAACTCTTTTCTTAGAAAACTTTTCATATTTTTCTTGTTTTGTTGAATCACTTTGAGACTAGTCACTTTTCATATCTAGGTTCCGTTAATGAAAAACTTGATTTATAGTCAAATAAAGAATGCCCAATGAATAAAAAATGAGTTCCAAGGAATCGCCCGTGTTTTGGCTTCGACTCTGAGTTCTCGCAATTTTAAATGAAATTTTGTTTTTCTTTGTGCGGTTTTACTGAATTTTTGGAGTCCTATGAGTACTAATTTTTTCAACATTAACCGATCATCAACTTAATTTCGTGAATTGTAAGTAACTCTCAGTGATAACAGGACCCCTTTCTATTCTACTGCAACCAACACTATTCCGCTAAGCTGTTTTATCTTCTAACTATTTGTTATATGAGTACAACGCCACATAATTTCAAATTTTTTAAAAAATTTTTTTGGATTTTTTCGTTTTATTGGTTCCTCATGAAATCTTATCACACTATCCTGATATCGATGTCTCCCATTGGCTTAGAGAATACGTTCAGTGAATCTTGGATAAAGTTTTCAGAGAAAAACTTATGGTTTAAATGGCTTCGACAATTTCTTCTTGTTGTTACTATAATTGTTACTATAGTCATAAGACTTATTTTGATGTCTTTTTAGTACCTATGCATGACAAATATCCTTGTCCTCCAATTGACGGTCAATAATTGAGCGTAGTTGTTGGCTTCCGTTGAAAGCTATTGAATTTAATGGCTGTTAAATCTTTAAAAATGTTTTTTTCGAAAATCTTATTAAAAAAACGAATCCTTCACTTATTTTCGTCAATTGTCAGTCAGTCGCAGTAATGATTAAAACCCTTTCTTTCTGTTTCAACCAAACCTAATCTAGTTAGCAGTTTAATCTTCTAACTATTGTTGTTATGACTTCGATGCACGGGTTTTCATAATTTTTAAAAAAGTTTATGGATATATATTTTCGTAATTTTGGTTCCTTCTGGATTCTTAACACATTATCCTATTATTGATAGTTGCATATTGGCTTAGAGAAGACGTTCAACTAATCATAATTAAAGTTTTCAGAGAAAAAATTATGGATTAAATGGCTTCGACACTTTCTTCTCTCACTTTTCAACTTAATTTCTGGACTTCGCCTGTATTTATTGTTGTTTTCATAGTCAATGACTTATTATAACGTCTTTTTGATAACTTTTGAATGAAAAAAATCTTTGTAGATTTATCGAGGCATAAATTAGCGTGATTATTAGCTGGCGTTGAAAGTTTTAAAATTTAATAGCGATCATACTACGTTTTTTTATTCAAAAATTTCGTGGTTGTAATATATATTTGCTCTAAGTTTTTTTGATTAATTGGCGTCAAATTGTTGAAAAAACTTCTCAATGCTAAAAAAATCAATTGAAAGTGGAAACGTTGTTACTGAAAGGTTCATTTTTTAGTAACTTCGACACTTTTCCCGCTCAATTTTTTTTGAACTTGACGATTTTGCCTGTTTTTTATTCTTTAAGTAGCCGTAAAATGCTGGCTGGTTTCATAAGCTTGTAAATGAGGATTAAATGAATGATGTTTTCCGAAGCAGTGAGTTAATAGGGAATAGTAGTAAAGTTTAAGATGTCATGCATTTTAATGTTTTTAAAGGATTTTTCAATTTTTTCAGTTTTTGTTGTTTTTTTCGTCAACTTGTAACTTGTTCTCAACATTGAGAAGTCCCATACAGTTCCTTATTTTAAAAAATTTACATTTTTATTGATACTAAGACGTAACTGATGTTTTATTTGTTTGACAATATGCATTTTCATAAACAGTTATGTGAGTGGTGTTTTTTTGTTCCTTTTTTTCTTCCTGTACCACAATCGCGTAACAACAGATCACAATGATTTTCAAATGTGGCCCAATTGAACTTATTTATTCATTCAGTATAATTTTTGCTGAACCACTATGATTAGAAACTGAAATAAAAATACATAATAATCAGATTAATAGCTAATGATTTTAATGGCTTCACTAATTTGTGTTTTCGCAATGTTCTTAATTTGTTGTTCGTATTTTTTTGGGTTTTTTTTGATTTTTTGGTCTGTTCATATGGATTAGTCTAACAAAAGACAGGTCCTATTGGTTTCATTATACCTTTTCAGTATATTTATCAAGAATTATTATGTTGAAAGCTAATGATTTTTAAGACTTTTTAAATTTTTTGGTTTAGAAAACGTTGATAGATTTTTGAATTTGGCCTGGTTATTTCTTCTTTTTGTCGACTTGTTATCTAGTGTCATTATTTCTCATCTGCTGTGTAGTTAGGAAAAAGTAAGTTTGTGTAGTCAGCGTTTTGTCTGATTGTAATCTGACGTTGTTGCTAGGTGCTTTTGAATTTAAATATTGAGTTTTCGCCGTGAATTTTTGTTGTGTTTTTTGCTGCTGTTTTTGTTTTCTCGTAGTGTTTTTAATAGCAGATCTCGTTGTAATAAGGCATGACATTATTTAATTCAATTATTAGTTTGGTTGTGTAAAATTTTTTAAACTCAAACATCTGTTTTTGATTAGCTCTTTGTCAAAAATGTAAGTCAAAAGACAGTTAAGTCAAAAATGTTGATGAGCGCGGGTCGGAACATCATATGCGAACGCACATTAACGAGCCTCCTTGTTTTATAAAAATAAGTCTAATTGCCTAAAAATCAGGGGAACCTGTTTCTCAATTGGTGCGGCAAGTACGGGATGAATGTGGTTCACATTTACACTTTTATAAAGAATTCCTTCGATGAATTTAAACTATTTTTGTGTAAAATTAGACTTTCTGATTATTTTCTGACAAAAAATCACCGCTATACTAAACGGCAAAATAAATCCTGAGAATATTTACGTTTCTCGGAACTATTACCGTGAAAATCGGGAATCTTAATATATCACGGGGAAAAATAAGCGAGAAGTTTAGGAATCTTGATTATTTTTGGGACACTTGCCAAGAAACTCTGGAACACTAGTATAATTTTTTGAGACATTTACAGAGAAGTTCGGAAATATTGATAGTTTTTTAAGAAAAACTCGGAAATTCTTATACTTTTTAGGAAATTTACTGGTTAACTGGGATATAAAATAAACACAAATTTTTCGTTTTATTAGGAAAACAAAAAACCTTGACAGGAGACTTTTTCCAGTTTCCCAAATGCGGGACAAGCTTCCTGATATTTTCCATGATCTTTTGTTTAATTCCCAGATTTCCGGTCAAAATCCAACCAAATTTTTTTGCAAGTTCTGGAGGGTCACGTAGCAATCTGGGTTTTCTCGATAAGATTCCCACAATTTGACCCCAAAAACTTAAAATTCCAGGATTTTTTGCCAAGAAATGCGAGACGACGCCGCGATTCACAGCCCTGAGAACTGAAAAAAGGATCTTATAACGGGAGCTTTTTTTCTGGTCTATCTGAGATGCTGAGTTGGACTGTTGTCCATTATAATCAGTTCTTTAAAGGCCGACAACAAAGTCGACCGCAGACCTCAAGTTAACAAAACCATTTAGTGCGCTGATGCTCCAAAGAAGTGAGTAAAAAACTAAACAAAAGATCAGAAAATGCATGCAAAATGGTTTTTCTTGGCATTTTAAAGTCAACTACAGATATTTCAAGATAAGTAGTCAAATTTAAAATCTTTTAAAGATCAAATTTGTTGGAAAAGAAACTAGAAATTTCCTGGTGATCGTCTTGAGTTAGATTACTGGAAAGTGAATCTTTGAAGTTTACTTGGCGATCTCCCCCCGTACCTAACTCCAAGTGAAATTCAGTACTGAGTCAGAGTCTAATCGTTCAATTTTGCACTGAAATTGTCTGATTCAGAGCTAAATCGGTGAAACATTCTGAATTATCTTCTGATTCAGACGAATACAGAATGTTATCTCTGAATTGTGTTCCGATTCAGAGAAGTTCAGTAATCACGTCACAATTGGCTCTGAAATTCTTCTGAATCAGTACTAAAAGTTGAAAAAACACTGCCATTTTTCTGAATCAGTACTGATTGTCACTGGTACGGGCCTCATTGATATCTAGAATGACTTTTGAAGAGAGAGAGAGAGAGAGAGAGAGAGAGAGAGAGAGAGAGAGAGAGAGAGAGAGAGCTAACACTAAAGTTACTTGAAATAAACCGAACCTCAAAAATCAACACCAAAAGTCGCGTTTTCGCAAAACAAATATTTACCTCTAAATTTTAATGGTTTACAACGCTAGAATTACAAAAGCCAGCGTCCTTGACTATGAACTAAATGAAATCGGAAAACAAACAAATTTTTGTAAAATTTCCCAGCTTTTCTGTCACAAGTTTCCTTTAAATATCTCAAATGCTGACGGTCGTAAGAGCATGTTTTTTTTGGTTCGCAGAAAAAAAAATAAATTTTGATATTTTATCAGTCGCAACGTCTGATATGTTCTTTGATCCATAATTGTTTCATGAAAACACTGCTCAGGGAATCACAGATTCTACTTGTCAGTGCAGTTTACTGCCAAATTTTCCCGCATTTGATGAGCATTAGGTCAAGAAACAACATTATAAGGTCCCGACGAGTATCGGTTTCAAATGATATGAACAATTCGGTAAGGGTAATGTGTCAGCAGTTTAAGTAATTGTAAGAACACTATAGGAACATCAAGATCTGCGTGCGCTCCCTTCAAACATGAATTCTGCTCATTGAGAACGATTTGCGCTCAAGCAAAAAACTGGTGTAAAAAATTGAAGCTTTTTACAAGTTGTCATTCTACTTTCCTCTCCCGGGTCGAGGTTTAGCGGTGAATTTTCGTAAGAAATGCGATGAAATGCGTTGAAAAAAAAACAATTTTCACCGCGTAATTCTTACATCTTTTTGCGGTGAATGCGGTGAATCGCGGTGAATTATTTAATTTCACGGCGCTCTCAGTATTCCTACAAAAAAAAGAAACATCTGTACACGGGTTCGAACCTCTTAGTTCCTCCAAGCCTTCAACTTCTTATTCCACTGCGCCAACTGTCACTTACTGTTTTCCTGTTTCTTATGAATTTAAACTGGATTCAGTAAACGTTGGAATGCAATTTGCGGTGAATTTTTATAAGAATTGTGGTGAATTTTTGCGTCGAATCTTTGTAAGAGATGCGGTGAAATGTGTTCTCAGTATTACTACAAAAAAGATGCTTCCTTACATGGGTTGGAACCTCATACCTGCTTCATGCGTTCAATTTCTTGTTCCACTGCGGCAAATCTGAGATATAAATACAAGCACCCCATTATATAAGGATCTGAAGCAAAAAAACCAATTGTTGAAAAACGGTAAAACAATAGTTTCGTTCCCAAAAGGAAACTAATAACCAAGCTGGTCTACGATTACCCTATTCGAGAGTTTTACAATTGAAATAGCGATTTTTATCACAAATTGGTTGTAACCCAATTTGAGATAAACTGCCATCCAAAGTCAAGACAACTGTTCGACAGAGTCAAGCTACGGTCATTTCATAAGCTAGTAGGGCCGAGCACGCAGTCTTTTGGTGCTACTTTTTTCGAGCATATGTTCTTTTCATAAGACTTGATAAGATCTAGACCTGGGCAAATTATGAAATGCAATTGAAGACTAAAAAAAGAACTAAATACGATATGACATATGATAATGATCTCCTATCCGTATGATACCAATAATAAATATAAAATCAAACTCCATTTTCGAGATATCATTAATTTTTCAAATTGAAAAACGCAGATGGACTGAACAAACTGCTTTCATACTTCCAAAAACTCTGTTTCAAAACAATTAACATCATAATCACTACAAATTTTAAAAATTATTATAACGTGTCGTACTAATGACGTGCGTAGCGTTAGTACGACGATGATGATGATGTTGATAACTGATGTATTGACAAAGTCTATTGCTATAGTCTAAGGTATTGGCAATGAAAGAGAGTCAGTGACAACTATTCAATTTAAACGTTAAGGCAGAACTGCGCTTAGCCAATTCGCAGTTAGTGTATTAGTTGTGATCAAGGTCACAACTACCTGTCACTGAAAGTAAGAGTCAATCATCGGACGATTGAGAGTATAGATAACAATGGTAATAAATGTGTACTGCGATATAAGTAGTATTAATTCACTGCACAGATAAATGATGGATTGTGATACGGGTACCACATTTCCTTCTGTAGAGAGAAAATTTCAAAAGATTAACAGAAAGATTGTTAGATAACTAGGGTACAAATATTAAAAATGAGAGTGAATAATGCCAACATAATATATGTGGATCATCAAACTTATACGAAAAAGTTTTTTGTGGTTACAAAAGTTTTTTAAATTTAGTGTTGAGTTTTCTGGGATGTACTTTCTTGGAATGGTTTCATAATGAATCAGAACTCGTGGGCTTGGAGGTGTCGTTCGTTCTCGTCGCTACTTTGATCGGCATCGTTATCGCCGGTGTACACCATGTTTATTTCGTCTCGCAATTGGAGGGCTGGTCCAGTTGCTATGCTGTTGCGACTGGTTGGGGTTACTGGAATTGTACTATTGGCTGGTGAGGTTGGCGGGTCCCCCATTGTTGTTTTCGGTGGTGAGGATGATGCGACGTTTGCTGCGTGCCTTTTATGCGGTGGCTCAGATTCGTCGGACGAGTCAAGGAAGTCGAGGTTTGTAGTGTCTCTGTAGCGTTTTGTTTCTTTCTTTGGTCTAGTGCTTCTACGGGTCTTGTCCCTGCCTGAGTTAGAGTCGTGTATTTGCTGTTCAGCAACGGTGCTGACGTTGGGATCCGAGGGTGTTGGAAGTTGACCTATGTTTTAGCCACGTACATATCTTGGCTGTCGTCCGTTTCTTGGAAATTGTTGTCCTCCTGGTTGGAGTCTTGTGAGGAGGCCGTTGAATCTTTTCGTTCCTTGGGGGTGCCTTTTCGTGGTGAGGGTGCATATGACTTCTTTTTCGGCTTCTTGATTCTATTGACTTTTGATAGGTTTGACTTCATATGTCTGTCTGCTTTAGTAGCTTGAGTGTCTCTCTTTCTGATGTTACGTTGTCCCAGTATCTTTTGCTTTTGTTCCTTTGCGTGTTGTTCCATGCTGTCGATGAGTTTTTTGTGGGGGCTGCAGACTGTTTTGCGTGCGGCAAAATTAATGAGGGGTATCTTTCGTTGGTCTGCTGTCCCGAATCTGGCAACGTCCGATTTGTTGAGTATAGTGTCCTGTTGTCCTGGTACTTTTTTGGTGAGGGTTGTATCGGTCGTCTTTACTAGGGCGGCTCCTTCCGGTATGGCTTCATATACGCCTTGCAGTTGTTTTTTGTTTCTCTGGGCAGCTAGTGTTCGACGGGCGAGTTGTAGGCGTGGACTTTGTCGGGTGAGTGGTTGTTGGATGTTAGCGGATGGTAGATTGATGATTCGTGGTATCTCACTGTTGTCGCTCTTAGCGTCTTCAAGTTTCTGCCTCTTGGCCTCTTGTACTTCTGTCTCGCTGTCTAGATAATCGTCGTACCATCTTTCCTCTGATATCAGCTCCTCGTCGCCTATGATGGTGTTGTCTAAATATTTAAATGTGTTTGACCAACTTAGATTTTTTTGTTTGGTTTTGTTGTTATGTTCGTTAGGGTTGTATTTGGTTTTCTACCGTAGTAAGCTTCGAAGGGTGATAGTTTAGAATACTTCTTCCTACAAATTCGTAGTTCGAAGGATATGTTTTTAGTGCGTTTTTAATATTGAATGGTCGTTGGTTGGGGTCGAGTTTAATACATCCTAGTCGTCGTTTGACGGTTTGTTTAAGGCGTTCTACAAGACCGATGGAGCGATGGTCATTGGCCGCCGCGTATATTAGGTTAATATTGTGTTTTGCGCATAGGAGTTTTACTTTATTGCCCTTTAGGCAGCGGGCTTGGTCGAGTCTAAAGTTCCGTGGTACACCGTGTTGGGCGATGTAATTATTTAAGAACTTTTCTATGTTTGGACCGTTTGCATGTGTTACTAGTTTCAGAGTGGGGAATTTTGAGAAGTGGTCTATGCATGCGAGAAAGCATATTTATCTCCCCTGTCCGTCAAATATTGGTCCCCCGAAGTCTAATTGAATTTCTTCGTTTGGTTCTGAGCATTGTGGTAAAGGTGCTCTGTGGCTTTTAGGATTTATGTTTTTTAAATTCTTACTGAATTCTGTGCAGGGTCGGCATTTTTTGGATTTGTTTATCAAATCGCGGTTAATGAAGGGCCACCATATACGTTGTCCTAATTCGGTCATGCCCCAAGCTCCCGGATGCGTGAAGTGTAAAACATCTATGACCGATTCTTTGAGGCTGTTGGGGATAGCGAGTTTGTTGTCTAATAGTACGCAACCGTTTTGTACGCTTAGACTCCTCCACTTGGCGTGGATTTGTTTGCTGAGCTTCTTGCATCGTTGTTCATCCCCAGTTAGGATGCAGTCGGGTACTTCACGAAGTACGGTATCGCGGTTGGTCATGGTGGCTATAAGTTTGGTGTTAAAGATATCATCGGGAGTTTTGGTAGCTGCTCCTCTTTTTCTGATGTTGTGCCTATTGTTGGTTGTTTGGGGAGTGGGCTTAGATATCTAGTCATCGAGAAGGCCTTTTTAGGAGAGGGTGATCCTGTGGTTGGGTTTGTTTGTTCATTGGCTGGGTTGTCCATTTGTTGAACAGAATTTTTGAGAGCAACTAAATGGGGCTGCTGTGTGTTAGGTGAGATAAATGGCAAATGCACTTGTGGTATTGTGTTGTGTGCGAATTGTTGGTTTGTTTTGACGTCATAATTTGCTGTGTTGAGATCTGTGTTGTTTGAGTTTTGTGCACTGCGTAAGTTGTAATTACTTACCGTATACGGTTTAATTGTCTTTGTGACGTGTTTTTGACTTGTGTCTTGTGATTTCTTGTAGCTGTTCTGTAATTCCTTTATGGCTTTTCTTGGCCTGCCTCTTTGTTGTGTTGGACGTTTTCGTTTGGTTCTTCATTGCTTGTTGAATTTGTTGTTTTCTGGGTCTACCCCTTTTTCTCAATATGTTTAACGTTTCGCGTATGACGTCTATTGTTGCTATTATGAAGTTTTCGTCGTATTCGTTTGGTGGTTTTGCAGGCTCTGACGGGTTTCGTGACATGTAATTAGCTAATCCCTTTTTTGTGCCCGGTATGTGTTCGATGTTAAAGTTGAATGGGATTAATCTATCATACCATCGTGTTAGGCGGCTCTGATGGATTTTACTAGTTCGTTCTTTGAGTATGGATAAGAGTGCTCGGTGGTCAGTTTGTACTATAAAGTGGTGTCCCAGTAAATAGTGTTTGAAATGTTCTAGCGCCCATACGACACCTAGTAATTCTAGCTGGTTGATACTGTATTTTTCTTCTGCTTTGCTTAGGAATCGTGATGCGTATGATATTGTCTCCCATCAGTTGCATGTTTCTTGCTCTAGTACTGCTTCTAGGCCCGATCGTGAGGCGTCTGTTTTCACTCTTGTACTTCTTTTGATGTCTTAGTGGTTGTTTTCTGTTAGGTTCTTTATATTGTTTTTTATTGTTTCGAAATCTGATTGGTGGTTTTCTGTCCATACGTATTTTGTGTCTTTCTGTAGTAGATCTCTGTAGCCTCGGCATAGTGTTGCTAGTTTGGGTGTGAATTTAGTGAGATGGTGTACGCTGCCGAGAAATGACTTCAGTTGTTTGTGAATTGTTGGTGGTTTTAGGTTTATTATTGCCTGTGTCTTGGAAATGACGGGTTTTATTCCTTTTTCTGTTATTTCGTGTCCCAACCATGTTATTTTGCTTTTGGCAAACTGACATTTGTCTAAGTTTATTGCTAAGTTTTCGTTGTTCAGTCTGTCGAGGCAGTTAAATAGATGTTTCTTGTGGTTTTCTAAACCTCCGCCTGTAACAATGATGATGTCGTCTAGGAAGCTAAATGTGTTTTTCAGATTATATAAAGTTTTGTCTAGCGCCTTTTGGAATTCTGCAGGCATATCTGTGAGTCCGTAGAACCCAGTATTGAATCTATATGTTCCTGTGGTTTGACTGCCTATTATGTTGAAATTAGTTTGATTAGATGTATCTTCATCTAGTGGTAATTGGCTGTATGCGTAACGTAGGTCTATTGTTGAAAATTGTATTTGTCCTTCGTTGGACGATTGTGTTATTTAATGAGCGATGTTATCCATGAGGCACTCGTTGTTTTGCATATGATATTTGTTTTTATGGATTGCCTTTTTTATCGGTTTTGAATCCATCGCTAGTTTTATTGATTTGTCTTTTTTGACTGTGATGACTATTGGTGATATGTAGAATTCGTCGCTGCATTTTTCTAATTTTGTGATATGTCCGTTGTTCTGTAATCTTTTGAGTTCTTCTTCGACTTGTTTTTCTAGATTTAGAGGTACACGTCTTCCCCTTTGATGGACTGGGGTGAAGTTGCTTATGAATTTGTATTCTACCTTATGATTTTTTGACCGCCCCAATCTGGTTGTTAAGTTTTTATATTTTGTTGCTACCTCTCGTTTAATGGGATATGTTGACATTATTTCTATTGAATCTATGTTCTTACCTTGTGCGTTTGGGGAGTCTTCTTGTTTGAGGTGTATTCCTAGGGGTTGGAATAGATCTCTCCCCACGATGGCTCTATGTTTGTTGGGGACCACGATGATATCTGCTCGTCCTGCGCGCCACCCATTACATTCGATGTCACAGTAGAGTGTGACCAGGTTTTTAATTGGGTTGTTGGTGTAGCTTTTCAGTTGGACTGGATTTGTCGTTCGGCTCCACCAGGTGTTACTGTCCCTTGCTTCGATGTCCTTCACCATCTGTTCTGTAACTATGCTGGTCGAACTTCCTGAATCTACCATTACCCAAAACTTGCTGTGGCCGTATTGTACGTGGAGTTTTGACGGGGTAGTTGGGTCGTTTGTGGTGTCCATCATGTTTACGGAATAATCGTCGTCTTAGTTTCCGTACGTTGATTGGATTTCTGCCTGTAGGGATATCATGTTAATTCCGTCGGACGATTGTTCCATGCTCTGATTGTCGACTTCGTTTATGGAGCGTTGTGTTGGTGGTCTGTTCAGATTTGATCTGCATACTTTTGCAAAGTGGTTGGGTTTGTTGCATCTGCGGCACGTTTTCCTATTGCCTGGCATTTGGCTTTGTGATTGATGTCCCATGTTTGTCCACAGTTTCTGCAGTAGTGGGGGTCTATTTCTACTGTTGTTGAATGTTGGCCTGTTGTTCCCTCTATATGGTCCTCGGGGTGTTGTTGTTCTATTGGAACCGCAGAACCTTGCGCTTGATATTTCTGAGATCATTCCCTCGCGTCCGACAAAAGCGTTTTGGTGAGGGTCGGATAGTTGTTTTGAATGTATGGCTAGTTGGCTTCTGACTCCTAGCTCTATGCTAACTGCTAATTCCAGGGCCTTTTCTGGGGTGAGTGTCGTTTTTAACAGTTCTTTCTGTATTTCATGATCGATCATGTTCGCTGTGAATATGTCGCGTAATAATTCGTCCTGCAGGTGGGCTAGCTGACAATGTTCTGCTAATGATCTTAGGGCTGAGTGGAACTGTTCCATTGTCTCTCCGCGTTTTGTTTGCGGGTTAATAGTAGGTAGCGGTCGAATGTTACGTTTCTCGGGCGTATGAATGTCAGTTCGAGTTCCTCCCATATTTCTTGTGTTGTTTTGTTCTCTACATTTGCGTGGGGGAACTTTCAGGCATGCATTTTTTGTCCTTCAATGCCCAGGCTTAGATAGAAAAGTGATTTGGCTTTCCTTTCCGCCGTGTCCCATGGCTTATCGCCGCATAGTACACCTATTCTGTCTATTTGATTACACTCATTTTTCCATTTGGCTATCGCCTGGAGGTATCGTGTTTGTCTCTCTCTTTCCATCGTTTGCGTAGGGTTATGGACTGGTTGTTCTTCTACCGGTTCGGGGGGGGGGGGGGAGTAGGTGACTGTTGTCGGTCTCTCTTGGAGTAGTTCGTCCAGTTCGATAATTGTCTTCGCGACTAGGGCCATTTTCAATTGACCTCTCCACTTCCCCCATGGAATGGGCGGGTTCCTGCTGGGTTTATCCCAAAATGGTTCGAGACCGAGTGCTGTACGTCCTTTTGAATCTTAGCGCGCCATGTCGTACTAATGACGTGCGTAGCGTTAGTACGATGATGATGATGACTGAGGTATTGACGAAGTCTATTGCTATAGTCTAAGGTATGGGCAATGAAAGAGAGTCAGTGATAACTATTCAATTTAAACGTTAAGGCAGAACTGCGCTTAGCCAATTCGCAGTTAGTGTATTAGGTGTGATCAAGGTCACAAATACCTGTCACTGAAAGTAAGAGTCAATCGTCGGACGATTGAGTGTATAGATAACAATGGTAATAAATGTGTACTGCGATATAAGTAGTATTAATTCACTGCACAGATAAATGATGGAGTGTGATACGGGTACCACAAAACGTTTAAAGATATTAGCAACAATAATATTAATAAGACGTTGAGATAGAAATCTAACATAGAGCTTTACTGCTATCGTTTTTTTAAGTTAATGTCTACTCAAATTGTTTCGTGACAATCGACACCCTGGGTCAAGATTTAGCGGTCACTTTTTGTAAGAAATGCGATGAAATGCGGTAAAAAAATAATTTTCGTCACGTAATTCTTACATCTTTGTGCGGTGAATGCAGTGAACCCCGGTGAATTATTTTTTTTCATCGCGCTCTCAGTCTTTCTTCAATAAAAAGAAACATCTATACATGGGTTCGAACCTCTTACCTCCTTCATGCCTTCAACTTTTTATTCCACTGCGCCAGCTCTCACTTACTGTTTTCCTGTTTCTTGTGAATTTAAACTGGATTCGGTAAACGTTGGAATGGAAATGCGGTGAACTTTTGTAAGAATTGCGGTGAATTTTTGAGGTGAATCTTTGTAAGTGATGCGGTGAAATGCGGCGAATTATTTTTTTTCACAGCATTCACTGCTTTCACCGCATTTTTTACATTAATTTGCCGCAAAATTCGATGCTGTGAATGAATTTTTGTAAGAAATGCGTCGAAACTTGCGGTAAATTTTCGTAAGAAATGCGGTGAAATGCAGTGAGAACAAATAATTTTCACCACGTAAATCCTTTTTACCCATGTAATACGTTGAATCGCGATGAATTATTTATTTTCAACGCGTTCTCAGTATTCCTACAAAAAAAGATACTTCCTTACATGGGTTGGAACCTCATACCTGCTTCATGCCTTCAACTTCTTGTTCCACTGCGCCAACGTTCACTTACTGTTATCATATTTCTTGTGAATTTAAACTGGATTCAGTTAACGTTGGAATGCAAATGTGGTGAGTTTTTGTAAGAAATGCGGTGAATTTTGTGGTAAAGTTTTGTAAGAAATGCTGTGAAATGCCGTGAAAAGTTTTTTTACCGCATTTACCGCAATCACCTTATTTCTTCCAAAAATTCACCGAATTCACCGCATTTCTTACAAAAAATCACCCAAAAACCTCAACCCAGGCTGCTTAAACGGAACAATTGATGATCTGTTTTCGTTGCATATAAAATTTCTAGCCACGAATGCTCACAATTTATCGGAACAGGGAAGGTTAAGACCCACTGCTCAAAAATTAAAAAATAAGTTTCGATGGCAAAAAAATATGAACGATTTTTACAATAAGATAATGATCTTGTCCATACATTAGAGTTTGTGGTAATTTCTTGCAATTAATTATGGGTAGTACTAACAAGCAAACAGATCAGATCCGAATCAATTAAAAGTTGATGGCCGATTTTAAAGCAGATTTCAGGCAGATAAGTCTTTGGGAAGATATAGAGAAAGCAAATTTGGAAATCAGCAAGGAAATTGACATTGTTCTAAATTGACATGAGAAACCATTCAGAACCGTCTACTAGTCGCTTAAAATAATATTAATGACGCCCTTCTAGATCACAGAAGAGAACACAAAATGTCATTTTTGTTCACAAAATGTCAAAAAATGTCGTGTTATATAATTTTTTGACATTTTTTAAAAACAAAATCCAGAGTCTTTCTTTGCAGACGAAATTCAAGACGAGAATTTATCGAAATGCAGTTCTCATCAGAAAAAGATGTGGTTATTTTGTACTGGATGCGATATTTCGATTTGTCGAATTTGCTGGCTGGAAAAACACAAGAACACGTCTACAGAAAAACAACACGAAGTTATCCCTTTCCAGTGGAAAAGTCAGGAAGTTTCTCAGCAGATGAAGAGCACGACAAACACGTTGAAAGCAGAGTACCAAAAGACGAAGGACAAAATAGCCGAATTCAGCACGATCTCTTCAGAACTCGAGCTAATAGATGAGGAACTGAGATCAAATCAAAAAGTTCTCACGACTGCCGCAGATGTAAGTCGATCTAACGAAGAAATCTTTATTAAACTCAGGGACCAAAAGAACAAAATTTGCAGACTTCAAACTGAGGTCCTGGGACAGATCGAAGTTGTCGAAGTTGCCCAACGCAATGTCGTCCTAGCTGCCGATTTCAAAGCTGCAAAGTTTGAAGAAAAAACAGTTGCAACTGAGAGTTATCTTCCACTTGATGAGAGTTATCTTCCACTTGAAGGATTTCAATTGAACGATTTTGATGAAAAATGGGTGACATCGATGGAACTGGGGAGAAGTAACGTCCGCAATATTTATGCAGAGTTCAGCATTGGCCGTTTTATCGTTTGGTTGACTAAGGACAATGGTTATCATTGGTTGCAACTTTTCATATATTCCGATTCTCAGTTTTCAATTATGCGCGAAGTTAATGTCGGTCAACATGTTCTAGCCGTTGCAGGTTACCCTTTGTGGTGTCAACCTGATTTGCATTTGTTAAAATTTGTCCAAAATGAATTCAGAATAGAAATCTGGAACGTGGTAAACGGAGTGAAAGAAAAAACTTTTCCCATAAATCATGTCCAATTATCTGAAGTCGAACCTGAAGACGTTTTCATGGTCTCATTCCAAGAAACAATTGTAGTAATGCAACGTTCCTCATTAGCAACTTGTTTTCTCATTTACAATGACGAGAATTATTGTTCTAGTTTTCAGCTTTCTTTCTCAATCACCGAAGCTATCGATCTGTCGGGTGCTTGTTTAAAAGAGAAGACATTGTATGTGCCAAACATCGCAGGAGAAATATGTATAATTTCAATCGAAAGCCAGTCATACAGGGTTGAAAATGTGGGAGTTACCATGTGCTGTTTATCAGCATTGGAAATCTGGACAAGAACCGATTGGATTATCATAGGATCAGACCTAGTTGAGATCTATTCTTAAAAAAATATATAAATAAAAAAATAATTGTTTATAAATAACAAAAATGGTTCAAAAAAAGTTCTATCATAAAAACTGTGCTTGACGAAAATTGATCAAAAGTTTCGGCGAACAACCTTGGCTTTGAATCAACTATATACATACAAAAAATGAACTAAATTACCATATAATCAGAGAGCTCGGTGAACAGCCTGCTCAAACAATAAAAAATAATAAAAAGAACATGGGAATATGGTTCCAATCACGATCCATAATTTGGCATTTTGAAGTTTTTTTTCAAAGCAAAGTACTCACTGCATCTGAGATACGTTCTTTTTACAAATCAATCTTGGTGACTTAATAGGCACGAAAATTTTTGAACAAAACTCCTCGCAAAATCTGCAGCGCTGCCAACACAGAACGCAAAAATGTTCACACTCATAAGCTCACAAGACAATCTGAAACATATTAGGTTGAGAGGTCATCATGCTTCCTGGTACCAGAGATGAACAATACAGATTGTTTTTGAAAAAAAAAAACAAAAATCACTATTTTGTTACAGTTTCAAAATTTTTTACTTGATAGTTTTTAAGCATAATTCAATAATCTATTCTTTAGGATTTGTTTTTGGTTTCTTTCTCTGTTTTTTTTGAAATGTAATAAATTGTTTTTAAAATTGATGCCAAGAACGGCTTTTTGCGAGACAAATTGGGAAGTAGAGACGATAAAACATGTAGCAGAATTTTCAGCTTTTAATGTAGACGAGATTTATTGTTTTAATTTTTCAGCATCAGTGGATTTCGGTTTTGACTGAAATCTTGTTGCCGTCAAGGAAAAGAAAAATAGGTTTACTCATGATTATTTACATCACCTCACGGACCCAAATCCAGTTCTATATCAGTACCTGTACTGGGTTAGTGCAAATGAAGATGTCAACATGTTTTTCAGCTCTAGACAGGAATTGATGGGGATCTGATTGAAAGTCTTGAACGTGATTTGGGCCAAATTAGAATTTTGCTTCTTAAGTCAAAACCAATTTTTCAAAAACATTCTATTCAAGTTTTGCTATTAATAAAATTTGGGTGGAGGAAAACTGATTTCTTTCCAAGAAAACTGATAAAAATTGATACCAAAAACCGAGAAAAAGCCTCACAAGTTCATTAGAAAATGACCGTTTTGCGGAACTTTTCCGGGCAGTTTTCAAGCAAACGTTTCAGGCAGTTTTTTTTCCCAAACAATTTGTTTCAGACAATTTATTCCCAAATAATCAAAAATTTTGATTTTTCATTTTTCAGATCAAAAAATATTCTAAATTGTCAAAACAATGAAGATTATGAAAACTTAGGTGCTAGACTCATGCTGCTCTTGTATTCCAGGTAATAACTAACTGGAAATTAAAGAAATTTAACCCTGCTTAGGAGCCCAACGTTCAGCCAAGAAAAATCCCGAGGTACAAGAGTAGCTATTGTCCACTCATAGCAACACCGTAGCGTCTTTAGTCGTCTTTGTTAAATTGCTCGTGTAGCTGTGAATAACTCAAAAAAGACTACCGTGAGCAATTTCAAATCATAATACCTATCAAATTTTCTGCATTGGAAACAACGTATAAGCTATAGTACGTTAAGAGCAACTGGTGAAAATTCAGACGGCAAGGTTCTTTGATGCTCTTTTAGCAGTTTTTATCGTCTGATGTCTTTGACGTCAAAAACGGTTCATATATGGCCAAAAATTGTCTAAAGAACCAAAACATAGTTGTTCAAAAAGCACGTCAATTGGTGCTTATCGTGGTTACAATTACTTGAAATTAGGTTAAATGAACTTTCTCGGAACTTCCTACGTATATTAGAACGTATTTTAGCCATTCAAATCCGTATTTAAAATACTCTATTCTGACTGTTTAATCTTATCTCTCTTTCATTGATCGACTTAATAACATCTTTCGGCCCAGAGGAAGATGTTAGGAAAATTCGCACTAAATTTACAAGCGGGCGACGAGCTATCCGGTGGTCGTGCGTAAGACTGCGGCGCGTGCGAAGCAGTCGGAACCGTAAAGGTTCAGTGATCCGAGCAGTAGAGTAGTAACCACCAGAGTTGGTCTCTTCAAATACCCAAACCAAGTAACCAATTTTAAGGTGTCTCGCGCAGGCGTTTGTCAGAACTTCGGTTCAGTGTCGGGACGTACTCTTTGATCCCAAGAGACCACATAGCGTTGAGACCACAAAGTTGCTACCATTGTCTGACCAAATGAATGCAGATGTACTTCGGATGGGTGACAAACCACGCCACTCCCATTACCAACGAACTGACGTCCATGGACAGAACGGTTTCAACATGAGCGGCACGAGTAGCTAAGCACGTGAGGCGAAACCCCACCTAATCTTGTTAGTCCTACGCACAGTAACGTAACAAGGACAGGAGAGGTCAAGATCCCGGTTTTTGTGAAGGGAGAAGACTGGTATGCTGGTCATTCTACTGGAATGTCAGCCTTGATGGGTTGAATAGTGGCATCGCGGAATATTCTTGACGCAGTGGGTTCTAATCGCAGTTGGATTTGATTGAATGCAGTAGGAATCGTAACCAATAACGTTCCTGTACTTTATCCCGCAGATAGTCAACGCCTTGACGGTAATTTTTTTCGTGGGTGTGCGGCAGTAACAGTTTTACAAATATACGGCGTGCTTCAAAAACTATAGGATGTTTTACATCAAAATCAACTTCAACCAACCGTTTGATGCGGTCAGCTGAACGGATTAGACCATTTGGTTCAACGAAGGGGGAAAAGGGAGGAATACGGCTCCTCCATTTCACGGAGTTGTTTTTCAGCCGACCTTTTTTTCGGGAATAAAAATGTCTGCTTGAATGAGATACTCAAAATGTCGCTCGGTTTCGTCAAGCTCAGTGGTATCTTCCATAATACAATTTAAATTACAATAGCGTTCAAGTGGAGGTAACAGCCGAAGAATGTATGCTGTTATTTGAGTCATTTTTTGATCAAAACTGAGCTTATCGAAGCTTATTCGTTGCGGAGGCGGCTCCTCACTTGACTTAATTGCGGATGTGGCCATTGATGTGTAAGTATTATCGTTTTCATTAGATTCTAAACCGAGCTTGATGTTATTAACTTCTTCAGTGCTTGGTTCGATCCGGAATTGCTTTGTACTTAGGAAATCCGGGCCTCACCCTGCTACTTGATTGCAACACCTCAGCGGACATACCCTGAGTATTGGCATCTGCCGGGTTGTCACTTGAGGTAACAGGGTTCCATTCGTCAACCCTAGTGTGTTCTAAGATCTCGAGAACACGGTTTGCTTTAAATGTTGTGTGCTTGGTTGTTGAAATAACACTGCATAACAGTAGTGCTATCGGTTCACGTGAAAAACCTGTTGTTATTCACTGTGAGAGATCAACAGATAACTTGTTTCAGTCGAGCACACAGTAGCGTTGCCTTTAGTTCCAGCTCTGGAACTGTCGTCGCCTTCAGAGGTTCAACGCGTGTTTTACCCAAGACAAATGCAAGCTCCGTTTCGAGCCCCCCGAAGTACTTACTCGAGCTTGCAGAAAGGCAACGGCACTGAAAATTTCTTGCAAATTATCGCCATACAAATGTAGTTCAAGGTGTTCAAAAGTTCCCGAGAAGTAGCTCCTGGGTAAAGTGATTTCAGCAAGCTCAGGTAGTTCCATACTCCATTCGAGAAACTTTTATACGCTAACTTTTTGTAGCTCTTCATCAAAATGCTGCCCGCTGCCACACGCCAGATAGATGTCCTTTACTATCAATCGGGCACCAACAGTAAATGGTGCCCTTATACCAATGGGATCAAATACCCTAGACTCTAGGCCCAGTACCAAGCGTTGTGTTAAAGACCTAGTCACTGTACTGGAGGTACCTCGACTCATAACTAGGGTATAATTGTTGTGTTCTCATTTCAACCCAAGGACACGCAGATTCCTTCACAGATGACGCGATGAATTTTAGTTCGATGGGTTGCGGTGAACCATCAATTCTATCAGCCAGATTTGGTACATTACTTGCAGAGTTTATAAGCTTTAACCCAACTAGATGGGGAAGATGCGCTAATTCTTTCCATCTTTTGAAAACCCTCTCAGTAGACTCCACCGAATCTAGATAATCGTCCATGTAACAATTTTCTAGGACGGCTTTGGTTGCTTCTGGTTACTCATCAATGTTATCTCGGGCCGTGCGGTGCAAAGCATAGTTAGCAAAAGCGGGCTTGATTCAAAAGAGTCTTTAGACAGAAAATATGGCGCGTGTATTGATATACTACAATATTTGTTGTGGGGTCCTACCGCCGCAAAAAGCGCAGTGATGGGTGTTCACAGTCAAGGACACCAACCTAGAGGAACATACCCTCAATATCTGCGGACAAGGCAAATTGTTGTTGACGAAATCTGAGTAGTGCATAGATTAAGTTCTGGATTAAGTCACGGCCAGTGTGCAAAGAGTTGCTCAAAGAAGTACAATGGAACTTCGCTTCACCATTTAGTACCCTACTCACTTTCCCTGATTTGTTCGGGTTCATTACAAGATGATGTGGTAGGAACCATTTTTTATCCGAAAGCTGATTGACCGTTTGCGCTCGTCAGGAACTGTTATTAGATAACTTTTTTTCAAGGTCCTCACTAATGGTTTTCCAAAATATCTTTTAATGTAGAGTTCCTCGAAAGCCGCTCCTCGAGATATTTCAGTTGCACCAGTGACCGAAAATGGTTATTCGTGAGATGGATGTTGAACCGATATCGTACCTTTGGTACAACAGAATCTTGTACAATAGTGGCTGTGAAACACGTCGAGACTAAATTTGAACTTGACGGCGTAAGCCACTTAGAATCCTTCCTTGGCAAACAGCGAACTGTGAGCACTTTGAGTTGGCTGAAACCTACTATAACGAGTGGATGGCATGGTAGATATCCTGTCCAAGTTTCATCTCAATGTGACCGTATCTACATTTTACTGGATCTAAGACGGCCAGATGTGGGTAAGTTTCTACCAAGGACCAAACGTCAATGATATCGGAACCAACGTTTAATGTTTCCCTCAAACAAGAACGCACGGTAAATACTTGGAAGTCTTGATCTTTGTGAGGTTTGAGAGTCAATTGAATCAATTTTGTGTCAATTATTCTTCCTTATTTATACCTTTGATGATCAATTTTTTGTGCTACGTTGCAAACCATGTCTAACTGCGAAACTATCGGACACTTGAGAGTTACTGCAACTGGTGTCGCATAAAACCAACGCTGTAGTAATGGATCCGGAAAATATAGTTAGTTGCAATTCTGTCACGTGAAGGAAGCCTTTGACATCCGTGACCGAAGACAAATTGATCGTTTTGCCTGTTTGCTGTTGACTGGTAGATGGTTTACTTCTACCTATTCTTGACTTCGAATTATAGGTAGTTGAGGGTTTAGCTGGGAAAGCCTTTTCAGCTCCTTTAATTAATTTTGTTTCGGGAGCTGTTGCCTACATTTGCGGTTACTTGCTCATTGCCTAAAATTGTGCATATTACGCAAACAAGAGAAACAGAGCTTTGCTTTAGTCAAAACCTTGGCTTGCTGAGTGGGAGAGTTTTCCACAAATACACGACGCTCTAACAACCGATGATTGTCTTTGCATACAAAGCAGCTTAGGACAGATGTTGACGCATTTTGTTGTAGCTTCTGTTGAACCCTCTGTTGCAAATGGTTTCGTTAAAACCTTTGCCTTTGTTACTGGGTTGATAGTATCCTCAGTCTTGGTTTCAATTGAGTTATTCTCGATTAAATTTTGCACTCCGACGTTCTGCTTAACCATTTGTTAACATCCGGAAGATTGTTGAGAAGCGCAGCCCGATTCTAAGAGAGCTATTTAGAGGCCCCGACAAGAATTTAAACGCATTCTGAATAATTAAAGATGTTGTCGCTATTGTGCATATTCAATGGTGGACAGCGGCTGAGTTTGTTCAAATAAGCACTTACGACCAGCATTGATTGGCAATATTCACATTCAAAGGTCCTCAGTGCTTCTTTGTACAGAGCGCCACAATAGGCAAACACAGCTATAGCTGTTTTCTTTTACAAGTTACGAGGGTTTTAAAGCATACCAGTTTAAAGTCATCAGTAAGAGACTGAGAGTCAATTGCGCTTTTAAACTGACCACACTCTTCGTGCAAACTTAGCTGATCACCACTGTTTTGGGATATTTTCCATTCAGGTAGTTGCCACTCCTCTTGCTCGTTATGGTTTCAGCCAAAGCCTTTATAAGGTTTCCGTTTGCTTTACATAGGCCGCTGTTGCGGAGGAATGGAATGCATTAGGCCATCCCAACACAACAGTGCAGGAGCTGAGTGACCGTTGATGAGAGAAATAATCCGCGTGAAAAAAATTGCTTCATGTTAGCCGTCGTACTGAATGGGTTGTTGTGAATACTACAGGTTGCTCCATAGCTGCTATTAATATTTTTGGTGCAGTCAATTGCTGGAGTAGATGACTGATGTTGGGGTCAGCCAAGCTTTGAGGAATTGTTGGTTGAAAGTTGCTGAAGTGGCTTCATTATTTGTCCCCTGATTTACATTTGGGGGATGTGATGAAAATGCCAAAAACTTAGATCAGAAATAAAATTAGGGGACGTTTTGGTGCGGTGGGACACGGTAAAAGGCGGGTTTGAGGAAAATGGAAAGTGTTTTGTCTGGGACGGATAGGTTGTTGTTGCTCTCGTTGGAAAGGATGCCAGCATTACGGGACGCTGAGGATCAAATAACTGTTGAGGCGGAAGTACGGGTGACGGGTGCACGAGTGGGTATTGGGGGTGGAGAGATATTATGTGAGGGATGAGTAATAGGGAGCTGTGATTCGTGTGGAATGTTACTTTGAGGCGGAATCTGTGATCGTAAAACATGAGGGTGAGACATATAGAGCGGACTAGGTGTACTAAAACTTTTTTGTCTCAAGAGTACAGCGGATTGATCCGTGATTTGGTTTGCCTGTGATTTTGTTGAAAAGTTAGGTACAAAAATGTAGGATTTTGATGCTGCCATAAGAGTTGTCGATGGTCGGAAGGTTGCATAGGTGGCTGAAGTGTTGGCAGTGCGATATTTTGTATGTCTGGCTGATGTTTGGTTCAATGCGTTCAACACACCACTGCATGAGGGACGATGAGCCTGCTCGACCCTTCGATCACTGACATTTTGCTAGAGTTGAGCATAGAAATGTTCCCGATGCAACGCGTCTTGTTGAGCAATAGATATAGCAGTTCCTGGCCGTGTGTACTCAGATAGCATTTGAAGGTGAATTAAGTTACTGGCAACATTACTTGAGTTTTTTGGAGGATTATTAACTGGAGTATTCTGAACGGGATAATCGGATGTTACTGTACCAGGACGAGAAAAGTTTAATTCACTTGCGGAGGTCAATGAATTACCAGGTGAGACGAACTAACCCATACTTGAACAAGTTTTTGACTTCAATCTGATCCTCTATCTTTAAGTAAATTTAGTTTATATGGGTGGTTGCTAAATAAAGAACAATTATCCTTCAATTCAACCTCCATTCATTTAGCTGCAGCAATACGCTGGAGATGGTCTTCCTCAAATTCTTGAAGTGCCATCTGCTCCATATGCATTTCAAGTTTTTTACTTCCGCAAGGCAATTTCGTGCTTTTTTTATTATCGAGGTGCATGTCAGCCTGTTTGGTTTCTCAGCCTCTTCGCGTTTCAGTGTTGTCGTAAGAAAGTCGTGTTAAAGATAGCTAGACATTGTTGACGTCAGGCGCGAACTTCTCTCAAACTGGCCTTAGGGATTAAGGCCCTCGCATACGGTGTCTCGGTCAGCGTCTGTGTCAATTACGCTTGTAGCCGCAAGCAAGAATTCAGCAGTGTTCTATGTTACATCTTTCAACCATTGTTCAAGGACTGGATAATTGAATCCGGACTCTGGGTATTGCTGGCCAAGTCAAAGAGTTCCTCATTCTTCTGCACTAGTTTACTGAAAACGTCCTTCAACTTAGAGACCAAGCGTTCAAATTTACCTCCTCTGTCTTGCAAATATATGTCATCTGTGATGTCCTTGTGGATGTTTCGTTTCTCGGATTCTAGATTAGATCAAGCTTACAGAGCATTTTCAACTTCTCTTGCGCCTCGATCATGATCTTGAAATGGCGTATTTCTCAATAAAAGTAAATTCCAAATAAACCCGTGAATTTAGGATTATACTGAACCAATGACAACGACTTCAATTCGGAGACTTGATAATCTTCGAAAAGCAAAAAAGTAATTAAAAGGGGCGAGAGCGACTAACGTGCTTTTGAGCAACCTAAGACTTAACGGGAAGGCAGGCGAACGGCGAGGGAGGGCCGAGTGGACGATGCACGATGGAACTGGAAACAAAACTGATCAGTGGGAAACGGTGGTAAGGAACGAGAAACAAAATGAACGGAACGGATTTTTCAAGCGAATAGTGTCGAGCGAATTGTATCTGTAAATAACTCAAAACAGACTACCGTAAACAATTTCAATTTATAATATCTAGCAACCTTTCATCTTTGGAAGCAACGCATCAGCTATGATACGTACATAGCAACAAGTGGAATTCAGACGTCAAGGTTTTTTGATGCTCTTTTACCGGTTTTTTGACTGATGCCGTTGACGTGTTAATGGGTTCATAATCGGTCAACAGTCGTCAAAAGGACCTAAAAACATTAAGCCAAAAACCACTTCACTCGGTATGTATCGTTATAAAATTTACTCAAAATTATGTTAAATGAACTTTCTACGTATATTATAACAAATTTTAGCAATTCAAATCCGTATCTAAAAAACTCGTTTTAGATTGGTTAAAATTCTCTCGCTTACATCTATTTACTCAGTGACAGCTCGGGACAATCTTGAGACTTTTTTGACCTACTTAGCACAATTTTGATACCTATTGTGACAAGTTCCCGTAATTTTTGAAGTTTCTTCAACTTACATCAGACAATTTTTGCATGTTTTCATAAATTTTTGAAAAATTTCAAGTTTTTTTCTAACAATAACAAGTGTAATGGCAACTGTTCTTAGGATTATAGTTCAAGTGTTCTAGTTAGCCAAGCACGTCTCAGCCAATGATTGCAATTTGACGACTTTTATGTTAGTCTGAGGCAGTTCTTGCATATACACATGATAGTCTGGGGCAAGACAACTACGTTGTAATAGGGAGTTGCTTTTAGTCAGGAAATTGGCTCAGTAATGATATATTACTCTCAAATAGATGTCCAATATAGTTGGCGTTCCTCTATTCAACTTAGGTGTCACATCTTTTGTTTGTTCTGAGAAGAAAACAGAGTTTCTTTCAGCTGCTGATGCTCCTCCTCATTTTGATTAACGAAAACGTTTTTGCACTAAATAAACTTGACTAGCCAGCATTAAAGATGATTTTTTCAACAAAATAACTGTGACAAAAAATTGCTACGTGATCTGAACTTATAAATCAGAACTTAACCTGATCACGAAACACTTGTTACCTTTAAGCTTGAGGTTTTCCTAAGCCTAAAGCATTGAACTCTTTAAGGCGTTTAAAGCAAATTTTTTTCATACTTAATAATTGTTGCACCGCAACAGTTAATGGTCCACCGAAAACTAGAATAAAGATAAAACAGAAAAAAACATTTAGCATCAAAGCTTTCTCTCTCTCGCTCATTTTACTAATAACCTAGAAGCGGAAAATTAGAAGGGTAACATTGAAAGGGACCCCCCGAGATACTATCATCTCCTTCCACATATTATACAAGTTGATTAACTTGAATAACAAGGTTGATTAATTTAACCGAGGAACCCAGTAGTGGATATCTAGTGAGGAAAACGTTGGGTAAAGATTTTTGATAGTTTTGGTAAAAACTTCAGGGGAAGTCATCGAGAAATTGAATTTTATTACAATAGTATCCCCTGAAGTACAAAGACTAACTTCGCGTTCTGAACTTGGCCTCCCGTTTTACTGGGGGGACAAAAAAAACTTACATTAACTTTTGCATGCTTTTCTCTTGTTCTTTCAGCTTTTAGCAACACGAAACCCACAGCAAGATTACAGCTACAGATAAAATCAACAAAGCAGCCAAAGAACATCATCAAGATCCAAACATAGAGCAACAGTTACAACAGCAGCTTAACATCCAGAGAACCTTTGTTTTATTTGAAAGTGCCGTGGCGCAGAGAGAGGAGTTCCAACAAAACTCTACGGTGATGCTGAGATTATCATGAACCAAACTCCTACGATTCACTATGAAAACACCTTTATCAGAATTCAGCAGATAGTGAAACTTTTGAAGAAAAAGCAATCGCACTTATCCGAGCAAAACCAGAAGATTCAGTCTCTCTTTGACGATTCCGTCAATTTGGATGACGAAAATATTGAGACAGAGGATCATGATGACAAGATCTGCACAAACATGAATTATGTTCAACGTTTTTTTCAGAGGAAATCACACGGTTCTCCTCGGCGGATACCCCACTGTCTATTGGAAGCATCACCAATTCAAAAAACTTGCAGAACAAACGATCGTTACAAGGGATACTTGCTTCTTTTATGATCATTTCAAGGGAGCAGTACTGACAATGATCATTTGATAGACAGTTTAAGATTTCAGTATTTGCAGCCAGCCGGTAAAAAAGATGCCGCGAAGATGCTGACATCAATTACTGTCACAGACAACAGTTTCAAGGTGGCAATGGAAATTTTGCAGGACCGACACGACAACAAGAGATTGACACTGAGAGCTCATATTCATGGAATTTTGACCCACCGTGCAGTGCCTACAGAAAACACCAGAGAACTGCAAAAAATTGTTGACACGATGGAAGAACATAGACTTCTTCTTCTGAACATGGGGCAGCCGATGGAGCACCAGGACCCTTTCCTTGTCTACTCGATTGCGACGAAACTACCTTGAGAAACCCGAAAATTCTGGTAGCCTTCCTCTAAACGCAAGAAACAGCAGACATACAACGAGTTAAAGGTTCTCTTAGAGGCACTAGTTCAAGCCCTGTAATCAGCAGCTCCAACCAGCAGTGTAATAATTAACGACAAAAGAATACATCAGCATCATAACTATCTACAAAGGCAGCTTCGCAAGCATATGACAACCATAAATCAATAACGTGATTTTTTTTAAAGAAGAACACCCTTTTTTGTGGAAAGTTAAAAAACCTAGCTTTTAGGGAGCGAACACAGCTGATCAAAATTAAAAGACTATGTTTCAACTTCTTTCGACCAGGCCACCGATCAGAAAATTGCGATGGTTTTTCGTGCCGACAATGTGGACGAAAGCATTACACATTGTTACACAGAGATGACAAACATCAAAGCAACACCCAAGAGAACAGGTCGGCTGGAAAAAGCCGCAAAGCCAGTACCATGGACCTGAAAAAGTATCCGCAGACACCTCAAGCAGCAACACCGAACAACTGACAGCAGATCAGAAGATAGTAGCAGCTCTCCACCATGAAGACAAGACGCGGGAAACTTTTTTTCAGACAACGATTGTACCGGTAAATGTCCCGGGAGAAATTGTATATCAGCGAGTTATTTTGGTTTCAGCATCACAGAACAGTCTTATAACAGAAATTGCAGTACAAAGACTTGAGCTAAAGCGGAAAAGAAACTCGTGTTTTTGGTGTGGGAGGAAATGAGGTGCAACTAATTGCGGATACGTTGACTTTGACCTGCAAAACCAAAAAGCAGAGCACATATTGACTTTAAAGCGTCGGTTTTAACAAAGATGACAAACGATTTGCCTTCTCGTCAAGTCAACACAGACAGTTTGAAGACAGTTAAATATTTACAACTATTATCTCCTGACTTCAGCAAACCATCTCAGTTTGATCTTATCATAGGAGCTGGACACTATGAGGGTTTATTTATTGCGAACAACCGACTTAAGAAACCAAATATCACTGTTCTTTATCCACTATCAGTATTTGACTGATTAGTAACAGGACGCGGAAATTTGCAGGAATTCTGTAGCTCCAAGTTGCAAAGTTTTTTGTTTCTTTATTTGAAGACAGCTTACTGCATTTCTGGGAAACTAAAAAAGTGCCAGCAATTAATTATGTTGGATCAGCAAAGACTACGGTCAGAATATCTTTGAACGATCGCCGTATGGTGGGGCCCAAGCTCCAGAATGACCCGTTCAGCATTCTCATACGCTTTCGATTTCATCTTCTGGCCTTGTCAGCAGATATTGCAAAGATGTACAGAAAAGTGGCGTTCGATGCCGAATACATGGAATACCCTACGATACTCCTGAAGGAGCCCAATTCACAAGATGTCAAAACTTATAGATTGACACGTGTTAATTATGGCATATCATCATCAGCTTTATATTCAATTCGACCTTTATAAAATTTAGCAGAAAAAGTTGACAAAATACGCCGCTATCTTTTTTGTTGGACATGTACATCGACAACTTGTTGTCAGGAGCGGCCGACATGGAAAGAGCGTTTAATCTGCAGGACACAATCATATCAGTTTTTTCACAGGCCGGTTTCGACATTCGGAAATGGACTTCTAGTGACGCTGCACTCGTAGAAAAACTGCCCGCAAAATATCGAGAAAGAGCCAATGAGATGACAATTAAAAGCGAGGACTACAGCATAAAGACTTTGGGGGTCAAGTGGAGCCCAAATCCGGATCACTTCAGCTTTGTTGCAAAACTTGATGAAAGGAGCCCTCGACCAAACGAGAAACACTGTCAGAAATCACCCGATTTTTTGACTCATTAGGTTGAATTTCCCCTACAACAAAAAAATTCAATTCGTTTGTGGGCTTCGGTTTAATAGACTAGGTTGGGACGATGCTTCGTCGAAAAGTCTTCAGCGGTAGTACAGCCTATTCAGACTTCAACTCAAGGACTTAGAAAGTATGACATTACCTAGAAAATCTATATCAGCTTCACCAGCATCATCTCACATGGAACTTGACGTGTTTTCCGACGCATCAACAACGACCTACGCCGCAGTTCTTTTTTACGACAAATTTTCAACGACTCCGTTTGAATGAAGATGCTGACATCAAAGAGCAAAGTTGCCCCAAGAATGAGCCTGTTTGAACCCGAATCAGAGCTCTGCGTAGCCCATTTTGGAGCTAACTTTTTGGAAGCAGTGATATCAGCTCTGTACGACCAGTGCTTTCGAAATCCAAAAGTGTACGCTTGGACAGATTCGACAGTAACACTTGCCTGGCTACAAGAATTTCGGCGAAGTAGGAAAAATTTTTGTTGCCAACCGTGTTGCAAAAATTTTAACTATAATTCCAGCCAGCAATTGGATTTTGTGCCAACAGATGAGATCCCAGCCGACTGCGCGCCACGAGGGATATCAGCAAAAACTCTAACATGACATAGTGTTTGGTGGTAAGGACCTTTATGGTTGAAGAAAGCGGTGGATCAATGTCCAACAACTAGGTCAACTGAGGAACAGCAGCCAGAAATTGGCGCAGAGGAACATCAGCCAGAGGAAAAGAAGAGCAAGCTGAAACTTAGAAGAACTTAAAAATGTTGATAACTCACGAAAAGAATTCAATACTTCAAGCGATTCAAAGGGCATCGTCACTTGGAAAGTTTTTGGTTACGTTAAAAAACACAACTAAAACTTTCGGACAACAAACGAAACAACAAGTGATCTACTAAGAACCCACCAAGGAAGAAGCACCACTAGAAGATACCAATAATTTCGACAGTATCAAGAATAAATCTTCATTTACTACATTTACTCAGCTCTAAGAATCTTTATCCAGGAGGAATTGCCTTGTACAGCCTGATTTAGCGCCACATCTTGTAATAGTTCGATATTATTGTTAGTCAATCGCTTCTCTCATTAGAAGATATGACAACAGCGAAGGGGAAGGTAAAGAACGACTTGAAGTAGCAGGGATCAAACAGGTGACAGGGAATGTCCTGGTAAAGTAAAAATTTGTAAAAAAAAATGAGCTAAGCAGGGTTGTTAAGGTTGAAGATATCGTAGATAGGGTCAGCTGGGTTAAGGTAGGTGGGTGTGATAGGGCTCAAATTGGAGATGGGGGTAAACTTACGGTACGTATGTCGGATATCTTTGAGTTAGGTTAGTAAGGTTCAGGTAGGTAAGGTCAAGGTTGATATGGCCAAACTAGCTAATTTTGATACCCAAAAATTCTTCCACAAATAGCAAAGTTTATAATCAAATGCAAAGTTGGAGAGAAACCCACACAGAACAAAAACTATGCGAAAAAAGAGACATCTTTTCAAACCTTCTTCTTTCTATGACACGGACTACAAGGTTGCTCGTGTAGCTGGACGACTAGCAAATCCCCAATACAACATTGACAAGAACTTTCCCATCCTGGTTCCCAAAAAATCACCGATCACCGAATTTCTAATTAGAGAAACGCATTCAAGGAACTTTCATGGAGGACTAAAACTTACTTTACTCCAAGTTCGTGAAAATGTGAGGAACCTCGAATGCGAAAAAGATTATCTACAAGTGCAACACTTGTATAATACCCGACGCCGGGATTCTACAGCCATACATGGGTGATCTTCCAACAGAACGTGTAATCCCGTCTTTTGCATTCAGTCGGACTGCTCTGGACTACTATGGACCCTTCAACACAAAGGACTGCAGGGGAGCCTTGCATGACACCTATTTTGCCGTTTTTATATGCTTCAGTGCAAAGCTTGACGTGGATTGCCAAAAACCATTTACATCGACACTTCAAAAACTTTTATTGGAACTAGAGGAGAAATATGAGTTTCTGAACCTGTTAATGGATCGGGAGTTCAAAGAATTTAGAAAGCTCCTTTACTACGGGAAATCACAGAAACTGGTCGAACAATCCCCCACGATCGCCAGATTTTGGATGTTTGGGAGGCAGCTATAAAATCCCTGAAGAGGCATTTTTATAGGGTTGTCGGAAAAGCTAAAATGTTTTTTGAGAATTTCGAAACAGTCCAGATTCAAAACAGTTCTGAGATTGCCTCCATTGAGTGCCCCTTCTGCCAATAGCCGTAACCCATAAGCGCTTGCACCAGCTCATTTCCTCATTGGACGCCCGTTGACAACTTGACCGGAGCCAAATCAACAGGACAAAAGGAAACTCAGAAGTAATTTCAAGGAAATCAAAACCGTTGTCAGGCAATTCTGGAAAAATTGTACTACTGGGCAACACTTCAACAGCCATCAGGGTGGCACAACAATATGCCTCAATATGCCATCAACAAGAATTTTATCATCATGGAAGACAATACGCCACCAATGCTTTGGCCACTTGCAACAATAACTAAAATATTTGACGGTTGTGACCACAAATTGTGAGTTCTTCAGGTCAAGACTCAAACAGTTCTCTACATTCGACCAGTAAGGCGACTTGATATATACAAAAAGAGGAACAAGATAACCGGATACAGAATCAAAGATAGCAGATGACTCACGCGACTTGACTCAATCAAAGATAGCAGATGACTCAAGCGACTCAAGGACGAGGAGTGACAGGAAGCGACTTCAAAAGCATAACAAATTCATACAAAATTATCCCTGAAAAAACAAGATAAGCCAATAGACCCATTTTTTTCAATTAAGATTTTTATCATTTTCAAACATTCATTTTCATGACAACAACGAGAGTGATGATGACGACGACGACGATAAAAATCATTTCATTTGCTTCCAAAAGATAAACTTGCATATTAGCAAATTTTTTCATTGCCAAATTAAATTGCAACTAAAATATCGACTCCGTTTGAAACCGTTCAACGAAGGCCAAGATATGTTGCTGTAAATAATCTTGACTAGCCAGCGTTTCAGATGACTCCTTAAATCTAATCTGTTTTGACTCCCAAAGTTTTTTTGACCCCCCGTGGCTAACCTTATGTTGCTATATAGCACATTACTATGTAAGAAAACAGCACATGCCTCGGGGGATCATAAACAAATTATCCTCAATAAGCTGAGGGGCCGAAACAGATTAGATCCAACTTCTTCAGCAAATGTCACAATAAATAACCACGTCATTTGAACTAAGATTTTATTTTCATCTGATTTAATCACAACAACTTCTTACCTTTTGGCTTGTGTTCTTCTCAAGCATAACTTATTTGAGTCTTTAAAGCGTTTGAAGCGAATTTCTTTTTGATACAAGATAAGCATTGCACTGCAACAAGGACTTTTGCTTTCTGTTTGAGCAAAAACAGTGAATTAGGTCACTGTTTTCAGCAATTGCTCTTAAAGAGAAACCAGTTGCAAAGAATTGAGAGAAAACCTACATGATATACAGTTACAGAAAGTCGCTTCTTTTACTATAGCGGATGAGCAAGTAAATCGAAATTTTTTTGATGTTTTGTAACAGAATTTTGACGGCAATTTTAGCACTAATGCTAATTGCAAACTTCAACACACTGATCATCCAGATTAAGACTATTCTGATTTTGCGCCCATTGACAGCCCCTTCTGTCAATAGCAGTGACCCATTAGCGCTCACAACAGCCCATTTCTTCATTGGACGCCCTTTGACAGCTTTGCCTGAGCCATCCCAGCAGGTCGAAAGGACACTGAGCAGTAAATTCAACGAAACAAAAAGTACTGTGAGGCAATTTTGGAAAAAGTGGTCCATGGACTACTTGGCAACTCTTCAACAGCGATCAAAGTGACGCAAAAACCAGCCCAAATATGCCGTCAACGAGATTTTTATCATCATGGAAGATAATACGCCACCAATGCTTTGGTCACTTCCAACAACAACTAAATTGTTTGACGGCAATGACCACATATTGCGAGTTGTTCAGGTCAAGACTCAAACAGGTCTGTGCATCCGACAAGTAAGTCGACCTGATTTACTACAGAACGAGAGACAAGACAATCACATACAGGAATCAAAGATAGCAGATGACTCAATGGACGAGGAGTGACAAGAAGCGACATCAAAGACATCACAAATTCATACAAAACTACCCCTGAAAAAGGGACAAGATATGCCAATAGATCCATTTCATATTCAAATAAGATATTTAACTTCTTCAAACATTCAGCTTCATGACAACAACGAGAGTGAAGTTAAATTAAGATATTTAACTTCTTCAAATATTCAGCTTCATGACAGCAGCGAGAGTGATGATGACGACGACGATGATGACAACCATTTCATTTGCTTCGAACAATAACAATCTTGCAAATTTACAAATTTTTTATGGCCAAATGAACGTGCAACTAAAACCTCGACTCCGTTTGAACCCGTTCAAGGAAGCCGCGATATTTTGCAGTAAGAAATCTTGACTAACAAGCATTTCAGATGACTTCTTCAACAAAGGTAACGATAAATAACCACGTGATTTGAACTAAGAAATATTAAAATCATCTGAGCATTTTAGCTCTAATGCTAATTGAATTGTGCTTATTTTGCAGTAGTAGATTTTAATTTTTCTTGCCGCAACGAGACCAATCTTTTTTAGCGAAAATGGATGTTTTAATGCCATTGCACACACAATCGGAGATATGCGTGCACTTGGCATCAATATCAGAGACAAATTTTTTGTCATTGTATTCTGATTTAACAAATTTTCTGGTAAGCTTGCATCATGTTAAACATTGGTTGACATCTGTTATATCATTCTGAACCCTCACTTTCCCTGGTCGGAGATTTGTAAGAAATGCGGTGAAATGCGGTGAAAAAAATATTTTCACCGCGTATTTCTTACATCTTTTTGAGGTGAATGCGGTGAATCGCGGTGAATTACTAATTTTCACCGCGTTCTCAGTAGTCACCTGTTTATTCCGCTGCACTAACTGTCATTAACATCCTTGATATTTCTTATGAATTTAAACCAGATTGAGTAAACGTTGGAAAGCAAATGCGGTGAATTTTGGTAAGAAAGGCGGTGAAATGCGGTGAATTATTTTTTTCACCGCGTTCACCGCATTTCTTACATTAATTTGTCACAAAAATCGATGCCGTGAATTTGTGTAAGAAATGCGGTGAAATGCGGTGAAATATTTATTTTCACAGCATTCACCCCTATCACCGCATTTCTTATAAAAATTCACTGCATTCTCCGCGTTTCTTACAAAAAATCACCCAAAAACCTCGACTCGGGTTGCTTGTGAGCTTAACTTTCCTATATATATTTTTGATATCATAAAATCAAACTCCTTTCCCGAATTCTTCCTGTTATAGTTCTTCCTCATGCAAGACGCATTAGGTGACGAGCTCGATTTGAATTATGAAGAGACCAATCTTTGAACTGTCAAAAGATGCTGTACAACTTCACAAGTTCGCCTTTGAAAAGATCGTTGTCATAAAGTAGGCGCTCCTGTCTTAATTGTAAGTTATCATCTTAGATAGTTAGTTCAATACTGCTCGAATCTTCCCCGTCTGTTTTTGGCAATTTCATAGATTCTAGATCTCGACTGGAAAAGGAGGAACATGATTCGGTATTCATGGTATTGGACGACGAGGCAGGAGGCACGAAGACGTCCGTTTGCATTAAAGACCTTTATTTGGGTCGGCTTTTAGACTATGGCCGTATGATTGGGATCAGGAGGACACGTTCATGGTTTTCATCTGAATACAAAGATCACCTTTTAATTCGTGACATTCCTGATGAATTATTTGCGTTTCTGCATATTTGAAACCCTTTCTGTAAATTTTCCTGTAACTAACGCTGACGCATCGGAAGATGAAACACTAAACATCGGCTCATTCTATGTTCACGCCCCAAAAACAGCTGACCAAAGACTGATACCACCAAACAGTTATTCTTGTTCTATAATTAACCATAATTGAAATAGCGCAGGCAAGTACGGATTGATATCTAGTAAGATCGTGCGAGGTTCTGACATGCTATCGTAATAGAATGCTGTGTGACTGGTCTTACAATTTTTTTAACAGAACCCTGTTAGATAAGATGAAAACAGTTTTGCAAGAATTTTACAAAACAATAATGTTTTTTTTAATTTAATTTTATTATAGCTCATTAATTTCTTTTAATGTAAATTTAATGTGAAGTCTTTAACTCCATCTTTTATGAATTCAATCAAATTGAAGTATTTCTTCATTTTTCACGTATACAGCGAGCCTTTGTTGTCAATAGCTGACCTGTTTTGGTCTCATCCTTTAGTCTCATCTGAACATATTTTCACAAGTTCACACTGTACGCAGTTGACCACGATACAACCATACACCTTTCCTTGAAAACAGATACTTATATCAGACACCGATGATATGCTTCTGAAACAATTTAACTAAATCATAAATAAGGAACCTTTCAATCTCAATTTCACCCCTTGATATTATTTTAATTTTATTTTTTACTTAATTGTGCCGAACCTCCAAGAAATGAACGTTAGGATCTGTATGCTATAGCTTGGAACTTTTTTGGTTGAAAAATATTTATTGCTGATTAAAATGGTTTGCGGAGAGACACCAATATGTTGCCATCAAAAATTCCAAGCACTGAACTGATTGTCGAAGAAACTTGGCTTTTTTGTTTTTCCGTTGGTTTTCCTTTTTCGTTCTTGGTTACTCAATGAAAAATTGAAATTCATATTTCACAACAATTTTTCAATTTCTTTTTCACAATGAAATGCTGTAAAAGTAAAGGTTTTACTTGAAAGATATATTTTTATTAGGTTTATCTATGTACCACAGTAGACATAACTGATAATCAGCGAATATTGATTTTTCCCCAAAAAAATGTCAAAACAAGTTAAGAAAAAGTCATTGGATTATTGGCCGTCAGAATATATAACTTTATTTGATTACTTCAAATACAGCGTTTTTCTTTTTTTTCGTTTTTGTGTCCGCCTGCATGATAAAATCTAGTCGAAAACCTATTTAAAAATTTTATGAAGAAACAGAATTTTTCTCTCCTCCCCTCCCTCAAATTTGTGGGCATATGACTTTTAAGTCCCCCCCCCCGCTCAACCAAGAGCATACAACCTTATTTTTATGTTTTAACGTGCTACGCAGCAACATGCTACTTTTACATGGGGTTATAAAAAGCTGGAAACAGAATAGATGCAAAAAGATTCTTTCTTATGTCTAAGTTTCACAAAGCAACAGAACTGTCTCTCGCAATTTCTCAATTTTTCTGTAAAATTTGACTGATTCAGTAAAAAAGCAAAAATATATCAGTCAATAAACAAACTGGAAATTAAAAGTTTACGAAAAACCATCTCCGTTTTCCTTTTGTTTTCTCTAAATCTAATTTTTTATGATGCAGATTATAATGACCGGCTGGTATGCGGGGGGAAAATAATGTAGCCTGAACAAGTTATTGTAGGATACAATGCTTATACAACAGCTGTTAGTTTTGATTGAATATAAAAATGTTGTTCGTCTAATTCAAAAAGATATGCCTAAAGGATTACGCATTGAAAGTTAAACGTTCACAATTGCTTTTGAGGTCTTTTCTAAAAATGGTAATGAATTTGATCGAAATAGGCAAGTTCGTTTACTTAATTTGTTTGTTCTTCTTGAGTAGAACCTAGAATTTTGGGTAAGCGGTTGCATCAGTTCCTTTAGGATGAAATAGAAAAGCACTATACTATGCGTTTAAGGTTTTTTCAGATTGTGCAATCTTGAGTAATTAATCTTCTTTCTTCTAAGAATTATACTGCAGCATCGTTGTTTAAGTGATTTGATTTTTTTGCTTTTCATTCAGCGGTCATGAGCTACTGAAGTGAGTTACTCGTTTCTGATGTTCAATTTTTGGTACTGAATATGGTTGATATCGTTGATATATTGCGCCCGGGATCAAAAACAATTTAGACGAAGATTTGAAACAAATTTTATAATTTATTTTTTCAATTTGTAAAGCTGTTATGATTTTGGGAAAAAGTGTTAAAATTTTTCTAATGTTTTTGTCCTGGTTGCTAAACTGCGGTCAGGAAGTGCAGCGCTCTTGGAAACCATTGCAAGTTGTATGCAATGAACGCAATATAAAATATGTCTGAGGCCAGAAATCGTTCTCAACGAAAAATGAAAACTAAATTGGAGAAAATCAGCAACTTTCTAGGGCAATTAGCTAATTTATATGTTGTACATTTTCTTGCGCATAAATGGTTCTAACTTCTTCAAAAACTCCGTCGTCCATCAATGAGAAAGAAACGTATTTCAGTTACAGTAATATAAGAAATAAAAAAATAATATTAATAATGTTAATAAAAATTATAAAAATAATATTAATAATAAAAATAATAATAATAATAATAATAATAATAATAATAATAATAACAATAATAATACTAAGAAAATAAAAATAAAAATAATAACAGTAATAATAAAAATAGTATTACTAATAAAAATAAAAATTATTATTATTATAATTTTAATACCAATATTAATAATAATATTAAAAGTAATAGTAATAAAAATAATAATAATAATAAGATTAAAAATAATAATACTAATATTATTATTTATATTATTAGTACTAATTTAATTATTATTTTTCACTATCATTATTATTTTTATTAATATTAGTATTAATAATAATAATAATAATAATAATAATAATAATAATAATAATAATAATAATAATAATAATAATAATAATAATAATAATAATAATAATAATAGTAATAATAATAATAATAATAATAATAATAATAAAAATAATAATAATATTAATAATAATGCTAATAATAATATTAATAGTAATAATAATAAAAATAATAATAATAATAGTAATAATAATAAAAATAATAATAATAAAAATAACAACAATAATAATGATAATAATAATAACAAAAATAATAATAATAATAATAATAATAATAATAATATTAAAAATAATAATAATAATAATAAAAATAATAATAGTAATACTAATAATAATAGTAGTATGAAATAGTGAAATAGGGGCATAGAGAGACGGGGAGTTATCATTCGATCCTTAAACATGTGAAGGTAGGGGGTTATCATTGAATCCTTAAACATGTGAGGGTAGTTATCCCAGACAGAAAATGATTAAGGGGATTAGGTGACTCTCTGGAAGTCATTTTCCACAATGACAACGATAGCAACGGTTGATTTGCAAAGCATTCACGAGATTTACCAGCAAGTAAAAAAAGAATATTCAGCATATGGTGAAAGATTTTTATATTTTTTAGCAACTTGTCTTTACCTAGATCCGGACATCGATTTGGACATTGCATTGAAATTGAGGCTTTATGGTGGTTTGATTAGTATTGATAACTCCTCGCTTGACAAAAATTTCGAATCTTACAAAATTTTATGACTACATGCAATTCTTCATGACGCTTCTGGGTTTGTCTTTGAATACAGTGAGAAGAGACCGGGTTACTAGGATGTCCTACCCTGTCGAACAAACAAGTATCTTGGTCACGTGACAGGACTTGCTTTCTGTCTGTATGTGAAAACTTTCAAAAACAACTTATTCACTTTATTGGAATGTTGTAATCGCGTGCGGTTGTTCTAGATTTTGAGGGCTTTCGACATAAAAAGTCTGGATTTATCATAAAAGAGCTTGCCGTTTTCATGGAAAACTACTCCGAAACAGTGTCTTTTCTGCCTCCAGCCTCCTTCAACACGCTCTCATTGCGTGAACAAAAATCATATCGTTGGGTCTCAAAGTTTCTTCATGGTTTAGCCTGGGAGAGCGGTGACTACCCGTACTGTTATTTTCAACAGATTTGTCAGAGCATAGTTCTTCGCTTCCCATTGTTGAATTTTATTCGAAAGGAACGGAAAAAACTGATTCGTTGCAAAAATTGCTTCAGAAAGAGGTAACTAAACTAGAGAGCCTGCTATGTCCAAAAATTGAAAAATTGAACATTTGAGTTTCTATCGGGAGACACCAATTTGTGATTTGCATTCAACGACTTGCCCAAAACGACAGAAAAGAAAACATTGTGCGAGGAAGAAGGCCCAATTGTTTAACTACTGGCTGATCCATGAACAACCGTCGATGGGAAAAGACAGCACCGTCTGTACTCCAAGAGATTTTGTCTTCAAATTTGATCGTTTACAGTTGCTTAACGGCTGAAAATCAATTGAGTGTTACATTTGTCAAGGAGGAAAAAATTGACAGTCGGGGACAAACTGTATTGAGAAAACAGCAAGTTGTTTGCACTGGAGCCGAAAAAGAATCCTTCAAAAAATATCTTTCACTTTTAGAATATTTTCAACTCTATCATGTCTTTGAAAGAGAAAATGCAAAGAATGAATCTAACCCCTTTACCTATGCCCAAGCGGTCAGTTCCAGTGCAAGTGCCTCTGAACGATGAGAGTCTTCCGGATGATATTAAGAAAGTTGTCCGAGAGGGAAAAGTGGACTCGATTGTTTACCACGAGAAAGATTGTGGTGTGAAAGCCAGTTACACAGTGACATAAAAAAAGCAGATGCAACCTCTAAATATACACTTTATGAATTTTTTATTGTTGACTAACAATGTTACCTAACCTATGCTTTGTTAATTCACTATTTTCGAAAACCTTGTTTTGAATGAGTCAACTTGAGGATCAAATAATTTCAGGGGGTGGCATAACCGATTTAGTTTTTGATGAAAATCAACAGTAAAGGAGATCTTGTCGATTTTGCAATTCAAGAGTACCACGATCAGAAGCTGTTTATTTTACTCAATTTTTCATTATAGTTTTTCTTATTGCAGTATCTCTTATCAAGTTGGTGTTTTTTCAATTGGACTGCGAGGAGTCAACATTTTGGTTTTCGCTTCTCTCTTGCTCAGTTGCTTACGCACTTCCAAACCCAAAGCTATGAATAAACTTATTTCAGCAAGCGATCAACTCTTTAGGGCAGTGTCTGGTCAATCTTGCTGTGGAAAAACTGAACTGATTTTCAAAATGTTACTACATAACACTTTTTAATCTAAATTTCAATCAATTTTTTATTTCTATCAGCATGAACAACCAAAGTTTGAGTCCTTAGAGAGAAAATTGAACATACAGTTTAAAAAATTTATAAGCTTCGAAGTTGTCTCAGAGTTAGAAGACTGTCTTCTTGTTTTTGATCATTCATGTGAAGAAATTTTCAACGATAAAGAGTTTTCAAAACTTGCGACTGCAGGCCGTCACAAAAATTTAAGTGTTATTTACGTTAAACACAATTTGTTTCAACAAAGCAAGTGGTCGAGAACAATCGACTTGAGTACAACACACATCATTTTGTTCAAATCATCACGTGATGTCCAACAAATTGGTTTAATTGATCGACAGCTCAACAACACACAATTTCTTAAAGAAAGTTACGAGCTAGCTACCAAACAGCCTTTTGGTCATTTATTAATTGATTTAGACCCAAAGACGTCGGACGTTTTACGATACTGCCCCAACATTGTACCACCAGGACCATCAATTTTCTACTTACCGCCTGCGAAATCTGTAATAACAAATCTAACAAATGAAACAGAGAGAACTATGTATGCTGCGGCAGATGCTACAAGTATCGGATATCGGCCTAAAAAAAACTGATCAAGGCAGCTTCTAAAAACTTTGTTCAATTTCTTTGCGAGTGTTTTCCTAACGTAGTCAATGGCAATGTTGCGATTAATAAAAAACTAATCGAAGCTCACGAAAAATCATTTCGAAAAATATTATCCAAACAAACAGGTTTGAAGGAAAAGAAAAGAATTCTTGGCAGAGAATCAGAACTGTTAAAAACGGTTGGTCTTTCGTGTTATTTGTACTTAATTGAATCATAATGCATACAGAGGAGTTCATTTTAATTGCAAAACGAATGTTTACAACAAAGCAACCCCAGAAGAGCGAAATTATTGAAAACCCACAATTTAAAAACAAAGCTATTCAGTTATCACTTATGCAACGAAACAAGCTAAGGGAGGACGTAAGAAAAACAGATAAAGTGATCCAAACAGATCCAACATATATTGAACGAGATGTAGATAAAGCAGATAGAGTGGCCCAAACAGATCCAACCAAATTTGAAGATGATGAAAAATTGGAGGCTTCTAGTGATGACAGTGAGATGGATCCAATTGTCACAAAGAAACCAACAGTTGAATCATTTGAGTCGATAATGAAAAACGTTAAATTAAAAGAAGGTCACAAAATCAAACGTGCAGAAATAGTACTCGATTTCATTTTCCAATCAAACCAAATCACTATTGGGGAAGAGAGCCAACTAATTTATATTGACAATAAACCCACGGATGTACAAGTTTCATCTTTTTTGTATAATTTGCAACAACCAACCAAAAAAATTGATCAAGAGACATATTCAGGAATCCTGTTAGTTCTTCGACTTGAGCCTGATCTTGTCTCAAACACTTACGCCAAGCAAATATTGGAAAGCTATGAGAGCAAACAAGAATTTTTCCCAACGCAACAAATACCGCAAACAGGGCGCGGTACTCCAAAATGAACCACAGCAGAAAAAGAGAAAAAAAACGAAACGACAAAGCAAAAAAAAACCAATCAGAAAAAGTGGTCTTGTTTCGTCTTCTGAGAGGAAAACTTTAGAACAACTTTACTCAAAAGGTCCTGCATCGTTTGGAAGCTCAAAACGATTACAAGAACACAGCAAAATGTCATTAGCAAAAGTCAAGTCTTATTTAGATACCAAGCCGTCCTTCACAAAATACCGATTCGAATGCAATTTCCCAGGCTTAAAGTGATTGTGAAAGATATCAATGAAACTTGGTCATTGGATTTAGCATAGGTTGACAAACTTGCAAAGTACAATCGCGATATTAAGTACCTTTTGGTAGCAGTTGATTGTCTGTCACGGTAACTTAGAGTACAGCCAATGACAACAAAATATGCAACAGAAGCAGCTAATGCATTCAAAAAAATGTTCAAACATAAACAACCCGAGAAAGTATGGGTTGATGATGGAACAGAATTTCTCGGAGCTTTCAAATGACTGTGAAACTCACGAGCAATTCATTTGTATAGCACTTTTAGTGAAAAAAGGTCTGTTTTTGCCGAACGGAATATTCGATCACTGAAAAATCTCATTCATAGGTACCCTGAAGAAAAATGGACTTATTCCTACATTGACAAATTAGACGACTTTGTGAAAACAAAAAATTCACGTGTTAACAGGATAACTAAGCTTGCGCCAAACAAAGTAACAAAAAAAGACGTACCGCGGCTTGTGTCTTTGAGCGCTGAAACAACTGTTTCTCAAAAACCTCGCTTCTTTGTTGGAGATTTTGTCAGAATTGTCAAAAAAGACAAAGCTTTCAGAAAGGGCTACGAACAATCGTTTACTGACGAAGTTTTTGAGATAGTAGATATACCGACATTATTTCCGCCATCATACTCCCTAATTGATGCAAACCAAGAACAAATAGAAGGAAAATTTTGTCAATCAGAATTGCAGCTTGTTCGTGCAGAGGAAAATGAGTAGAAATCGTTTGACGAGTTCACTGTGCATGTTATTTCATGAACTTCTATGCAAATTTTTGGGTCAAATACTCTGGCTTCTTTTTGAAAATTTTTCAATGATGAAATTCAACTTTCTGGTGACTGGAGATGGCTCTTAGTGAAATAATTTTTCCGACAAAAATTGAGTAGGTCGCGAATGGAAATTTAATAGCATACAGTCTTAAGGGATACGAAGACTCGCAAAAACTTTCGTCTGATGCTAATGTCATATTTCGACCTTACAAGGGAGAAAAACTGTCCTTCATGACTGGCAACTTTGACAATGTTAATAAACTTCTTGGTACTATCAAGCGAACAGTTGGATTACCCAATTTTTCCTTTCGAGAAATCAAGAGTACTGGAAAATACGAAATAATTTTTGGTAAATATGAAGGAATCACTTCTCCTAGTGAGGAAGTGCCTAGCATTGTGGGCTTTACGGGAATTCCAGATGGACGCGGTGTATACATTGGTTAAAAATGGGTACAGCTACATCAAATAAGTTAATGAAGAGTGATGAGGCAAAAGCATACTTTGGAGAATTTCCTGCTGATCTGTGCGCGAGAAAAAGCACCTAATTTTCATTTACACAAACATTATTGAGTATCAGTATGTGGGTGACGCAAAAGCTCCGTTATTGCGTGTCACTGATTCCAAACAACGTCTGAAAAACGGTAGCGTGTGCGAACTTGAACCAACACATCGAATTGTTTTTTCAAATTTAGACTATAAAAAACTGTTATCAAACACTATACAATCAATTTCAATTGAGCTTCGCACTGAGACAGGACAATTGGTTCCTTTTTCGGGAACAGGTAAAGTTATTTTAACTTTACAATTCAAAAAGTTTTCTGACTAGCATGGATTCCTATTATGCCAATCAGGTAACATCATTACCGCATTTCTCCGGACACTATAGACAAAGGGGAAGTGAATTTGGTGCTTTAGCTGCGGGAGTTGGACGCGTTGCGTTACCATTGGCTCGACAATTTATTTGCCCGACTGCAAAACGTATCGGGAGAGAGCTTTTAAAACAGGGTGTTCCCGAACTTGTAGATGTAGTCTCAAGGAAAAAATCACTAAAACAAGCCTTGAAAACACAGTCTCAAACACCATCAAAAACAAACAGGAGGGCGAGCGCGACAACAACGACCAAGGAAACAAATTGGAGGCCGTTCAAGTAAGTTAACAAAAAAGCGTAAAACCTCATTCATTTTCAAGTCAAGAGCTCCAAAGAGAAGTCGATCAGATTTTTTTGCAAAGGTGAAAGATGATCGCTAATTTATTACCAACTGAGGAAACTCACAGTTCCCTCGATCTGTTTGAGAAACCATCCCTCTTAGTAACATTTGATGGAAGTTTTTGTCAAAAACTGGGCCCGGTGTATAGCCCCAATGGTCCTATGTTGGAATTTGAAGTTGCTGGCGATAGAAATAATTTTATTGATTTACAAAAAATATTACTGGAGGTCAAATGTAAAAATGTTCAGTCGTCCGAAGCAAATTTAAAATATGACAGTAGAGCTGCTGCAGACGTGACTAAAACTGACGCTCCCTACTTTTGCAATAATGTGCTGCATTCACTGTTCTGTGACTGCACAGTGTCAGCCAACGGATTAAAAGTATCGAATGCAAATGGAAATTATGCTCACAAAAGTTTTTTTGAGACTGAGTTTTCACACAACAAAGACAAAAAAAATACTTGGTTAGCTTGTCAAGGCTACTCGTACGAGGAAAATTCGGGAGCCTTATCAACTACTGAAGTAAATAGAAGAAAAGCTTTAGTCAGACAATCAAATGAATGCACGTTTTACGGAAAGGTTGCAGTCGACTTTTTCACATGTGACAGGCATTTAATGAGTGGTGTAACTCTTCGAATTGCTTTTCGAAGATCAATTGATGACTTTGTTATTATGTCAGATGATGCCGCTAAGCATTATAAAATGAAAATTGTCGAAGCAAATTTGTATGTGCGCAAGATGACTTTGAACGATGATGTTGTGTCGGCTATTGAAAAAACATTGCTTACTAGCCCGGCTTCCTATCCGTATCTTGAAACCCTTACAAAAACATTTTTGGATTATACTGGTCTGCACAGTTGGAAACAAGAAGACATATTTGCCCGGGAACCAATCCGAAGACTAGTTTTATGTCTGAACACAAACGAAGCTTTTCTCGGTAACAATAGACAGAATCCATTTCATTTCCGAAAATTTGATTTGGAACAGATTTATATCTATCGAAATGGAATGTCAGTCGCAGATAGTCCAATATCAACAAATGATGATAAGCGTCTTTACTTCCATACAATATCAGACTTAGCCTATATTGACAATGGTCATGGCACAAGTTTGACAGACTACCCTAACCATTTTATTATGGTTTTTGACTTGACTAGTACTCAACAAGCTTCTCACGATTTTATTCACCCCCCGCTAATAAATTGTTCAATTTCGATCGAGCTGAAATTTTCAGCTGCATTGCCCAACAATATTGAAATGTTCATTATTGGCGAAAAAGCTAGCAACATTTTTGTGGATTCTGCGCGCCGGGTTTCAAAAAATCACATTTTAACCAACTAATGGATGATGATGATATCAATGACCTCATTCAAATATGTAGAAAACTAAAAAACAAATTTTGTGGTGTATTCGCTGCCAACAACTTTCCACAAAAACTCCACAAAAATAGTTTTCTCACTGTAAATGCTTCACCCTCGAACAACCCTGGTACACACTGGCTTCTTCTATGTAATGGAAACAATAAAATCATTTATGCGGACCCCTTGAGACAATCGATTTTTGCCTATAGAGACTTATATCACCGACTCTCTGACACTAATGCCCAAATATGTCAATTTCTCGAAAATCAACCGATTCAGAGTCAAAACTCGGAACTGTGTGGACTTTTTTGTATTTATATTGCGCATGTTATTTTTAGTGAAAGACAAACTGTAAAAATTAATGATGTTCAATTGCTTCGCTTTGCACTTCATATGATGTTTTATTATCTGTTGAATAAATTTTTTTTTTCAAAATTTAATTTTTCCTTCAAATACAAGACGAACAAAGAGTAACTCAGAATCAATATCTAATTTGCCATAACCACTCACAAATATGTCCATAACTTTACAAAAGGCACCAGAATGATGACCACTTTAAATGTTTTCAACTCGTTTTAAATTTTCTGTACAAATTTGGTCAGTTTGAGTTTGCTCATGGCCGGTTCCTGCTGAGATGGTATTGTGGATTGTTTTCTGTGCAATTCCTGATAGTTTTTGTCGCCATCGCTTTTGTAGTCGTCAACATCTTTGCTGTGTTTGAAATTGGAAGACGTTTGTGAACCGTTGCTGGGTCAATTTTTTCTCCTGTTTTGTCATTGATGTCAACGGCTAACTTCAACTTTGTAAAAACTTCTCCATTCGTTTCCAGTTTTGAAGTATTTGAAAATAGGTGTTTGAAAGTTGTGAAAAGACAGGGGACAGCAAAAGATTTGTTTTGCTTTGTAGAGCCAATATCAGTTGAACTATCAATCAAAAGGTGAAAATGGTTAGTTGCTATTTGGCAAAACTCAGACTCAAAGTGAGGACAAACTGCAAAATTAACCAAACTCGTAAAGTCTGTTGGCTTTTGATCAAGAATTTTGAATCTAAATTGTTTCTGAAATTGTTTAAAATAACTTGGAGAACGTTCATACATTGCTTCCACCATCCTTGCTCTCGAGTTTAGGCTTTTTATTTGGTGGCGGTTTTGTAGAACAGTCTTTTGCTGACTTTTCTTCTGATTCAAGTATCTTCTCTGCCGTATTGACCAAGCTCCCAAATTCTTGCAGAGTCAACGAAATTCTTTGTTCAAACTCGTATTCTTCTGCTGCTTTTTAAAACAATTTCAGAAGTACATATGTTCCTGTCTTTTCGTAAGTTTTCAGCGTTGCCCTCATCAAACGCTTATCAATTTTGGAAACGTCGAAATAACAATCTCCGTACTCTGTATATTTGGTAGAAGTAAAAAGCATTGTGCGCAACTTTCTTTTATCACATTCAAAATTCAAACTATTCAGCTTAATGGTGGCGGCAAGTTGGGATTAAATCACAATGTCGTCATTTACGCAATAGAATCCAAATGACTGGGGAATACAGACTCAAGTACGCCTAGGGCGTACTTGAGTATGTTTATTAAACACAAAGCAGTGTACACAAACACATGAACTTAGAAAAGGTTTGTACGTAGTAATGCAAAAGCAAACACAATGCACCGGAATTCAACTCAATAAGTTAAGCAAATGTGAGCCTAGATAAGAGTTTTATTACACTTCATGTACTCAATTAAACGAGGATTTAGCAGGTGCTTAGCAAATGTGACCTGAGATAAGGTTTTGTATCTACCAATGTAAAGCAAACATTATGCACAGCAATTCCCATTAATTAGGAATACATGTTATAACTATCCATAGTGACCATTATTTTATTACGTATGTCTGTGTGAACACGTTTAATGTGACCTTAGATAAGAATTTTATCACCTTGGTAGACTACACGAGGAATGAAACATAGTAAACACCACAAAATACGAAAACCTAGGGTAATGTGATCTCAGATAGGAATTTTATTACCTTGGTAGACTACACGGAATGAAACAGTATATACCGCAAAATACGAAAGCCTGGGGTAATGTGACCTTAGATAAGAATTTTATTACCTTGGTAGACTACACGCGAATGAAACATAGTAAATACCACAAAATACGAAAGGGTGTTAAAAACTGGTTTTTTCTCATTTCATTTTGTTCCTTTTGCTATACAGTTGTAGTGAAATTTCTGTGGATTGTTACCTGACCAAACTATGTCTGTCAAAATTCTTTCTGAATCCACATTTTCTCGTGAAAGAACACAGGTTTATCAGACTTTATACAAAAACTTTGTGGTTCTGATTCAACAGAAAAAAGTAGGAGAAATTTGGACAGTTTACCAACACTGCCTAATTCCGAAACTTTTCATCAATGCAATTGCGGCTTTACCGAACAAAACAGAACCTTCTGAAAGCAGCATTATTACTTCTGGTGGATTTTTGCCACCCAAAACCACACCTGCTATCGAAAATCCCGACGTGAACACGTTGACGGACGAAGTCAAACGAATTTTTTATCGTTATGACTGCGAGTGCATTCCTCTGTGCGAAAATCAGCTTGGAGTTTATCGGGCAAGTGATGACCTGGCTGATATGTGGGGACTCAAGTCAACACTCGAATCTCCAGACAGTAACACTCCTATGAGTGCACCAGTAACGCCTGCATATGACCGCAATCCCTCAATTACTCCAATACCGAGCCCTTCTCTTTTCGCAGGGCTCAGTTATCAACGACATTTTTCAGTGAGCAACGGAGAGCAGCCATTTGATTGCAACATTTTGCCGGGCACAAATTTTCAAACACCACAACAAACCAGCGAAAATGAATTCAAAACGCCACAGAGCTCTGAGAAGCCTAAAGTTGGTGCAGCCCCCAAGAAGCGAAGTCCAGAGCAGTCCTTGATGGATATTTTCGATTGCTAGAAAAAGTTAAACAAACATATTATTTTGTACTTTGTAGTAAAAGCGTGTTCGATCATGTTCCATTGAATATTTTTGCTCAATTTTTATTGGCTAAAGGAAACCCTTACAATCATACCAAGCTCGATCGTGTTTATTTTAAATAGTATGACAGTAATTGAGAAGCAAAGCAAAAATTTTTTCGTAATGTACTAAGAGATCAAAGCTGATAACCAATTAACTAAAAATTATAAAAAATTGTTTTTTCCATTTTCTTCTCATAGTTAATTCGATATTTTTTGTTTAAATTAGCGGTGCAATAAACCTTGCTGCTAGTTCCTGAAAAAAACTTTTCTTCATACTTTTTAAATTTTAAAGTTATCTTCAGTTTTTCATAATTTTTTTTTCAAAATTGTAAAATTGTCAGGTTTTTTTCGACTTTTCTCAAAAACTGGATGTACGATTTTCAATTTTTCATTCTGAACTGTCAAGTAACTGTTTATGAATGATAGTTGGACAATTTTTGAGAAGCAAAGCAAAAAATTTTTCATAATGTACTAAGAGATCAAAGCTGATAACCGATTAAGTAAAAAAATATAAAAAATTGTTTTTTCCACTTTTTTCTCATAGTTAATTCGATATTTTTTGTTTAAATTAGCGGTGCAATTAACCCTGCTGCTAGTTCCTGAAAAATTTTTTCTTCATGGTCTTTAAATTTTAAAGTTATCTTCAATTTTTCATTAACTTTTTTTCAAAATTGTAAAATTGTCAGATTTTTTTCGACTTTTCTCAAAAACTGGATGTACGATTTTCAATTTTTCATTCTGAACTGTCAAGTAACTGTTTATGAATGATAGTTGGACAATTTTTGAGAAGCAAAGCGAAAAATTTTTCATAATGTACTAAGAGATCAAAGCTGATAACCGATTAAGTAAAAAAATAAAAAAAATTGTTTTTTCCACTTTTTTCTCATAGTTAATTCGATATTTTTTGTTTAAATTAGCGGTGCAATTAACCTTGCTGCTAGTTCCTGAAAAATTTTTTCTTCATAGTCTTTAAATTTTAAAGTTATCTTCAATTTTTCATTAAATTTTTTTCAAAATTGTAAAATTGTCAGATTTTTTTCAACTTTTCTCAAAAACTGGATATACGATTTTCGATTTTTCATCCTGAACTGTCAAGTAAATGTTCATGGATGATAGTTGGACAATTTTTGAGAAGCAAAGCAAAAATTTTTTCATAATGTACTAAGAGATCAATCCTGATAACCAATTAATTAAAAAATTATAAGAAATTGTCAAGTAACTGTTTATGGATGATAGTTGGACAATTTTTGAGAAGCAAAGCAGAAACTTTTTCATAATGTACTAAGAGATCAAAGCTGATAACCGATTAAGTAAAAAATTATAAAAATTGTTTTTTTTCTTTTTTTTTCTCATAGTTAATTCGATTTTTTTTTGTTTAAATTAGGGGTGCAATCAACCTTGCTGCTAGTTCCTGAAAAAAACTTTTCTTCATAGTCTTTAAATTTTAAAGTTATCTTCAATTTTTCATAAATTTTTTTTCAAAATTGAAAAAATATCAGGTTTTTTCCGACTTTTCTCAAAAACTGGATTTACGATTTTCGATTTTTCATTCTGAACTGCCAAGTAACTGTTTATGGATGATAGTTGGACAATTTTTGAGAAGCAAAGCAAAAATTTTTTCATAATGTACTAAGAGATCAAAGCTGATAACAGATTAACATAAATTATAAAAAAAAGTGTTTTTTCCTTTTTTTCTCATAGCTACTTCGATATTTTTTGTTTACATTAGGGGTGCAATTAAACTTGCTGCTGGTTCCTGAAAAAAAATTCATAAGCAGATTCACCAAGGCAAAAAATCAACTTTGAATTTGTGCTAAGTTTCGAATTGAAACGCGCGCCAAAATTAGCCAATCAAATTCGAGTATTTCAAATATTTGAACTTGGCGCCCAAAATTCATTTCAATTTAAGAGTTTATGTTCAATTCGTCATTTACTGTTCTTTCGTTTCTTATTCGGGTTTATTAAATTTTCTTCGAAATTCAACAAAATTCTCATGAAAAATGGTTCACCAATGCCGACAATGCTCTGCTACATACAGCAACAAATATAATCGCTCAAGGCATGAAAACAGCGCTCATCCTGACGAGCTTGGTTTACCTGTATTTCAATGCTCTCTATGCACTTTCAATGCCCGAAAATTGTCTCTGCTTGAACCGCACATGCGAACATGCCATGGCAAATCCACTAACTGTTGTCGAACTTGTTACTTAGGCTTCAACAACGTTCATTTGTTTGCTCAGCACATGAGTTCTCTTCATGGGTTTCCCGTATTCGGTGACGAATTCCTACCGAGAGATACACCGACGGAGTCAGCTTTCGGTGGAAGACTTCAAACATTCGAAGTTGTTCACAACAACGACGCTGAAGTGAATACAGTCCTTGCTAGATTCTTGTTATCAGAAAAAACTCGAATCGGAAACTTGGTGCGTGAAAAGTTATCCAACGGACCTCACAAAATTCAATTTTGCGCAAAAGTTCAACTGCTCAAACCTCATGGAGGTGAAGAAGATGGCTCCACTGACGACGAGCGTATTGAAATTTACACAAACTCACTCATGACACCAGTGCCCAATGATGGAATGTCAGACGAAACGTACTGGACTAAGGTGGATAAAAAGTTAACAGTATTGGCAACATTTGCGTCATCAGGAAGTGGCTGGATCTTGGAAAAAGCTATCAAATTGGACGTAAAGTTTGCACGCTACAGACCCGTCAATGGCTCTTCATACTTACCTCTGCCCGTGAAAATCGCCAACTGTCGCGGTCTTCTTAATATAAGGAATCACAACGACCAAAACTGTTTCAAATACTGCTACATTGCAGCTTATCATTTGCATAACAATATCAGCCTCGAACGTTACGGTAGAAATTCTAATACTGAAAGAACTTCACCAGACACATACAGCAATCTTGAACAACCTTTGGGTGACTTTGAAATGCCCATGGGTTTCGACGATATGAAGGACTTTGAGTCGTTCAACAATGTTCAGGTGAATGTCTTTGGTTACGAGAAAGGTCAGCTATACCCCTCCGAGTTTCTAACTATGAGTCTTCTTTTGTGATGGACCTTCTTCTCCTATATGAATGTGACCGGTATCACTACGTACTTATAACAGACCTGGTGAAAGTTGTCTGCTATGTGCGTAACATTATGTTTCGATTCTGCTATCGACTCTGTCGTAACTGTTTTTGGTTGTGTAGAGATGGACTCGAATGCTACAATCTACATTTACACACATGCTCCATGAATGCACCAGCTGTTATTCAAATAACCTCTCCTGACCAAAGTATGTACAAATTTTCAAAACTTTCGGCTACTTGGTTTGTACCTCTAGTGATATACTTCGATTTCGAATCTTTTCTACAACTAGTTGCGAGTTGTGCGGGTCCCAGCAACACAGCAAATACACGAGCCATCGAAAGACATGAGCCTTGTGGCTTTGCATTAGCGTTCATTGATCATCAATCAACAACCCCAGTTTTTCATCATAGAGACAGTTCGGAAGACTGCATGAAAAACTTTGTTAAAATGCTACATGACCTAGCTCGAGATATCCACAAACAAAATAACAAACACCCTTTTTATAGAGGTAACAGAAACTTGCTGAACAAAAGTCAAGCAAAACAGTGCTGGACTTGCGAGAACGATTTCGATGTCGAAGATGACCCAGAGAGCACTATCGATTTAGACCACTGTCACTTTTGGGGTAAATTCCTTGGTTGGGCTCATGAAAAAAGCAACCGAGCTCGTCGCCACGTTAACTTCATTCCAGTTGTTGGGCACAATATTCAGAACTATGATTTACATCATATTTGTTTGGCACTTAACGAATGCGAACCAACAACTACCGTTCAAGTCATTCCAGCAACTGACGAAAAATACATCTCCATGATATTTGGCGTTTTGATTGCAACTATCACGACGGATGAAGGAAAACCTTAAAAAATCTACGAATTCTTGCGATTTATTGATTCGTATAAAATGATGAACAGCTCGTTGGAAAAATTGACCGAAATTTTAACCACCGATCAGTTTGGTATTCTCAATTCGATGTTCCCGGGAATTTCTGATTCAGATTTAGAGCTGTTGAAAAAAAAGGTCATTATCCGTACTCGTATGTAAGTGATAGCAGCAAATTTTTAGACACATTTTTACCACCCCTCGAAAACTGGCGTAACACTCTCGAAGGTGGCGCAGTTTCAATTAATGAAACAGAATTGGAACATGCACAAAAAGTGTGGGAGATTTTGCACTGTAGTACTCTTCAAGACTATCACGATGGGTATCTGAAATTAGACTTTGCATTGTTGGCATGCGTCTGCAAGTTTCATCGAGAGTTGAGTTTCAAAACATACAAGTTGGATTGTATGCACTTTTATACTTTACCAAACATGGCCAAAGAGGCGTCATTAAGAATTTGTAAAGCTGAAGTTGAACTTTTGACCGAGCGTGAGCATCTGGATCTCATAGAGCCAGCTGTTAGAGGAGGAGTTACTTCAGCGTACGAGGAGAGACATAACATTTTGAGGTCAGTTATCCCCTTGAGCGAAATTTTGAACACGCCCGATTATGCTCAAGTAGGGTACTTTGTTGAAGTGGACTTGTCCTACCCAACCCACCTGCATGATGACCACCGTGATTTCTTTTTAGCTCCCACGAAAGATTTTGTCGAAGACGCATGGTTGAGTGACAATCAAATATAGTTGAAAGAGCAACATAATCTACCTACCTCTAAAGTGAAGAAACTGCTGCAGACTTTATTCGACAAGGAAAAATACGTTGTTCATTACAAACTTCTAAAACTCTATGTGGATCTTGGCCTGATAGTGAAGAAATTATATAGAGTGCTACAATTTAGACAAGACCAGCGGCTTGCTCCCTACATTTCATTAAATTGTCAAAAACGTCAGCTGGCATCGAACAAAGTTGAAGAAAACTTTTATAAATTAAGGAATAATGGTGTTTATGGAAAAAATTGTGAGTCGAAACGTCACCGAAATAAGTTAGTTAATAGTCGTGATGCCGAGTCTAAACTTTCAACCATATCAAAATTCGAATTTGAGCGCTATTTTATCTTTGGAGAAAATTTAGCTGCACTATCGACTCGTCCTAAAAATATCTACTGGAATACACCAACAATAGTAGGCGCTTCAATTTTGGACTTGGCGAAATATCAGATGTACCATTTTCGCTTCAAAGTAATTCGGCCCAACTTTGAGTGCCGTCTACTTTATAGCGACACAGACAGCTTGTTGTATTCCGTCAAGTGTGCAGATTTCTATCAAGAGCTCTCCAAAAAACCTCAAGCAGTGCTGGATTGTTTTGACTTTTCGAACTAACCAACCAGCCATTTCTTATTCAACAATCAGAACAAACGAAAAGTGTTGAAGTTTAAGGACGAGTTCGCAGGTGACTTCATCACAGACTTCGTTTGCCTGAAACCCAAGCTGTACTCAATTCTGTCCAAAAGTAAGACCTCCTACTTGTTCCTTTCAAATAGTACCGTTGTAGTTACTTAGCTACGTTTGTTATGGTAAACATCAAACCTCTTACTTCAGGTTGTAGGAAACTCTCCGCCAAGGGTGTCACGCGGGCTACCCAACGTCGCTTGCGTCATGAAGACTTCCTTGAAAAATTGAACACTGGCAACGTCTTCCGGTCTGAAAACACACGAATAATTTCGGACCATCATATTCTACAGACCGTCTCCTCGAAGAAAATCTGTCTGTCAGCGTTTGACAACAAACTTTTTGTAAAAGCAGACGGCATTCATACTCTCCCATTCGGACACTATGAAGCTCTCGACTGTGGAATAGATGATATTGACTGGGATAACGCAGATATTGAATGGGATCATAACAGTTTCGATTCAAATCTGTGTTTGAGTTCCGATCCAGAAAGGCATAATGATTTCGTTGTCTCACAAACATCCTCAACGGCTGCACAAAGTTCTGCACCTAACTCTTGGCAGCCACCCGACCCAGGATTTGCTGCAGCCCAGGCAGTAACAGAATCGGATATCTAAAGTGACGATTTGATCGATTTTGATGCCAGTTCGGACGAGAGTTCTAGTGCCAGTAACCGATTCATAAACTTTGAGGCCGAAGAAGCCAGTAGTAGTGATTTTGAAGAGCCACCGCAAAAAATTTTAAAGCGAAGATAAATATTTTAATCAATTTCAAGCCGCTTTTTGTTAATAATTTTCCGGCAAAAATCCCCTAGTCTTCAGTTTTTGTATTAATTAGAAAAAAGGTCGTTGTAAAGTTGTGTGTTCAGTTTTGGTGTTTAATTTTGTCCGGTTTCGGTGCTTAATTTTGAACAGTTTATTTCCTTGCTTTTGCCTAGCTTTCTATGTATTATTTCCCGTGTTGAATTGAATTCTGTTTAATAGTTCCTGTTTTATGGCTTTGTCTGGCATATGTTTGGGTTTAACGTGACGTAAACTCTTAATACCCTCCCGTCTATGATAACCCCTACCCTCAAATGTTTAAGGATCAAATGATAACCCCCCCCCTCTCTCTATGCCCCTATTTCATACTAATAATAATAATAATAATAATAATAATAATAATAATAATAATAATAATAATAATAATAATAAAAATATTAGAAAATAAAAAACATAACAATAATAATAATATAAATAATTATTAAAATAGTACTAATAATAGAAACGCAATTAATATTACTAATAAATAATAAAAAATAAATGTGGTAACCGGGCAGCTATAGAAAAATGCAAGCACCTATAGAAAACCAGCCACAATTTTTCGAAAGAAGATGTTGCGTACTTTCACCAAAAGAACTCTCGAAAAACGAGACTCAGGACAATTTAAATTGTCTGTACATCATAATTTGTAACCGATTATAACCACTGACCAGAAGTCAACAGAATTAACAAAGGTTTCGTTTAATTCTATCTCGAGTTGAAAGAATAGCTAAGCATGTGTTGATAGCAGTATAGGGAAAAAACCAGTGAGACAAATTTAAAGCGAATATGAGCAATACTACTTATCAAAAAGAACAATTGAAGAAGCATCTGATCCCGATAAGGCGCTAAAAATCGCACTAGCTCACGAATCTAAAATTAAACATCCAAGCTATATTTAGAGTTCCACAGTAGAACCAAATGAGAGTAGTTTTTTAAAAAAGCAGTAGAAAGGGAAACAGTGAAGAGGATAACACTGGAAGAGATCTACAGCAGCAACAAGTTAACAGTGTCGTAGTTGCTGAGAAACACGGCGTTATGCAAGGCATTATTTTAAATAGCAAGGTAAGCTAATTTGAAACTAAATTTTTTCATTATCCATGAAAATTTATTGACTTTACGTAAAATGAAGAAGTATTTAAAAGACATTGGTGTTTGAATAATTTTAATCTTCTTTACAAGGTCCCAGTGAGAATAAATGCTTGTCATGTTTTTTATACTGTTTCTTACTTAAAATGGAAGTTTAAGTGTAGAGATTGAACAGATATGGTTTCTATTTAAGATCTGATTACTGGTATGAAGAGATACCTGAACTTGCTTTTCCAATATAAGTTTTAAAGTCTTACAATTACTCTAGTTCCAAGTGTGAGGGTACTGCAAACGTGACATGTCTGCCAAGTTATATGTGATTACGCGCATTTAGCGGTCAGTAGTAAGGCCAACGAACTGTTTAGAAAAATTAAAGGGTCATTAGATCCCGAGAAGTCGCTAGAAAAAGCACTAACTCACGAATCTGAAATAAACAACAAAGCTACTTTTAGAGCTCCACAATGGCCCCAAATGAGAGAAGTATAAAAAACAGTAGAAAGGGAAAGCAGTAAAAAGGACAACTCTGGACAAGATCCACAGCAGCGACAAGATAACACTGTCGTAGTTGCAAACAAACAAGGCATTATACAACGGTCTGCTACACAATACCTTCAACAAAAGAACGTTAGGGAAGGATGTCCAAGGCATTAACAAAACTCAATTCTCATTTTTCTGGAAAAGAGAAGAAACGTGGTCGAAAGTGTCCAGGAGACAAGATTATCCTTGAATTGCAAATCTATCAAAAAGCAAGCTCATAGAGCACAAAATCGTCTTCATTTTTCTCAGGTAAAAAATTTGGAAATATTGAAGAATAAAGCTCAATTGATTGACCAAAGAAGACATTTGTAGCGACGGTATCCTTGTTTTGTAAGCTGCGTAGGAAAATCTTGAGATTGCTTGATAAAATCTTCATTCAAACTTAACTATACCGTTGCGCACCGAAGAGCTAGAAAGGTCCCAATTCCTATTCAGTCAGATATACGTAGACCTATAAAAATGAGTCATTGAGGACATATCGAAAAGCTAATACATTGTAGTAAAAAATTCCTCAAATCGCCTATTGTAGTTAGAAAAAAAACAAAAGCTTAAAGATAGCGTTAGATTCCAAATTTTTGAACTTTTGTTTTAAATCAAATGCCCAACATTAAATGATAAATTAAATAGTGCCAGAAAAATCTACAACAAGGTCGCAAGGTCCAGCATGATTTTCAGCAGTCGAATTACAATTGGTATATGGCAAATTTCATTGCATCCTCTGGCACACCAAGCACTGTAACTTCAATATAGCAGGTACCAACACGCTAAGGGGCATAAATTTTTAATAAGATGGTCTCACAAACATACCGGCTGATCTTCAGAAAAGCTTTAGACAAACAACATTAGTTGGACTAACAAAATCAAAAGGAGCTGCTATTGACTATATTTTATATTATTCTGCAAATTTCTGTCAGTTTCGTTTTTTGAACCGCATTGTGAGCTGATTTGAAACTAAACTTTTGCATTATCCAGGAAATCTTTTTGTCTTCATTTAAAATGAAGAACAGTATTTTATTGGTGTATGAATAATTTCAATATTCATTTCAGGGTCCCAGTGAAAAAATGCTCGTCAAATTTCTTTAGGCTGTTTCATATACATTTTGAAAAGATTAGTATTGATGTTGAAAAGATAAGTTGAGGTATTTATTCAAGGTCTGATTACTGGTGTAAAGATATTCCTGAAGTTGATATTCTCATATATGATTTAAGGCAAATTTCTATGTTTTGCAAGTACCCTAGTTCCAAGTGTGAGGGTGCTGCAAACGTGACAAGGTTGCCGAAAGATATCATGTGAGTACGCGCATATTGCGGTCAGTAGTCAGCCCGACGAATTGTTTTAAGAATGGCATCCAAATCACAACACAATTCTAACTGGGGTTTTCTATCTTTTCAGTTTCTGTCTCCTCCCTTCAGTTTTACTTGATGAGCAGAGAAACATACGGGGGGGGGGGGGGGACAAACGGAAAAGATCTATCATGTCAACAGCACGCGACATTGTTTAGATTATTTTTCGTTATCCGACATATTGACAGGTGTCAATTAGATGACCTGTTGTCGAGACCAGACAGATCCATAATATCCTAACAAAATCCAAGGAAATATACATTGAAAATAACACTGGAGACAATATAGATATGCAAATATAATTAATGCCGACGAATTGAAAAAAAAGAACCCAAACTATTAGCAGTTTTCTTTGGATCAATCCACTTTTCTTGAAAACAAGATCACTTCTGATCAAATCTGAACATCTTTTTCGAAAAAACATGCAATTTTGGACCAAAGAAAAAACATAAATTGGAACTGCTTGATGGACACTGAACATTAAGGGGATCCAAATAATGTGGTTAACATACGAAAACTTACTTCGAAATCCTACTACGGCATAATATACGGCCGTACCCAGTTATATACGGCACCGTACAAAATACCTGTCCTGCCTGGTTTTTTAATTCTGAGCTGCTAAAATGATGTTAAATAAAACGTTTAACGCATTTAGACTACTTTTTGATGCTTTTTAATGCTTTTTAATTGCTTTTTATTGCTGGCAACAAGATTCAGAACTCCAAATAATCACAAATCTTATTACGGTTCCGTATAAGGCTGTATCAAGTTTTCCAATTTTTTTAATGTGATAATATTTTCCGCAAGAAGTGTTCATTGACCTAATAAAAATCAACGCAGCGTTGCTAAAAAGAATTGTAGTGTAGGCAGTTAACCACGATGAGCAGTGAAAACTTAATAAATTTTTTTTCGGATCTGTCCAACTCCAGCGTACTGTGTGAAAAGTATTTTTATTCCCCAGACGCATATGCCAAGTTTTTAAGAAGGAGAGAAAACCACAAAATTTAGGAGTCATAATCTCAAAGTAGTGAGTTTTTAACTTGACTAGAGATCATTTTCCGACAACCTGTTAGCTATTTTATATGAAAGTGATTTCTGTCGTCGTTTCGGAGAACTGGGTGAGTGCGGTTTTTTACCGTAAAATATCAGTACTCTTATAGTTTGTTCAGTAAAAAGGAGGAGGAATGAAAAACCTTGAAGAATGAAAAAGGAAGAGGAAAAAAACCAAAAAAACTGCAGAGGAAAACTCTCAAGTAGTCAGTGGTTAACTCGACTAGAGAGTTTTACGACATCGATTCGGCTATTATGTTCTTAACGGCACTTTAATATACTTGGTAGGGCCTTTTTATTGATCTTAAATCGGTAACTTAGAAAACCTATTACGTTCGTACTGCGGGCCGTAGTCAATTTTACAAGATCTTAGTACGATTTTCATTCGAGACTTAAACGGTGCCGTACTCTGGCCTTACCAAGTTTTTCAAAGTTCGGGCAACCTGGGTTATTAAAGCAAAAAATCACATCATATTGTGTTTTGGAAACCCAGGTAAAACAGTTTAGACAAGTTCTTGCTATGAGCGCAGGGTTAGGTGTCTCAAAATCTATCTGAAAAGCCACAAAAAACATAAAAATGTATATAAACAACAGTTTTAAAAGTTTGCTTTGCAACAAAAGACGAAGTGAAACATAACAAGAATCAACAAAAGCATGAACAAGAATTTGCAGAATGAAAACTGCAGAATGAAATCCTGCAACAATAAAGTTGCCAAATTCAGTCTCCAAAAATTGCCAACATTCTTTAAAAGATTGATTGTTGTAAATAATTGGCTTTCATATTAATGGGTTACTTATGCGAACGAAAAGACAAAGAGCAACTAAGACAGAAGAAAAATCTTTTTTTTTCAACTCTAATTCATCCAATACAAAATGGTGATGCAGTTCAATTTCACTGCTTTAAATTTTTTGCCAAATTATAACACAATTTTTGGGATCACGCAGACTTTTTCGACACCATCATAAAAAATATAAGTAAAAAATTGAAGAACATACTCATAAAGCAACTAATCAAAATTCCTCCTGTTTTTTTCTTCAATCGCAACAAGAGAGTGAAAATGATGGTATGATACTTAAAACTAAATTAAAAAATATTAGCCTCCCAATTTTGGGTTCAAGAAGTAAACAGGTTTAAATACTTGACCATATTACAGCAAGGAAAATGAATGCACAGCAATATTCTTTCTTAACCAAATAGCTAAAAGTGATAACTTGATTCTTATTAACAAATGCAAAATTTTCATAAAGTTTGTCGGTTAACAACAACAAACAAGGTATCCATAGGAAATGTTATAGACCCAATAAGTAAAATACTATTCAAATACTAAAATCAAGCAAAAACCTAATATATACAATTCGTTAGGTTTCATTATTGGCAACAATCAAATTATTAGAAAAAAATTGTCAAGTATCTACTATAAAAAAATTGTATCAAACTTTTACGAAATGAAAAATAAACATCACCAAAAAAATTACTTAAAAATGTGGGAGGTATGATTCTCATTAGAAAATTAAATCTTAAACTTCAGAACTGTGAGTGGGTTGCTTATACAAGCAAAGGACCTAAACTTTGATAATAAACCAAATAATAAAGCAATTTCCGACTAAATCTTATGGTTAAGACAATTTCTTGTTGTGTTTCTATGACACTAGATAAAAGCGATGCAACGTTTTTGAAAAAAAAAGATTTGCTACAATTTTGTCTGAAATTTTTTGCTGTGACTATAATTATCTGTTATAATTTTTGAACAATTAGCTATTCTTTTTTGTACTAAATCAAAAAAATTTTCTCGAGGTTGCCAGCAGTTTTTAAACTGCTAGCAACCACAAGAAAAAGTATTAAGAGAACTAGTTGAAGCAATGCTAATCGAAAGACAACTATAACAGATAATTGAAACCAGATCAACAATTTTCACCGAAAAAGTAAAAAGTCTTCTTTTCAAAGACGTTTTCTTGCTTTTATTGCATTTCAAAAAGACTCATCTAAACAAAAACTTGACCACTCTTGTTAATTTTTGTGCAGTTTTGAACGTCTAAGGTGAAATTATGTTGCTGAAATCGAGGAGCATAGCGACAAAAATTTTAAAATGGAAATGAAATATATCAAAAAACGGTAACCAGTGAATTATAGCACAATCAGCTTTAAACAAACGGTGACACTGAACAAAAAATGCCAGTTGCTTCTTATTTTGCCAATTGTTTTAATTTAATCGGAGAAAACTTTTCAACGAAAAACACAAAGAGATCATCATGTTATATCACATGAAATAACCGGGCAAGAAGAGCGTAGCAAAACAAAATTAGTATTTTTTTCACGTGATTTACATATGTATGTAATTTAATATGGTATTGTTTTTCTTCTTCTTCTTACTTTCACATTTTAACTTACTTTCACATTTTAACTCCGCTCGTTTTCTAATAACACAAACATAATTGATTTATGAACAAAAAAAATGAAACGAGGATAAATCAAGAAGCAAGAGGAAAAATAAAGAAATAAATCAAGAAACAATTTGTGGGAACTGTTCACATTTTATCTCTGCTCATTTTCTAACAACACAAACATAATTGAATTATGAACAAAAATAAATTAAAAGAGGATAAATCACGACACAAGAGGAAAAATCAAGAAATTAATCAAGAAACAAACTGTGAGAACAAACTGTTCTAAAACAAGGTCTGAGATTTGGTTTAAGCGCACAATAGTATGATCAGAGGTCCTTTTGGTCTGGGGATGTTATGATCAGAGGCGGATTCAAGCGCATATTAGTCTGACCAAAAAAGATTTTCAGCGCAACTGGTTCTGATCACAGACGATTTCGAGCGGAATTTTATTTCTTTTTGATTTTTGTTTCTTTTTTGTCGAGAGATGTTGGCTCTGTCAAAAGGCAAAAAGTAGCAGTATTCTGATCAGAGACACATCTGGAGTCCAATCGCTTTGATCAGAACCAAAGGGGTCCAGATGATAAAAAGGCAGGTCCCCTAAAAGGAAATTTTGGTTAACTTTAGAACTCGACGTTTTATATGGAAAGCTGTCTAAACTAAATCATTGAGTTTAGGCAGTGGAATACGGGTGGACGCCTCGGCCCGGGTTTTCGTTCTCCAGCAATAATTTTAGAATGGTCTCTTTGAATTGAATTTAATAATGCAAACATCAATTTTTATGAAATGAATATATTATAACAAAATTAAACAGTGAATTCATAGTGAAGCAAATCACTGGTCCGACAATTTCGGGCGCAATTGAGTCTGATCAGAGGTGATTTTGAGCGAACAATAGTCTAATCAGGAGTGACTTTTGAGCGCACATGAGTCTGATCAGAAGTGATCCTGAGCGCACAATCGTTTGGACGATGGTCCGGGGTATGGTCTGGGCCATGGTCGCATAATCGCCTGGACAATAGTCTGATTTTGGTCTGATCAGAGGTCATTTCCGTCTAGAAAGATCTGATCATAGACAATTGCGAGCGCAATTCGAGCGCACACGGTGTTTCGAGTGCATATTAGACTGATCAGAGCATATTTTGGCTGAACAGCGGTCTGAACAGAGGTCACTTCCGGATGGCATCTCAACCTGGGTACTCACTCAACAGATCGCGTGATAAATTTGAAATTTGTCACCAACACGGGGTGCAGTTTCGTTTCAGTTTGCAAGGACGGTTCCTTTAGCTACTTGAGAAAACAGAATATGTTCATGTTATTGACACAAGTAAAAGGTGAAATCGGTTATTATCAGAATAAATACAGTGATAAAAGATAACTGTAGAATGCTTTACGAATCATCAGGTTTTGTTCTCCGACACCCAATAGCAAACGAAACCTCAAATTTGCTACTTTTTGGTCATATGGACGGTACTGTTGAGAGAAATACATACAAATGCCATCCACATTTTCTCAGAGAAGGAATGGTGTTTTTGTAGTTCTTAACGTAAGCGTCGCCTGATTTATAGAGAACTAGAAAATTGTCACAAAAACAAATGAATAGGCATGCTTAGTTACTCAGCACTTTGTTCGGCTTGTTTTCAGCTTGGATCAAGGTAGAAAAAAATAATGAAATGTCAAATCGAGAAAATTAAATTTGAAAAACATTTTCAAAATTTTACAAATTAAAAATTATCGTACCGAGGTTTTATGAAATCGTGCACAGGACAGTAGTCTGATTTTGGTCTGATCAGAGGTCATTTCAATCTGGAAAGATCTGATCATAGACAGTTTCGAGCGCACTTCGAGCGCACACGGTGTTTCGAGCGCACTTTAGACTGATAAGAGCATACTTTGGTCGGGGATGGTCTGATTAGAGGTTACTTTCGTCTGGAGCGGTCTGATCAGAGGTCACTTCCGGATGGCACCTCAACCTGGGTACTCGCTCACCAGATCGCGTGTTAAATTTGAAAATCGTCACCAATCTGGGGTGCAGGTTCGTTTCAGTTTGCAAGGAAGATTCGTTAAGCTACTTGAGAAAAGAGAATATGTACATGTTGTTGACACAAGTAAAATGTGAAATCGGTTATTATCTATGTTTGGAAGAATAAATACAGCAATAAAACATAACTGTGGAATGCTTTACGAATCATCAGGTTTTGTTCTCGGACACCCGATAGCAAAACGAAACCTCACATTTGCTACTTTGTGGTCATATGGACGGTACTGTTGAGAGAAATGCATACAAATGACATCCACATTTTCTCAGAGAAGAAATGGTGTTTTTGTAGTTCTTAACGTTAGCATCGCCTGATTTATAGAAAACTAGAATATACAGTCACAAAAACAAATAAATAGGCATGCTTAGTTAATCAGCACTTTGTTCGGCTTATTTTCAGCTTGGATCAGGGCAAAAAAATAATGAAATGTCCAATCAAGAAAATTAAATTTGAAAAACATTTTCAAAATTTTACAAATTAAGAATTATTGAAGCGAGGTTTTATGAAATCGTGCACTAAAATTATAATAAATAAACTAAAGGGTCTCAGTGGAATTGTCATTATTTTTATCATCGTCATAACAGAATCCCATCGTTTGGCACATTGCTAAAGGTCCTTTCTGGTATACTTTTTCACATATACTTTCATCCCAGTCTTTCGATGTTTCCAAAGTTTCAGATCCGTTACAAAATGCCTTCACCAGTTCATCGTATGTCAAAGATTCGATTCTTCCGCCAGCTGTGATAGCCTTTTCCACATAATACATGGACATCAGACAAGCTACACAGTCTCCGTCGCTGCTTTTGACGGTGGAGAAAACGGCGAAAGCTAATGTTGAGATTAGCAAAACTGCAAAAGAAGTGAAAAGTTTCATTGCGTTTTTATGTCGAAAACTCTCAAAATTGAATAAAAGGCAAATTAACAGAATTCTCAGCTCTGTATTGGGATTAGATTTGTGAGTGACGAAACTGTTTTTATACTCTTTCTTTCTATTGTATTCAACTAATGGTTTTCAAATTGCCAAATTGTTTTATTGTTACAACCAGACAAAATGCTCTTTGAATGGTCTGTTATTTGTGAAAAATACGGACAACAATATGCAATTGTTTTAAAATTAGACACTTAGAAACCTGAAGTCGATTTCAATATCACAGTGGCATTGTTTTCACTGTTTTTGGTAACTCGATTGACTTCTTTATAATTTGAACTTTTGTTATCTTAAGCAGTTTTCCTATCTCTATCTAGTGAAACTTTTGAATCTGTTTTCTGGTGTTACATGGCCTTTATGGTAGTTGGAATTCTATAAAGACGCTCTTTTGCTATCAGCCCAGGTTGAGGTCCCAGACGGAAGCAAGTATGTCCAGACCGAAGATGAACGCACGAGGGGGGCGTCGTGCGTTCAAAATTACATAGTCTGGAAACATCAAAAAACGCACGAAAGTCTGAACATGAACGCACGAAAGTCTGTCGAACGCACGAAAGTCTGGACATGAACGCACGAAAGTCTCGACATGAACGCACGAAAGTCTGTCGAACGCACGAAAGTCTGGACATGAACGCACGAAAGTCTGGACATGAACGCACGAATCTTAGTGCGTTCATGATCAGACTGTCGTACGAGAGTCTGGACATGAACGCACGAATTTTTGTGCGTTCATGATCAGACTCTCGTACGAGAGTCTGGACATGAACGCACGCATTTTTGTGCGTTCATGATCAGACTCTCGTACGAGAGTCTGATCATGAACGCACAAAAATTCGTGCGTTCATGTCCAGACTAAAAAACTAACCTTATGCTTGTAGATTCCCATTGAAGATGAAGATGCCAGGGTTTCATGAGTCCACAAAGCCACATATAAAGTCTTTTTTTACGTGAGGTACATAAACATCTTTATACTAATAGTAGACATCCTTTTTTGCTGGCGTGAGCAAAATTCTATGTGTCTATCTATCAGTATTAAGAATAAAATAAACCTCTAATAAGACTTTTTTTTATCAGACTTTTTTTTGACACTCATTCAAGAAAACTAAAAGCAACATAAACATATATCATACATCATAAACACACATCATAGACTCAAACCAGAAGACCGAAGCGAGACAACGCGAGAGACGAGCGAGAGAACGCGAGACGAGCGAGAGACGAGCGAGAGAACGCGAGACGAGCGAGAGACGAGCGAGAGAACGCGAGACACGAGCGAGAGACAAACAAGAGACGAAAACAGGGGCGAGAGAACGAGGGGAGAGGAGAGTGAGAGCACCGAAAAATCTTGACGCCCGAAAGGCGTCCCACCCATTTTTAACTCTATATTTTTGATTTTTTTTCTTAAAAAAAACGTACGCAAAACTAACCTTTTTCCTAGGCAAGCTATATCAAAAATTCTTTTTGTGCTAGACTCTAACTACAAATGGGATACCCCATACCAAGTTTGGTTAGATTTGGACAACTCCTTGACCCGATCAAAGAGACCTATTTTTAAAATTCGTTATTTGCGAAATTCGCAAATTTCCGTATGAAAAAATAACTTTTTTCCTAGGCAAGCTATAGCAGAAATTCTTTTCGTTGTAGATTCTATATACACTTGGGATAATCCATACCGAGTTTCGTTCGATTTGGACAACTCCTCGACCTGACGAAATAGACCTATTTTTAAAATTCAATAATTGCAATTCAAACGAAATAATAGCAACTTTCCGTATGAAAAACTAACTTTTCTCCTAGGCAAGCTATATCAAAAATTCTTTTTGTAATAGACTCTCACTACACATGGGATATCCCATACCAAGTTTGGTTAGATTTGGACAACTCCTTGACCCGATCAAAAAGACCTATTTTTAAAATTCGTTATTTGCGAAATTCGCAAATTTCCGTATGAAAAACTAACTTTTTTCCTAGGCAAGCTATAGCAAAAATTCTTTCTGTGCTAGACTTTAACCACAAATGGGATACCCCATACCAAGTTTGGTTAGATTTGGACAACTCCTTGACCCGATCAAAAAGACCTATTTTTAAAATTCGTTATTTGCGAAATTCGCAAATTTCCGTATGAAAAACTAACTTTTTTCCTAGGCAAGCTATAGCAAAAATTCTTTCTGTGCTAGACTCTAACTACAAATGGGATACCCCATACCAAGTTTGGTTAGATTTGGACAACTCCTTGACCCGATCAAAAAGACCTATTTTTAAAATTCGTTATTTGCGAAATTCTCAAATTTCCGTATGAAAAACTAACTTTTTTCCTAGGCAAGCTATAGCAGAAATTCTTTTCGTTGTAGATTCTATATACACTTGGGATACTCCATACCGAGTTTCGTTCGATTTGGACAACTCCTCGACCTGACGAAATAGACCTATTTTTAAAATTCAATAATTGCAATTTAAACGAAATAATAGCAACTTTCCGTATGAAAAACTAACTTTTCTCCTAGGCAAGCTATATCAAAAATTCTTTTTGTACTAGACTCTCACTACACATGGGATACCCCATACCAAGTTTGGTTAGATTTGGACAACTCCTTGACCCGATCAAAAAGACCTATTTTTAAAATTCGTTATTTGCGAAATTCGCAAATTTCCGTATGAAAAACTAACTTTTTTCCTAGGCAAGCTGTACCAAAAATTCCTTTTGTTTTACACTCTAGGTATACATGGGATACTCCATACCCAGTTTGGTCCCATTTCAACAACTCCTTGATCCGACGAAAAAGACCTATTTTTAAAATTATAATCGCAAAATTATTCGAAATAATAGCAAATTTCCGTATGAAAAACTAACTTTTTTTCCTAGGCAAGCTATAGCAAAAATTCCTTTTGTTTTACAATCTACATACACTGGGGATACTCCATACCCAGTTTGGTCCCATTTCAACAACTCCTTGACCCGGTCAAAAAGACCTATTTTTAAAAATATGTATTTGAAATAATAGCAAATTTCCGTATGAAAAACTAACTTTTTTCCTAGGCAAGCTATACCAAAAATTCCTTTTGTTTTACACTCTAGGTATACATGGGATACTCCATACCCAGTTTGGTCCCATTTCAACAACTCCTTGACCCGACGAAAAAGACCTATTTTTAAAATTAAAATCGCAAAATTATTCGAAATAATAGCAAATTTCCGTATGAAAAACTAACTTTTTTCCTAGGCAAGCTATAGCAAAAATTCCTTTTGTTTTACACTCTACATACACTGTAGATACTCCATACCAAGTTTGGTCCCATTTCAACAACTCCTTGACCCGGTCAAAAAGACCTATTTTTAAAATTATGTATTTGAAATAATAGCAAATTTCCGTATAAAAAACTAACTTTTTTCCTAGGCAAGCTATACCAAAAATTCCTTTTGTTTTACACTCTAGGTATACATGGGATACTCGATACCCAGTTTGGTCCCATTTCAACAACTCCTTGACCCGACGAAAAAAACCTATTTTTAAAATTAAAATCGCAAAATTATTCGAAATAATAGCAAATTTCCGTATGAAAAACTAACTTTTTTCCTAGGCAAGCTATAGCAAAAATTTCTTTTGTTTTACACTCTACATACACTGGGGATACTCCATACCCAGTTTGGTCCCATTTCAACAACTCCTTGACCCGGTCAAAAAGACCTATTTTTAAAATTATGTATTTGAAATAATAGCAAATTTCCGTATGAAAAACTAACTTTTTTCCTAGGCAAGCTATACCAAAAATTCCTTTTGTTTTACACTCTAGGTATACATGGGATACTCCATACCCAGTTTGGTCCCATTTCAACAACTCCTTGACCCGACGAAAAAGACCCATTTTAAAATTAAAATCGCAAAATTATTCGAAATAATAGCAAATTTCCGTATGAAAAACTAACTTTTTTCCCAGGCAAGTAATAGCAAAAATTCTTTCCGTTTTACACTCTAGGTATACATGGGATACTCCATACCCAGTTTGGTCCCATTTCAACAACTCCTTGACCCGACGAAAAAGACCTATTTTTAAAATTATTTATTTGAAACAATTACAAATTTCCGTATGAAAAACTAACTTTTTTCCTAGGCAAGCGATAGCAAAAATTCTTTTTGTTTTAGACTCTAGGCAAACAGGGGATACTCCATGCCGAGTTTGGTTCGATTTGGACAACTTCTTGATTCGACGAAATAGACCAATTTTTAAAATTCAATTTTTAAAATTCAAAATTCAAAAAAGCTATAGCACACTCTAGGTATACATGGGATACTCCATACCCAGTTTGGTCCCATTTCAACAACTCCTTGACCCGACGAAAAAAACCTATTTTTAAAATTAAAATCGCAAAATTATTCGAAATAATAGCAAATTTCCGTATGAAAAACTAACTTTTTTCCTAGGCAAGCTATAGCAAAAATTCCTTTTGTTTTACACTCTACATACACTGGGGATACTCCATACCCAGTTTGGTCCCATTTCAACAACTCCTTGACCCGGTCAAAAAGACCTATTTTTAAAATTATGTATTTGAAATAATAGCAAATTTCCGTATGAAAAACTAACTTTTTTCCTAGGCAAGCTATACCAAAAATTCCTTTTGTTTTACACTCTAGGTATACATGGGATACTCCATACCCACTTTGGTCCCATTTCAACAACTCCTTGACCCGACGAAAAAGACCCATTTTAAAATTAAAATCGCAAAATTATTCGAAACAATAGCAAATTTCCGTATGAAAAACTAACTTTTTTCCCAGGCAAGTAATAGCAAAAATTCTTTCCGTTTTACACTCTAGGTATACATGGGATACTCCATACCCAGTTTGGTCCCATTTCAACAACTCCTTGACCCGACGAAAAAGACCTATTTTTAAAATTATTTATTTGAAACAATTACAAATTTCCGTATGAAAAACTAACTTTTTTCCTAGGCAAGCGATAGCAAAAATTCTTTTTGTTTTAGACTCTAGGCAAACAGGGGATACTCCATGCCGAGTTTGGTTCGATTTGGACAACTTCTTGATTCGACGAAATAGACCAATTTTTAAAATTCAATAATTGCAATTTATTCGAAATAATTGCAACTTTCCGTATGAAAAACTAACTTTTTTGCTAGTCAAGCTATAGCAAAAATTCTTTTTGTTTTAGACTCTAGTTACCCATGGGATACTCGATACCGAGTTTGGTTCGATTTGGACAACTCCTTGACCCGATCAAAAAGACCTATATTTAAAATTCGTTATTTGCGAAATTCGCAAATTTCCGTATGAAAAGCTAACTTTTTTCCTAGGCAAGCTATAGCAAAAATTCTTTTCGTTGTAGGTTCTATATACACTTGGGATACTCCATGCCGAGTTTGGTTCCATTTGGACAACTCCTTGATCCGACGAAATAGACCTATTTTTAAAATTATTTATTTGAAATAATTGCATATTTCCGTATGAAAAACTAACTTTTTTCCTAGGCAAGCTATAGCAAAAATTCTTTTTGTTTTAGAATCTAGGCAAACAGGGGATACTCCATGCCGAGTTTGGTTCGATTTGGACAACTCCTTGACCCGATCAAAAAGACCTATTTTTAAAATTCAATAATTGCAATTTAAACGAAATAATCTTAACTTTCCGTATGAAAAACTAACTTTTTTCCTAGGCAAGCTATAGCAAAAATTCTTTTCGTTTTAGACTCTAACTACACTGGGGATACTTCATGCCAAGTTTGGTTAGATTTGGACAACTCCTTGACCCGATCAAAGAGACCTATTTTTAAAATTCGTTATTTGCGAAATTCGCAAATTTCCGTATGAAAAACTAACTTTTTTCCTAGGCAAGCTATAGCAAAAATTCTTTTCGTTGTAGGTTCTATATACACTTGGGATACTCCATGCCGAGTTTGGTTCCATTTGGACAACTCCTTGATCCGACGAAATAGACCTATTTTTAAAATTATTTATTTGAAATAATTGCACATTTCCGTATGAAAAACTAACTTTTTTCCTAGGCAAGCTATAGCAAAAATTCTTTTTGTTTTAGACTCTAGGCAAACAGGGGATACTCCATGCCGAGTTTGGTTCGATTTGGACAACTCCTTGAACCGACGAAATAGACCAATTTTTAAAATTCAATAATTGCAATTTAAACGAAATAATCTTAACTTTCCGTATGAAAAACTAACTTTTTTCCTAGGCAAGCTATAGCAAAAATTCTTTTTGTTTTAAATTCTCTATATACAGGGAATGCTCCATACCGAGTTTGCATTGATTTGAACAACTTCTTGACCCGATAGAAAAGAACTATTTTTAAAATTCGTTATTTGCGAAATTCGCAAATTTCCGTATGAAAAACTAACTTTTTTCCTAGGCAAGCTATAGCAAAAATTCTTTTCGTTGTAGATTCTATATACACTTGGGATACTCCATACCGAGTTTCGTTTGATTTGGACAACTCCTCGACCTGACGAAATAGACCTATTTTTAAAATTATTTATTTGAAATAATTGCACAATTCCGTATGAAAAACTAACTTTTTTCCTAGGCAAGCTATAGCAAAAATTCTTTTCGTTGTAGGTTCTATATACACTTGGGATACTGAGTTTGGTTCCATTTGGACAACTCCTTGATCCGACGAAAAAGACCTATTTTTAAAATTATAATCGCAAAATTATTCGAAATAATAGCAAATTTCCGTATGAAAAACTAACTTTTTTCCTAGGCAAGCTATTGCAAAAATTCTTTTTGTTTTAGACTCTAGTTACCCATGGGATACTCGATACCGAGTTTGGTTCGATTTTGACAACTCCTTGACCCGGTCAAAAAGACCTATATTTAAAATTCGTTATTTGCGAAATTCGCAAATTTCCGTATGAAAAACTAACTTTTTTCCTAGGCAAGCTATAGCAAAAATTCTTTTCGTTGTAGGTTCTATATACACTTGGGATACTGAGTTTGGTTCCATTTGGACAACTCCTTGATCCGACGAAAAAGACCTATTTTTAAAATTATAATCGCAAAATTATTCGAAATAATAGCAAATTTCCGTATGAAAAACTAACTTTTTTCCTAGGCAAGCTATAGCAAAAATTCTTTTTGTTTTAGACTCTAGGTAAACAGGGGGTACTCGATACCGAGTTTGGTTCGATTTTGACAACTCCTTGACCCGGTCAAAAAGACCTATATTTAAAATTCGTTATTTGCGAAATTCGCAAATTTCCGTATGAAAAACTAACTTTTTTCCTAGGCAAGCTATAGCAAAAATTCTTTTCGTTGTAGGTTCTATATACACTTGGGATACTCCATGCCGAGTTTGGTTCGATTTGAACAACTCCTTGATCCGACGAAATAGACCTATTTTTAAAATTGAATAATTGCAATGTATTCGAAATAATTAAAACTTTCCGTATGAAAAACTAACTTTTTTCCTAGGCAAGCTATAGCAAACATTCTCTTCGTTTTACACTCTAAATATACTGGTGATACTCCATACCGAGTTCGGTTTGATTTGGACAACTCCTTGACCCGATCAAAAATACCTATTTTTAAAATTCGTTATTCGCAAAATTCCATATGCGACCCTAACTTTTTTCCTAGGCAAGTTATAGCCGAAATTCCTTTTGTCCTAGTCTTTAATTACACAAAGAGCACTCCATACCGAGTTTAGTTCAATTTCAACAACTCAATGACCAATTCAAAAATACTATATTTCAAAATTAATTATTTGAATTAATCGCAAATTTCCGTATGAAGACCTAATATCTTTCCTAGAACAAACTATACCAAAAATTCTTGACCATTTTAGGAATTATACACCAACCTGGAAATCTCGAATGCCAAATTTGTCTTGCATCATGTTTAAAATAAATAGATCTGATTGAAGAACTATTTTTAAAACGTTAAATTTCATTACACTAAAAGGCATTACGGAAGATCGTCATTATTCTAAACACAAAATGAAGTAACCAAAAATGAAACAAACAGAAGAGTTCATAACACACAAGGACTGGCTAGTTATGTTCAAAATGACGAAGCATTGTGATAAGATAACTTTCTTGATACTGAAAATAGAACATTTTGTATTTAATGGCCATTAGAGGCACTTCAATCTTTTCCTCAGTATCCTCTACAATAAAACCGAATGGCACGACGCGTTGAGCTTCAGTTTTCACAAGCTTCAATTTTTTTACAATTTTCAGTTTACGAAGGATGCAACTTCTAGAAGTGCTTTCGAAAAAGAAAAGAATTTCTCCAGTCACAAACTCATCTTCTGCCCAAACCGCAACATATTTATCCGCGAGACATCCTCGTCCATAGGCAGCAGATGATAAGAAAAAGTCTCCCCAATAGCGACAAAATAATTTTGTTTGAGGACGTTCCCGACAAAATTTTCTCGTATCTGTGTTGTCTACAAAGCCGTACGCTTCATCAAATTTCTTCTTCTGGAGAAAATCAGTCAGCATTGAGGTGAGACAGTCCTCTTTTAATTTCATTGTCGCAATCATTTTTGCTCTTATGAACCGCCATACCATTAGCTGACATTGATTAACAGTTCCCGTGAGCGGAGCAATAAGCAGCCTATTGGCAGATTCGAACATTGCAGCAGAGGTAGTAAATAAAGGCCCGATGTGTTTTGCCTGCCAACCTAGATGCCGCAAGAGGTGAAAATTTATAGATTCCATCTTTTTTGTCTTTTCTGCCATTCTCACACAGAACTCGGAAAGTAGCCTATCGCAAAAATCAGCGTTTTTGCTGGATTCGTAGAGTTCGCGGATCGAGAAAACCAATTTATTTAAATCAGTCTCGTCGCTTTTTCTCTCATCGCCAAATAAGTAAAGAGGGAAAACTATTGGAGACAGATAAAGCAACATTACTTTGACTTCTTTCGCTTTAAAATTGCTGAGAGCATGAAGAGGTCTAATCATATTTTTGAATTCTTTCGGTACATCTAGAGAAGCGAGAAAGGAATTGATTGCTTCTCTATGATGCGGCCTCATCCTTTCATAATGATAGAGCAGAAGATCTTTTCCCACACCAAGAAACAATTGATGCATGGGATCAACTGGCGACGAAAGGGGCAAATTTGAGATAATGTCAAAAGCTTTGCTAAGACCTTTTACTCCATGGGTTTTGACTTCGCAATCTGCATTTCGACCCAGTCGTTCTTTCAATTTTTCAACGCTGCCTTTTTCTAATTCCTGTACATTCATCAAATGAGAACTAAAGGAACGCATGACAAAAACTTCATCATGAGGGTATCGATGAGCACCTCCAACATGGTTCCCTCTCTGTGTACACAGTGTGCACCCGTAGTAGCCGTTGCACTGTTTCATTTTTAACACCTTTGACTTGGCAATGAGGTCTGCAACAAACAAAATGGGCTCAAAAGTAACCGACACACAGGCCCCCTCGAATTCAATTTCTTCATCGACTGACAATTCTTTCTGCACATGCTCAAACACAACATCAAAATCGGGATAGACTGCTCCAACAAAAAGAGCTCCAAGTACCAGATTTTTGAAAAGTTGGCGCTGCTTAGGAGGTAAGTCGGCAATCGCGAAGAACATGGGCCAAGCTGAAGCCATCGGTGTTTTACAAACATTAGCTCCATCTGTGTTGACAATTAGCCTGATCTTCAATCGCTGCTTTTCTATTCGCAACTTTGGCATCAGAATATCCTTTCCATCTTCTTTGTCTTCGGCGTACTTAAAAATGTCGGCAAGTGAATCTCTCAGAATATTGAGAAGAAGTGGACGAAAACTGAGGAGAATCAATTCACCATTATGAAAAAACTGCTTGCTCGACTGATATTTGGCGCAAAAGTTTTCGAATTGTTTTCTAAAAGCCCATGGGGAAATTGTCTGACCAGCAAAAAGCAACTGATCTCGTTTTAGAAGATCGCTCAGAAGTGCGTCAGAACCGTTATGCAACGATACAATAGCCAATAAGGACGCTGCTAAATTTGTGGCTGAAGCACCTGCTATTTCAAATAATTGGTTTTCTTCATCCGCTTCCTGAGTACCACTTTCAGCGCCTTCTTCAATAAGAGAGTAATCTCTGAATAAATCAATTCCATGATTGAACTCTTCGCTCTGCTCGAAAGAAAGGCTGATATCACTACAACTAACGTCTGAACCAACTTCATCATCTTCCTGTTCCAACTCTTCACTTTCAGTTAACTCCCATTCTGGATCTGGACTTTTCATGACGGAAATGGAGCTAGTCTCTGAAACGATACTAGCATTTGAGTCTTCGTTGTAAAATGTGGCTAGATCAACTAGCAAGGAGCCACGCTCATCATCTTTCATTACTTTTATCCAAGGCTTTGCAATCCGCTTTCGTTTTGGTGGCCTGTCATTTAAATTATCTTGCTGTACGGACTCTGTCACGACTTGCATGCCATGTTTTGATTCATGCCCACAAAGACAAAACATGTTGTTCGTACCAAAAAAGTCGTCGTTATAATAAGTTAACAGCTCTTCTCCATCCTTGATTTCGCTTAGAGCTCTTAGACGCACGCATTCTCTTCCGCGGAAGCCACTTTTCATGTAATAGTCGCAATTGGGTACGCATGAATGATTCGCCCATCTTGCAACTCCGACTACTAATTTCTCGCCCTCCATCGACGACCAGTCATCAATCTCGTGGCCTTTTGATTTCCTACCCAACAATCCAACAGCGCAATTGATTTCCCCGCACTTGATGGTATTTCCACTTCGGTTAACTAAGCAATACCCGCCAAATTTATCCGGTTCAGTTCTCAATCCAAAATCAACCGCAGATTTGTAAATGTCTTCCTTGTCTGTATGCAATTTTTTGAATTTTCTATCGGTGTTTAATAGATTCATGTAGCTTTCTTTAGAGAGTAGATTTGTTAGAGCGTGAACTTCGTGTTCAGAGTGTTCAAGAAAATGTCCCGCAACATATCCTTCGACTTGAGCAAGCTTTTCACACTGGTCCATAGAGCTCCATAGAGCATCTTTAACGATTGAGCCATGATTGAAGCATTAAAGCAAAAATTCAAAATCTTTGATTGTTGTGCAAGAATTAAAAATGAAGAAAAAATGAGATTGAAAAAGCAGAAAACTGATTTGATCAAAATCATCTTCTAGAAACTAACAAGTGCCAAAACATTAGGTCATTGTAAAATGACAACAGCATTAAAAGTAAAGTAAATCACAAACTGCTAATCATTATCAAACTTAATAGGGCGCACATTTTTCACAAATTGTTAAAATTGCGAATGTCTTTGAAATCTATTGCACAATTCACAATACACATTCAACCGAAAACGGTAACAATTATAGGTTCTCATCATTCTGCTCTGCATTTAACTTCAATTCTAGCAATATCTTTAACTCTTCTAACTCGCGACATCTACAGTTGGGGCTTTAACTGGAATCATTTCCAAAGCTATCATCAATAGCAGCCAGGGTTACATCTGCAGTGTTCTCACTCATCTGGACTCGATTCAGATAGCTTTGTCTCTCTCTTCCAGCCTCATTTGCGGAGTCCCTCGCTTTTCGCAGTGCCATATGGGCGTTAGCGGATACTTCTGGGTTACAACATCTAAGCAAGAGAACGCTTTGCTGGTTATAAACAATCCCATATAAAGAACAAGTCAGAAGTACTTAAAACTCGAGCAGTTATTTTGAAGCATGTAGTTTTATATTATTGTGCTAAAACAAATGAAAGTCTGTTAGAAAAAGTTGAGAACGAACCTTCAAAGATAGCAATTTTGTCTCTTGGAGCTTCGATGCGGCCCAGAGAGCGTTCACTGCCAATCATATCTTTAACCAAGCCATCAACACCGAAGATAGTTCGCCGCAAGCACCAACCAAGTTGTGTTGGATGAGCATTCGCTTTCAACGTCTTCATTAGGTCGTCACCCTCAAAATCCACGCGATGGACAGGATAAGCTTCCAACAATTCCGGAACATCATCAATACTTTGGAAACCCGACTTTTGAAGTAGGGAAACTTCATTTACGTCCTCAACCTAAAACTTTTAAAGTTCAAAAGGGCTCAAAAATTAACAACAGGAGAGAAAGAACGAAAATACCATTTTGTTGAGCTCTCCCAATAGCTTCCTTCTTTTCTTGTCGTGCCTAGTCTTGATTGATTTCCCGACTTCTTCAGCCCGTTGCATTCTCTTTTCGTGACCTTTCATAAACGCCTCGAAATCCTTGCACATGGCAGAAGCACCCTAGAAAAAAATGCTGACAACCACTTGAGAAAAAGAGTACCTAAAGCTTGCAAGACAGCCAAAACTTTTCATTGCACAAACTTTTGAAAGCAAATCAAGTTAGCTTTAGTTACCTTTTTGTCTGCAGACACTACAGCTTTTTCTTGGAACAGAAGTCGCGGGACCACAGCATTTTCTTCTCTGGCTGAAGTTGGCGCTTCCACAATAACTGCAGCCGTTTCATCTTGAAGATTTGAGGCCGTTGCAACTATTGGTGAGTCTTTGGAGAAGAACGAAGGAGATTCAGGCACAAGCTTGGAATTCAATTCTGGAGAGACAGAACTGAGAAACGTTGGTGGCAAACCTCTCTTGACCCTTTCAGAAGTCAATTTCTTGTGCAATCTCACTTCATCTGCGGGACCATGACCCAAATAAAGCATTCGATGAGTCCCACGGTTGTGTCTGATAAATTCACTCTGTCGTGGTTTCAGTGCAATTTTATCTTCATCTGAGTAACCTCTTGGCCAAGCTTTACTGTTTAGCGTAGTAGACACACAAGCTTTTTGATAAAAAAAGCAAAACAAGGTATTCCGATACTGATAACGGATACTCCTCTCAACCTGTACTTCCGGATCGGTTTCAAATTCCGGCTTCTTAACTTGCCTTTTAGGACGGTCTTTCGAACTTGAGGTTTCCATAGGTCTGAAAGACACAAGACAACTTAGCTCACTTGAGATATAAAGAAGTTTAAAAAGGTTATCATATGAGTTTAAAGACAACGAAACCAGGTCTTGTTGGTATTAGATACTCCACTGACTTTAAGTGAAAACAAAACGGAACCTCTTTACTGATTGAATTTGAATAAAAAGATACTATAAAATTCATCGTGAGTAGAAATTTGAAGCAATTTTGTTAAGCACCACTTTCTAAACAATCTTATAACTTTAAGTTAAAAAAATAACAATCTAAACAATAGCAAAAAATTTAAAAGACTTTTGAACTACACCATACTATACACAAAGTAAAACGCAACCGATTTCTGAGTAAGTGCTAAATTTCATTTCGATTTTTTGTCCTCTTTTTTGTTCTGATAGAGCTCTTTCTTCTTCCCTTTCGCATCTTCGCTGTATTTACCTTTGCTTTCGAGCCGCTGCTTTGCATTTAACCCCGCCTTATTTGCCGCTTTTTTCGCCTGAGATCTTGCGTCGGGGAAGTTGTCATTTGGGAATTTTCTCTGGACTGCTCCTGAAAAGAACAAATTAGGGTGCTGCGCACTCATTTTGCAAATAACTTCGGAATGTTAAAAATTTTGGAGATTTCTTACGAAAAAAGGTGAGCATTGATTCCTTTGATGCACAAACTCTTCCGCCTGACATGTTTTTGGATGGCAATATCATCGCGTACGCTAAACCATCAACTCCGTATATCCATTTGCGCAGCGCTAAACCGTATTCTGAAGCTTTATGGCCACTGTAGATGTGGTCAAGGTTCTTGCCGTTCAATCCAAACTGAACGGGAGGTTTTGTCTCAATCAAACGAAATAGCAAAGCTGCCTCCAATTCCTCCTGCTCTACAAAATTTTCAGTTTCGTCATTTTGTCTATTTGGCACAACTGGAAGAAGAGAACTGTCTTGAAAGCCGTCAATTGCTGCGAGAGAATCAGTCACCTTTAAAAACACCGAGGGTATTTTCTACAGAAACGAAGATTAAAATAAAAAACGTCAAAAAAACAACTCACGATTGTATTTAATTTCCGTTTAATGTTGTTCACATCTTCCATCGACTGACTTGTCGTGCTCTCTAGAAGTGTCACCATATCAGACATCCTCTTTTCGTTTTCCAACAGAACTTCCGAAAACTTCTTGTGATCGGGGCAGCACTAACAAAAGAAAAAAGAGGAGTCAAAATAATTTAGCGAACAAATATAAGTTAAATTGGTTAAAACGGATAAAAAAATTTTCGAATAAAATAAACGCACCAAAACAACTTCACCCTTGGGCAATTTTGAGGGTAGCTTAACAGTCACATCGCTTCTTTCTTCGCCTTTTTCTTCACTGTCATCAATGAAAGCTTCTGGATCATCAAGCTTGAGCTGTTTCCGCAGTTCGAGAAGATCTTTTTCATAATTATCAGTGCCATGTCTGATTACTTTGTACAAATGCCAGTCATTGTTAATAAACAATCTAGTTTCAGCGCCTGTCGTTCGCTTGAATTTATCGCATTGACTTAGATATCCCCAGGCATCTGATTCAGAATCAATGATACGAGCATCATTTTTCTCAACACTCATGACTAGCCAAAAGTACTTGGGATCCATTTTCAAGACCTGAAATAAAAGAAACGATGATGCATAAATGAAGACGGTACACAATTGAGTCGGAACTAAGATCTAATAAACTGTGACACAAACTGAACCGCTAAACTTTTGATTACACTTTATAGTAAACAAAACATTGGCTGATAGATCACGAAACAATAACAATCAGAATTTAGGACAATTAAGTATATCTTTCTAAAAGAATCTACAAGCTGGAATATCTGCAACGGGCTTCTCAAATACCATTTGGTATATAATCGCTCAAATCTGATGAGTGCGCAGAAGCTGTTGAGGGAAAGCTGTCATCTGCAGTTAAGTCAACCACTTCAATGTTAGCTTTTTCAAGCTCGGTAACTCGCTTAGTTAACTGCTCAATTTGCTTTTTAAGTTCACAAATTTCACTCCAAACGTTATCCGCTGTTTGCCTTTCTTGGTTCTCCTCAATACTACTTAAACGAGGCTTTTCAAATAACAATTTTTTCCCTTTTATGACAATTCTGCTTTGCAGCATCTTTGAAACTGAAAAATAAACATATTATTTCGAAAAAAAATGATCCCATGAAATCAATCAAACAAGTCCTTCAAATCAAATTCAAGATGTTGCACTCCTTTGAATTTCGCTTCCACAGTGGCATTTCAATACTTAGTTCGGCCAAACTTTGACATCTCTATGACCAATTCAAAAATACTGTTTCAAAATTAATTATTTGAAATAATCGCAGATTTCCGTATGAAAAACTAACTTTTTTCCTAGGCAAGCTATAGCAAAAATTCTTTTTGTTTTAGACTCTAGGTAAACAGGGGGTAATCGATACCGAGTTTGGTTCGATTTGGACAACTCCTTGATTCGACGAAATAGACCTATTTTTAAAATTCAATAATTGCAATTTATTCGAAATAATTGCAACTTTCCGTATGAAAAACTAACTTTTTTGCTAGTCAAGCTATAGCAGAAATTCTTTTTGTTTTAAATTCTATATATACAGGGAATGCTCCATACCGAGTTTGCATTGATTTGAACAACTTCTTGACCCGATAAAAAAGAACTTTTTTTAAAATTCGCTATTCGCGAAATTCGCAACTTTCCGTATGAAAAACTAACTTTTTTTCTAGGCAAGCTATAGCAAAAATTCTTTCTGTTTTCCACTCTAGGTATACATGGGATACTCCATACCCAGTTTGGTCCCATTTCAACAACTCCTTGATCCGACGAAATAGACCTATTTTTAAAACTCAATAATTGCAATTTCTTCGAAATAATTGCAACTTTCCGTATGAAAAACTAACTTTTTTGCTAGTCAAGTTATAGCAAAAATTCTTTTTGTTTTAAATTCTATATATACAGGGGATGCTCCATACCGAGTTTGGATTGATTTGAACAACTTCTTGACTCGATCAAAAAGACCTATTTTTAAAATTATTTATTTGAAATAATTGCTAATTTCCGTATGAAAAACTAACTTTTTTCCTAGGCAAGCTATAGCAAAAATTCTTTCTGTTTTAGACTCTAGGTAAACAGGGGATACTCCATGCCGAGTTTGGTTCGATTTGGACAACTCCTTGATTCGACGAAATAGACCAATTTTTAAGATTCAATAATTGCAATTTATTCGAAATAATTGCAACTTTCCGTATGAAAAACTAACTTTTTTCCTAGGCAAGCTATAGCAAAAATTCTTTCTGTTTTCCACTCTAGGTATACATGGGATACTCCATACCCAGTTTGGTCCCATTTCAACAACTCCTTGATCCGACGAAATAGACCTATTTTTAAAACTCAATAATTGCAATTTCTTCGAAATAATTGCAACTTTCCGTATGAAAAACTAACTTTTTTGCTAGTCAAGTTATAGCAAAAATTCTTTTTGTTTTAAATTCTATATATACAGGGGATGCTCCATACCGAGTTTGGATTGATTTGAACAACTTCTTGACTCGATCAAAAAGACCTATTTTTAAAATTATTTATTTGAAATAATTGCTAATTTCCGTATGAAAAACTAACTTTTTTCCTAGGCAAGCTATAGCAAAAATTCTTTTTGTTTTAGACTCTAGGCAAACAGGGGATACTCCATGCCGAGTTTGGTTCGATTTGGACAACTCCTTGATTCGACGAAATAGACCTATTTTTAAAATTCAATAATTGCAATTTATTCGAAATAATTGCAACTTTCCGTATGAAAAACTAACTTTTTTGCTAGTCAAGCTATAGCAGAAATTCTTTTTGTTTTAAATTCTATATATACAGGGGATGCTCCATACCGAGTTTGGATTGATTTGAACAACTTCTTGACCCGATCAAAAAGACCTATTTTTAAAATTATTTATTTGAAATAATTGCTAATTTCCGTATGAAAAACTAACTTTTTTCCTAGGCAAGCTATAGCAAAAATTCTTTTTGTTTTAGACTCTAGGTAAACAGGGGATACGCCATGCCGAGTTTGGTTCGATTTGGACAACTCCTTGATTCGACGAAATAGACCAATTTTTAAAATTCAATAATTGCAATTTATTCGAAATAATTGCAACTTTCCGTATGAAAAACTAACTTTTTTCCTAGGCAAGCTATAGCAAAAATTCGTTCAGTTTTACACTCTAGGTAAACATGGGATACTCCATACCCAGTTTGGTCCCATTTCAACAACTCCTTGACCCGACGAAAAAGACCTATTTTTAAAATTATTTATTTGAAATAATTGCAAATTTCCGTATGAAAAACTAACTTTTTTCCTAGGCAAGCTATAGCAAAAATTCTTTCTGTTTTAGACTCTAACTACACTGGGGATACTCTATTCCGAGTTTGGTTCGATTTGAACAACTCCTTGATCCGACGAAAAAGACCCATTTTTAAAATTATAATCGCAAAATTATTCGAAATAATAGCAAATTTCCGTATGAAAAACTAACTTTCTTCCTAGGCAAGCTATAGCAAAAAGTCCTTTTGTTTTAGACTCTACATACACTGGGGATACTCCATACCGAGTTTGGTGTCATTTGGACAACTCCTTGACCCGATCAAAAAGACCTATTTTTAAAATTCGTTATTTGCGAAATTCGCAAATTTCCGTATGAAAAACTAACTTTTTTCCTAGGCAAGCTATAGCAAAAATTCTTTTTGTTTTAGACTCTACCTACACTGGGGATACTCCATACCGAGTTTGGTTCCATTTGGACAACTCCTTGACCCGATAAAAAAGAACTATTTCTAAAATTCGCTATTCGCGAAATTCGCAAATTTCCGTATGAAAAACTAACTTTTTTCCTAGGCAAGCTATAGCAAAAATTCTTTCTGTTTTCCACTCTAGGTATACATGGGATACTCCATACCCAGTTTGGTCCCATTTCAACAACTCCTTGATCCGACGAAATAGACCTATTTTTAAAACTCAATAATTGCAATTTCTTCGAAATAATCGCAACTTTCCGTATGAAAAACTAACTTTTTTCCTAGGCAAGCTATAGCAAAAATTCTTTCTGTTTTCCACTCTAGGTATACATGGGATACTCCATACCCAGTTTGGTCCCATTTCAACAACTCCTTGATCCGACGAAATAGACCTATTTTTAAAACTCAATAATTGCAATTTCTTCGAAATAATCGCAACTTTCCGTATGAAAAACTAACTTTTTTGCTAGTCAAGCTATAGCAAAAATTCTTTTTGTTTTAGACTCTAGTTACCCAGGGGATACTCGATACCGAGTTTGGTTCGATTTGGACAACTCCTTGACCCGATCAAAAAGACCTATATTTAAAATTCGTTATTTGCGAAATTCGCAAATTTCCGTATGAAAAACTAACTTTTTTCCTAGGCAAGCTATAGCAAAAATTCTTTTTGTTTTAGACTCTAACTACACTGAGGATACTCCATGCCGAGTTTGGTTCGATTTGAACAACTCCTTGATCCGACGAAAAAGACCTATTTTTAAAATTATAATCGCAAAATTATTCGAAATAATAGCAAATTTCCGTATGAAAAACTAACTTTTTTCCTAGGCAAGCTATAGCAAAAATTCTTTCTGTGCTAGACTCTAACTACACATGGGATACCCCATACCAAGTTTGGTTAGATTTGGACAACTCCTTGACCCGATCAAAAAGACCTATTTTTAAAATTCGTTATTTGCGAAATTCGCAAATTTCCGTATGAAAAACTAACTTTTTTCCTAGGCAGGCTTTAGCAGAAATTTTTTTCGTTGTAGATTCTATATACACTTGGGATACTCCATACCGAGTTTCGTTCGATTTGGACAACTCCTCGACCCGATCAAAAAGAACTATTTTTAAAATTCGCTATTCGCGAAATTCGCAACTTTCCGTATGAAAAACTAACTTTTTTCCTAGGCAAGCTATAGCAAAAATTCTTTTTGTTTTAGACTCTAACTACACTGGGGATACTCCATGCCGAGTTTGGTTCGATTTGAACAACTCCTTGATCCGACGAAAAAGACCTATTTTTAAAATTATAATCGCAAAATTATTCGAAATAATAGCAAATTTCCGTATGAAAAACTAACTTTTTTCCTAGGCAAGCTATAGAAAAATTCTTTCTGTGCTAGACTCTACCTACACTGGGGATACTCCATACCGAGTTTGGTTCCATTTGGACAACTCCTTGACCCGATAAAAAAGAACTATTTTTAAAATTCGCTATTCGCGAAATTCGCAACTTTCCGTATGAAAAACTAACTTTTTTCCTAGGCAAGCTATAGCAAAAATTCTTTCAGTTTTACACTCTAGGTAAACATGGGATACTCAATACCCACTTTGGTCCCATTTCAACAACTCCTTGACCCGATCAAAAAGACCTATTTTTAAAATTCCTTATTTGCGAAATTCGCAAATTTCCGTATGAAAAACTAACTTTTTTTCCTAGGCAAGCTATAGCAAAATTTCTTTTTGTTTTAGACTCTAGATCAACAGGGGATACTCCATGCCGGGTTTGGTTCGATTTGGACAACGCCTTGATTCGACGAAATAGACCAATTTTTAAAATTGAATAATTGCAATTTAAACGAAATAATCTTAACTTTCCGTATGAAAAACTAACTTTTTTCCTAGGCAAGCTATAGCAAAAATTCTTTTTGTTTTAGACTCTAGGTAAACAGGGGATACTCCGTGCCGAGTTTGGTTCGATTTGGAAAACTCCTTGATTCGACGAAATAGACCAATTTTTAAAATTATTTATTTGAAATAATTGCAAAATTCCGTATGAAAAACTAACTTTTTTCCTAGGCAAGCTATAGCAAAATTTTTGTTTTTGTTTTAGACTCTACATACACTGGGGATACTCCATACCGAGTTTGGTTCCATTTGGACAACTCCTTGATCCGACGAAAAAGACCTATTTTTAAAATTATTTATTTGAAATAATTGCAAAATTCCGTATGAAAAACTAACTTTTTTCCTAGGCAAGCTATAGCAAAAATTCTTTTTGTTTTAGACTCTACCTACACTGGGGATACTCCATACCGAGTTTGGTTCCATTTGGACAACTCCTTGATCCGACGAAATAGACCTATTTTTAAAATTGAATAATTGCAATTTAAACGAAATAATCGCAACTTTTCGTATGAAAAACTAACTTTTTTCCTAGGCAAGCTATAGCAAAATTTCTTTTTGTTTTAGACTCTACATACACTGGGGATACTCCATGCCGAGTTTGGTTCCATTTGGACAACTCCTTGATCCGACGAAAAAGACCTATTTTTAAAATTATTTATTTGAAATAATTGCAAAATTCCGTATGAAAAACTAACTTTTTTCCTAGGCAAGCTATAGCAAAAATTCTTTTTGTTTTAGACTCTACCTACACTGGGGATACTCCATACCGAGTTTGGTTCCATTTGGACAACTCCTTGATCCGACGAAAAAGACCTATTTTTAAAATTATTTATTTGAAATAATTGCAGAATTCCGTATGAAAAACCAACTTTTTTCCTAGGCAAGCTATAGCAAAAATTCTTTTTGTTTTAGACTCTACCTACACTGGGGATACTCCATACCGAGTTTGGTTCCATTTGGACAACTCCTTGATCCGACGAAATAGACCTATTTTTAAAATTGAATAATTGCAATTTAAACGAAATAATCGCAACTTTTCGTATGAAAAACTAACTTTTTTCCTAGGCAAGCTATAGCAAAATTTCTTTTTGTTTTAGACTCTACATACACTGGGGATACTCCATGCCGACTTTGGTTCCATTTGGACAACTCCTTGATCCGACGAAAAAGACCTATTTTTAAAATTATTTATTTGAAATAATTGCAAAATTCCGTATGAAAAACTAACTTTTTTCCTAGGCAAGCTATAGCAAAAATTCTTTTTGTTTTAGACTCTACCTACACTGGGGATACTCCATACCGAGTTTGGTTCTATTTGGACAACTCCTTGATCCGACGAAAAAGACCTATTTTTAAAATTATTTATTTGAAATAATTGCAGAATTCCGTATGAAAAACCAACTTTTTTCCTAGGCAAGCTATAGCAAAAATTCTTTTTGTTTTAGACTCTACCTACACTGGGGATACTTCATACCGAGTTTGGTTCCATTTGGACAACTCCTTGACCCGATCAAAAAGACCTATTTTTAAAATTATTTATTTGAAATAATTGCAAAATTCCGTATGAAAAACTAACTTTTTTCCTAGGCAAGCTATAGCAAAAACTCTTTTTGTTTTAGACTCTACCTACACTGGGGATACTCCATACCGAGTTTGGTTCCATTTGGACAACTCCTTGACCCGATCAAAAAGACCTATTTTTAAAATTAATTATTTGAAATAATTGCAAAATTCCGTATGAAAAACTAACTTTTTTCCTAGGCAAGCTATAGCAAAAATTCTTTCTGTTTTAGACTCTAACTACACTGGGGATACTCCATAACGAGTTTGGTTCCATTTGGACAACTCCTTGACCCGATCAAAAAGACCTATTTTTAAAATTAATTATTTGAAATAATTGCAAAATTCCGTATGAAAAACTAACTTTTTTCCTAGGCAAGCTATAGCAAAAATTCTTTTTGTTTTAGACTCTACCTACACTGGGGATACTTCATACCGAGTTTGGTTCCATTTGGACAACTCCTTGACCCGATCAAAAAGACCTATTTTTAAAATTATTTATTTGAAATAATTGCAGAATTCCGTATGAAAAACCAACTTTTTTCCTAGGCAAGCTATAGCAAAAATTCTTTTTGTTTTAGACTCTACCTACACTGGGGATACTCCATACCGAGTTTGGTTCCATTTGGACAACTCCTTGATCCGACGAAATAGACCTATTTTTAAAATTGAATAATTGCAATTTAAACGAAATAATCGCAACTTTTCGTATGAAAAACTAACTTTTTTCCTAGGCAAGCTATAGCAAAATTTCTTTTTGTTTTAGACTCTACCTACACTGGGGATACTCCATACCGAGTTTGGTTCCATTTGGACAACTCCTTGATCCGACGAAATAGACCTATTTTTAAAATTGAATAATTGCAATTTAAACGAAATAATCGCAACTTTTCGTATGAAAAACTAACTTTTTTCCTAGGCAAGCTATAGCAAAAATTCTTTCTGTTTTAGACTCTAACTACACTGGGGATACTCCATACCGAGTTTGGTTCCATTTGGACAACTCCTTGACCCGATCAAAAAGACCTATTTTTAAAATTAATTATTTGAAATAATTGCAAAATTCCGTATGAAAAACTAACTTTTTTCCTAGGCAAGCTATAGCAAAAATTCTTTTTGTTTTAGACTCTACCTACACTGGGGATACTTCATACCGAGTTTGGTTCCATTTGGACAACTCCTTGACCCGATCAAAAAGACCTATTTTTAAAATTATTTATTTGAAATAATTGCAGAATTCCGTATGAAAAACCAACTTTTTTCCTAGGCAAGCTATAGCAAAAATTCTTTTTGTTTTAGACTCTACCTACACTGGGGATACTCCATACCGAGTTTGGTTCCATTTGGACAACTCCTTGATCCGACGAAATAGACCTATTTTTAAAATTGAATAATTGCAATTTAAACGAAATAATCGCAACTTTTCGTATGAAAAACTAACTTTTTTCCTAGGCAAGCTATAGCAAAATTTCTTTTTGTTTTAGACTCTACATACACTGGGGATACTCCATGCCGAGTTTGGTTCCATTTGGACAACTCCTTGATCCGACGAAATAGACCTATTTTTAAAATTGAATAATTGCAATTTAAACGAAATAATCGCAACTTTTCGTATGAAAAACTAACTTTTTTCCTAGGCAAGCTATAGCAAAATTTCTTTTTGTTTTAGACTCTACATACACTGGGGATACTCCATGCCGACTTTGGTTCCATTTGGACAACTCCTTGATCCGACGAAAAAGACCTATTTTTAAAATTATTTATTTGAAATAATTGCAAAATTCCGTATGAAAAACTAACTTTTTTCCTAGGCAAGCTATAGCAAAAATTCTTTTTGTTTTAGACTCTACCTACACTGGGGATACTCCATACCGAGTTTGGTTCTATTTGGACAACTCCTTGATCCGACGAAAAAGACCTATTTTTAAAATTATTTATTTGAAATAATTGCTGGATTCTGATCTTAGCCCGCTTGCAATCGCCGATGCCGAAAAAATTCACCCAGCCATTATACTTCCACTCATTTTTCAATCCCTTTTTTTGATTAGGCCTGAGTTTTCCTACTTTCACAGATTTAGCCTCTTTAAATAGCTTAGAAACTTTTGCTAAGACTTTCCCGGGTTGACAATTGGCTCGAAAATTTACGAATTTGATAGAAGTTGCTAGACCCAAATCAACTTCACGACATCTCTTAAACAAACACTTGTCGTCTTTCGAATTCAAATCCTTCAAGCATTTGGCTCTTTTCTTTTTAAGCTTTCCCCCTGGGTAAACAAACTCATCGTCATAAAGATCTTGTCTAGGTACATCATCATCAGAGGTACTTGCTGACATTTGTCTCGATCTAAAATACTCAATTCCAGTCGCTATAGGCTCTAAAAGGGGTCCCACTCTGCGCCCTGTGGCTTCCTCGCCTGGGGCTGCCCTTTTCTCCCTTCTCCGCTTCTCTTCTCCGCTTCTACCCTTCGCTTCTACCCTTCTCCGCTTTCTATCTGGGGGGGGAGGGGAGGTGGGGGGAGCTTCTACGCATACTGTCACATATTATAGCTCTACTCTACTTCTCCTGCTTACACTGACAATTCTGATATATCCCACTTTATATTATGCCTCATACAAGGTACGTATTACTTGTTGAACGGACAGCGTCTCACCGGACAGCCTACGCTTTCAGATGACATGCTCAGTTCCGAGTGACCTGGTCACTTGAAAGCACACGCCCTATTCGAATATTTCATATTCTCAACTGCTATTACTTACCTGCAAAGAGGTAAATCACAACTTGCATTCAAATTACATATTTCAAAAGCTTCTGAATTGCACAGTGCGAGGAATGTAATTACTCTGATCGTATAATGAGTATTTGAAAAATATTGAGTGAGAGTTCATACGGGGCTCGACGGGTCTGGGTCTGACGGGTTTTTCAAAGTGCAATATCTCCAAGACTACTGAACCAATTCTTAAAAATAAAAAGTGTTTTGGAATCAGGAAGAAAAATGCTATCATCTGATGCATAAAAAAGTTCTGAGAAACAGCTTTAAAAAAATCATGATTTTGACCCCTTGATGCAAAACAGGTGTTTTTTAGCATTCTTCGGGAAAGGCAAAAAAACTCACCTCGGGTCGCAAAACTTATTCAAACAATATATATGAGTGTAAAGCAGAGAAGGTAAGCTTTATTTTGGACACTAGAACGTATCTTAACTCTTTCTGTGCTTGTAGTTATTAACAAAAACAACTTTGAATTTTCGTTTTTTTTGCAAATTTTCATCTCGATTGGGTGGCGTTCCTCGGCCTAATTCTCAAGAAAATCAAAAACTTTCAATTTAAAAAATCATTGTTTTGTGAAGCTTGGTTGATAAGCTGCACGAAGACTACAAAAAAGTATAGTTTTGAAGCTGAAACATCAGTTAAAAACAGAAAATGACCTCAAAAAGGGCGTTTTTCTCAAGTTTTTTTGAGTTATTTTGCATTTTAAAACACAAAACTTAATGAAACGATTACTCGGTTATAGTGATTTGGAAAATAGAGGCAATGAGCAAAAAAATGAGTATACGTTTGCTATATTTCTTTTCCAAACAGAATAGTTTTCTTGATGAGAACAAAAACTCCGACAAAAATTAACGAGACTTTTTTGAATTGTGACAAAACGATTTATTGTGTGGGCAAGCTATAGCAAAACTTTTTTTTGTTTTAGACTCTAATTACATTGAAGATACTCCATGCCGAGTATGGTTAGATGTGAACAACTCCTTGATCTGATTAAAAATACTATAAGTACAATAAATCGATAATCGTTTTAATGGTAAACTTCTGTGTGAAAAACCAACTTTTTCTCTAGACAAGATATAGCAATAACTTGTTTTACATTAGAGTCTGCATACAATGCAAGTACTCTCTAGAGAGTTTGGTTAATTTTGAAAAACTACTTGGACTAATCAAAAACAATATATTTCAAATATAATATTTCGAAATAATCGTAAATTTCTGTATGAAACCACAACCTCATTTCTAGACAAGCTGCAGCAAAAATTCTGTTCGGTTCCGACTGTACATACACTCGGAGTACTCCTTACCGCATTTGGTTAGATTTGGACAATTCCTTGATCCGATCAAAAATACTATAATTCAGAAAAAAAATTTCAAATTAATCGTAATTTTTCTTATCAAATATCAACTTTCTTTCTAGACAAGCTATAGCAAAAACTCTTCTTTATTTAGACGCAACATGTATTGGTAGTACGCCATACCACGTTTATTGAGATTTGGGACACTCCTTGACTGGATCAAAAAACTAAATAATAAGCGAATAATAAGCGAATAACTCGATATTTCCGATTGAAAAGCTAACTTTTTTCCTAGCCAAGCTATAGCAAAAATTATTTTTGTTTTAGACTCTCTATATACAGGGGATACTCCCTACCGAGTTTGGTTAAATTTGGACAACTTCTTGACCCAATCAAAAATTTATATTTCGAAATGAATGATTTGAATAAATCGCAAATTTCCGTTTGAAAAAATATTTTTTTTCTTAGGCTAGCTACAGCAAAAATTCTTTTTGTTTTGAACTCTATATACACAGAGAACACTTCAATCCGAGTTCGGTTAGATTTGAACAACTCCTTGACCCGATGAATTTTCTATATTTTTGAAAATAGAGTAAGCGAATAAGCCGATATTTCCGATTGAAAAACTAACTTTTTTCCTAGGCAAGCTATTACAAAAATTCTTTTTGTTTTAGACTCTAGGTACACAGGGGATACTCCATGCCGAGTTTGGCTCAATTTGAACAACTCCTCATCCCAAAGAAATAGATCTATTTTTAAAATTGATCAATAGCAATTTATTCGAAATAATTGAAAATTTCCGTATGAAAAACTAACTTTTTTCCTAGGCAAGCTATAGCAAAAACTCTTTTTGTTTTAGACTCTAACTACACTGGGGATACTCCATACCGAGTTTTGTTCCATTTGGACAACTCCTTGACCCGATCAAAAAGACCTATTTTTAAAATTATTTATTTGAAATAATTGCAAAATTCCGTATGAAAAACTAACTTTTTTCCTAGGCAAGCTATAGCAAAAATTCTTTTTGCTTTACACTATCATAGCGCTGGTGATACTCCATACCAAGTTTAATTTGATTTGAACAACTCTATGAGTAAATCCAAAAGACTTATTTTTAAAAATAACTATTCGAATTGAAAATAATTATTCAAAAATATTTGTATATTTCCTTGTGAGATACCAACTTTTTTTCCTAGGCAAGCTTTTGCAAAAATTCTTTTAGTTTCAAGCTCTATATGCACAGGGAATTCACCATTACGAGTTTAAAAGATTTGGACAAATCTCTGACCCAATCAAAAATATAAAAATACTTTATTTCAAATTTAATAACTCGAATTAATAGTAAATTTCTATATGAAATACCAAATTTTTCTCCAGACAATCTATAGCAAATTATTTTTCTTTTTTGGTTTTACATACACCGGAAGTACTCCCTACCGTGTTTGGTTAGATTTGGACAATTCCTTGACCCGATCATAAATACAAAATTAGTATATTTCAAAAATTTTAATTCGAATTAATCGTAAAATTGTATATGAAATAGCAACTTTTTCTCTGGACAAGCTATGACAAAATTTTTTCTTTTTGGATTCTACATACACTGCGGTTACTTCCTAACAAGGTTGGTTTGATTTGGACAAGTCCTTGACCCGATCAAAAATACTACATTTCAGAACTAAATTTTTGAATTAAAAGCAAATTAGCGTATGAAAAGTTATTTTTTTTCCAAGGCAAGCAATAACAAAAACTCTTTTTCTTTTAGGCTTTATATACACAAAGAATACTGCATACCGAGTTTTGTTCGATTTGGGAAACTCCTTGACCCGATCAAAAATACTATATTTCAAAAATGTTTATTCACAATAATCGTAAGTTCCCGTATGGAATACCAATTTTTTTTTCTAGAAAAGCAATAGTAAAAATTGTTTTTGTTCTTCCTTTTACGTAGAAAAAAAGAACTGCATATAGAGTTTGGTTTGATTTGGACGACTGCTTGGCTGAATAAGTCAGATTTTTTAAAAATAATTATTCGAAACAAACGGAATGGACATTTTCGAACAGTCTGGACATTAAATCACGAAAACCCGGTGAACGAAACTAAATCTGGGGAAAACATAAAAGTCTGAACGTGAACTCATCTTAAGACTGTCGAAGGCTCAGAAGTCTGGACATGAACGCACTAAAACCTGGTGAAATTAATAAAATCTGATGAACGCACGAAAGTCTGTTGAAGCTCGAAAGTCTGGACATGAACGCACGAAAGTTGGTTGAACGCACAAAAATTGGTTGAACGCACGATAATTGGGTGAACGCACGAAAGTCTGGACATAAACGCACGAAAGTCTGGACATGAACGCACAAAAATTGGTTGAACGCACGAAAATTGGGTGAACGCACGAAAGTCTGGACATGAACGCACAAAAATCGGTTGAAAGCACGAAAATTGGGTGAACGCACGAAAGTCTGGACATGAACGCACGAAAGTCTGGACATGAACGCACAAAAATTGGTTGAACGCACGAAAATTGGGTGAACGCACGAAAGTCTGGACATGAACGCACAAAAATCGGTTGAACGCACGAAAATTGGGTGAACGCACAAAAGTCTGGACATGAACGCACGAAAGTCTGTAGAACGCACGAAAGTCTGGACATGAACGCACAAAAATCGGTTGAACGCACGGAAGTCTGGTGAACGCACGAAAGTCTGGACATGAACGCACGAAAGTCTGGTGAACGCACGAAAGTCTGGACATGAACGCACGAAAGTCTGGTGAACGCACGAAAGTCTGGACATGAACGCACGAAAGTCTGGCGAACGCACGAAAGTCTGGACATAGGCAACTTCCGTCTGGGACGGTCTGGACATAGGTACTTTCCGTCTGGGACGGTCTGGACATACTTGCTTCCGTCTGGCACCTCAGCCTGGGAGTCTTTACAAAATCAAATCATAGCTGGCAAAAGCAAAATTTCATCAACCAACATTAAACTATTATTTGTTTTTTTTTTAAATTCAATCCCGAAAGCTTAGAGTTTCAATCCTACAATACACAGAGCATATTATCTGCCTTTATAAAGCTCGACATCATTGCAAAAAAAATTGGACTCGATCATGTAATGAAAGTGAATCTTAAATCAACATACATTGCAAACAGATGACGGCATACTTACAGTCACAGATAAACAACTTGTAGATTTTGCGAAAAAAATGTGCAAATATAAATATTTTTTGCATAATGTGAAATGTGAAACTTGCATTTTTACGACTCGAAGAGGAGTATTGGAGAAGTATTTTTTCAATCAATTTTATTGGAGTGAATTTTGAAGCGGGAAATGTAACACGTAAAAAAATTTGGAGTGATTTTGTTGCTGAACAAAATTAAGAGTGGAGCGAAAAGGGAGTGGTTTTTTTGTTCATAGCGCTGTTTTTAGAGAGCTAGAAATTGAGGTGTGAAAAAGAATTCTGTAAGCGGGCGAAATTTTTTGTCCACGTGCGGCATTTTCAAGCAGTTTTTTTCTCAATTTTTTTTTCGGTTAAGAGGTTTGGTTTGAAGGTTTCTGACAAATTATATGAATTTCATGCTAATTCGGATGTTTTTCATGTATTTTGCTGACTTTTGGGCTAATTTTTACGATTTTTTTACTATTGTTTTGTTTTACTGCCTCAAATGGGAATTGAAAAGACCCCTATTACATGAGCAGTTTTTAATAAACACGGGGTTACAGTTTTGTTGATATTAAGCACTTTTTTTGTAGAGAAATATGACTAAAAATGGCGACAATTGGAACTATTTTCAAAATTTTTTGCAGTTTTTCGGTTTTTTCTGTTCTTCAGACAAGTTTTTCGACCTATTATGACTTGTCTATTGTTTTGCGAGCTTCTGAATACCTTATTGACTGAAAAGCTTTTGTGTGGGTTTATATGCTTTTGTAATATTAAGAAATACAATAATTTTTTCCAGTTTTTTCGTCAAAGTTCTCTGTAAGAGCTTATTTTTTCACGATTTGCCTTCAAATATTTTTTAAAAAAATCTCATAAGTGGTATTAGTAGATACTAATTTTGTTGATGAAGTAATTGTGGCAGAGATAGTTATTTCAGGTTCTCAATTTATGACAGAATTTGATCAGATTTTTTATCATATTTTAATAGATTTGATTTTTTAATTTTTCAGTTTTACGGTTTCCTTTCAAGATAATCCTAAATAATCGGAGGCACGTTTTGTCTGATGTGTATTTGGATGGCATTTGAGTAGATTTCCACTTCGAGTCGTTTCCGGAATTCTGCCGGCTATGTTTTTTTCTTTTCTCTAGGAAACATTATAAAATTGATAGCTGAATGCATACAGCTGATAATTATGAACTAAATATCCCCCAACTAAAATATCGCCAGCAGTTTTTTTTGCTTCGAGTAGAGATTTTGTCAAACAAATTGAGTTTTCTCTATGATCAGAATCAAGTCGTTGTGATTTTGTTCTATTGCTTTTTTTGCTCCAAAATCTGTAAAAAAAAAAATGCGCTTCAACGCACCATCTGACGAAAAATGTACTGAGCTGCGTCGTCTAGCCTGCAAATATTTTATTGGCACCGTTTTAATTCAAGATTCACTGCTGCAAGCTTCAATTCCAACGGAAATTTTAGGAGTTGGTAATTCAAACTCTCGGACAAATTTACAATTGCAGCAGTTTTTGATGCTTAGTTAGTGGGTCGGCATTGTAGTAAAAAACAACAACGAACCAGAATACAAAAATTGGGCTCATTCAAAAAACAAAATTCTAGTATGTCATAGACAATTAGCTGTTTTTAGAACTCATTCAAACCGTGCTTCTATAAGTGGGAAATTGAGAATTCAGCTATCCTTGTGCCACTCTGTGGCCTCGCGTTTTTCCTAATGACAATATCTTCACACCTTAGAATTGCAAGGAGACTGCAAGGCATAATTGGTACTAGAAGAGATTCAATTGCAAAACACAACAAAAATCTTTGACAATATGTTCTCTAATTGTTTGTCAACAGAAGTTAGTTGTCACCAATAGCTGACAAAACGAATTTTATACCGCAGAGTATAATTCGAGTCCCGGAGATTTCCTTATTCTGTTTAGCAAAGAGAGAAAGCCGGCTTAAATTGACAAGATTTCGCGGCTTTGTGATTGATAAATGTTCGTGATTCAAATATAGAGCGATGGTTTGGATCACATAAAACCAAATATTCCGTCATTAAGACGCAGAGGTATACCAAAATCGCCAAACTTCAATTAAATCTTTATTAAAGTGCTTAATGCATGCTCAAAATGCGCGTGAATAATAGACACAAAGGATGTCCCCTAATTTCGTTCATTGTATGTATCTAATTTTCGAGCCAATTTTACTAAGGCGGAAATTTTGGGGTATACCTCTGCATCGTAATGGTAATGTCATTATGTGTTCCACTTGGTCAGGAGGTACTTCTTGTTTCTCTCTCAGGATCACGCTGAAATGGTTTATTTTTCCAGTGGGAAAAATTTTTTTGCTTAAAGCGGTTCTGTTTTTTTGTTCTTGTGCGCGCGGTATCAATTTTTGCCATTAGGAGCAAGGGATATTGTTGGCCAGGGCACCGCAAACTTTATAACTTTACACGTTTTTATACTTTTCCAATATCTCCTTCCAGTCTTGAATGGTAAATTTACTTTCATAGTCCTAGGTTTGTGGCTTATGGGCAACATTTGAAAGGCTCTCAGAATTACGCGTCAGAAGAAAAGGAAAAGATCTGTTGAGGTGAAAATTTTTCGGTAAAATTTGTTGTTGACTGTCTTAGACTAGTTTAGATATTTTTTGTTGACCAGTTTAGATATTTTTTTTAATATCGCTCAAACCTATTTTAGTCGAAGGTTTTGTCATGAAACCTAGATCATGAATTTGACTACCCTTTCTGATGTAAGAAATAATTTTTGATTTTCAATTTCTAGTAAAAAAAAATTGGCAGCTGCAGGTCTTCAAATTGCAAAAAAAACAGGGCGCGGCAAATTTACCGTCAGCTCGGGAACCGCTTTTTTATTTTTTTTTTAAATTTCGTATCTGCTGTATGAGAAAAGAATAAAATAACAACACCACAAATTAGTTTTGTCCATGTTGTTAATATTGATATGCGATATGGAGAAATAGATTTTATTGGGTTCTTGAATATGGTATCTAAAACACATTTCATTGTTTTCGATACTACTTCCAACATACTGAAAAAATGAGCAAAAAAATCAAAGGAGGCACCAAACAATACAATGCTGTATACTGTTTTTAAACAATATTTGCATCTGATCTGTGGTATGGTTGAAGAATTGACTTATAGTCTTGGAAAACGGTATTTAAGTAGCTAGACAGATATTTTTGTGAACTTTGAGAATTGGTTGGATTTTTTTTTGCTAGTGTCACAAATTTTGTCCGGTGAATGGAATGAATCCTGAAAAACTTTAACCGTACATAAAATCAGCGCAAAAACAAACAATTGTTCAATATAAAGAGTGACACAAACTTTTTTTGCGCATTTTTATAACTTTCTAACCAACTCAAAATCTTAATATCCAATGAACGTTTTTGCTATTATCTACGAATTAGAGCCGTGTAAAATTATTCCTGTTAAGCAGACAGTGATATGAATGTTTTCCATGCGTTAAAATAAATTTTGGTTTTTTATATCGTTTCTAAGACATAATACGACTTTTTCAGGAAACTCTCGAAAAATTTCATTGTCTATGCATTTTTCTTGACCAACAAAGCCCAAGCTTACGATTCCAAATAAACTCTATATGGTCTTCGACGGATTTTTATGTGGTATTCAAGACACAAAAGATTCCCAAAAACATTCTAGCTAAACCTAATTATGAAAAGCCGAGAAAAAAGGTATGGATCTAAAAGGCAGCACACACGCCTAACTTACACGGTGGCATACATGCATCGCATGACTTTGGTTTGACATTAAAGGAATGTTTAGTGTGGTCGCCACCTATTCTATGTCAAATTTGCATTAATTGCTTGCTAGCTCGATACACTCGGGGATAATTTTCGGAGATCCAGTTTTGAAAAGTCTAAGCCCCCCTCATTATACCTGAGTTTCCCCCAGTCAAGAAGATCGAACAAAAACGCCGCTCGAAATTTTCGGTATGTTCAGTTTTCCAAAAAGAAATGTTTTGTTTGCTCGATATCTTCGCTTTCAAACGTATGAAATATATGGTATCGTTGTTTTTAAAATTAAAACTTTGCTTTTGTCATTTTTTAAAGGTGAGGGACATAAACGACAATACCGAATATGTCTTGCGTTTAAAAACGACAATACCCAATCTTTCTTATGTTTAAAAAACGTTCGAAAACAAAAAAACTCGAAAAAATCGCCTGAACTATTGACATTTTTGGCTGGAATTAAAAACGACAATACCGACCATTTCTTATGTTTAAAAACTGGAAATTTCTCAACTGGGGCCACTTTCTGGCATCTATTTGGGTTATAATTTCCTTGCGGGCGGGGTGGTAAATTCTAAAGTCCCCTCAGTACCTGCACCCAAATCGCTCGCCGCGTTAAGGGTTAATTTTGACAAGGGGATTAGTGATACGTTGAAAACAATTTTCCAAACAACGGATAAACAAATTTAAATTTCTCAGGATAAAAATTTCAAATAATTAACCAAAATTTGTACTGAAAGTTCCATGGTCTAAACTTGTGTTTCTCGTAACATGTTTCAGGGGCAATTGTTCCGAGTTCTTTCGTTGGGTTGCTAGTCCCATGACCACGATACGTTGTTACATAACTGTCAGCAAGTTCCATTAACTCCATTTCCACAATATAAACAAGAAATGTTCCCGTACTAACAAATGGTTCACGACGAAAAATTGGAATGTCCCTGGCTTCGAATAAATAATGATTCTTGAAATGGTTTCTCAACGTTCTAATATGTTTACTGTTTTGTGGAAGGTCTGTCATAACGTATACAATAGTATTATCTTTTTTAATACCTAGCTCATCAATTTTCCGAAGTAAATTGATTTCGTTCACTTTGTATAACGCGCAATATTTGTCAAATCCTCGTAATTTTAAAACGCTTAGTTTTAACTCACCAGTTCGGATCTGATTTTTTGTCGCAGTTAATTTTACAGATACTTTTCGCAGGTATGCTGCAGTATATAACGCGGAAACCTTGAAAAACTGAGAGTACGGAATCGGCAATGATAAATTAGCTTGTGTTTTGGATGACAGGAATTGGTTTCTGGCAACAATAGTGTTTGAAATGTTGATCGCTCCTACCCTATAATGACAAGAATGACATTGTGTTCCCCCCACGCCAAATTCCACGGTTATTGTGTTGGTAGCTATAGCGTCCAGTCTGGAAACAGTCATCGGGGCCATCCTTAGTCGACATCGACCCGTAGCACCCTGAAAATATATTTACTAGAGACGCTAACAAATATATGAAATGCAATGAATTCGGTGACAGTTGTGATGGTTTCAAAAACTTGAAAATTTGCTGTAATTTCGACAAAAATGTAAATTAATTCTACAAATAATTTAATTAATTTATTTCTACATACAATTCCATAATTAGTTTTTACACAATGATTTACTGTGTGATGTCACGTGCTCTGTAATACCTGATGTTAAAACCAGTCAACTAAAAATATGCAATGTTTGAGAACAACAATAGTGAAAAACTCGAAATATTGTTTACGTTCGATATCAACATTTTTTTGCGCGTGTTTGTGTTTGTAAATTCACCCGACCAGATGTGAACTTCATGTTTGATCTGGCAATGTTTGATCTAAACTTCATCGAGGGATTATCAAAACATTAATATCATGAAAAGATCGTGCTGCAATTGCAGAGTATTCGAGGCTTGTTTGCAATCAGAGGGTTATTCCCCTTGTCGAATTCCGACGCGTATCTTGCAAGATCTTGCAAGATTCTTGCAAATGACGCTTATCTTGCAAGATCTTGCAGGATTCTTGCAAATGACGCTTATCGTGTAAGTTTGCAAGATCGGGACACCTACCTTGTAAGAAACTTGCAAGATCTTGCAAGATAGACGTCGAAAAATGTTCAAGAGAAAAGTGAAAATTTGATTGAAGTCCTATTAACTCAAAAATCATTTTCTCTTATGAGTTCGACCAGTCGAAGGGAATTTTCTGTTCAAAACAGAAACTTTCATATCACTTCTGCCTTCAATAACATATTTGAAAAACTCATTTCCGGAAAAATTGTTCAATGATCGTTTCGGTGGTTCATTATGTTCACAACAAATGTGTATCACAAGGTAAGCACTAATAAAGGTCTTGTTTGTGATCTATTTTGCGCAGCGCGATAAACACCGCCCTTGTTTGTGACCCCTTCGCGCATTGGTCTTAACTCTTTAGGGGATTTTTTTTCTTTGGTGGCTAGCTAGGTCAGGTGCGCTGCTTCTGGAGCTCAGTAATTAACCGACTCTAGTCATCAAAGAAGCCAAAAAGGCCCACGCTCAAGCTAAGACTAGATTTCCGGATGCCCATTTTGCAAGGGCCTCGCAAGAGTTCATCGCTTATCTTGTAAGTCCCTTTCAAAAATAAGACGCCTATCTTGCAAGATTCTTGCAAGACTTCGACGTTTATCTTGTAAGAATCTAGCAAGAATTCGACGCCTATCTTGCAAGAATCTTACAAGATCGACGCTTATCTTGCAAGATTCTTACATGTCCGTCGGTTATCTTGAAAGGCTATCTAGGGTCGTGTGCAATGGTCAAGCCATTAAATAGAAAAAGATATTGCTCGTGAGAAAAGAACATTATAAAGCTGAAACCTTGAAAAGTTGAGAGTACGGAACTGGCAATGATAAACTGGCTTGTGTCTTTGTGACACGGAACAGTTTCTGGCAACAACAGTTTTTGAGATGGTGTTCTATTCTTTATTCCGCACTCTCATTTTTGTTTCAAAATAATGGCTTTCAAACAAAATTGTTGCAAATTTCATCTTCTCAGCAGAGAGATATCTTTTTAATCGTTCGGATGATGAGATATTTCTTTGTTACCAAAAGACAGAATCTATGAGTTATCAATAATTTCGTCCCGCTTTCGTCATCTTCTGCGTTCCAAGTTTCCCCAAAAGAAGTTTATACCCTTCAAGATTATATAACACGTCCTTATAAGAAAATTTGTTGTGTAAGATAGTATAATTTTTCAAACGATAAGAAAAAGATGACCATTTTGAAACTTAATAATAATTTGTGGATCAATTTTGGTGCAGTTCTACTGGATGCTGCAACGAGTACCTTGTTTAAGCTAATATGTCCATATTTGCATAAACAATTTCAATAATTTAGATTTGATCGGATCAAACAAGCTCGGCAGGTTATTAACTAAACTGAATTTTGTTTTTGTTGAATCTTAGAGAGAGAATTTTCCATGCGCAAGTTATAACCAAAATTTTGCTATGTAAAACCTGAAAAGGTGTTTTCAAAATAGTCCTTTCGGACAGAGCATTATCTGACAAGTACTTTGCCCGATATTTAAGTCAGAAGTTTTCACATGTCAAGTTGGACTGTGGGACGTTTTTATGAAAAGTTTTACTTCGAGCCGGAAGGGTTGCGATTGCACTTTAGTGCAAGCGCATAGAGAGTATCTGTGCTTTTCTAAGCCGAAAAAAGTAAATATAACGGAAAAAATCCTCCCAGACAGAAAATCCATAAAATTTTTAAAAAAAACAGAGACAGTGAATCAATAAACTAATTTAAAAATCTATTTTCGCAATTGAAGGTTACAGGAAATCATTTCACCAAAGTATTAACAGTGGAATCAGAGCTTATTGTTAAACACAGTGACAAGCAAAGTGAAATACTTGGATACCATTGAATTCATTCAGACAAACAAAAAAATCAGAATTACTTGTTTTTGGAGGCTGTGACTACTTTAAGCATCGGCAACTTACAATGCCGTGTATTCTATTGGCTATGTTGTTTTACAAAATACAGTGGCAGAATCGGACAACTCAATGAACGAACCTTAACGATTCTCAGCAAATCTTAACGATTCTCAGCAATTTACCAGATCTACGAGATAAGAAGAGTGGCAGGAACAACTTGTTTAAAATCACGAGCGAGAAATGGAAGACGACTCAACATGCCAGACAATATTCACTGCAGAAAAACAATCACCATTAGTCCAGTCATCACTTCTAAACAAAGGACAGTAACAGAGCGCGGCGAAAAAACCTTTCTCAAAACTAAAGAGACCTCCTCATTGAAAATTGTCAATTTTGCTACTCTGCCAGCCATTGATTTGCTCAAAAAAGTTAAAAGTTAGTTCTGCAATGGGACTTTCTAAACAACTCCAAACCTCTTTTTATTGGATGCACACTATTCACAGCATAAAAGATTTCATTACTGCTTTGGAAAACTTGCAGTCAACTGGATCCGAAGATTCTGAACTAATTTTCAACTACTTTCAGACAATTGCGTCAGATGGCACAATTCCGTTTACAAGTAAAAACTGCAGTTTGCAGCTGGAAAGATGAACTGACGCGCGCGAGTAAGAAATACATCTCCGCATTACAAGGATAAACAATTTCGCTCAAAGGATTATTAAAATATAGGTAGGGCCTGAAGAAACTGACTATTGAAAAATGTCCCTTAAAAAACTATCTTTTCAAATTCAGAGTCCCGTGGTCGGGTTCGCCATGTTTTAAAGCTTTTGGTTTTTTTTCAGAGAGTTACAACCTGGTTAGCGCATTTTTTCGAATTTAGCAAAATTGACTTCGACCCACTCGTGCTCCAACCAGCTCAGTTGAACACACTTGCGCCTCTATACCGCTAACTAGAAATCTACAGCGTTTTTGGTTTTCCGACTTTAAAACACTCTTTTAATATTAAAACCGCTTTTTACTTTTTATCTAAGGAGTCCCAATTAATCCACTCCTTGAAGACATCTCATGGAAAATGCAGCATCGAACTTTGTGTCGAAAAAACAAAAAAAAACGATGTTTTGACTTTGTTTGATTGTTCTGTTCACCAAACAAAACAACAAGGGACTCAGATTTTAGTTAGAAAAAAAGAACTGTACAGGAAAAATTAATAGACTTTTTCAATTTTTCTATCAAAACAAATCAAAAACGCTGTGTTTAAGTGATTTTTCGATGGCAAAATGTGCACTTTTCGGTTGTCTTCGCTTACCGTTGTAAACCGTACCAGAGAAGAATGAAGTTTGTACTGTTTTGTTCAAAATTTTGGCAGCATATAGTAACAACAATGCGTATTTCTGATTAATTTCTGTTTTTATTTAATAAAAAAGTATTATTGATTACCATTACTTTTTAACCAGCTCTTTTTTCTTCTACCTAATATTTGTTTCAAGAATTAATGATGACGTTTTTGCAAAAACTTGTTCAAATTCTCGTGAAAAAATTATTGTTATGGGGTTTCATGATTAAATTTTAGTTACGATCTTGCACTTTTGAAGCCTAATTTGTTTTCTGGTGTTTTAATTTTTTGCATAACTTGGAAGAATGAACTTCTTTCAGAACGTTCTTGACAGGACGTATTTTTCAGTTGGTCCGAAATTTGCAGCCAATGAAAAAAATGTGTTTCAGTAACGATACCGGCCCCTTGACGATAACGATCCTCTTTTTTTATTCTAGTTCTTATTATTCTGATTCATTTAGTTCCTACATTTTAACAACACCGTATATATTTCAATCTTAGTGATATAGACCAGCATTTTGTTTAACATAAATTTTTATTTCTTTTCGGCGTAAAAAACAAACAGTTAGCAAAAAGTTACAGCACTTACAAAACACAAAATTTCTGACCTTCATTAGTGCGGCATTGAAAAATTTGCATTTTTTTTAGCCTAGTGATTCTTAAGGAAAACTGTAACTCGAGTGCAATTCCTTTCTGATTGCAAATGTGTCTGAATCGAAAAGTTCGAAATCTTTGTTGTTCTAGCAGACAGATAAACTGGTATTTCCGGATGAATGAAATAGTTAAGCTAAATTCAAAAACAAACTTTTAGGGCCAATATAAAAGAGCGAACCAAAACAATTAAAAGTGAGTTTAACCTACAATTCTCTGAAGCCAGGAAAATAACGTTGCTAGCAACTCTGCTGTACAAGTATCATATCTAATTGTTGCAAAACAGTGTACCCATTTCGGGGCCCTATCATAGACTTAGCGCCCAGGATCTAAATCAGCTGCTCAGGTTATGAGGCTTCAACTTAGCTCATTGAGTTCTCAGAGAGGACGCTAACTCAAACAAAAATACTAAGATGTAGTTCAACTATAACTTAACACAAAACACAAATCGTATCAAAGACTCATTATTCGAAAAATGAAAAACATTAATAGGAGCCAGTTTAAAATCTAGCAGAAATTTTCTTTGGCTTGCATTCCAATCTCTGCTCAACGCTCGAAGAGGTTTTCACTCAGATTTTTCAATCGAATGTTTTCCAAAAAAAAATCTGTAAAATTGGGTCCATACTTAGTGTAATTGAGTGCTCTTGGCTTTGATTTTTGAGTAATTCAAGGCAGTGATATACTTATTTACTATTTAATGTTAAATTCTTGGCCTTTTACTTCCAATTTTTTTTAGTGTTTTTGGACAAGATGAAAAACTCAAAGTCGGCAATCATGCTGATATCAGAATGAAATAAAAGAGGAATGCTTCTAGAGTTCGATCTATTGCTCAGTAACCTTTACTAGCCCTATTACAGTCTAGACAAAATAACTTCTAGAGCTAATGCCTCTAATTTCGCTTGCGATAATTGAATATTATGCTTTATTATTTTCCTGACATTTGTGAGACATTTTATACAGATTGAAAGTGGGTGAGCTGACTGAGATCTGGAAATTTTTTATACACCTCGGTCATTTCACATCACTTTTAGCTAAATGGTTTAGGGGTTAAAAAGTTGGGGTTAAAATATAAGGGATTCAAAGAATGTGGGTGACACCGTGATGTTTATATCAAAATCAATTAGAGTGTTTATATATTTGGGAATAATTATAGTGGCAAATTTAATTAGAACTGTGTCAAAATTTACTATAATCCTCACATTTGTGGAAGTCACACTGAACGTAGATTGTGATATGTTCATGATCATGCCAAAAGTCCACGTGAACTGTAGAGAGTCATCACGTAGCAGCCACGGCTCCTTGCCATTAATATGAGACGCCAAAAAGCGAGCAGTGAAATCAATTAACGTCCTGGTGTTGGAAGAAGAACAATTCAACAAGCATTTGATTTATTTTAAACAATTGAGTTACATAATGTTGTTTACGAAACTTGCAAGTTTTTATTAATAGTGTTTGAACCACAACCATCGAAACGTTTGATATTTAAATAAGCATGCTGTTTTCTACCTAAATGTAAAAAAAACTTTCGAACGCAAATTGTCTATTGCACAAAAGCACATTAAAGGGCGTTCGATTCTTTACAACTCGGTTCGAATTCATGGTTAGTTAAATTTATTATACTAAGAAATAACTTTACAAATTAAAGTTCCTTGGTAGCTTTTAAAAAGAAGAGCTAGGGGTTTCTTTTATGTGATTTTGTACTTCTGATAGTAAATTATTGTACAATTTGCTCCTCGACCCTTACGTCAAACCAATTTCTGTAGTGTGCAAAAAACCTTTGGAAGTATAATGTAAATCGTGATTCAGAACTATGGTCGTCAATACGCTGCAAAATCTACACATTAGCGTATAACTTACGCTATGAGGCCTTTTCGGACATCAGCGACAAAAGCTTCAAATGAGCCTATAGTTTATTTAGCGATTTGCCTCGTTAAATATTTAGGAAACGATTTAATAACCAATTTTTTCAAGAATTAAAAAATCGAAAGTCCAAGTTGCTATTCGTCTTCTTAATCCGCACTTCGGATGGCGATGTTTTACGAAATTAGTAACCAGTTAGACTTTCCTTCTTTTCTATCTAATTGACACGTTGGCGTTCATCGTAGTAAACAGTTTGACTTGTAAGAGAGCCGAAGTTAAAAGAGCTGATTGAAAGGGATCCGATAACTTATTGAAATTACAAGTCAATAAATTAAGATAAATTTTGCAGGCAATTAAATTTCCTGAAATGACACTACCAAATTCTCATAACCGAGTATTTGAGAAATGAAATCTTAATACTTTCTGGTAAAAGAAACTGAAAGCGAATTAATAAATATTCATCTTGAAATTTTCTGGGGTCTTGGCCATTCCTAGGCGGCTAATGGGACTTGATACAAAACTATCACAAACCATCATGAGATCAATTAACCCAATTAAATATTTTTCTTGGTAAGCAAATAACAATTTAGGGCATTGCAAGGAAACTTTTTGCTTTTATAATCGGTTCCTTATAAAGTCGGCTCTCTTGCACGTAGCCAGTAAACAGCGAAAATTTAGATTAAATTTGCTCGGCAATTACAATTGACGTTTTATTTGCTCGAGCAACAGATATTTCAATTATCATTATCATTTTCGAGTACGCATTTTCAAGTACTGACCCAGGCCTGCTAGTCCAAATCCCGAAAACCAACCGTTCCATATTTTAACTTCTGTAGGATTGCATCAGAATAATCATCGCATAATTATCATCTCTCCATTTTATTCTTATAAAGTAATTTAAAAATCACCACAAGGTATCCCTAAAGGCACATTTGGCAATTGATGCTACCCTTAAAACTTGTTGAAGATTTCCAAACAATCATTGCGATAGATATTTTTCAATTTTGAATCCACCTTTGTTTCCTAATGTAATTAAATTTCCCATTGTCAGTTCAAAAATCGATTAAAACTGAAAAGTTTCACCTTTGAATTTTTTAATGTTATAATTTTTTTCAGTAATATTCACTTTTTTCTTATTCACTATGACTCACAAAAAAAGACAAAAATTTCAAAATCCTGAAACTACTTCATAGTGCCAAATTTTTCTGAGAAAAAATAAGAGTAAAAAAGCAGTAAAATACATCAATATTGTGAGAATTTAAAAATAACTAGGTGATACTTTTAGTTGGAAATTCACACCGAAGGCCTTTAAAATGACAGAAAGAAAATAAATGGCTGTGCAATTTTGTTTTTTTTCTAAAAATCGTACTATTAAATCCAATAAATAGAAAAAATGATGATTTTTCTTACGATTATTCAACGAATGATTTTACAAAAAGAAACTCGCGGAAGAAATTTTTGCTTAAGAAACAGGGGCCGAAAAAATTTGAGGTAGTAAAAATTTGTATCCATTTTTGTGTGCTTTGACAGCAGATTCGATGCCTCTTTTCTAAGCTTTTGAGTTTGTGCCGTTCTGAGCTATTTGTATTAAAAAAATAGTTATAATCACGTACTACGCTTGCGCATGAGCAAAAAGCACGTTAAATTGTAATCAGTACATTTTTGTAAAAAAAAAATGCGTGAAACTGTCAATATTTTCCACGACCATGTTTTCAAATTATAGTTGTAAGCATCTGTGGAAAACTGTGGCAATAAGCGAAAGGAGTTCAGTTATAATTGGAAATATCGCTCACATTTTTCCATGCATCTTTTTTCAGCAAGCTTGGACACTGATCATTTTTCCACTATTACAAAATCTGGTTTCAACACTTTTTTATTATCCTCATTTTGGTCTCAGGGGTTTGCTCAATAAAATTAAACTATGAACCCTTAGGTTAAGTGAAGAGTTTTTTGAAATGCTCAAAACTGCGGCCCATGGTTACTTCACCCGTAAGTACGAGTGACAAAATCCGTGTTTTTTGTCGCTGTGTTTTACCATGGACAATAAGAACGTAAAGTGACAGAAATGGAGGGAGCATTGTCAATGTTGTCCAAGAACGCAACAGAAATCTGATGCTTGATGTTGCATGCCACCTTTTGCTTCAAACTTGATTTGATTAAGGTGAGATCTTGCCTAAAACAGAAATAAGAACCTAATTGCAAAATATTTTCAATTTGTAGAACAAAAACAAAATTTAGGCACTAAAAATTTCCTAAAATTAATCTTGAATAATGGCTACACCAATTTTTTTGCCACATGTAGCTATTTCAAAGTGTTTAAAAGTGAAACAATTCATTAAAATTGTGAGAAAATAATTTGCGATAAATCAAATGACTATAAGGTAATCCGAGACAATTGGTAAAAACAGTCGTAGTTTAAATTCAAATGCCTGTTGAGAGCAATTGCCAATTTAGACGCTTCCCAGAAATCAGCCTGTTTGTGTTTAAATCCTGATCCACGGTAATGTACGTCTTGAAATTTGACAAATTTGTCACCTCGTTGGCAAAATGGCAAGCCATTCGGATGGTCATAGAATCTAAAAGGTTGTCCAGTTAAAGGACCAGAGCTTGTTTTCTTAAATGCAACATCGGTTTTGGCGAAGCTGAGTTGACTTTTTCTGGCCGAAGATGATTCAGGGGAAGATCTAAGCGTAAATAAAAATAAGAAGAACAAACTGGGAATACAAATAGAGGGTTTGAAAATTGTTTGGTATCTGAGACGGCGAAGAAGGAAAACCATTCCGGAATAAAAATAATATTTTAAATTGTTTATTGTTAAATATATATATTGACTTATTTGTTCTAGAGAAAGTTAATATACAAATTAATATATTAGATAAAATGAGCTGTTGAGATTTGAGATGTTGTAAGTTCACGTCTCTAATAGTTTGTTCAGCATTTTTGCTGCTTCGATAATAACTGAAGTCTGAATGTAAGTTTAAGCGTAGTCTGTAAGCGTTAGTCATTGTAATTCAGTATATATGTTGTGTTTGTTTTTTGATATATGTTTTGTTTGTTTGTTGTCTTCTTCATAAAAATGGAAAATAAACTGCAGATATAGGATTTAAAAAACTTAAAATTAAAACAGAACTATGGTATTAGCAAAAAACATTTCCCGGCGTCATTTATATAATATATTTCCAACATTTTCTCAAAGATGTGATAGTAAATACGCGAGATAAGCTTTTTCTTCGAACGTAGAGTCTGTTTTAGAAAGGGAATTTTGATTATTATAAGCTTTACTTACTGAAATCGAATTTCATTGAAGCCAACAAAATTGTTAAGTATATTGCTAAAATTGAACAGATAAACTAAACAAGAATGCTCGTTAATGTGCGTTCGCACATGATGTTCCGACCCGAGCTCATCGACATTTTTGACTTAATTGTCAACCTGATGAGATAATTAAAAATAAATATTTGAGTTTTAAAAATCGTAACACAACCGCACTACTAATTGAATTACATGACAGCGCTCACAAAATCTGCCACTAGAAACACTACGAGGAAAAAACAAACGACAAAATAAGCAAAAACATATTTTTTTAAGCGATTGTTCTTAAAGAAGAGGAAAAGAAACACAAATATTGACCAATCACAAAACTTTTATAAAAACGCATATTGTCCAACAAACAAAGCATAAGTTACGACATGATATCGATGGAAAAATGTTTTTTGAATTACAAGGAATGAAACCTCTCATTGATGAGTATAAGTTGAAGGTTGACGAAAAGAACAAAAACTGAAAAACATAAAAAAGTCTTTGAAATCGATCAATATCATATACTTTAATAATTTTTGCTATAAACTGACTGCATTGAGTAAAATCATTTTTTCAATCCTTAATTATAAGCTTATGAGTCCAGTCAGCATTTTACGAACACATGAAGAATTACAAAAAAAGGCAAAAACAGCAAAATCAGAAATTTTTTGGAATTTTTTTCTAATTTCATATACTTTTTTCTAACAGCAATGAGGTTGTTCTTTTATTAACAATATAACTTTAAAAGTATGAACGTATTAAAAACACGAAATTTTTGAGAAAACCAGTTTTATCATAGCCATAACATTCAGTAGCCTTCAACGGAAGTCAAAAATACGCTAAGTTGTACCTCAATGAGAACAAAACGATATTTGTTCATCGTAAGGCATCAACTGGACATCACGATAAGTCTTATGATTATAAAAACAACAACAACAAATACATGAAAAAACAAAAATTTCAGTAGAAAAGTGCAAGAAGCAAGTGTCGAAGCCAATGAAACCATCAGCGTTTCTCTGAAAAATTTATCTTTGAACCATTGGACAGCTTGTCTAAGCCATTGGCAACTATCATTGTTGGGTTAATGGTATAACAGTTCAAAAGGAACCAAATTACAAAAAAAAAACGAAATTTTTTTTGAAATTATGAAAACTCGTCACATCGAAGTCATAAAACCAACAGTTAGTAGTTAAAACCGCTAACAGATTAATTGTGTATAGAAGAAAAAAATAGGTTCGGTCTTTAGTGAGATTGACTTACAGTTCATGGAAGTAGGTTTAAAGAAAGTTGGTGTTAAAAAAAATTCATTTTTTTTTAAAAGTCTTAACAGCCACTAAATTCAATAGCTCTCAGTGGAAGTCAATAAATACGCAAAATCACTCCTCAATGGGATCATAAACATGTTCGTTATTCCTAAATCATCAATAAGACATCACAATAAGTCTTATGAATATGAAAACAACAACAAAAGCAGGCAAAAACCAAAAATTCAGAAAGGTGCAAGAAAGTGTCGCGGCCAATTAAAGCATAAACTTTTCTCTGAAAACCTTATCTTTGATGCATTTAAAGTCTTCTCTGAGCAACGGGGAACTATAAATATTAGGATACTAGAAAAAAAAATTGAAATGTAAAAAAAATTACAAAAAAATGTCCAAAAACTTTAAAAAAATTATGGGAACTCGTAATATTGAAGTCATAAAACCAACTGTTGCAAGATAAAACAGCTTACCACATTAGTTTTAGTTGCAGTAGAAATAATGGAGCCCTGTTATTACTTACACTGACCTAGAGTTCACGAAAATAAGATTAAGAATGGTTAATCTCCAAAAAATTTCGAAAAATTTTATTTTTAAAATCATAAAACGTGTTAACAGCCATTAAATTCAAGAGTTTTCATTTTAACACAAAAACTACGCTACGTTATGCCTCAATGGGAATACATGGGTTTTTGTAATCAATATATTATCAATAAGACATCACAATAAGTCCTATGGTTATGAAAACAACGACAAATATAGGCAAAATTTAAAAAAAATCAGCAGAAATGAATACAGAGTTGATTACAAAAAAAAACACATGAGTGATCCCTTGAGAACGAACTTTTTGTTCGTTGGGTATCAGTTCACTGTAAATGATGTTTTCATTAACAGAACCTTGATATGAAAAGTGACTGGTCTCTAAATGACTACAATGACAATAATGAATAGGAAAAGTTTTCTAAAAAACAGCTCTCAAATTGAATTCGACTTTTTTATTGTAACCTTCCCCATGAGACCAGAACCAGCCTTTTTATCGGTCTATTGGTAGCAAAAAATTTGTTCTTTATTTAGCGTGAAATGTAATTTTGAAATAATATTTTCATAGAAAGGCTTAATTTGAATAAAAATTTTGCTAAAATGAACAAAATCATGCAAATATCACGTGTTCACACAAAACTTTAAACCTCCGTAAATCCTCAAAAAAATTCGAAATTCAATTATATCTTTTTAATTTCGAATTCTACGCAGGGCGAGGTTTTTAATGATACCACTCACATTTCGCTACGATGACTATATCGATCGGCCAAAATTGAGTGAAAAAAAAACCCATTTGAGTATATATTTCCTCCCCCCAACAAGTGGGTCGGAACAAAAACATAAAGATTTGACTTCTTTTCAAAGAATGATACCCACGTTTGCTCATAGTTCATCTCGTGTCATTAACTATTTTTTTCTTTAATCCATCGGACACTGAACTAGAAATACAGTGAAATGCGCATCGGCTGAAAAAAACAATACAAAACAAAAGTACAGAATAACTTTCTCGAATTCATCCTTTCAGGTGAATCATTTTTTTAAAAAAAAAATATACGATTCACCTGGAGCAGTCATCAATTAATTACACACAGGTTTTACAGAAGACAAAAACATAATTGATGAATTTTTGATAAAAACAAAAATAAATAGAAACTTCAATTTTACAGATTTGTTACTGGAATCTTTCTAGAGTACGAAATTTCTCTGTTAGATTTCAAAGTTATCAAATATCAAAATGCACAGGCGACTAACGACAATAAAATTTGCGAGCAAAAAATTGAGCAAAAAAAAGATAAAATAACTTTTAATTGAAAGACGGAGAAGCATTGGAATTGTAAAGAATTCCCCACATACAAAAATGTGTCGTTATATTGCACATTAATCTGTAAAAGAGACAGTACGTGCGTCTGGGGGTTCAAAAACTATACGGTCACTGAAATGAGGCGGTGACATGAATTAGTTGCGTAATTTCAATCTCCAAATTGTTTTTCCTAGTACATAACTGTACTCATTCTATTGAAAAAAATCCTGAATCAATGGAAAAAAATTTCTTGATTCAAAATTTGGAATTTGAAAGACGCATCAAAAAAATGTGAAAATTTTTTGAGGTATGTTTTGCCTGAATTCTTGAATTTTTTCTTTGAATAGCACAAAAGTTTCATTTTATTGTCGAATTTCATAAATCAACTAAACTATGCAAATGAAAACTGTATTTGCGCAGAGAATGCGATACGAGTCAAATATTGCAAGAACATCAAATAAAAAACAAACAAAAATCTAATTTTTATAGACATCGGATTCTACCGTCCGTAGTGCCGTATTGTCTTTACTCCTCGCTTTCTGTAATTGACTTTCTTTTAGTAGCTTCTGTGTCTAAGTTTGATTTTAAAACACTTCAAAAAAAGACGGTTCTAATTACGGATAAAAGTTTGCTTAGAAACTGACACTACCATTAAATTTTTCAAACTTTATGAAAATTAATAGTTTTGATTTTTTTTAACTCCTGGCAGTCCACCAATATTGACGCACTTTTTCAAACATTTAAAAAACATGTAGAAGGACGCAGATGACGTATTTTAAAGAACAAAATTTAAAACAGCATCTGCTTTCAATTTTACCCGAACTTTTGTCCGCAATAATGGAGCCACAGTTTCTGAAGAGCAACCAATTACAGGCACTTTCTTTTTGCTTGTTAATATTTTGTTTTGGATGTTTATCGAATGGGAAATGTTGTTCACAGCCGTTCAATATTTTAAATAATGGACGGCATCTTTCTTCTCTTCTCAAAATTCAAATTCTGGTGTAATTTTGCTTAGACTGGTAAGTTTTAATGCGATACCAAACTATAGGTTTGGTTTTTTGGGTTTCAAACAAACAACTGTTCATTAGTCTAAGTTTTTTTAAAGTTATACAAAAAAAGACAAATAGGCAAAGTACAGAGTCAAAATTAGGCGCTACTGATATGTGATATACAAATAAAGCTGAATCGGTTTTTAATGCTACGTTTCCTCATGTTTAAATTTAAGACTTTTTTTATTTCGATCTCAGTTTTCTCACATTAATTTTTCACTCAATTTTGTCAGTCATTTATCACATTTGAAATCAAATGATTTTTTCGGAAACTTTGCAACGCATTTTTGAATTGATTCCATTTTGTTGTGCCTTTGTGGAAATTCTTCGACTTCAGCTTATGGTTAGGCAACGACAAACATTCCTTTTCTTATAAGATGTTCTACCTAACCTAGGCAGGGCAAAACCAAAATTAACGCACAAAGTTATCATGCGATAACTTACAGATAAGAAATGTTTAGAAGAAATCTCAACCTAGGGACGTAGTCGTATTTCAATATCATATTTGAACGTTCAAACAACTGGAATTATATGCAGGAAAATTCTAACTTCAATAGACTGGATTTCAAGCCGCCTCAAAAAACACGCCTTGAAATACATGACACAATGCAAATCTTCTTCAAAATAATGAAAAAACTGCAATTATAGGATTTTAAAAACTTAAAATCAAAACAGAACTATGACATCAGCAAGAAAACTTTCGCGGTATCACTTTATAATAGTTCCGTTTTCTCAAAATTGTGATAGTATATATGCGAGGTAAGAGTTTTTCATCAAACGGAGAGTCTGTTTTAGAAAGGGAACTTTGATTATTATAAGCTTTATTTACTGAAAAATCGAGTTTCATTGAAGCCAACAAATTTGTTAAGTGTACTCCTAAAAATGAATAGATTGACTGAAACAACATAAAGAAACTCCTTGATACCCACCTTTGCTAATAGTTCA